>NC_044016.1:39920572-40543996 GCF_900496995.4 Aquila chrysaetos chrysaetos | reverse complement strand
CGAGCAGCTGCTTTGCCCAAAAATAGCAACAAGTTTTATAACTCCGGAAAATGTAGAACAAACAAACGAGAAACATTTTTAGCCGAGAAAGGCGGCGGCGGGGGGGGGGGGTGGAGGATGAATTTCTGCCCGTCTGTTTTCCTGGAAGCCGTTCCTCGTGTTCTCGCACGGTTCCAGCGCTTTGACCAACTTGGCGGGCGGCCCGGGCTGCCGGCTAACGAACCGAGAGCTTGTTAAATGCCTTTGGGTTGCAAAGCATCCCCGAGGTTGGGGGGGGGGGGGGGAGGTTGTTGGGTGCTTCTGCTCCGCCTCAGTTTCCCCTTCGGCTCTTTCTCACGCCCCCCGTGTCTCGCAGGAGGCTCCGGTCCGGGAGGATGGCTCCGAGCGGGAGAAGCCGGTGGAAGAAACGACAGCCGGCGGGGAGAAGGAGGAGGAGGAAGCCTTCCTCGTCAGCCTCTACAAGTTCATGAAGGACCGACACACCCCCATCGAGAGGATCCCCCACCTCGGCTTCAAGCAGAGTACGTCCCTCGGGGACCGGCCGGAGTTGCCGGCGGCCGCGTCGGCGAGCACCGCGTCCCCCTGACCCTCGGCGTCTCCTCTTTTTATTTCCAGTTAACCTCTGGAAGATCTACAAAGCCGTGGAGAAGCTGGGAGCCTACGAGCTGGTAAGCCACGTCCCCTGGGTGCCGGGACGTCCCCTGGGTGCCGGGATGTCCCCTGGGTGCCCGGGGCTGGGGGGGGGGCGGCTAACCCATCCCTCCCCGCCGCAGGTGACGGGACGACGGCTCTGGAAGAACGTCTACGACGAACTGGGGGGCAGCCCCGGCAGCACCAGCGCGGCCACCTGCACCCGGCGGCACTACGAGAGGTGGGGGACGAGCCTGGGGCGGGGTGGGGTGGGGGGGTCCCGCTCCGTGCCTCGGTTTCCCCTCCCGGCGCCGGTTCTCACTGCCGCTCCCCCACATCCCACACACCCCCCCCCGCAGGCTGGTCCTCCCGTACGTGCGGCATCTCAAGGGGGAGGACGACAAGCCTCTGCCCCCCAGCAAGCCCCGCAAGCAGTACAAGGTCTCCAAGGGCACCGAGACGGGCGAGAAGAGCAAGAGGGCCAAGAAGGAGAAGGGCCGGGAGCAGGTGCGTGGCCCCCCCCTCCCCAGACCCCGGTTGATGTGGCTCCGGTTTGGGAACAGCCCCGGAACCCCGCACCGACCCCCGGGTCTGTCCCTCGCCGGGGGGAATCCATCGGGGTGGCCAGGGAAGAGCCAAGAGGGATGCGGCTGGCTGGGAAAAGAGGAGAGTGGAGGGCTTGAGGGCAGCCAAAGATGGGGAGGGGGCCGGGGGGCAGCCGGGACCCCGGCACAGGGATGCGGCAGAGCCCGGCACCCACCCCCCGAATGCCCTTTGCTCGCAGATGCCTCCGGATAAGGCGAAGCCGGAGGGAGCGGCCGGCACAGAAGAGGCGAGGGACGCGCCGGAGCGGGGCCGGGCGGTGGAGGGATGCTCCGGTCCGGGGGTCCCGTGCCCGAACCCCTCGGGGGGGTGTCCCGGCACCTGCAGGACCCACACCGAAACCTACAAGCGCCTTTTCTCCAGCTTCTACTCCAAAGGCAACCACCCCATCATGTCTCCGCTGGCCAAGAAGAAGCTGCTGGCCCAAGTGAGCAAGGCAGAGTCCTTGCACTGCCACAAACGCCACTGCCCCGAGGGCCGGCGGTCGGCGAGCGACGCCGGCCCCGGCCCCAAACCCGAGCCCCCCCCGGCTGGCCGCCGGCCCCCACCTGGATGAGCGGAGGAGCCCGGAGCCGTCCGGAGCTCGGGATACAGCTCCGAGCGTCGGGAGCGAGGTGGGACCCGTCCCCAGCGCGTCCCCCGGCGAGAGAGACAGCCAACCCTGCCCGCGGGCCGAGGACGGGTGTCCGGCGCCCACCGTCTTCACCGGCTGCTTCCACGCCTACCGCAACGAGGTGCTGAAGCCCGTCGGCTGCCATCCCCTCTGGGGGTATTTCTCCAGCTTGAAGGATTTTTTGGAGCCGCCTTCCGCCTTCCCGTCGCGACCCGAGGAGCCGGAGCAGCCCCAAGACCTGCGGAGCAAAGGAGGGCAGCCGTGGAGCAGGGAGAGCCGGCGAGCGGCCGCCTGTGCCGCCGTCAAAGCCTGCTGGGTGCCCCCCGGGGCCGGCTTCGCCCCCACCGCGCCGAGGGGCAAGCGCGGTCGGGAGGAGGAGACGGCTTTCGGCCCCAGCGCGAAGTTACGTGCCATCTCTCCCTTCGTGAAGGAGGCCGACGGCAGGGACCCGGGCGCCGGCTCGCCCGGGGGCCAGCAAGGGCTGGCCAAACCCAAGGCGGTAGTGGCCAGCCCTGGCTACGCCACGCCGCTGCCGCAAGCCCCGGACGTTTACAAGGGAGCGATGCTGCGTTTCCCGGTGAGCTTCGGCAACCCGCTGGAGCACCTCAAAACCCAAGGGGTGCCAGCGGCACCGTCCCTCTCCGTCAACCCCTTCGTCATCCCCGCTTTCCCCAGCCCTTTGGTAGCCGCCTCCACGCAGCCCACCGACCTGTGCCGGCCGCTGGCGACCGGCCCCGGGCACTACCCGGCGTCCTACGAGAGCTCGCTGCAGCACCGGCTCTACCCGGCGGCAACGTGGCACAGCCAACCCACCTATGCCTCCCCGCACGCGCCGGCCTTTCACCGCCACGCCAAGCTGTAGCGCTTCCATCCCGCTCCGGATCGGCCTCGTTCCCTGCGGAGAAGGGAGCCGGCCAGGATGCCGCGGCAGCTGAGCCGGGAAGCGATGCGCGTGCCGGAGCCGGTCACCGCTTCAGAGCCTGGCAAGGGGACTAAGAGGAGACAATCTGGACTGTGTCATTTTTACTCTTGATCTTAGAGCTGTTTGTATCTGACATCGTTCCGCCGGTGACTTAACTACCAATATCACAGGGTTATATATATATTATATATATATATACATACACACATAAAAAAAAGGGAGCAAAATGAGTTGCAGAGGTTTCTATTTTGCTAGAGATGCCGTGCCCCGGCGCGGTTTCGCATGATGTGGCGAGGAGGCTGAGCTGGGCGACGGTTATTCCCACCCCGCCGTGGCCAGGATGCTCGGCGACTCCCTGGTCCAGAGCCCCGGCTGGCTCACACCACCTGATGCAATTTTGGTTTTTAATTCCGTTGCCTCTGTCCAGGGCTCCCGAGGTTTTTTTAGGGGTTTGGGACTGCAGCGAGCGGCCGCTGCGTTGGGTGTCTGCCCGCAAAGCACTCCGGCCGCTCCGCTCGCTGTTGCTCTGCACCTCGAACAGCCACAGCGGCTGAGCTGGTTGCAGGGGCAGCGCCCAAAATAAAACTGGCTGGATGGTCCCGACCTGGTGGTGTTTGGGGTGTCCTTCATTTCTGGGATCGGGGCAGGGTTTGGGGGGATCCTCACCCTAAGCACGGAGCCCCAGAGGCATTTCGTGATGCTGTGGGGATGGGCTGAGACCCACCTCTGGGGCTGCCCCGATCCCATGGAGAAGGAGGTGCTTTTCTGCATCCGTTTTGGGGGAATCACAGCCGTTTTGTGGAGCAGCCACACGCCCCAGTGCGAACCAGCCCAGCAACATCTCCAGGTCCTTTTTGCCTCTGGGAGCTCCTGTTGAGCTGTTGCAAATGGCCTAAAGGCTTTGTCAGAAGCGCAGGACTCGCTTTTCTCATGCCGGCTGCTCCCCACAAGCGCATCCGCTCACCGCCGTCCTGGGCGCCTCAGCACGAGCCATCAAAGTGGAAAGGGCAGAGGGACGGTGGCACTTGCTCATCCCCAGAGAGGGTTACTGCTTCAGGTGGAGCAGGAGCCATAAGTCAGCTTTTAAGGACCACTTCTGCTGTATCCACGGAAAGGAAAAGCTTTGGGATAGAAATTGGAAAAGAAGAATTAGTCCCAGGCAGCACTGGTCACTCCATGATGCTTAGAGCATTAGACTCGTTGAGAAGAGCAGCGTCACAGACGCAACCACTCCTGGATCTTCCAGCCTGGGCATTGGAAAGGCATTACACGCGCTGCAGACCACCCCGACTCTACCCCAAGAGCTTCACTGCCAAAACACCTACCATTCACCCCGGTTTGGGAGCGAGGACGTGGCCACGGAGATCAAGCCTTCCCACAAAGAGCTGCCTTCGCACCTGGGAGTGAGAGCACTGGAGGCGCCACATCCCTAAGGGTGTCTCAGCCTTATTATTGTTACTGCAGCAGAGAAATTGTGACTTCAAGCCTGGAAAAGAAAGTTGAGCTGCTTAAAAACACTGCAGGTCGACAGCAGACCCTCGTTTTTACCAGACATGCTTGTGTCCATGGGTGCCGCGGATGCTAGAGCCAAGCCTAAGTTCATCCTGGTTGTTTTCCCATCACTGTCCGCTCAGGGAGAAGGTGCCACATTTAGTGGCATCCCATCGGCAAACCCCCCATGCCAGGGGCTAGCTCAGCCTTGGGATTCAAGGTCATCCCGCACCCATGACCCTTCCTGCAGGAAACTTTGCCTGGGCTGAACCCGGATTGCTGGCAAAGTAAAATCTTGCTTTTTTTTTTTTTATTTATTTTTTTTTCCCCCCACAGAACTCCAGGGAAAAGGGAAGAAAAGCCCAGGGCTCAGCAGGGTTTGGGGTGCTGGCAAATCTCGGCACCCTCAAGACTGCTACTCACCATCGTGCCGGCATGAAGTCCGGCGTGCGAGAGGCTGCGAAGAGCAAAGCACGGTGGTGCCCAAAAAGCCGGACAGCATCTGGAGCAGCGTGTGTATAGCCCAGGAGAGGTGGGAAGGGATTCACAGCATCTCCCTCTTCTTACGACGAGCAAATACAGCCTTCAAAGGGGAAAACTGTTATTCTCTGCTGTTTTCAGGCTCCTTGTAACAAACACCCTGCTTCTGCCGTGGTGTGTGCCGTCCTGGCCAAGCCGAGCCAAAAACAGGATCTTCTCACGAGCCGGCAGGATGAGGAAGTGAGCAGAGATTTCCGAAACGTGCCTGCCCTTGGCGGGAGCACGGGGCTGCCCCGGCACTGTGGGTCTCCGTCTGCCAAGAATCACGCTCCCCGAAAGCGTCTCAGCCGGCAAACGTTGCATCGCGCCCTGCGTCCCTCCGGGGAAGTGAGGGTCAAGGGCTCAGCAGAGCCGCAGCGCGGGATGAAGACATACATACAGAGCATCAGGATTATCCCCGATAACCACAAAAAGACCCACCAAATCGCAGCCCTAAGCTCTGTCCTGTGAAAGCAAGCCCCAGAGCCCAGTGACAGCCCCAGGGTGGGGAAACACTTGTCCCGAGCCCTGGCAAACCACCCTTGATGGTGCCGAACTCAGCCTCACTGCGTCATCTCGGCCCTCATTTTGTGGCTCAGCCCCTTTGTGTCACCCCTTCTGCTGCTTCCCTCATTTCAAACACAAGCTGCCCAGGTGCCTGGTGCTACCCCTGCTTGCCGATGCAAACGCAACTAAAGGTTAAGTCAAGGCTCAGGGCAGATTAAAGTTGAGCCTTTTTCAGCATGTATAAAGGAAGGAAGCAGTTGAAACTTCTACCCAGAGGAGGGATGTACCGGCAGACAGCACAGACAGCAGGAGCTGCCCCGGTTGCTGCCCAGCCTGGTCCAAGGACCCACAGCATGAACCCTTCCCTGCCTGCACAAGGCTGCTTTGTCCCTCCACACCTTCACGGTAAGAGAAATCGGCCCTCAACGAAAGTGGTCAAGGGCTGGGCTGCAACCAAAGCTGCTTTTGGAAGGGACATGCGCAATGAAGTCAGCAAAGAACAAAAAAAAGTTTTATTAAACAGCAACAAAACCAGAAAAACATCCCCCCAGTTTCCTCCAGCCTGAACCAGCCCCCCCATGCCCACAGCGCTGTTCCTCTCCCACCAGGCAGCCGAGCTCAGTCTTCCTGAAGTGCCCGGTCGCAGCCGAGGGGTCCCGGGGGTCCCTACGGCTTCTGGCTGAGCGTGGGCCCTGCCGTGGCGATGATGGAGGAGCTGGCCAGGCTGCTGCCCAGCGTTATGAGCGTGGTGCCGGCCCCTCCTGGCAGCACACCCTGGGGCAGCAAGTGTCTGTTGGCCAGAGCCTCTCTGGTGTGGATGATGGTGCTCCCGTCATCCACCACGGAGGGAACCCTCCCCAGGGTCTCCACTGCCCCCAGAGCATGGCCGAGGGCCGCGGCGCTCTTGGTCAGGCTGACCTTCTCCCCGATATGTCCCAGGGGTCCATCGCCCTTCACCGTGGCCAGCGTGGAGGTCAGGATGACAGTCTTGGAAGCAGTTTGCAGGACAGGTCCAACCTTCGAGTGTACCAGGCTGCCGGGAGGGCTGGGGGCACTGGCCAGGGGGGAGGTGGCGAAGGTGACGGCACCAGTGGGAGAGCTGGCAGATGAGGAGGAAGAGGAGGAAGGCTGGATGCCTGGCAGTTTGAGGGGGACGGAGGTAGCCTCACCCATCACAGACTTGGTAAGTGCAGACAGCTTGGCATCCGACATGACGTAGAGCGTCTTCATGGGGCTGGTGGTGGTCACTGCGGAGAAGGGGAGAGTCACTGTGGAGAAGGGGAGAGCGCGGTCAGTGGCTGTGGGACGTGGTGCCCACCCTGGGCTGCAGCCCCCAGCTGCAGTGGCGGAGTCGCAGGCTTTCAGACTGAATGGGAAGACCTGGCCCTGTCCGCTCTCCAGAGCGAGAACCCAAAACAAACCCCAGCGCTGTCACAGCCTGGGCAAGGAAACCACAACAGCCAAACATGCACCATCAGCACCGCTCCTCTCCTAGACCGCTCAGATCCCCCAAGGAAGCCCCTCTCTTCCTTCAGTGTCTGATCTTCTCCCAGAAAAAGTCCCGTCCCATTGGGACAGGACGCCATGGTTCCTCCTCAGGCAACCAGGCTCCATCTTGCCCCATCCTACCCGTCAAGCTGTCACAGACCACACCAAGCTCACGTTGCTCTCGGCAGCCCAGCTCAAGGCAAGCTCTTGCTCATCTCTGGCATCTCCAGCTCCGTCCCACCAGCAGCACTGGGGGTGCTCAGACCCTCATCACACTCCACCCCAGGAGATGGCTAAAAGACTTTAGGCTTTGTGAAATGAAGCCCTCTGTGCTCTAAGGCAACGGCAGGGGTTGTATCGTGGTGGTTACCCCATCCGAGTCAGCTCCCCAGCTGCATCTACGGTGGCCACAGCTCAGAGAGCAACAGGCGGGAGAGAGACTTCACTGAAATCTCATCACTGGGTTTAGACGCACTCAAGGGATGGGAAAAAACCTGGAGACCCACTGCCAGTTAAAGACAACGTTGGGCAGAAAACCCCAACCTCGAGCAGCCCATAATTTACCCCTGCAGTTGCCCAAGGCTGTGACTTGCTCCATCCCTCAGGAGCCCGCACCGAGGAGTGGAAAGCAGCACGTGCCCAGCCACCCTGGGTCACCTGGCACACGACACTGTGTCTCTCTGATATAGTGGCATCAAAGACGCACCGCAGCGTCCCTCACACTCCTCAGCGGTGACAGCGTGCCATGAACACCACCAACGCAGCGTGGACCTCTCCGAAATAAAGTGCCTCAAGCAGGGAGGGCATGGAGCGAAGGCTGACGACTGACTGCCTAACCAGGATGGGACCACCGACCCCACCATCCTGGGGGGAATCAGGGAGGCTGGAAGGGCAGGAGCACGGCAGGAACAGGCGACTCCAGCCTCTCCTACGCAGGCTGGGGAAGCGGCAGAGACACACAGTGATGCTGTTAGACAGTGGCAACGACCGCTCCACGAACTGAAAAGTCTGGAAAATCTTTTGCACTAACACCCTAGTCCACCCTGCTGCTCCAGCAGCTTTCCTACGAACTGGTCCTCCCCACTGGATGCAAAGCCAACCAGCAAAAGCAGGTAAAGCTCTCCACAGATCTAACTTCATCCACTAGCTACAACAAATAACAAAAGGAACAAAACACAGAGAAGACGACTTAAGCCTAGTGCTTCTGCACCTCCCTATTGAGTCCTGGGGGAGACGAGCAGAGTTTGAAGGTCTGCAGGGGTCAGTTAGCTGGGTTTAACGCCTGCAAGGTAAACCACACACGCTGCAGAGCTTTGCCCTTTGGGAAACTGGCACAGCCCCACTGAACTTCATCCACCAGATTTGGCCTGAGTGCTGACTACCTGCTCACCCTGCCGCTTTCTTGGAAATCAGCTGGACCGAGGAAAACGAAAACACTGGCTTGGCTGGCAATGGGCTCTTTGGAACAGAAGCCTTTGAGGATGCAACAGATCGCATCACCACTTTGTGTCAATTTTTTTTTTCCCCAAGTCTGAGGCTACTGGCTGGGTAGTGGCTCTGCAATATTTATTTAGCTGTAATTGGATGGGTCCGCTCTCCCCAGGCAAGGTAAATAAATGCGGGCAGCAGGGAGAGTGCTTAGTGCTACAAGCACGTGACAGCGGCCCTAAACACAAATGGCAGATAATCCCTTCTGTGTTTGGCCTCAAGTTTAACACCCTGCTCTTCATCAGCCACTCGAAAATGGCTGCACTGAGTCACAACTCCTTGTGCAAAGGAACCATGGGGGAACCTAACTTAAAGGGGTGGACAAAAAAAAAAAAACCAAAAAACCACAAACAAAGCGAGGGGCTTAAAAATAAGCAGCATTCAGGCAGCTATTCCCCAGAGTGACTCCGCACACGTCATCCGGTGGCATGGCTCCAATCCGGCCTCCACTCTGGTCCCCAGGCCGGCTGCCCGCGTCCCACGACTGCCATGCGCCTCACCTACGGGTGCTGCCGCGGCGGAGGTCAGGTGTGCCGCGGGGTCGGCGGGAGCCATCTCTGCGCCAGCCTGGGCTTTGCTGAGATCCATCTGAGACAGCAGCTTGCCAGGAGAGGCGGCGCTGGTAGCTGGGGCAGCCAGGTTCCCAACAGCACCGTCTGGAGCCTGGAAGGGTTAAAGTAACGGAGAGCTACTGGAAATGCCCCACTGCTGAGGATACACCATCTGCGGGGGGCTGCAACCATTCCTTGGGACCTGCGCAAGCCCTCACCTAAAAAAAAAATAAAATCAGAGCACGCCCTCTCCCTGCTTCTTCTAGCCTTGCCCTCACTCTGACCACTCATTACCAAGCTCAAGGAAAAATGCGTACCGAGAGAAAAATCCACAGATCTGTATTTTAAAAGCACGATGGTGTCACTTGCAGCACCAACACCACTGCCAGTGTTTGGGCTGAGACTGGCATAAACTCATTGCCTTTTTCTGGAGCGGAATGGGATGGCTCTATCCCCATCTCTGGCTGTCAGAGAAATCAGTTCTGCTCTCATTTCCTCTGCAGCAATAGTAAAGCAAGAGCTGGGAGCTCAGGAATGATTCCCACATCATGCAGACACACTTGCAAGAATGATCCGCTATTACCAGCAGCACCAGCGAAAAAGCCCAGCAAAAACTGGAACAGCACACACCATCCTCTACATCGGAATAGCTTCCCTCTTGCCTGACAAAGACGTACAAGCCCTCTGACAAGAACCAGCTGGTTACACAGCACCAGTGTCCACCAAACGTTAAATACTGGGACAACTGGGGAGTTTGGATCTGTATCCTAAGGTAGATGGCAGCACACCCTGGAGAGCACCAACAAGCTTCAGTGAAGTACCTGGAAATTCCCCCATTCGAGGGGTTCTTCGAATGTCTCTGGGTCTGCTTCACTTGCCTGAACTCTGTCCAGGTGCATCTGCAATCTGATACTGGAGAGAGCCAACTGCATGCATTCCTGTGCTCTCCGTGGGAGCCCTCACAGCCCTGAGCTGACACAATTCAAGCTCCAAAGCAGCTTTTCCAGCTATAAAAGCAGATACCCACCTCTTTGGTCAGACTTCTCTGAGCCACCTTGCTCGCTTTCCTCCACCACTGACCACTTAAGCTCAAGTCTGAGACCCCCCTACCTGATGGCCATGCAGGTCACAGCCTGTTTTTCCACGCCTTGTGAAGCAATTTAACGGTGCTCCATTCACTGTAACTAATATTTCTGCCCCTGGGAGTCGAAAGGGTCAGACTTCAGGAAAAGAAAGGTGTTCACTGCCTGCTTACAGCCCATCCACCACCAGCAGCCAGCTCTGGGCAGCAGCAGGGGCTGGAGTCAGAGCTCTCCTTGTGCCATCTGAGATCCTTGCCCAAAGCTCAAACCACGACCTCAGTTTGCAGCTCTGGTCATTGCTACGTAAATCTTCGCACCACTAAGCAGAAAACAAAAGTGCGATCCAGCATCAGCATCGCTCCATGCTTTATGGAGCTACTATCAGTATTTCACCACGCTGCAGGGGGGAACCCATACAAAAAGCCATGTTCAAACCACCGCGGAACAGTTTCTTGAAAAGAGAAGCTGAAGTCTGCTCGTATTTTCACTTTAAAGCCACACAAACACTCTTGCTTCTTCTTACTCAGCTACTCACAGAAAGCATTAGCACCAAACTCCCCAGGGAGATTCCTCAGTCTTCTGTCTCCCATTTAATGCCCACGGGGGAAGGAAAAGAGTTACCCACTCAAACTGCATCTCAGCTGCTGCAGGCATCGCCCCAGCCCCCAGAGTTTAAAAATCACAGCGCACAGCCGATGCGTGGGCTTCACGCTTCCTGCACAAGCACAGTGGAGCCGTCAGCTGGAATTTCAAAGGGAACCCAACCGACAACAGCTTTGGCTACTGCTGAAAACACAAGAGTTTAAGCCCTAGGCGTTATCCCCCAAAGCCTTCTGTAAATTTGCTCTTTTACAGGAAGCCAGGCTAGATTACGTAATCCTATGCGCTAAAGGTACACACCAGCTGATGTCAAGGGCTATAATTAGTTACAAAAACATACAGCTCATTCCATTTCCTGTAAAAGCCAGCTTTCAGTTTGCTTTTGAAGCAACTCTTGCAGCCGGCCACACAATTAAGCCCTACCTTGAACACACAAGCTCAGCATTGTAGGTAAAAGTCACAGCATGCGATCCAATATCCAGTTGTAAGTGCCACCACCTTAAAACATTAACCCGTACATGAACCTGTTAACCCTGGAGTCGATCTGTACCAAGTTTCATTACGCTGCAGAGTTACTGTTCTGCTGGATATTTAGGGTCTCTCAAAGGTAACAAAAGACGTAAAGGAAAGCATGCCAGTTCTGATGGTTTATTAAACGGCCTCTGAAGAGCACAAAAACTGCCTCCAACATGGATGAAGAGTTTCAGACCTAAGAAAGCAACTCACCTGCTGCTTAGGTGGGAACTGCACTGAGTGTCACTAGCTCTGTGTTTCCGAGCTTTACCTTAGCCGGCTTTAAGCTCAGCTCTGCCAATGCTCGCCGGCTCTGTTGCGTGAGCAAAGCGACTGAAAGAAACACAGAAAAGTCAAGGGAGGGAGGACGCGGATGACCCCGAATCTGAGCTTTAACCAGCACCAAACCAGGACTCTGCATAGAAACTACTGGCAATGGTGGATGCAATGCCAGCTCTAAAGCAGTGCAGGACAAATTAATGGTTTATGGCTACTGCTGTTAATACCTACCCAACTTCCATCCAAAGGCTTCACCCTTAAGATAATGCCTCCCTAAATATATCTCAGGGCTTCAGGCAACCTCAAACGTCTGCAGAGAGCAGCAAGGAACAGAACCACTCTCCCTGCTTCCACAATGCTGCCCACAACTTGAGCTACCCCAACAACAGGGACCAAAACTACAGAGCTTCATCTACAAAGCAAAGATTGCTCTGCCTCTCCTACACCAGATTACCTGCCTGGGACCTGCATTAGTGCTATCAACGGTAGGAAAAATCACATGCAGGAATAAAAAGAAAAAAACCAAACCCTGCCAATCTGGAGTGATCTCGGCATCCTCAGCCTTCAGTGCCAACTTGTTAATCCCCATTGGGAACTGGAGCTTGATCCCCACTGGACGCTCCTCACTCATCTGACTGCCCAAGCTGCAGCATCTATCATTCTGGGAGCTTGTTGCTCTTTGAACTGCTTTCTCCCTGCAGATGCTTGCCTCAAATCATTACACTCAGCATCTGTTGGACAGTCAGTTATACTCCTCAGTATATACTCAGGCAACCT
Organism: Aquila chrysaetos chrysaetos; assembly: GCF_900496995.4. Classification (NCBI taxonomy): domain Eukaryota; kingdom Metazoa; phylum Chordata; class Aves; order Accipitriformes; family Accipitridae; genus Aquila; species Aquila chrysaetos. Next base: position 40,531,933 of record NC_044016.1, on the reverse strand, counting down.
GCAGCCCTTTTCCTGCAATGCCCCCTTTAGTCCCATGAGGCAGATCACAGGCCTGGGCTGCCTGTTTTCTCCTACATCCCCATGTCCAGGAAAGCATCTACAAGAAGAGACCCAAGTGTTGTACAGGACCAGAGCCAGGACCATGGGCAAGCCATCTGAGCTTAGGTCAACCTTGCTGATAGCACATCACAGCCACTGCTGACCAAACATCCTGCGCAGGGAGTCACAACCAACCTTTCTGCTGTCACATTTATGGATCCAGCGCAAAACTGACAGTGATTTGGGACAGAGCCCAAGGATACACCTGCAGTAAATTTACCCCTTTTGCTACCTCCAGGATTTGGGGTTGAGAGGTCCACGTTACAGTACCCAAGACCACTACGTTCACAACAACAAACAACCCCTCTCTGACTTGGCACCTTGTGCTTTCTTCTCAACCACACCAAGACTTAACCTAGGAAGCAGGAAGGCAGCCACGATCCTTGAGACAGTACCTGGCACACATTTAGAGTCTGAATAGTAAGAGCTTTTCCTACTGTCCGTGATCCACCTCCAAAAGCAGATCTGTATCGAACAGATACAACCTTGGAGCACGCAGTCAGCACTTCATAAAGTGGTTTCAACAGCATGGCAGTGAGAAAGAGCAGGAGTTGGGGACCGGCAGAAGGAAGTAGTACAGTATCCCCAACATCCACAGGGCTCAGCCTCACATCAGGGCACCTAATAGTCAGAAGCAGTGTTTTCAAGAGAAATACAGCTCTAGACAGCACAGTCAACCCACTCTCCTGCCTGAAGAGGCAGGGGATAGACACTCTACAAGCAGCTTTCCTCCTCCCACCAAAACCTGTTACTGCCAAGAAAACCTGGAGCTTCAGTAACAATTCCCATGCTGATGTCAGCTTTCAAAGTCTAGCCGGAGATTCCCTCGGCGCGGTACTAGTGCGATATTGAGCACAATTGACCCTGCCACTAACAGACACAAAGATGACCTGGGTATTCTTAACCACTGCCTTGCGAGGCCCCTTTCTGTGTGGCCTCAGCAGAGCAACAAAGCTCATCACACCCAAGAGATTGTGACCAAGAACACTTTCCCCACGACAGCTGTATCTGCCCTTGACTATGATGGTCAGAAAAAGCTCAGAAGAGCATCAGCGAACACTTTCTCTACAAAGAAGATGCCAAAAATTACCTGAGGTGCCTGCGTCTGCATTGGCTGTTCCTCGAGCTGGGGCTGGACAGTCCCCATTGCAGCCTGGCTAAGTGTGGTCATGCGGCTGGGTTGCCCACGCAGCGTCACAGTAATGGTTGTCGGGGCCTTCAAGCCTAGAAAACACGTGAGCGAGACGTCCCTGAGACACAGGGACTGCAGAGGCCACGTTCACCAACTGAGGGTGCATCTGAAGCCTCTTCCCATTAGAGGCAGCTGCTCAGAAATTACTAGCACACACAGCCATCCATAGCTACATCTCGAAGGCAAAATAAGCTTTGGAAATGCCAGTCTCGGCATAATGGGGTGCTCCAGGTGCCTGCATCGCATGCCTGTCCCCCTTCTCCCTCACCTGCTGCCTGGTTGGAGATCTGAGCCAAGCCAGGGAGACTGCTGGCCAGCTTTGCCAGTCCCCCGTTTGTCAGCAGCTGGTGAATGGCCGTGGGCTTCCCACTCGCTGAAGCTCCCAGAGACAAAGAGGTGGCAACCGGGATGGTGCGGACAATTGTGCCGGTGCCTGTGGTTATGGCACTCAGGTTCTGGATAGGTGCGGGCGTCTTCACAGCTGAGGTCTGGAAGGAGAAGCAGAAGCACTGAGTACCTGGAAGGAAAGGGGATGGCATGGCCTCTCCCCCATGCAGAGGCTAGAGGCCTTTAGAGGTCAGTGTTTCCACACTTCATTCTGGTGGCCACAAGCAGGTCTAAAAGCAAGTACACTTGTCCCTTCCAGTCTGCACATACTCATTTCAACTTGAAAGCCTGACTGGGAGAAACTGTGGCTCCGCTTCTAATGAAGTGACCCGTTCTGAAAGAGGTTGCCTCAGACTGCAGGGATCAGGAGCGTTGCCTGAGAGGTCACAGGCATGCATTTTCCCAGAAGAACAAGAAGGAGAAAGAGTGCTGATCCCCCCCTCTGTCCATTCTCCAGCTTCTTCCCAGCATTTTCTAGGTGGCTGCCTAGAAACAACTTCCCACAGCCCCGCTTCCCAGACCTCATGCCACCTACAGGAACCCTTGGCACCCAGCACACTGCCAAGGCTTGGATGCATCATTTCAGGTGCAGTTCACACCCAGCATCCCTCATCTCTTCTGATCCTGGAGCAAACAGGGCCTGTCTAGGTTCCCTCCAACTCCTACTGCTTTATCCTCCATACAGCTTCCCTCCAGAGAGGGATCTCTGATGTTTGCAGGCTGCGTACCTGTACCGGCGGCCCAGCAGCAGCCACGCTGGCAGGGAGGGCTGATGACTTGGTCCCAATGTCCTGCAGGCTGAAGCTCAGCCCTTGCAGCAGGCTGCTGGCAGATGCTGCTCCTAAAAAAAAGTAAGGAATAAAGAAATCAGGCTTAGAGAATTCACCACCATGAAATTCCAGGTCTGTCATACAGCAGATGTCTGCAAAACTGTTCTTTAAAAAGCAGTGTCCCAAGCAGCCTGCGTCGAGGTTGGCAGGGATCCTCCTAGCCGCTCTACACAAACAGTCCAACACATTTCATTGCTGCAGCTACAAACGAGGTTAGCTGTGAAACCCAGGAGGCAGAAGGAGGTCGGGTTTGGTATCTTAAGGCATCATTATCTACAAATGACAATTAACAGGTCACCTACTGCACCTTCAGCCTTGCTTTGTAGCATCCCACTGGATCTCTGTAGGATCTGCAATAGCAAGGCACTACAAATGCTGCCTCAGCCAAACCCAAAGAAACCAGGGAATGCAAGAAAGAGGATCCACCAAATTATTTTGAACCTGGTTTACCTTTTACATTCACAACAGAGACATGGAGAGAGGCAGGTACCTTGGAGGGTACTGGCTGGCTGGGCCTGCATGCAGTGGGTGCTGCTGGCCACCAGCCTGCTCTGCAGGGCATGGAAAGCACTGGGTGCTGTGCTGCTGGGGATCACGGCAGACGGAGCAGGACTTGTGGAGGAGGTTTCTGCTGCTGAACTCAGCCTACAAAGCGAGCAGAAGAGAAAGACTCCAGTTAGCAATAAACTGCACGGGGCAATGAGATGGCTTTGACAGCGAGCTGTCACTGGCCTAACGCAACCAAGCAGGACTCCTGGAAGTGTAAGGCAGGGACTTGATGAGCTACAAAAACCCAAAGCAAAAGAAGTTTCCCTGTGCCCACTGCAGCAGCTAGAACAAGGAGCACCTATGGCAAAATCCATGTACTTCCCAATTGGAAGTGAGCTTGTTATCATGTGTGCGCCTACCTAAGTGCTGCAAAGGCTGCGTCACCCTACACAAAAGCAATCTACCTTGCAGTGACACATTTCCCATTTAAAACCTACTTTCTAAAACAGCTCTTCTTCCTCTCCCCTCCCAGATCAGTCAGAGTCTGGCTCTCCAAAGCTTGGTTTGAATTAAAAGGGAAAACAGTGATACGAGATGTCAACGTCAAATTGATTCCCCAACAGAAATCCCTACAGCCAGTTAATCAATTTCATGAGCCAATATTGAGGCTTCTTTCCCCTATCTTTGGGCAAAAATGCTTGACTGCCAGAGGGAATGAAGGGAAGGATTAAAGACAACACTGAATTTCTGCCAAAGACACCACAGTCATTCAAAAGACAGAGATAAGCAAACTTGGATTTGGGAAGCCATATAGAAATATAGCCCAACAGCCACACCACCTTCTACTTTTGCCCATTTCTGCCATTCTCAGACTCAACTGCCGGTTGACAATAGTTTTCAGGAATCCAAGAGTCTGCTGCACTTCAGATAATTCCAGTCATAAGCAAGATACCAGAAAGTTCCACATGCAGAAATCACCTTCTGTTGCAGTGCTTCCCATCAGCAGCCTGTCAAAAATACCCACGGCTTATAAAAAACAAAGTCACACTCACTTAGGGGCAGTGAGCAGTCCTGACAGCTCCTTTGCGCCTGACACAGACTGGCCAACAGCCATGGGGACCGGCTTTCCAGCGACAACTGCAAAAGAAAAAGAAGAAACCTCACTCACTCTCCTCCACAAGTCTTTAGGGATTCCCTCTCTCACACAACTACCCACAGACACAGCGCTGCGGGCCACGGGCTTATCCTGCTCACAAAGCATCTTCTCAAGGAAACCTCCGCCATAGCCATAAACATATACTCCAGGCACCGCGCTACGGGAGATCGGGAGTATCAAACAGAGCAGACTTGCGAATAAAAACAGTTGTGGAAGCATTACAACAGATGAGATTGAAGGAATCAGCTTCAAAATCTGTAAGCAGTGAAATCTCAGGCCCTCACCACCAAATGCAAATCTCTCCTAAATGTTATCTCCACTAATCCCCTCCTCCTAGTCCATCATGGCACAAGTCTACCACCTCAACCGATTAATTCAGATCTGGCTAGTCGCTAGTGAGCAATTTTGTAAGCATTCTTTAGAGACACTTTACAAAATACACAGGGATGCGACGAGTCACAATATTTGTTTATTGCGGCGTTTTGGGATACAACTGCGTTTGTCTTGTGCATTCCTCCTGCTCACACACGGTAAGAGGGAATTCTTGTTTTGGTTCATGTTTACTTCTGCAATTCATTTCCTTTCTGTGAAAAGAAGTAAAGTTTGTAAAATTAAAAAAAAGATTCCAGAAACCAGAGATTTTCAAAGCTGCCAGCAGATAAACTGTAACCTTAAAAAGATGTGTATTTATTAGTTCATTTTCACAGTTCAAAACAACTGTTAAATTAACTGAGAGATGCTTCCAAAGGAGCAGAATTATTTCTCAGCTTTGAAAACCTCTGATTTCCTATCAGAATGGAGACGCTGACCTTTCAGTCGTGCACTGCATCAAGCTAATGCTAATAACAAGTGACTGCTTTACATCTCTGGTGCTCTGCACTCTGACTTGAGGAAGACATATACACCAGCACTGCCAGCAACAAGGCAACATCTGTCAGGTACAAGGGTGACAGTAGCCAAAGCTTTTGGCCTCCCTTGCAAAGGCTCAAGGTGAAGAAGACCGAGCACATCACCTCTTCTTGGACTGTGGGGACCTCTGCAATGCATGTCACAGTGGGTTTTCCCAGCCACAGGGGCAGGAGAGGAGCCGGAATTTGTTTACATGTGTATCAAGCGCGTATTGTGCAGACTTCAGGCCCAAAGGGGATCAGCAGAGCGGGGCACTTGGCTGAATCGTGAAGTCTGAATGTACGAAGGTCTTCCAGAGGGAGGAACATCGCCGTAATCCCTAAAGCAGGAGCACGTTCCAGGTGAGAGCTTCGTGCAGGTGCTGCAGGAGCAGGCAGCAGAACTGGAGACACACACGACCTACTTGGAGCAAGGGGTCCGCCAGGACCGGCATCCTGCTTCCAGCAGCAGCTCAATGCCTCAGAGGAAGGTGTAAAATTTGCCTTGCAGCACACAAGGCTGCGGTCGAGTGTTTCGCTGGAGTGTGGAATCCCAACTGCTACGGAAAACAGAGGCTCCTGCCAAGCTCCTACGTGCTGTCAGCCCCCACGCTTTCCTGGCTATCCCCAAGTCACTCACATCTTGAGCCTCTGTCTGTTTTCTGCAGCTAACTCCTCCAAAAATAATTTAAAAAAAAAAAAAAAAATCACAGCTCCCCTCCCCTCCCCACACCGTGCCCCAGAGGAGTAGGTCTAGGCAGAGCCACGTCCCCACTCTCTGGTTAAAAAGCAGCTATGCAATCGCAACTCACTTTCTGCTTGGGTGGTGAGGGGTGCTCCGTTCCCCACGCCAGCAGCATCTCCATGAGAGACAATGGTCACCTTGATTTTGGCTCGTTTGGAGGATTTGGTGCACTGGGTCGGGCTGGGGGTCTGATGCCTCTTCAGCTGCATACGCACATCATCTTTCTCAGCCCCTTCCGAGTGCTCTGAGGAGACTGGAACTAGGGGACACAGAAGTAGCTTTTTGAAAACTGATGGCCGATCCCTCGAGGTCAGTGCTGCTCCACTGTGCACACCAAGGTGCAGAGAAGGGACACATGCCCATGCACACTTCCACAGCTCCCTCCATGCCAGCCTTGCCCATCTCCCATGCACCAGGAACCCACGCTTCTCCTTTTCACCACCTACACTGACTTCCGTGTGCCCTAAGGTGCTGTCTTAGCACCAGGACTTAGCTTCAGCTACTCTCACAGGCTAAAGCAGGACAGTATATGAAGTTTGTCTTGCCTCTGCAGCGAAGAAAAACGGATGCCTACAGTGATACTACATCTCCACATAAACCCTTTTCATTTCATAAGCGCAGCATAATCAATCCCAGCATCAGGCCCCTCCAACATCCCTAATTTCCAGGTTGAGGGGATGAGGGCGCAGAGACTTGCAGAGCTGGTGCAGGCGTGCTGCCAGTACTGGGATTAGAGCTCAGCCCCCTGCTCCTCCGACACAACAGCAAAGGTATTTGCATGCCTGTCGTTCGGCACATCCCTTCCAGCGCTCCTAACCGGCCCTCCAGGAGCTGGACTGAAGCGTACAGGTTTCTTAGAGGCACTAAGCGAAACAGCCATGAGCACAAAAGGTGCTGCAGCAAAGCCAAGCCCCCACATACCCTACACTGCTTGGTACTAGGGGAGAAAAAACACAAGCTGAGATTTCTCTTCTACGCCACCGACTCATTTTGCTGCCATGTCCTTGACCCGTCACATCCATTTCGTCCTGCCTAGAGCACAAGCTTGCCAAGGGCTATCCGAAAAAGCACAGAGGACCCACGACAAGCACCTCTGGGCAGCCCAGGAACAAACACAGTCACGTGCTGCCACATCTTGCCCATCCGTTCTCCACGAGTCTCCCACCGCTGGTGTACGCTTGTCTGGCCCCAGCCTCAAATGCTGGTGGACTGGGTCAAAACGAGGGCGCAGACCTGCCTCCTGCTGTGGTGTTTGCAGTCTGGCAGCACTCAGAAATGCAGTCACTGCTATGCCCGAGCGCTGCCGTGATCTGCAGCAAGGGGCAAAGGCCTTCGCTCAAAGCTACAGAGATCCCTCTCCACGGAGAGCTTCTGCAGACCGCTGCTGAGCCAGCTAACTCCCTCTTTACAGATGGTCCTGGGCATCTAGACTGTGTATTCAACAGCCTGGAGGCCAAGATGTACATACCTTTTAATTTATAGGTATCTAGATATGAACATATTATATAAAATCAATATAGATGTACACATGTATATATATATGTATGTTATGTATACACTCCCTGTGTATCACACTACCTGCGTACCTCTGAACTGTGGGTGTAGGAAAAGACTGCAGCCCAATCCCTAAACATCAGGCAACTCCAAGTGTTTCGGGGCCACTCTGGTCCCCAAGACAAACACCAAGCTTGCTGTGCTGCTATCGATGGCCAGACTTGCGTCTCGAGCGCGTTAACTTGTGACACTCGTGCAACACCCCCGTGCCTCCCACCCACCTGCAAACATGCGTGGTCCAAATCACCGTCCAGAGAGACCTCATCAGGCGTGCACAGACTGCAGGCACCAAAGCCCCCCCACCAAGTGCCACCAGCCAAGCAGGACAGTGAAACGGCACATGCACAGGCAGTGGCGTTAGATGCCCCTCAAAGCATCGGCGAGCAGCGACCCAACGTCCCTCTGTGTCCCCACAGCACGAGAGCGGAGCCTGCTTCTGCTCGTGCAGGGGCACGCAGACCCCCGCCACGATGGGCTGCCTGTGTGTTCGGGAGGAGCACCCCGCTCCCAAAACAACAGCGAACGCTCCCAATGCACACACCCTAGCTTCCTACCTCGCAGCTGCGGCAGCCGAGCCAACACAGTAAGGAGCCCAAATATCTTAATCGGCTTTTAATCATATCAAAAGGCAGCCCAGGCTGGTGCCAGCCTCTCCACATCTCCCTACCAGCGGGGTAACATCCACTGTGGTTTCTCTTCCCAGCAGTCGCTGGGTGGAAGGACTCTGGATAAGTGCAGGGCCCCATGTGTGCTCCCAGGCTAACCTCATTGCACAGGGGAGAGCACAAAACAAGGCTCAAGGGAGAAAGAAACCTTTAAAACAACCAGCTCGGGCCAGTAATTGCCCCAGGAGCTTGTCACCATGGTTGTATACGTGCAGTTTAGACTGTATCTTGTGTGTTCAGGACAAGCAGGGAGTCTGTATCTTAGTAGTCTCTACACTGCATGCCAAAATACCACCAGCTTCCCTGCATCCAGCGCTTGCATCATTGAAGTAAAAGCACTGGCATTTGGGGTGTTGCAGAGAGGCAGTTCTCACCCACGTCAACTCTCTCGGCACCGTGGGGTCACCCGAATGGAGAACTGACACTGACAGCTGACGTGACAATACCACAGCCTCCCAAAGCCTTGGATTTCAACTCTTCTTCCTCTCTTAATCCCAGATCCACACAGTCACTGCCATTCAAGACAGCAAAACATGCCTTTCGATACGCTGTGGATCTCACCCCTCGATCCCTAACCCTCAGAGCACCGCACACACTGAGGTTCACCTCTCCGTGCCCTCCAGCACCCAAGGCAAGAAATCACAGGACTAAAGACTGCTCGCTTCCACGTGTTTCCTGGTCCAGACAGCATCCCTCTCCCAGCGCATCACTGTCTTCCCAAAGCCATCCCTCTCCCTGACCTCTCTGCTCTTCTCTAACTCTCTCTGGCCAAGAAATGCTGCTCCACATGTCTACATCTGCCCCTTCCAAATCACTTGGCAGCACCTTGTTTCTGCTCCCACCAAGAGCCCCTTTGCTGCTCCACATGTTCAGGACGCTCCACCAACACACGCAGTCTCCCAGGCTGGTGTCCACATCGCCTTCGCAGCCCCAGCACAGGAAAGGGTTAAACTCACGATCACAAAAAGTCACCACATTGTCCACAAAGTTTTAGTCCATAAGAGCAAACCGGCTGCCAGACTACACGGCTCGAAGAGCAGTATTTACCCACCTGAGCAGGGAAAGGGGAAGAGCTCAGGAAAAGTTAATGCTCTCAGCTCGCAAGTGGGCCATTTGCTTTAGCTTCAAATACAGCAATGAGAAAGCAAAAAGCAGGGGGACATGGGGACACGTTGGGGCCACATCCCCAAACCAATGCAAGGGAAGAGGAAGACGATGAAAGAAGGTAGCAGAGACAGAGAGAAGGAGGGAGACAGAGAGAGACAGCGAGAAGTGAGGAGATACTCACCAAAGAGACATGAAGAGGTGCCAGGAGGAAGAGCTTTCCTCACCAGCACGTTTTGTTTCAGAAAAGCAGCAAACTGAGCTGAAATGAATCAGAGAGAATTACAGTATCACAGCCCGGCTCTGGAGGGGGACAGGGAACTCCAGGGACACTACTGCGACCCACAGACAGAGACCTTGGAGCAGACAGGCAGGCAGAGAGCTCCAGCCATGACTCATCCAGTCACGGGGCACAACGGGGATAGACCGACCTCCTCTCTGGACGGCAGCAAAGCACATCCGACACTAGAAGGGGCATCATCCCAGCTTTCACAGAGAGCACATCCCAACAGCAAGAGCCCTCTCCAGCCCCACAGCCATCAGGAAAAGGTCCGGCACCCAGGGAACGAGAGCAGGCTTGGCTGCGAGAGGCACGGCTAGCTTGACCAAGCAGTTGCACTGAGAAGCTGAGAGCAGCTGGGAGACGTCAGCCAGCACATCCCTGAACAGCTACAGCCACAAAACGCAGGCCAGAAGCCACGCTGCAGCAGCGGTCCTGACAAAACAAGGCGGCCACAATACAACCCACTCCACAGACCCTCCTCCTGCCTCCCACGTGCTATCTAGAAACTTCCTCCTACAACTACAACAGCAAAGGAATAGATTTCTTTAGTCCGTGGTCTGAGAAGGGAAATCCAAGCTTCAACTTCCCCCTGCAGCCTACCCCTGAGTTAGAGAAAGACTTTAGAGAATATAGAGGGTCACACTGTTGCAGGAGACAACAGCAAGCCTGTTCAGGTCTGTCTTGAGCAAAGAAATAAGGAGACAAGGGAGGATGGAGAACTATCTCCCCAAGTGCTCACTGATATTTGCCAGAAAGTATCATCATCAACAAAACCATTACCTACATTCACAGCATTCACAATCAGACCGAAGCTGCACCATAAGGTTTTTAATCAGCATCTAACAGGACAAAAAAACCCCACAGCTCAAGCTGGTGAGTTATTCAGAGCAGGTTTTCCACTGCCATTTGATGCAAGATGACTCTGTAATTACCCAAGCCCCACTGTTTGTCACAATTCAATAGCCTCAATCATCTCCTGAGTACCTTCAGCCTCCCTCCCAAGCAGCCTTCAAGGATATGAGACACCAGTCAAGGGGCTCACACTTAAAAATGAATTAGAGTATGGTTACATGGCGATTTGGTCAGTCAGAGCAAGTGAAAATCCTTCCCACTTTGAACAGCAGCAAGGCTCCACAAGCTGCGGAAACACCATTTCCAACCTAACTTCAACCCTCCACAGGCTGCTGCCTTCAGATGACAGTGACGGGGGACCGAGCTGTAGAGAAAGCTGCCACGGAGAGCTTGGAATTCAAGACAGGACTCAGAAGACAAAAACCTATACACATCAGGACAGATAAAGACCAAAAATCCAGATGCTAAGAGGGAAAGCTGCAGGGCATTACCTTGTGCCTGCTTGTGTGTCAGGACAGTGTCCGTCCTCTGCACCTGCCTCTTCAGCAGCTGCGTGGTGCTGATCTGGCTGGGCTTCTGGATGGAGGACACGGCAGCCATTTTAGTCTTGGGGCTTGAAGTGGGGCTGCTGGAGACACTGGATAAGTCCTGCTCGAAGACAAGGAACACCTCTTACCCCATGTCTCCCTAAGAGGCAGTTGTAACCCTGAGCGTAGCAGCACACTGGCATCCTTTTGCTGGAGCAGAAATATTTCTGAAGGTTCGTTTGCCCCACCACAAGCCATTAGTCCCTCCATATCCTCTCACTTCCCTTTCCAACACTAACCATATCTCCCACCACATATTTCAGTAGTACAAAACCATCTCTTTACACGACAAAGTATCCCAGAGAGAGCCCCCACCTCCGAGCCCGAAGGTGAGGCGGGCACTTTGGCTGCAGGTGAGGCAGGCCTGCTGCTTCTTTCCGGCAGGTCAAACGACAGATCCCTCCTGGTCGAGTCGCGTGGCTTCTTCTTCTTCTCAGCATCCAGGTCACGGGGATCGGAGCCCGAGTGGCTCTCCGCTCGGGTGAGGACTCCAGTCAAGAAGTCAGCTATTTCATCCTAGCAAGAATGAAACAAATAATTAGACTAAGTGGTGTGCAGGTCTAAACAACTGATCTTTACAAAACAAAAGATCACTATCACTGATCTTGAAACAAAAGAAGAACTAAAGATTCCCAAAGGAACAAACAGGTAAGGCTTTCTAGGTTTAATATTCTGCAAAAAGAAACCCTAAAACCTTACAGACAGACCTTGGCTTTCTCATTAAAGCTCATATTCCACTGATTTCTGACACATGGGAGAGAAACACGACGGTTTCTCCAATGCTCCCAAAAGTACTGCTTCCTTCCCCAGGCAGATGTACAGGAAGACTCAGAAAACTGCTCTTTGTTTAAGGTGCGCTACCAGGAAGCTCACGTCTCTTCTCCTGAAAGGAGACAGCCACTTCAAAATCCCACTCAGGAGATAGATTACCTTCAATCCAACCAATCCTGGCAGCAAGGTTATAACTTGTGGTCACTGAGACATTTCAGCAGAGATTTTTTTTTTTTTAATAGATGTAAGGTGTAAAAGGAAGATTTCTGTGGTTACCTGGATGCACCTGTCCACCATACTCTGGGTCAGGCCTTCTGACTTCTTTTTGGCTTTGCTTATCCTATTAAAAAAACCAGATGGAAGTCAACACCTTTGGTTTTCGACTTTCACACCCACAACATCGTTCTTTACCTGAGAGTAAGATTCAAGCGAGAGCAAGCTTGCTCCCTTACCCAGTTCGACACAGAGTAAGGCAAGAGCCAGCTCCATCAGCTCTCAACTCAAGAGCACCGTCTACTGGAAAAACGACATTCATCCCTCAGAAATGCTGAGACAAACTTCGATGGCGAGGAAAAAGGCCCAGCATTCCAAAGGATTTTGCAAAGCAAGTATGATGTTTCTTTCCCTTCAGAGCTCTGCCTTCAGACCCAGTATCAGAGTTTTATGTTTCTTTCTTTCCTCTCCTTTACTGATTATCCCTCCTATGGATTTCTGACTTATATGATACTCCAATACCTTGTCTGTGCTGCTGGGCCCGCCCAGCAACAGCATCAGGCCAACCCTATTCTCATACACAACTTGCTCAGGTTTTTGATGCCAGTTATTCTAAACATGCACAAGTGTGACAGGAGAACAAGCTCCACAGTTTACTGAAACCTTAAGAGCTTCTTGCTTCCTGCAAGGCTCTTACAGCCCTCCTTTACCGCAATTCTGTGCGGTACTGGAGCTACATATTCCAAAGCCAGGGGTGGCATGAAAAAGCAAATACTTGCTCTAGTGTCATACAACACAACACCCTGGATCTTTAACTTACCACTGGGAGAAACAATGCAGATTTATCACAGAAAACCAACCCTCTATCAAACATACCAGGTTTTGAATAACAAAGCTGACCTTGATAGACTATTTTTATGCAGTTCCCATCTAGTTTCAGTACCACATTTGGTTTTTTCTTTTTTTTTTTTTTTTTTTTTAATATACACAGCACACTCACATCTTGTCCAGTATTCCTGGGAAGAGAGTATCCATCTCGCAGACCATTACCTGAGATTGTCATCTGCTCCTCCCACCACCACCATGCTGTTATCAGCTCGTATTTTCTCCCGGAAATCCTCCATCGCTTCAATGTTGCACTGCAGGGAATTCTGACCGATCACAAAGAGGACAGGGGTCTTCATCTCCAGGAGGGGGTCATCAACATCCTGCAAGAGCAAGGGGAACTGTAATCCAGAAAGACTGATCCAGGATGCAGAGTCTTTGGAGGCAAAAACCTTTCTGAATGAGATGAGGATTTCCAAAAAGGGAAGGCACGTGCCACAGCAGCAGGCAGCACTTCACGTGCAATGCCAGTACATACCAACTGCGTCCTGAAAGGAGAGAAGTATAAATTGTGCAGTTCGTTTAAACATCTCATGAGAAAGACTGACTCAAAAGCTGAATGAGTACATAGTGCTGTTACTCATTAACAGGTGAGACTGATGCCCGCCCCCTCAGAAAACCTATTTCACTGCATTTTCCTCCTTCCAAGCTTTTGCCACACAAACCCAGGATAAGGCTGAAGAAGCACCAACAGTGAAGCTTCCTGGGGTGAGCCCCTGATGGGATTTACACGATCATACCAAGTCCTGAAGAAAACTCTGCTCGAGAGCTGCACCATGCTCCAGCAAATGCCTTTTATACAGATTGCCACTACCCTCAGAATTAACCATTTCATTAGCAAAACCGTAATCATTCCCAACCCAGTCGCACACTGTGGTCAGCTAATAAAGGAGGAAGTGGGGCTCCATATAAATCAACCCAAGTTATCCTCTCTGGTGCCAAACGACACAGTTAACAAGTGACCTGCACATAAGAACCCAGGAAGGAGCTGCAAAAACATGTCACAGCAGAGAAAAACAAACAGAGGATTCTCACGCCTGCTATTGCATCAAGAATCCTACTATGAATGCAACAGTCCTGCCTGCTGGGCACACCTCCAAATAAAAATCACACAGACATTCTCAAAAAAAATCTTCCAATTATCACTGGACTTCCAAGCCCGATTCTATGAAACAATCTAGGGAGATAAAAAAAAAAGTACAGTTCATTAAATGGCTCCATCTCCCTTTGGTCCTTACCCCTCTGGGGCCATCCACTGTGAGAAGTGGGAATCCAAGGCACACAACTGCAGTGACATACTCCATCACTGAAACCTGGATAGAAAAAGCAACAGTCAGCATCGTAACAGCCAAGTGCATCGAGGCTGCAAAGGCACTTTGCCAGGCTCCTGCCGGGCACAGAAATATCTTCCATATTTAGACCTTGCTTTGTTGATTAAAAGAGTGGGGAAAAAATACTGAAGGACTGTATTGGGTTTGTATGACAAGGTTTTGGTAGCAGGAGGGGCTACGAGGGCGGCTTCTGTGAGAAGCTGCTGGAAGCTTCCCCCGTGTCCGACAGAGCAAAGCCAGCCAGCTCCAAGACTGACCCGCTGCTGGCCAAGGCCGAGCCCATCAGTGACGGTAGTAGCGCCTCTGGGATAATGTCTTTAAGAAGGGAAAAAAAGTTGCTGCAGCACAGAAAACTGCAGCTGGAGAGAGGAGTGAGAATATGTGAGAGAAACAACCCTGCAGACACCAAGGTCAGTGCAGAAGGAGGGGGAGGAGGTGCTTCAGGTGCCAGAGCAGAGATTCCCCTACAGCCTGTGGGGAAGACCATGGTGAGGCAGGCTGTCCCCCTGCAGCCCAGGGAGGTCCACGGTGGAACAGATCTCCACCTGCAGCCCGGGGAGGACCCCACGCCAGGGCAGGGGGATGCCCGAAGGAGGCTGTGACCCCGTGGGAAGCCCGTGCTGGAGCAGGCTCGTGGCAGGACCTGCGGATCCATGGGGAGAGGAGCCCACGCTGGAGCAGGTTTGCTGGCAGGACTTGGGACCCCGTGGGGGGAGCCCGTGGGAAGGACTCATGCTGGAGAAGTTTGTGGAAAACTGTCTCCTGTGGGAGGGACCCCACACCAGAGCAGGGGAAGAGTGTGAGGAGTCCTGCCCCTGAGGAGGAAGGAGCGGCAGAGACAACGTGTGATGAACTGACCGCAACCCCCATTCCCCATCCCCCTGCGCTGCTGGCGGGGAGGAGGTAGAGAATTCGGGAGTGAAGCTGTGCCCAGGAAGAAGGGAGGGACGGGGGGAAGGTGTTTTAAGATTTGGTTTTATTTCTCATTACCCTACTCCGGTTTGATTGGCAATAAATTAATTTTCCCCAAGTCGAGTCTGTTTTGCCCGTGATGATAATTAGTGAGTGATCTCTCCCTGTCCTTATCTCGACTCACAAGCCTTTCATTTTATTTTCTCTCCCCTGCCCAGTTGAGGAGGGGGAGTGACAGAGCGGCTTTGGTGGGCACCTGGCACCTAGCCAGGGTCAACCCACCACAATGACTCAAATGGCTTATGCCCCCACAACCAGAGAGAACGTCTGTCTCAAAGCCAGCTGTTAGAAAGAGAAAAGGGACAAAAACAACCCCAGCAGAGTCTAAATGCAACACTAATTCAAATCTAACTCTCAGCTGAAGGTGTTAAGTGGGTTCTGCGAGGATGCAAAGGAATTGGGTACTTACGTGACAGGCCACCAAGGCACCCGTGTTCCACCCTATCAGGATGATCGGCTTGTGAGAGAAGTGGTTGTGAATCTATGGGAAGAAAAAAAAAGACATGGATGGAGAAGAGGGACAGACAATGGGACGATGCACTGGGGCGGCACAGCACCTACAGGCAAGGCGAATAGTTTAAAGGGAGCAGCAAAGCCTCCCCAATACACTCGTCGCTCTTACTTACCTCTGCCACTTTGCCCCTCACCGCCCCAATCATGTGTTCAAGACACTGCAACACTCCCACCCCGCTGCCATTGTTCAACAGGTGGGTGGCGATGGGAATCACCTGTAGTTTGAAATGAATGATCAATAAATAACAAAGGCATTACTGGGGACAACAGGTACCGACAACAATTAGCATAGACTGGAACCCAGTTTATGCATGAACTTGTGCTTTCTCTCTCCTTTCTCCCAGGATTCACTTCCAACTACTAAAAACAGAGCAAATGGAGAATCCCCCACAGAGACAACCTCTGCTATTCACCTCGCTCCTATACACCCAGTATACCTACCACATTAGGAGGTGTGTGAGCAGCTCTGTATCCAGGCAGAGAACTAAGGTGACCTATAGTCTCTCTCCTCCAACCTCTTCCTACTGGAAGACTGATCAATCCTTAATACCAGTAATGATACAATCTAAACTGCTGAAGATGGATGGCTTTTGTCGGCAAGAGACCCCAAACGCATCAGATTTGGACAACTTCGCTCCCTGCGCAGTGTCTCAAATGCTAAATACTGCAGGTGGCAGAAGCCAGCCTCTGCTTTCAGCAGAAGCAAGTA
This sequence comes from Aquila chrysaetos chrysaetos, assembly GCF_900496995.4. Classification (NCBI taxonomy): domain Eukaryota; kingdom Metazoa; phylum Chordata; class Aves; order Accipitriformes; family Accipitridae; genus Aquila; species Aquila chrysaetos. The sequence goes on along the minus strand of NC_044016.1, from coordinate 40,515,709 downwards.
TTTTGGTGCACCAAAGGCTTATAAAAACAAGCTCGGCAGCTGCAGCCTAGCACAGCTGCTAGTTTGAACTTCCCTCCTTTCAAAACCAACCATACGAACCTTTCCCAAGCAGGAAAGCTGCGACTGCCAGAATCGGTGCCGTCGAGAAGTGGGGAACATGGAGTTGGAGGGTCCAGAGGAAGCAATCAGGATGAGGGGGGAACCAGGCAATTTGCTCTACAAAGTTCAACAAAGAGACACATAAGGGAAAGCAACTTCCCTGCCCAAGACCTCGCTGCCCAGCCTGGCCTGCACAACGAAGCAGGAGGGATCTTGCATAGCGCATTAACTGATCACATTTTCCCCAGTCAAAGCTACCTCAGGATAGTACGGGGAGAATGTGTCCCACAGAAGGAGTCCCCCTCACTGAACAAGTCTAAAGCAGGAGGAAAAGAGCCCGGGAACAGAGGCAGAAGGAAAAGGACAGCAGAAGGATGGGAAGAATAAAACTGATGTGAGACCAGTCTCTTGCTCCCTGCAAGCTCCAAGGGGTACTCACTGGTTTATTATGTGACAAGACACCCACTGCTGGGTCCCAAGGTCTCTTCAGAAGCAGAGACAGAGCCTCAGCACCTGCGGCCCCCGTCTTCGCGGTAGAGGAGAGCAGCATCCTGTCGATCAGTGTGGGGATCTGAAACCAGAGGCCAGAAAGGACTGAGAAAACTGGGGCTTTTAAACATCATCCCTGCCACTCCAAACAAAAAGGATAAAGACCCTATCAGCTTCCTTTAACGAGCTTTACAAAAGGAGAACATTAAAAGCGATAGCAAAGCCTTTCACTGCTTTTATCACCTTTCCTTTAAGCGTTTGCAGAGCATCCAAGTAAGCTGCCAGCACTGGCAAACTGAGCGTTTCCACCAGCGTTGTGTGAAGCCACTGGATCAGTTTGGTGTCCCAGTTGACACTAGCCAGAGCCTGGCGGACCCTCCGAGCACATTTGTCCACCGCTATCCTCCTCAGGACTGGCTCGTTGCAAGCCTAAAAACCAGGAAATTAAAAAGAAACACAGTTATGGGAAAAATCAAGCGTGCCACGTGCATCCCAAACCACAGGGAAGTATTGGCTTGGGCAACACAAAATCCTCTAGCAGCAAGCAAAGATGAACATTCTCACAGAGAGGACAAAATCATGCCTCAAATAAGCCCAGATCTGCTTGTTTCTTAAGACTACACAACCCAAAGGCCAAAACTTTCATCCTGACTCAATTGGGCTTTGCTAGGAAAGACTGATAAAAAACGCAAAGGCGGCGACTCTGCTGTGAAGTGAAACAGGGGATAGTAAAAGACCTTACCCCTTCGTTAGCCAAGCGAGCCAGCCTGTCAGACTGCAGCGCTTTGTGAATCTTATTAAACAGCTTGTTCTGGGCCATCGTCCAACCCGTCCTGTTGAGAAAACCAGAGAGGTAACGCAGGTCGCTGTTGCACAGACATCCAGGTCCTGCAAGCTGCTGCCCGTTCCCAAAAGCAGTCGGCAGCAAAGCTGGGCATTAGCTGCGATCGCAGCCTCAAGAACCGACTTACTGCTATGGACAAAGTGAGTTCCACTACCGAGGATTTAATTAGTAGGATGGCTCAATAAAACCCACTAGTTTTTAAATGTCACTAGGGCATGTCAGCAAACATCCAAGCATCAGAAAGACAAGAGTAACAACAGCAGAAGCAATAAACAAGACCAAAATAAACACTCCTTTTAGCATAGGTTATCACCACATTTCTCAAACTGTCCAGAAAAAAAAAAACCAGAAACATTTCTCGTAACATCAAGACTGCAAACTGGCTTGACTACAGTTCCAGGGAGGGTTTTTAATAGGGTGGAATTTACGCATATCCTCATTTTCAATTTTTGACACTGGAACATGGCTGAACTGAGGATCTACGTGTAACCTAACAACTCACTGTCCCAGCCTCCTCCAAACAGAGGAGATGGCTTCACATGAAGCGTGCGGGAGAGGTTCAACAGCTGGGCCAGCCTCTACCATTAAATCCCACAGCTTTCACAGCAGGCAGACAAGGAATGTGGGACACAAGAATTCATTTTCTTTGAACATTATTCAGTTCGGGAACATTGCTGCGTATCAAGTCACACTAAAAAAAACCCCACACCGTGCAACGGGTGGCTGTTTAGCGCCCGAATTTCTTTTCTCTGCTGTCCCCGCGCTACCTGTTGACATGTTCCTCCCAGTCGTCCGGCGGCGGAGGGGCGTCAGCATCCGTGCGAGCAAACATCACGTGGCGCTCGCACTCGTTCATCACGCTGCGCGCCTTCTGGTTATCATAGAGCGGCACGGGCGTGGGCGTCACCGTCTCGACATCGATGGGGATATCTGCTTCACTGTCAGGAATAATTACACTTTAGAGAACGGGATCGCTCACCTTGGGGGTCTGCCATGCTTTACAATAAACAGTCCAATGAGCTTCATAACCAGGTATCTTGTTATTCCCAGTCTGAGCCCAGGCAGCCCCCTGAACCCCAAGACCAAGCCCCTGAGCTGTGACCCTGAGCGCAGTGCCATCTCTCAGCCCAAACTCAGCCGTGACCTCTGGCCCAGCCCCACACCCTGACCCTAAAATAAACCGTTGAGGTCCAGCCACAACCCCCTTTCCTGCCACGACACCAAGGCTGTGAAACCAGCCCCGAGCCCATCCCCAAGCTGCAGAGCTGAGACCCCCGACTCAGCCCCCACACCTTCCCACAGCCCATACTGCTCCCCACAGATCCCGAAACCTGCTCTAGTCTCCCCAGCCCACGCTCTCCTCCCACCACCACCACACCAGTCCCACAGGACGGCCCCTGCCCCACAGGCCCCCCCACTCTTCCCTCTCAGGCCCCCCAACCCCCCAAGACTTCCCGCAGTTCTACAGACGCCCCACTTTCCCCTCACAGGCCCCTCAGGACCCCCTCCAGTCCTCACACAGGCCCCCTCACCCAACAGGTGTGTCCCCCCCATCCCACAGGCCCCCCAGGACCTCTCCCAGCTCCCACATAGGCCCCTCAGCCCCACAGGACACCCCCACACACCCCACAGGCCCCCCACTCTCCCCTCACAGACCCCCCAGCCCCACACTGTTGCTTAACAGCCCCTGCCCCACAGGCCCCTCAGGATCCCCCCCCCAGCCCCCACACAGACCCCTCAGCCCCAGAGAACCCCCCCCGCCCCACACTCTCCCCTCACAGACCCCCCAGCCCCACAGTATCACCTCACAGACCCCCTCCCCTGCCCCACAGGCCCCTCAGGAACCCCCTCAGCCCCCACACAGACCCCTCAGCCCCACAGAACCCCCCCCGCCCCACACTCTCTCTCACAGACCCCCCAGCCCCAGAGTATCACCTCACAGACCCCCTCCCCTGCCCCACAGGCCCCTCAGGAACCCCCTCAGCCCCCACACAGACCCCTCAGCCCCACAGAACCCCCCCCCGCCCCACACGTTCCCTCACAGACCCCCCAGCCCCACAGTATCACCTCACAGACCCCCTCCCCGCCCCACAGGATCCCTCCCACTCCCACAAAGGCCCCTCAGCCCCACAGCTTCCCCCCCCCCCCAGCCCCCAGGCAGGCCTCGCAGCCCCCCGCTCCCCCCAGAACCCCCTCCCCGGGCTCACAGGCCGGTGCCGGGCTGCCGCCGCGGGGTGAGGAAGAGCATGCGGGTGGGACGAGCGGCGCTGGCGTCGGGGTGGGCGCTCCAGGGTTTGGCGTAGCTGTGGTCCAGGCAGACCAGGTCCAGCTCCCGTTCGTGCACCGACAGCTGCAGAAGCAACGACGTCCCCATCCTCCGCGCCGACCACTGCAGTTCTCTGTCGCGATCCCGGTCGCGATCGCGGTCCCCCCCGCGCTGCGACATGGCCCTACCGCTCCCCGCGGCGCATCCCGCCCCGCACGGCCCGCCGCCCCGCCGCGCCGCGCATGCGCCGGCCGCGCCCCCCCCCCGGGGGGGGGGGGCGCGGCCGGCGCATGCGCGGCGCGGCGGGGCGGCGGGTAAACCGCGGAGGCTGGATTTGAGAGGAGAGGAGCGGAGCGGGGCGGGATCAAAGGGCGGAGAGCGGAACGCGGAGCGGAGTGTGTGGGCTTGGCGGGGGGGACGCGCGGGGACACGGGGACATGGGGGTGCGGGGACGTGGGGATGTATGGACATGGGGACATGGGGACATCAGGACACAGGGACATGGGGATGCGGTGACACGGGGATATATGGACATGGGGACATAGGGACGCAGGGATATGGGGATGCGGTGACATGGGAATATATACGGACATGGGGGTGCGATGACATGGGATATATGGACATGGGGACACATGCAAATGGGGTTGCAGTGAGTGACATGGGGACATGTGGACACGGGAGCATGTGGATGTGGGGATGCAGTGACACGGGGACACATGGACATGCAGACGTGTGGACGTGGGGACATAGTGACATGGAGACACGGGGACACACAGACATGGAGAAACAGTGACATGGGGACACATGGACGTGGGGACATAGAGATGCACGGACATGGGGACGTAGTGGCATGGGGACGCAAGGACACACAGATACGGGGGTACAGTGATGTGGGGATACGGGGACACATGGGCATGGGGACAAGCGATGTGGGACATGGGGGCGTGTGGACATGGGGACACAGTGACATGGGGACAAGGGGACACGCGACCAGGGGGACACACGGACACTGAGACAAATGGGTATGGGTACACACCAACGTGGGGACACGGTGACACGGGGACCCGTGAGCACAGTGCCACAGGTACAAGCAGACCCATGGACACATGGGCATGGGGACACAGGGACAGCGTGACACGCAGACACGGGTGCACGTGAACGCGGGTACCTGCGGACACAGTGACACGGGTGCTCACAGACATGGGCACACAGTGACATGGGGACACGGGGACGTAGGTACCCGGTGACAGGGGCACGCGGTGACACGGTGACGCCCACCGACCCAAGCCAACAGCAGCATCCCTGTCCCTGTCGTCGTGTCCCCCCCCCCACCAGTGCCATTCTGGAACGCGTCCCAGCGCCGTGGTGGCAGCGCCTCGGTGACAGCACCCGGTGGCTCAGGGATGTGGCCATGCTGCGGCTGCTGGTGGCCAGCGCCCACATCCCCGGGGCCACCGGCTCCGGTCCCGGTGTGCACGTGTCTGCCCGCTTCAGAGGTACCGCTGGGTACAAGGAAGGGGGGGGGGCACACACCGTCGGCCGTCGCCGCGTGATGGGATGGCATCGGCCATCCTGGTGTACCGGGGCGGCATCCTCGTGGGACGGGATGGTGCCGGCCACGCTTGGTGACAGCGCTGGCCGTCCCCACGCGTGGGGACAGTGCCAGCCTTCCCCTTGCACCCCGACGTCCCCACCCTGACGTGCCACCGCCCTCCCTCCCGTCCCCCCCCCCAGGCGTCCCCAGGAGCACCCGGGTGGTGCCGGAGGAGCGCAGCCCCACTTGGAATGAGGTGAGGTGACCCCAGGGTGGCCTGCGGTGGCATGGGGACACTTGGGTCACCCCACTGACCCCTTGTCACCTCTCCCCCCCCCCCAAAAGACGCTGGCATGGCCACTGGGCACGCGTCCCCTGCACCCCACGGCCAGCCTGACCCTGCGCCTCCGGCACTGGGGCCAGCCGGCACCCCGGGGGTGAGTAGCACCCGTGGATGGGCACCCTGGGGGGACCCCCCCCCCGCAGTGTGGCCACCCTCACTGTGTCCCCCTGTCCCCGCAGGGACCTGGGTGCCACCACGGTGTCACTGGACCGGTTGGTGGCCAACCCCGGGCTGCCGCTGGCCCTCAGCCACGTCCCGCTGCTGGACCCGCGGGGACAGCCCACGGGGGTAAGCACCCACCCACGCACCCACCCAGCAGCACCCTAGGGTGCCGCCGGACACGGTCTGGGGTGCCACCCATCCATTCGCAGTGCACCGTCACCCTCCGCTGCTCCTACGTCCCCCGTGGCACGGCCGGGGACGCCGCGGTCCCCCTGCAAGGACCGGTGCCACCGCCGGCGGTGTCACCGGCGACAGCCCACCGCCCCGGCAAGCCCCCGGCAGGGAGGAAAGAGGATTTCCAGGTATGGCACCCATGGGTACGGTGGGACCCGGGGGGGATGTCCCATCCGGCGGCCACCACGTCACCGCCTGTCCCGTAGGTACGGGTGAGGATCATCGAAGGCCACCAGCTCCAGGGCAATGACATCAAGCCGGTGGTGACGGTCCTCATCGGCCAGCACCGCTTCAGGACCAGGATCCGAGTGGGGAACAATCCCTACTACAACGAGGTGACGCCGGGGAGGGGACATGGGGACCCGCCGGTGTCCCCTCACCCCGCCCTCACCCCCTTTTGCCCATTTTCTAGGTGTTTTGCCAAAATTTCCACCGGACGCCCGCCCAGCTGGCGGCGGAACCCATCCGCATCCAGGTCGGGGAGGGGATCGGTGGCACTGGTGGGGACGGGGACAGCGGGGTGGCCACCGACGGCTGCGTGTCCCCCCCAAATCACAGGTGCTGGACTCACGGGCCACCCGCGCCGAAGCCGTCATCGGCGTCTTCCAGGTGAGGACGGTGGCTCGGGAACGGGGTGTCACGCCGCGGTTCGGCCGCTCTCACCCGCTCCGCTGTCCCCGCAGCTGGACGTCGGCACCGTCTACCGCGCACCGGGTAGGCGAGAGGGTTGGGGTGACACCGCGGTGACGCCGGGCTGACACCGGGGTGACGACGCCGGGGGTCTCCCACCGTGCCAGGACGCAGCTTGAGCTGGAAGTGGCTGAGCCTGCAGCATCCGAACCGCCCCGACGCCGGGTCCCGGGGGTACCTCCGCGTCAGCCTGGCCGTCCTTCGCGCCGGCGAGCCGGTGCCGGTGAGCCCCCCGCCACCTTCCCCAGCCACCCCCCAAAAAAATATTCCCTGGCGGGGGGGGGGGTTGGTCCCCATTTTTCCATCCCCCCCGTAAGGAGCAGGAGGAGCCGGCGCGGGACGAGGACGTAGAAGCCAACCTGCTGCGGCCACCGCCGTGTGCCGCCACGCTCCAGCTCCGTGTCTACCGCGCCGAGGACCTGCCGCAGGGTGGGCACCGGGGTGGGTTTTGGGGGCGGGGGGGGTGTGGATGTGGGGGACCCCCCCCCGCCCACCTCTCCCCATGCCCGGTGCAGCAGAACCGGCTCGGCAATGCCTTCCCTCGGTGCTACCGGCTGGCGGCAAGAGGGGCTTCGTGGCGGCGGCGGTGCGGGTCACCTTCGCCGGCAGGACGGTGGGTGCCGGGCAGGGGACGGGGGGGGGGGGGGGCAGATCCTGCTTGGGGGGGGCTCACGGCTCTGCCCGATGCAGCTCTGCACCCGGGTGATGCCCCCCCGACGCCAACCCAACGTGGAACGAGGTCTTCTTCTTCCCTCTGCGGGTGAGGTGACCCCCCTTCCCAGTCCCGGCACGCATCCTGCACCCCCCCCCAATGCAGGGTTACCCCAAAAAAGGGGGTGCACCCCCTTTTCAACACCATGCACCCCTGTAATTTTGTCTCCACAGCTGCCCCCCATCTGTGATGAGATCCAGCTGGCCATCCTCAGCGGGTAAGTGGGGGGACATCCCCTCCGGGTTTGAGGGACACCCCCCGGTTTTGGGGGACTCCTGCCGGTTTTGGGGGGACCCCCACCCCTTTCACTGTCCACCCATAGGTCCCGCAGCAGCAAAGTCCTGGGCACCGCCACCCTCCACCTCTCCCAAATCTCCTCCGCCGGTGCCGAGCTTGAGGGTGAGGAGGGTCCACCCTTGGGTGGGGGGTCCCCAGCACCCAGACCCCCCCCCTTTCACCCACTGAACCCCCTCTTTCGCTCCCAGAGGGGACCCCCGGCTTCTCACCCTGCTTCGGACCCAGCTTCCTCCCCTTCTACGGTCCCCGGCCGGATCCTGCCAGGACACCCAGCACCGTGAGTGGGTTCCAGAGTGGGGACAGCACCCATTTTGGGGGGGGGACACGACACCCCTAGCCACCCCAACCCCCCCCACCCCTAATTTTACAGGACACCGGGGTGGCTTATCGGGGTCGGGTGCTGCTGGAGCTCAGCACCCACATGGGGACCCCGGACGGGCGCCAGCGAGACACCATCGCCCCCGAGGACATCGCCAGGGTGCAGGTGGGGACACGGGGACACGGTGCGATGTCACCCTTGGGGTCTTTTTTTTTTTTTAAGTGCCATTTGAGTATTTTGGGGGGAAATTTTAACCTGTTTTTTTGCCGCAGCGCCACTTGCCCCGCCGCCGATTCGGGTTGTGCGGGGTCTTCTATTCGGCCACCATGGTGCCAGCCGGCCCCGAGCTCCTGCGCTTTGAGCTCAGTCTTGGCAATTACGGGGACACGGGCGATGTCACCTGCAAGCCGGCCGCTTCCGTCACCCCGCACGGTTGTCCCCTCTTCGATGGTGAGCGGGATGCTGGGCTGGGGGGGGACACACACAAGGGTGGTCCCCGCCGGCATCCCATGGGATGCTCGGTGCTCTCCGGATACAGGCAACCGCTATCGCTACCTGCCGTGGTACGGTGACAAGCCGGTGGCGGCTGTCACCTCCTCCTGGGAGGACGCCGGTCACCGTTGGGATACCCTAAACCTCCTGCGTGCCGTGTGCCGGCGGTTGGTGAGCACCCATGGGTGATGGCGGGGTGGGATGTGACCCCCCCCCACACACACACACGGCCCCCCCACTCCGGGTCGGGATGGTTTGGGGACATCTTTGCAGGAGAGGAACGTGACGGAGCTGCGGGACGCCCGGGGGGACGCCGGGGGGGACATCGGCAGGAGGCTGCTGCGTCAGCTGGCGCAGGACTGCAGGTGAGCCGGTGGTCCCTCGGGTGGGGGGTCTCGGGTGTCTCGAAGGAGTGGGGTGGTGGGATGCTGCCGGGGGGGGGAGGACGGGGACAGCTGGGCCTGCCAAGCAGTGGTTGGGGGGGGGAATGGGGCATTTGGGGGGGGGGGAATGGGGTATTTGGGGGAAATGGGGGCATGGGGGGGGGGAATGGGGTAATTGGGGGGGTAGGATTTTGGAAGGGAAATGGGGGATTTGGGGGGAAATGGGGCATTTCAGGGGAAAATGAGGAATTTTGGAGGACAATGGGGCGTTTGGGGGGGGAATGGGTCAACTGAGCGGAAAGTGGGGTATTTGGGAGGGAAATGGGGCATTTGGGGGGAGATGGGGCATTTCGGGGGAAAAAGAGACAGTTGGGGGAAAATGGGGCAGTTGGGGGCCAAACGGGGTATTTTGGAGGAAAAAGGGCCATTTGGGAGGGGAAATGGGGGCATTGGGGGAGGAAAACAGGGCAATTGAGGGGAAAACAGGATATTTGGGGGGGACGTGGGGCATTGGGGGGGGGAATGGGGCATTTGGGCAGAAAATGGGACAACTGGGGGGGAAATGAGGAATTTCAGAGGACAACAGGACACCTGGGGGGAAAACGGGACAATTGCAGAGAAGATGGGGCATTTGGGGAGAATGGGACATTTTGGGGGGCAACGGGACATTTGGGGGGGGGAACTGTGGGGGAAACGGGGCATTTGGGGGGGGAGCAAAGCTTTTTTGGGGAAAACAGGTCAACCGGGGAGGGGGGGAAACGGGGCATTTTGGGGGGGTGCTGTTTGCAGGCGGGCACTGCCCCAGCTGGAGGCGCAGCCCACCCCCACGCCGCTGGACACCCACCTCCGGGCCGCCCGTCTTCACCTCCTCCGGCGCGTGGCCGCGGCGGCGGCGGTGCCACCGAGAGCCGGCTGGGACACGTTGCTGCCGGTGGCCGAGGGCTGGCTGCGACGTGTGGTTGCCTCGGCTGTCGAGGTGGGGGCCGGGGCCGGTTGTCTGTGTCGGGGCGGGGTCATCGCTGTGATGAGTTCTGGCCGGTCTCAGCCCACCGGTCTCTCTCTCTCTCTCTCCCTCTCCCTCTCCCCGCAGCCACAGGCCGGCGTGCCCGACGTGCTGCTGTGGCTGCTGCAGGGGGAGCGGCGGGTGGCCTGTGCCCGCGTCCCCGCGACCGACCTCATGTTCTCCCGGAGCGGCCCCGGCGCCTGCGGCAGGCTCTGCGGCCGGATCCAGACCCTCTTCCTGGTGGTAGGCACCCCACGTCCCCTCCATGTCACCTCTGCAGCCCCTCCGTGTTCCCTGTGTCCCATCCACAGCCCCCCCGCATCCCCTCTGTGTCCCCTCCGTGTTCCCCCCACATCCCCTCTGTGTCCCCTCCGTGTTCCCCCCACATCCCCTCTGTGTCCCCTCCGTGTTCCCCCCACATCCCCTCTGTGTCCCCTCCATGTGTGCTCTATGTCCCCTCTGTAACTTCACCACGTCCCCTCCATGTCCCCTTTGTGTTCCTCCTGTAACTCCTCCATGCCCCCATCATGTCCCCTCTGTGTCCCCTCCATGTCTGCTCCATGTCCCCCCATGTCCCCTCTGTGTCCCCCCCACATCCTTTCCATATCCCCTCCATATCCCCCCACATCCCGTCCATGTCCCCCTTGTGTCCCCCCAAGTCCCCTTTATATTCCCTCCCCGTCCCCTCCACGTCCCCTCTACGTCCCTCCTAGACCTGCATGTCCGCTCCATGTCCCCCCCCCATGTCCCCTCTGTGTTCCCCCCCCGTGCCCCCACCCACGCTGCGGGGCGCAGGGCTCTGGGGACATCCGTGCCCAGCTCCGGCTCCGTCTGTGGCTGGGACGGGTGGCCGACAGCGGGGACCTGCCACGGCACCTCGAGGGCACCCTGCGCGTCTACGCCGAGACGGTGAGCCCTAGGGCCAGAGAGATACCGGCGGGCTGAGACCGGACACAACTCATCGCAGCGATGACACACGCACACATACACAACCAGCCCCCCTCAACCCCGTGTGTGTGTGTGTGTGTGTGTGTCCCTCCCCCAGTATGAAAACCAGACCAAGCTGTTGGGCAAGTGGGGTTCCCGGGGATTGCTGGGGCGCCCCGGCTTCTCCGACAGCGCCGGCAAAGCGGGGCTCCCCCGCCACAAGATCCGTCCCCCCAAGGGCTGGCGTTGGGACGGACCCTGGACCGCGGAGCCCCAGCGGCGGTGAGTGCCGTGGGACGGGTCGGTGACACCCGCCCCGCCACCTCGGGGACCTCGGGGAGGGTGACGCCGGCGTTGTCCCCTCGTCCCCAGGTTGCTGCTGGACACGGAGACCAACGTGGGCGAGGTGCTGGAGGAGGTCTACGAGAACGAGAGCCGGCGGCTCGGCGGGGAGTGGGCACCCGCCGCCGCGGCCAGCACCGACGCGGTGAGCGGGCGGTGGCGTGGGGGGCGGCGGGGAGGAAGCCGTCGGTGGGATGACACGAGCGCGTCAGGGCTCAGCTCTCGCCCGGCTTTGCAGAGCGGCGCGGCGGTGCCGCCGAAGGACGAGGTGGCGTGTCCCCAAGGTTGGCACGTCACCGACGGCTGGCGGGCGGACGTGACGGGGGCCGTGGATGAGGCCGGTGAGTGGGTGTCCCCTCCGGGCACCCCGGGGTGGGTGGGTAGGTGGTCGGGTGGTGGCGGCGGCGAGGACACCCGTGTGCCGCAGGTTGGGAGTACGGGGTGAGCGCGGCCCCCGGCAGCCCCCCGCCGGCGTGGCACGCCGTCGAGAAGACGTACCACACGCACCGGCGTCGGCGCTGGCTGCGCACCCGCCGCAGGGACCCCGGCGCCCAGGGACGGGAGCAGGATGTGGCCGCCTTCCTCCGGCTGGTCGGGGCGGTGGGGACAGGGAGAGGGCGGTGGGGAAGGGGGTGGCAGGGATGGGGGTGGCGGGGATGGGGGTGGCAGGGATGGAGATGACAGGCATGGGGTGACAGGGATGTGGGTGGCAGGGATATGGGTGGCAGGGATGGGGTGGCAGGGATGGAGATGACAGGCATGGGGTGACAGGGACGGAGGTGGCAGGGATGGGGGTGACAGGGATGGGGGGTGACAGGGGGGGTGACAGGGATGTGGGTGGCAGGGATGGGGGTGACAGGGACAGAGGTGGCAGGGATGGGGCGTGACAGGGATGGGGGTGACAGGGACAGAGGTGGCAGGGATGGGGGGTGACAGGGATGGGGGTGGCAGGGATGGGGGGTGACAGGGATGGGGGTGGCAGGGACGGAGGTGGCAGGGATGGGGGTGACAGGGATGGGGGTGACAGGGATGGAGGGGTGACAGGGATGGGGGGTGACAGGGACGGGAGTGGCAGGGATGGAGGTGACAGGGACAGGGGTGGCCGGGATGGAGATGGCAGGGATGGGGGTGACAGGGATGGAGATGGCAGGGAAAGGCGTTGGCCCACCCGTGCACTGGTGTGAGCAGCCCTGTCCATGCCCTCCCGCCACGCCACGTTGTCCCCCTGCCCCACTGTCCCCTGCGTGCCCCGTGTCCCCGCAGCACAGCCCCGAGGCGGCGGCGGGGGCCGAGGCCTGGGAGTACGGATCCCTCTGGGGCTGCCGCTTCCATCTCCAGCCCCGGGCGGGCGACGTGTGCCGGCGGCGTTGCTGGCACCGGCACATGGTGCCCACGCAGCCCTCGCCCGTGGCACCCCTCTTCCTCCTGGAGGGCTCCCTGGTAGGTAGGGGGGCAGCTGGGGGGAGGATTGGGGGGGGTCCTGGGGGTAAGGGGGGGTGTGGAGGGATGGGGGACAGAGGGAGGGAGGGATACAGGGGTGGAGGGACAAAGACGGAGGGATGGAGGGAGAGGGATGGAGGGATGGAGGGATGGAGAGGGATGGAGGGACGGAGGGATGGATGGAGTGATGTGGAGGTGGAGTGATGCTGGGGCAGTAGGACATGGGACAGCAGGACGCAGAGCCGGGGGACAGCAGGGTTAAGGGGACCTCCCCCACCACCACCCCACATCCCATCCCACCGCAGGGCACGGAGGACCCGGCCGAGGAGGACAAGCCGGCTGCGGCAGAGCGGCAGTCGCGGGGCTCGATCCGGACCCCCCCGCAGCAGCCCGTGCCCCTCATCCTCTGCACCTTCCAGCGTGAGTCCCGGGGGACACGGGGACAGGCTGGAGGGGGGGGGGTGCCAGGTCCCCCCAACCAGCCCCTGCCTCTCCCGCAGGACCCAACTTCTTCCAGCTCCGCTGCTACATCTTCCAGGCGCTGGAGCTGGCACCCCACGGCACCAAGGCCACCGCAGGTGGGACCCCCCCGCGGCCCCCCGGCCCCCACCCCGGTGGGCACCCCGGGGTGCTGACGGCGTCCCTGTCACCCAGACCCCGTCGCCCACGTCTCCTTCGTGCACGTCAGCCAGAGCACCCGGGTGCTGCCCGGCACCCTGGACCCACTCTGGGACCAAACGCTGCTTTTTCACCGGGTGCTGCTGTACGGGGACCCCCGGGGTGTCCGGGATGAGCCCCCCGCTGTGGTGGTGGAGGTCTTCGACCAGGACGGAGGGGTACGGCACCTACGGGTGGGGGGCACCTGTGGGTGGGGGGCAGCCCCCGTGCCCAAGCAATGCCTCGCAGGGTGCCGGTGGTTTCCTGGGGAGGAGTGTGTGCACCCCAGATGTTTGGCTGGACGTGGGACGCCGGCGGCCCCCCCGGCTTCGGCGTTACTCCCTGGGGGGGCCGGGGGGGCCGGCCGGGGAGCTGCTGGCCGCCTTTGAGCTGCTGCACGACGCCGAGGTGAGGGGCTGGTGAGGAGGGTGGCACGGAGGGCACCCAGGTGATGGGGTCCCATCGTCATCGTCGTCCCCGGCAGGATGGGTCCTTGGCACAGCTCAGCACCCCTCCGTGGAGGCAGGGGGTCTTCAGCGTCCCCCTGGGCATCCGGCCCCTCCTGCGGCTGGTGGCACTGGAGGTGAGACCCGGGGACCCCGGGTGGGGACGGGGAGGGGGACAGGCTGGGGACAGGGACAGGGATGAAGAAGGGGATGGGATGGGGACAAGGACAGGGGGAGGGATGGGGACAGGGGTGGCTGGGGACAAGGACATGGATTGGAACAGGGGTGAAGACAGGGCGGACAAGGTCTGGGATGGGGAATGGGATGGGAACAGGATGGGGACAGGGATGGGGACGAGGTCCAAGATGGAGACTGGGAGGCAACCAGGCTGGGGACAGGGATGGGGACAATGATGAACGTCCTGGGCATGGGATGGGAACAAGGACAGGGATGGGGACGAGGATGAAGACAGGCTGGGGATGAGGTCAGGGATGGGGACAGGGATGAAGAAGGGGATGGAGACGGGACAGGGACAAGGACAGGGATGAAGATGGGGACAGGCACAGAGGGACGGAGACAAGAGGAGGACAGGATGGGGACGGAGATGGGGACAGGGACGAGGATGGGGACGGGCACCTTCAGCATCCCACCAGGCATCCAGCCCATTTGAGGTGACCCCGGAGCACTCAGGGCACCCCAGAGCGGGTGACGGCTGCTGGGTGCCCCCCCCCCAGGTGCTGGCATGGGGGCTGCGGGGGCTGCGCAGTGGCGTGCAGGCACCCAGCCTGGAGGTGCAGTGCGGGGGCCGGACCCTGCGGACCCCCACCATCACCGACCTCGCCGCCAACCCCAATTTCCCCATCAACGCCTTCCTGCTCATGCTGGTGAGGATGGGGGGGATGGATGGGGGGGACCACCCCACCCATGGGTGCTGCCGCTGGCACCCCGGGGTGACAGCACGGCTCGGCCCCAGCACCTGCCGGCGGAGGAGGAATACGTGCCCCCCATCCGGCTGCGGGTGACGGACACGCGGGATTTTGGGTACCGGCCCGAGGTGGGGCAGGCTTGCGTGCGGAGCCTGGGGCAGTACTGCTGCCAGCCCCACGGCGAGGGGCAGCCCCCCGGCCCTGGAACCCCCCCGCCTGGCTCCGGTACGGCCCTGCCCAGCACTGGTACCCCCTGCCCCATCCTTGGTACCCCCTGTCCCATCCCTGCCCCATCGCTGGTATCCCCTGCCCCATCTCTGGTACTCCCCAGCCCCATCCCTGCCCATCCTTGTCCCATCCTTGGTACCCCCTGTCCCATCCCTGCCCCATCCCCGGTACTCCCCAGCCCCATCCCTGGTACTCCCCATCCCCATCCCTGCCCCATCCCTGGTACCCCCCCGTCCCATCCCTGCCCATCCCTGTCCCACGCTGCCCACCTCCAGGATGGTTTATTTGCCCCTCTCCCCCCCCCACAGCGGCTCCCTGGGGCAGGATAGCTCAGGTGAGTCCCCCAGGCCCTCGGCACCCGGCCTCGCGGCTGGACACCGGGGTCCCCGGCCCCGTGCCTCAGTTTCCCCGAGTAATCCCCTTTGCTCCCTGCAGATACTGCCCAGGATCACCACTGAGAAGGGCGCTGCAGACAAGGTGGGCACGGGAACGGGGCCACCGCGGCCACCGCGGCCGCCTGTCCCCAACTCATCCTGCTCCCCACCAGGCTGCGGAGGAGGAGGAGGATGAAGATGAAGATGAGGATGACTGGTGGAGCAAATTCTACGCGGCCACGGGGGACAAAGCGAAGAGCCGGCGGGGGACCAACAGGGACAGACTGAAGGTCAGCCAGAGCCTGGGACCTGGAGCAGGGGACAAGGATGGGGATGGGGACAGAAACAGGGATGGAGATGGGATAGGATGGGGACAAGAATGAAGGAGGGGACTGGGACAGGGATGGTTGGGGACGAGGACACAGGTGGGGATAGGGATGAAGATGGGATAGAGATGAGGTCAGGGGTGGGAACAGGCTGGGGACAGGGGCAGTGATGGAGATGAGGTGGGGATTGGGACAAGACAGGAATGGGGACAGGGATGGAAACGGGATGATGATAAGGTCAGGGATAGAGATTGGGAGGGGAACAGGCTGGGGACAGGGACAGTGATGAAGAAGGGGATGGGATGGGGCACAAGGACAGGGCTGAAGACAAGACGAGGACAAGAACAGGGGTGAAGATGGATGGGGACAAGGATGAAGAAGGGGATAGGGATAAGATGGGGAGAAGCACCAAGATGGGGATGGGGACAGGAACAGGGACGGGAATGGGGACAAGGATGAGGACAGACACCGCTCCCCAGATCTACAGCTGTGAGCTGGAGGCAGTGCCCGAATTCGAGGGGCTGCAGGATTTCTGCCAGACCTTCCCGCTCTACCAGTCGGGGGGTCACCCCGTGGCGGGGGAGGACCCCGTGCCTGTGGGCGAGTTCAAGGTGGGTGAGAGCCCCCGTGGGACCCCGGAGCCGGGGCGGAGGCACCCCGGGGTGCACGGCCGGGCGGCTCTCGCAGGGGCTTTTCCGTATCTACCCCCTGCCCGAGGACCCCTGGGGTGCCCCCGCCACCGCGCCACTTCCAGGAGCTGCCCCCCAGCCAACCCCAAAAGTGCCTGGTGCGGGTCTACGTCGTCCGGGCCTTCGACCTGCCCCCCCGCGACAGGAACGGGCTGGTAAGGCCACCCATGGGTGCTGGGCAGGGGTCCTCTGTCCTCTCCCCCCCCCCTGCCACCCTGACGGTCCCCTCCCTGCTTCTAGTGTGACCCCTATGTCCGCGTCTCACTGGGGGCGAAGACGCTGGGCCAGCGGGACCAGTACGTGCCCAACACCCTGGAGCCCGTTTTTGGCAGGTATGGCCAGGGTGGCTGGTCCAGTGGCACGGTCACCCTGGGGGGGACAAGGCTGGGGGGGGGCCTGGCACTGAGAGGAGGTGCCCAAGGAGGGCTGGTGGGGCCGCGTTCCCCATGTCGGCATGTCCCCGTGCCAACCCGTCCCTGTGCCACCAGGTCCCTATGCCACTGGGTCACCACGCCACCGGATCCCCATGCCACCAGGTCCCCATGCCACCGGATCCCCATGCCACCAGGTCCCCATTCCCCACAACAGCAGGTCCCTGTGCCACTGGATGCCCCATTCCCCAGGTCCCCACGCCACCAAGATGCCCCATTCCCCGTGCTGGTGGGTCCTTGTGCCAGCAGGTCCCCGTGCCTATGGGTCCCCACTCCCCGTGCCAAGGGGTGCCAGCCCCCAGGCCGGCGTGTCCCCGGGGCTGATGGCACCCTCGCTGCCAGGCTGTTCGAGGTGACGGGCACCATCCCGCTGGAGAAGGACCTGCGGGTCTCGCTGCTGGACTACGACCTGCTGCCACCCGACCAGGAGATCGGCACCACCACCATCGACCTGGAGAACCGCCTGCTCTCCCGCTTCCGTGCCCACTGCGGGCTGCCCACCCTCTATCGCACGTGGGTGCCCTTGGGGTGGGGGGGTGGGGGAGTGGGGGGTACCAAGGGGCTTGGAGCATCGGGGTGCCCGGTCCTGAGCCCAGGAGTGGGCACGGGGACGGGTGCAGGGTGATGGGGACAGGGATGGGGACAGGGATGGGCACAAGGAGAGGAGAAGAGGGTGGGCACAGGGGGATGGGGTGGGCACAGGGGGATTGGGATGGGGTGGGTACATGGGGGTGGGCACAAGGAGATGGTGAGGGAGTGGAGGGGGACGGGGTGGGCGCGGGGAGGTGGGGTGGGCACAGAGGTGGGGACAGGGTGGGCACGAGCAGATTAGGATGGCGTAGGCACAGAAGGATGGGGAGGGTACGTGGGGGTGGGCACGGGGCTGGGGACAAGGTGGGCACGAGGTGAGGATGGGGTTGGCACGGGGATAGGCACGGGGGGACGGTTGTGGGGTGGGCACGGGGGAACGGGGTGGCACAGGGATGCTCACAAGGAGATGGGGACAGGGTGGGTGCATGAGGGTGGGCACAGGGATGGGGACAGGGAGACGGGGATGGGGTGGGCAGGAGGAGACGGGGATGGGGTGGGCACAAGGGGATGAGGTTGGCACAGGGGGATGGAGATGGGGTGGGCACAAAAAGAGGAGGATGGCGTTGGCACAGGGATGGGCACAGGGGAATGGGGTGGGCACAGGGAAATGGGGGCGATGGCCAGGGAGGGGACACCCAGGAGGGGTGACGCCGCAGCCCCCAGCCCACCCACGGTCCCCACAGCACCGGCCCCGGGCGCTGGAGGGACCAGCTCCCCCCCAGCCGGGCACTGGAGCATTTTGCCCGCACCCGAGGGCTGCCGTCACCCGAGTTCAACGCCGAAGGCACCACGGTCACTTTTGGGGATCACACCTTCCTCCTCAGCCACTTCGGTGGGTGAGGGTCTGGGTGGGGGCACGGGGGGGGGGGTAAGCCAGATTCTGTCCTGCGGGTATGACGGTTCAGCCTTGCAGAGAGCGGCCCCCCCGTGCACCGGCATCTCGGGGTGCCCCGCGAGCGCCTGGCCCTGCACGTACTCCGTGCCTGTCACCTCGTCCCCGAGCACCTCGAAACCCGCACCCTCTACAGCAGCACCCAGCCCGGGCTGGAGCAGGTGGGGATGGGGCACCCCGGGGTCGGGTGGAGGGGGGGGACAGGGACAGGGAGGGGGTGATGGAGACCCTGGGGTGACGAGGACATGTCCAGGGATGGACCCCAGGGTGATGGGGACCTTGGGGTAGGTGGGGATGCCAGGGGGATGACGGTGACCTTGGGGTGACAGGGACGCAGGGGTGGGTGATGGGGACCCGAGGGTGATGGGGATTCCAGGGCAGGGAGGGATGCTGGGGGGGGAGCGTGATGGAGACTCAATAGGGACCCTGGTGTGACAGGGACAGTGGGACGATGAGGACACAGCCAGGGAGGGATCCTGGGGTGGTGGGGACCCTGGGGGTGCTCGGGCTTGCCTTGGGGACCCCAGGGGTGACAGGGACCCCTGGGGCAGGGATGGATGCTGAGGGGGTGATGGGGACCTTGCAGTGACGGTGACCCCAGGGGTGATGGGGACCCAAGGCGTGATGTAGACCTGGAGCAGGGGGGATGCCAAGGGGGTGATGGGGACCTTGCAGTGACGGGGTCCCCAGGGCAGGGAGGGATGCTGGGGACTCTGGGGTGACAAGGATGGATGCTGGAAGGATGATGGGGGACCCTGCAGTGACGGGGACCCCAGGACAGGGAGGGATGCTGGAGGGGCGGTTGATGGGGACACCCTGGGACGGGGGGGACGCTGACACAGGGACCAAGGGGTGCCGGTCCCAGTCCCCCCTCCGCGTGCCGTGCAGGGCAAGGTGCAGATGTGGGTGGACATCTTCCCCGCCAGCCTCGGGCCCCCCGGGCCCCCCGTCGACATCACCCCCCGCAAGCCCCAGAGGTGAGCGCCCGGCCAGGCCCTGGGGGGGTGGGACGGGGACATCCCGGGGGAGAAGGTGACGAATCCTTTTGGTCCCCCCCCTCAAGGTACGAGCTGCGCTGCGTGGTCTGGAACACGCGGGACGTGGACCTGGGGGACACCAACCTGGCGGGACAGCGGATGAGCGATATCTACGTCACCGGGTGAGCCAAGGCCACCGCTGCGTGTCCCCCCCCCCCGGGGAGGTGACAGCGGGGCTGGGGACAAGGGTGACGGCAGCGTCCCCTTGCTCCGGGTGGCACGGCAGGTGGCTGGACGGGCTGGAGGAGCAGCGGCAGAGGACGGACGTGCATTACCGCTCGCTGCAGGGGGACGGGGGCTTCAACTGGCGTTTCGTCTTCTCCTTCGAGTATTTGGCAGCCGAGCAGCTCTGCGTCCTGCCCAGGAAGGCGAGGGAGACCCCGGGGTGGGGGGTGCTGGGGTGGGGGGGACACAGGCGACAAGGATGACACCCCTCTCTTTCCCCCTCCCCACCATGGCAGGAGCATTTCTGGAGCCTGGATGAGACGGTGCTGAAGGTGCCCCCCAAGCTCATCCTCCAAGTGTGGGACAACGATAAGTTTTCGGCCGATGATTTTCTGGGTGAGACCCCATTTCCCTGCCCCGTGTCCCCCAACAGGGTGGGGGACACCCACAAGTGACAGGGGACACCCACAAGTGATGGGGAGCACCCATGGGTGACAGAGAGCCTTGGCTTTTTCCCCGCAGGCGTCCTGGAGCTGGAGCTCACCAGGCTGCCGCAGCCGGCCCAGCACCCCCAGAACTGCACCCCGATGGGGCAGGGGACCCCCCAAAGCCCCTGGCCCTGGCGGGGGGTGCGGGCCCCCTCCCGGCTGTCCCTTTTCCGGCAGAGACGGGTGAGGGGGTGGTGGCCCTGCACAGTGCAGGAGGGCGGCAAGCGGCGACTCTCGGTAGGCGGGGGGGGGACACCGGGACAGCGATGATGGGCGGAGGACACGGACAGATCCTGCACCCCACCTCCCACCCATCACCCCCCTCCAGGGTAAGCTGGAGCTGAGCCTGGAGCTGCTGACGGCAAAGGAGGCGGAAGAGCGGCCGGCGGGAAAAGGCCGGGAGGATCCAAACATGTACCCAACGCTCCTGGCACCCGTGTGAGTCCCGGAGGAGAGCGGCTCGTCCCCCCCCAGCCCGGGGTGCGGGGTGCGGGGGGGGGGGAGGGGAAGGGGGACATGGGGTGACTAAGCTGGGTGTCACCCCACAGGCGTCCCGAGTGGTCCTTCCTCTGGCTGCAGGCACCCCTGCGCAGCCTGCGCTACGGCATCTGGCGGCAACACCGCTGCCGGATCAGCCTGGGGCTGGCACTGCTGCTGCTCCTCGCCCTGCTCCTCACCTTCATCTACGCCGCCCCGGTGAGTCTGGGGGGCACGGCCACCCCCCCGATTCCCACCCTCACCAGCTGAGAAGCCCCCTCCGAGCTCCCCTTTCTTCCTCCTTGCAGGGTTATTTGGCCATGAAGCTGGTTAACCCCCTCCAGAGCTTGCAGCTTGCCAGCGGCGAGCATCCCGCGGGCGGCGCGGGCAAGCCCTGATGTGACACCCCCGGGGATCGCCGAGAGGATGCCACCCATCTGCGTCACCCCTTTAATAAAGCCACATCCAGTAACAGCCAAAGCATCGACCCCAACTCCATGGGCTGGGGGGACTGACAAAGGAGCTACTCCATTTTGGGGAGCCCCATGGCACTGGGACGTGGCCCCCGACTCGCTACGGCACTTGACAGCATCGGTTTGGGGAGGAAATGCTGCATCCAGGGGACTCGGCCATGACCAGGAGCACAGCTGCGTCACACACACACACCAATGTTTATTCCAAGACACCAGTTACAGCTCCAGGGAGAGGCGCGTGTTTCACTCCTGGTTATCAGGCAAAAAGAGGCAAAAGACCAGAAAAACTCTCCTTTCATGCCACAACCACCATTGGGCACTTGAAAAAAACCTCCCACCTAACCCAGCAACAGCATCCTGCCAAAAAAGGCTGGGCACGTGTGCCCCCCCCCCCCCCCCCGCACCCGGATACCAGTGGGACCCCCACAGGGATCCGTCCTGGGTGTGAGTGTTCTGGAAAGCTGCGGGGCAAGGACACAGCTCCCCAGGACACCGGCGAGGAGGGCACTGCTAATGATGGGGCTGGCGGAGCGGCAGATTTGCCCTCTTGATGTCCCCAGAGCCACTAAGACTCCCCTGGGACAAACTGACTTAATATCTCCCTCTCCTGGGTCCCTCTGGGGACCCTGCAGCCTCCGTACCATCACCCCGCAAGCGATCGATGGGGTCCCGGGGGGGTGAAGGTGGCTGCGATGACCGGCAAGAGAAACGCAGAGAAATCATTGACCAAAGCAGTCACTGAGGTAGGAATAAACTACGACTCCCTGAAAGGCAGCGAGAGCTCCGGCTCCGAGAGGCAGGGGAATCGCCCCACGAGGCTCAGCTCCTCCTCGGAGGGGCCCCGGGATGCAGCGAGCACCGAGGGGAAAGCTGCCAAAAGCCACGACACGACATGCAAACAGCACCGGTGCAGGAGGCCGCGCCGGGACGGGAGGCGTGCGGAGGCGGCGGCATGCTCAGCAGCGGCCCTACGGAGCGGGGAGAGGGACCGAGCCCCGAGACGTAGCAGCAAATGGTTATGAATGATGGGGAACCCAGCATTACAGCCCAAACCGAGGAGGGGTCTGCAGCGAGGGGCTGCCCCAGGTTGGCTTCACGGAGGGTACCGGCTGCTCCCCAAGGGGTGAGCCCAGCAGCCAGGCAGGTTCCCAGCTCGACCTACCTTGTCACCGGGGAAAACCATCAGCATTCCCTGCCCCAAAACACCAAACCTCGGCGACAAGTGGGACAGAGAGGGGTTGCACAGCGGCGGGGGAATTCAAAGTATAAAGAAAAGCAGTCTGGTCTCCAAAGACAGCCTAAGGGCAGGCGATGGAAAGCAGCTGGAGCGGGATGAACAGCTTGGAAAATCCCTCCTGGAAATGAAACTGCTCAAGACGAGGGGTTGCGAGGATTATGGTAACGCTGCAAGGACTAGTAGGAGTCTGGTGAGGAAAGCAGGTGCTCGCTGGCATCCCTCTCAGCCGGGGTTTCACAGCCGAGGTGGTGACTTCTGCCCGCATTTGGGCTCCCCGTACAGCAGAGAGATGGCTCGGCGCCACCGGCACCCCACGGTACAGCCCATCCTCCTAAACGACTCACAAAGCAAAGCTCCTCCATAGGACAGCAGGTCCATCCCCGCAGCGCTCAGCTCCCAGTCCATTGCACGCCACGCCAAGGATCCCTGCTCCCACTGGGAGCAGCATGGGAGTTCTGGAGCTCGATAAGAAGTGGCGGATGTCCCCGCTGGGGTTTTTGGGGGGGGGAACATGAGGGTCCCTGCCATGAGGGTCAGTCCATCACGTTCTGGCCAGTCTGGGACGGGTGAGAGTCAGGACGTGGCTAGCAAGGACTAGCAACGGGCCATCCCGGGGGGGGTTCCCAAGTCAATAGAAGTGTTTCCGGCTCTGCTCCTGCCACTTGTTGTAGACGATGACTCCAATGACGATGGCAAAAACAATGGCAACAAGGGAGAAGAAGACGATTAAGAAGAGAGCCAGGCCGCTCATGGGCTCCAGCGGTGCCTCCACTGCATGACAGAGGAAGAAAAACAACCCGTGAGCCCCCAGAGAGCCCAGCACCCCAAAACCCAGCTGAGATTTGCCTGTACTGGGGGAGTTTACCCACCCCACACTGACACACCGGTAACACCCCTGCCAGGCTCAGACCACCCCAGGGTTTGGCTTCCCAAAGCTTTCGGGGCCAGCTCGTCATAAGGGCTACAGCCCCGAGACCTCAGGACACACAAGGGGCTCATGGATACATCTGCAATGGAGTTTCTGGAGGAGAGATGGCACCATTGAGGTTCAAACCTCTGTGAGCTTCCAGTGGACCAGCACACCCCATTTTGGTCACGGCATGAGCAAAGTGGAGCGGACACGCTTAGCCCGGCAGGCCAGGGTTCTCCAGGAAGGCAGCACCTCTCCAAGGGCAAGCACTGCTTCCCACTACACCCACTCCAAACAGAGACGGGCTGTGACACCAGTTGTGTCACACAGCAGGCAAGAACAACCATCGGCAGAAGGAACAGGGCACGGACCTCCCGATTCCAGCTGGAACTTGGCTGGTTTGCTGGCGAGATGATGTGGTTTCTGCTCTGTGAGCACCACAGCTCCACAACCCTACAAGTCCCTCCAAATCCCTGCCAGTCCCACCTTCCCCTGCACGAGGCCAGCGGCTCCTACTCACTTCCCGGCAGCTTCAGGTTGTCCACAACTGGCAGATACACCTCTCTGTCCCGCTTCTCCTCCTCCGGTGTCCGCTCCACCGTTAGCTGGTAAAGCTTCAGCGAAATGATGTCATGGTTGTCTGGAAGCAGACCAGAAACGTATCCTGAGACGTCACCAATAAGTATGGCTCCAGCCAGGGATTCGAGTGCCACAGGCAGCACCGTGGGATGTTACCACTTGGGGCAAAAGGCGCTGGCTCTTCCCTCCCAAGGGGGGAAAACTCACCTCCGCAGGGCAGGGTCTACGTCGGGCTGAGACCTGCGCCCCAGCACAGGGCCCTCTGCCAACAGGAACCTTTAAGCTACTTAAACTGAAAAACAACAGCCCAGATTGGGAGATCATCTGACTCAAAACCTCTCGGCCACCCGAAGGGAATGTGTTAGCATCGGCCTCATGTGGCCCTACTTCCTTTGCTCGTGATGGTGGAGTTATTAGTGGGACAAGGCGAGCGCTCCACACCAGCCTGCCAGCTCCCCGGGCACTGGGCAGAGATCTGAGAGAGAAAAGGAACTTTTGTTGGAGTCAACAATGGGCCCAGACTCCAGCCATCAATGCACTTTTGTAGAGGCATAACTCAAATCGGGCTTAAAACCTGCCAAAAGAGGCACAGCGGGATAACATCAGGCCTCACAGCACCTCGACCAGCACTGGGAGAGAAGCATTAGGCTGAGGAACGGGGAGGGCTTTAGCTCTCTGCAAAACCTGATTTACATCGGCCCACATTGCACCAGTTTCCAGGCACACCTGGCTGGTCCCTCCCTCAGTAACAGGCGGGCAATAGCTCTCAGGCTATGAAATCCAAAGTGAAATACTCCCAGGCATGTCCCAGAGACAGGGTCAGGGAGCAGGAGCAAGCATCATCGTAGCTTGGCTGTAACGCCTGGGGCATCTACAGCAAAGGCAGTTATTTCCAGCACTGCCCTCAGGGCTAACCCAGGCATCATGGGCTGCAGCAGGAGAGTACAGATTTTTTTTTCAGTGCTCATCCTGTTTTTACTCCTCCCAAGGTGCGCGTTTTGGAGACAGACCCTCCGGCTGAGCTGGTACAGCCGCTTCACTGCCATGTCGTTAAGAGAGGCTGGCTGAGGTCAGGCTGTGGCTCCACAGGGAGCTCACGGAAAGTGGGAAGCGCTGCCTAGACAAAGCTCTCAGGGGAGTAACGCGCCCAGACCGGGCTTTTGGCTCCTCAGGAGTTGCTGCAAGATAAAAAACAAGGTGCCCGCTCACAGCTCAAGGGTGTTTAAAGCATGGAAAGGCCCTCACGTGCTTCTGTAAGCCCCACCAGGTACAGAGCTGCACTTCCAGACACCCAAAGCTGCACAGGAGCTGCCAGAGCCACTTGGGACACGAGGCTGGGGGCCCCGGGGCAGTACCTGACAGGTCTCCAGTGACAGAAGAAGTCCCAAAGTAGTACCCACGGGGCAAGCGCACGCCCGGCACGTCGATGCAGTCTCTCCACTCGTGCTTACCGTCGATATCGATCAACACCTGAGAAAGAAGAAGCTCCCTTAGCCCCCCCATGGTCCCACTGCCCACTCTGCCCTGGCAGGCAGCACTCACCGTCAGTCTCCTCTTCACGTAACGGATCACCAAGAAGGTGTCGTGGTTGAGGTTGCGCACCATGGCCGTGCAGCCCCCCAGCTCCGTCGGTCGCCCGTCCCGGTCGTGGTCGTAGGTGAGAGAGCCGTTGTTCACCATGGCCGAGATGTAGGGGAAGACGCGCTGCGAGGAGGGGCAAGGCTTGGGATGAGTTTCTGCTCTCGCCCCACCGGCCACGGCTTGGCTCTACCAGCTGCTTGTGAATCCTGGCACACCTCCAGGATCAAGAGCCACGACAGCCCTACGGACCCCAAACTCCTTCACCCCCCAAGAATCTGCCTCAACAAGACAACAGCACGATCCCACTCCATCCCTCAGCCTTCCTGGGGCTCAGCCTCAGCTCCCAGGTACCCAGGATGGAGGACAGCCAGTTTCCATGCAGTCTCTCACACAGGGATTTCTGGAGATCGGAGGAGGGAACTCCTCAACTGTGAGCCAAGGTGAAACCCAACAGCTTGGGAACGGGTAGGTCAGCAAGAGCAAGTACCTGATTTCCCGGGCTGTACCTCCTCTTCTGAGCCTGCCAGTCCAGGGTTATCGCAAAGCAAGAAAGAGCACAGAAGCAAGACGGTCACAGACCAGAGTTTAGTATTAACCTGCAACTTCGAAACTTCCTCCCTAGAGACCTCGGCGCATTGTCGGCTTAGTGGAGACTAAAGCTGAGAGGGGTTTTAGGTGTTAGGTGTCAGGTGTCGAATCCCGGGACACACGGCAAGGAAATGGCGCCAGTGGGCGAAAGCCACATCGAGTGTTGCCACATACAGCATTTCTCCTCCTTGCTGCACAGCAGCTCGCTTGCACAAAAACCAGCACCCCAACAGGGGACACATCAGCCATGACAGCTCCCCAGGGACCCACAACTAACCTGCCCCTCTTCTGTCAAGAATAAGACACTTCTTTTTATCCTTTTAAAGGTGAGAGAAAACAGCCATGAACCCACACGCCATCACAGCAACTGGCCAATCAACATTTCTCCATCTCTTCCCTTCCTTGGCGCTTGACTGAAGGAGGGCAGCCCCCTCCAGTTGCAGACTGAGCTGGGAAGCCGGACACCAATGTTCCACCGATCATTTCTTTTAAATAAGACCTGTTGTGCATCCATTTACCCCAAAAAAGCAGAGCTGCCACCCCACAAATCCACAGGATCCATCCAACACCATGCTAATCCCCGTGCGCTGCCGGTAACACAGCGCCAGGCGGCTCAGAAAGGCTTTTACGAGCACAAAGTCCACCCCTGCACCAGAGCCGGCTTCTTTGGATGTTCAAACAAAAGCTGGTAGTTACTCAACATTTGCTCGGCAGCTCCGAGGTCAGGGCACATCCCAACCGTACCCTTTTGTCTCTCTCCATGGGATGAAGGGGGTCCTGCGGGGCGGTGGGGTTAACGCCAAGGTCTTGGGGTAAAATAGTGCCTATTTTTTAGGGGAAACTGGAATCAAGAAAGGGCCCAGCTTTAGTTTTGGAGCGATGAAACAGATTCCAGCATCAGGGTGGGAAGGGCCTGATTCTAACTGCCTCTACAGTCCCTTCTTCACAGGAACAGACGCCAATAAACCCCAAAGAAACAACAGACGCATCAGAACACAAAGGTCTCTAGGCGGGCATCTTACAAAGAGGCAGAGCACAGTCACACTGCATCCTTGAGAGCAGGGAAAGCCTCCTGCCAGCTAGCTGCCATGAAACAGCCCCATCGTGCTGGCAGGCCTGGGCTGGCAGCTCGGGTACTGCTCTACTCAAGGTCTACAAAGACCACGCACTTGGTACAGCTTCACTTCAACCGCTACTTGCTGGCAGCCTGGAGAAAGCACAGGAGCTCACAACACGGAGATGGCGTCACCAACTAGTTTTCTCCTGCCCTGAAAGCCTTTTCTCTGGGTAAAGCTGACCACAAAACTACCGCTCAGCTTTTCACGCCTCTGAAGAGTTATTGCCTCACTAGGAAGAAAAACCAGCTACGTGGAGCACAGCAGGGGAAAGGCAGTGGAAAGGAAGCAGAGTAATATCTGGTCTCTGATTTAAGAGCTCAAAAAAGATCGTACCGCACCGATGAAGAGCTGTGTTTGCGGCGACACGAGCCGTAACCTCGGCGCTGCCCGTGCCACACTCTGCAGGCAGCCAGCAAGCAGCACGGTCCTGTTTATCCTTCCTAGCTCACCTCCTGCTGCTTCTCCTCATTCGGATAGGTGTCCACAAACACTCCCAGGCCCAGGAAGTTATCCTTGCTTCCAAAGACAGGTCCTAGAAGGAAGGAGAGGCTCTGAATAAGGGTGGCAAGACCAGGCAGGCATTGCAAAGGGTTCGTTACCATCCCTTTGTGTGGCCTTGAGCAGTTAATCAAGTACACAGACCCTCCAGGCAGGGAAGTCAGAGGGCCAGATTAAATCCCCTCCCCTTTGCTGGTCAAGGATCAAGCTTCCTCCGCAGTCTGTTTTTTAAGAAGCTGACTCTCAGCACGTGAGGCCCCACGCTTCCCGTTACACGGCCTATCTCAAGATCAGGGCAAAACCATCCCAAAGCCGCCTACCCTCGAGCTGACTCCAGCCTCCCAGGGCCCCCATAAACCCCCAACCCAGGGCGCCGAGGCTCAGAGGCAACCTCACGCACAGTCGTTACTCCCTCTTCGCCTGCCAGGGTGAAAGAAAAACAGCCCTAAGGCCCCAAAACACTGCAATTCGCTGCTGCGATTTCCCCGACTGAGCCTAGAGACCAGGAGGGCAAGTCTGGCCAACATGTGTCCTCAAGAAAGTGGCACGTGCCACTTGACACCTTCCCCTCAAGGCACAGCCTCCACCTCAGCAGCTACTGCCGGCGCTTTACCTGGCTGCATGCGATCTTTGGTGTACCAGATGGCAAAGCCGTCCCCATTCAGGTTTTTCTTGCCTTGCCCGTGGATTTTAAAATGCACCTGCATCTCCCAGTCTCGGAGGTAACACGGCTGCAAGAGAAGGAGTGAGGATGTGAAATTGGGGTGTCCCTCGTGCCAGCATCTGCCGCTTCCCTGCCCACGAGGATGACGGGTTGGCGGGGACGGACCACCGCAGCCAGCTGCGCCATCCTCTGCCCATCGCAACAGCCAGCAGCTCCGCGCGCCGTCAAACCGGAAAGCGCACTGCCGCTCCCCGTTGCCCTTGCCAACAGACCGTGCTGTCCCATATTTTGGATGCGAGGAAGAATAATTAATCCCAAGGGATATCATTAAGCTGAGGGAATTGGTCGTTACCCAAGGCTATAAAAAGCCAAGGGACTGATTCTGATCTCACACTATTCTGAGGCAACAGCAAAATCAGTAACTCACATCCTGGAAAAGGAGAGCACAAAAAGCCCGAGGAGCAGCTCCTAATTGCTGACGAACCAACTATTTCTTGAGCTACCAACAAATTCCCTGCGCTAACAGGCACACAACACAAAGAGCTTGTAACAGATTCGCTCACGCGATGTTGTGAAGCCGGCCAGTGGCTTCACTCAGAAGCCACAACATTTCGCAGGAGCCGTAAACCCAAGAAAAAAAAACAACCAACCCTTCCTCAATATTTTATAACAATAAAAGTTGCGCGTGACAGATCGCATCTGGTCTTGTAGGGTATTTTCCAAACCATTGGATCCTGGGCACAAAACCCCCACCAATTTCAACCCCAAATGGAAATTCAACAGGAATTATCAAGGTATTGAAGGGAGCCTTGCCGTCTGCCGAGCAAAAGGCTTGTGGGGACAGCGAAACACCTTAACAGAGCACAGCACTGGTACACCACGTCAAACCGCCGCTTTACCAGCCCCGATCCGAGATGTGGGCATGGCAAAGGGAGTGATGGGCGCGCTCCAGCCGTGGGTGTCCCAATAGACACCCCAAGCCGGTCAGCACAGACACCCCAAGTTCACACGGAGGGGACTCAACCCTTGCAGGAATCACCACACCAAAGGCTGGAAGCTGAAGTGCCACTGCTACCCCCAGCCCAAAGTCCCCCAGCCCGCAAAGCCCCCCAGCTCTAACCCCTACGGCCCTCCCCTGCCCCACTCAACACCCCCAGCCAGCTTCCCACCACCTTGTCCCTACGGCCACCCACAGCCCACCCCAATCCCCCCCACCGCCACCTTGGCCTGGACCCTCAAACCTCCCCAGCCCAAACGCCCGCCTGTATCCCCACAACCCCCCAGACCACCCCCACCCCCCATAAACCCCTCATAGCTGCTGGCCTGGACCCCCACCCTCCCTCATTTAGCCCAGGCTTGCCCAGTCACCCTGACACCACCACCCCCCCACCAAGATCCTCCCCCCAGCTCAAACCCCCTTCCCCAGGACCCCAGCCCCGGGTCCTGCCCACACATCCGCACCCCAAGTCACCTTATTTAGCCCCACACACACACACTTAGTCCCCAACCCCCCCTGGCCCCCAGTTCCCCCATATTCACCCCAAATCCCCCCCAAACCTGACTTGAACCGGCTCCTCTGGTGTCCCACCCGCCTCTATCCCCTCCCCCGCGTCCCGACCCTCTCCCTCAGCCCCCCCCACCCCATCCCGGTGTTTCCCAGCCCGGTCCAGGCCCCTCCACCCCCCCCGGTCCCCCCCGGGCTCACCACTCGGTTCCAAACGGCTCCCTGCTTGCTCTGCACGTCGGGGGTGAGGCGAATGTATTGGGTCATCACCATGGCGTTACCCAGCAGGTCCCACAGCCCCGAGCTGGCCGAGCCCACACCTACGGCCCACACACAAGATGGGTACCGGGCGCCGGTACCGGGCACCATCCACCGGCTCCGCCCCCCCCCACTGCCCTACTCACCCTGGTACGGCTTGGAGAGCGAATGTTCCCGCTTCAGGTGCTCCTCCGTCTGCTCAGCCCGCGGCCCGCCCAACCCCAAGGCCACCGCCAGCAGCGCCAGCCCAGCCCGCCACCGGCCCGCCGCCGCCGCCATCTTCCCTCCGCCGACCGCGCTCCAGACCCGCCTCGCCCGCCCATTGGCCGTCCCCATCACGCCTTGCCGCGGGACGGTTGGCCGCGCGGCCTGTCTGTCAACCGAGAGGCGGGGCGGGGAGGCGGGTGATGGGTAACGTAGTTCCGGCCGCCTTAAAGCGTCCGCGCCGGCACCCGGCGCCCACCAGCCCTATTGCTCCCCCGGCCTGAGTCCTGCCCCGCCAGGTCCTAGTGCCACCCCCTCCGGTCTTAGATTCCCCTCCCTCCCCAAGACCCCAGTGCCCCTCCCTGGTCCTAGTGCCCCCCCCACCCCCAGGTCCTTCTGTCCCCCCCCCCCCCCCCCCCCCGCATCCACCTTCCCCAGGGGACACCCCCTCACCTAACCGACACCCCCATCCAGGTGACACCGCCCCTCTGCGGTCCCACCTTCCCCCCCCCCACGTCCCCTTCAAGTGAGACCTCTCTCTCACCCCCAGACCCTTGGCGGTCCCCACCCCTTCAGCACCACTCTGCCATCGCCCCCTTAAGCCGCGGGGGGGAGGTCGGCGGGGCGGGGCGCGGCGTGGGCCGTCCTCCTCCCTCCCCGCGCCCCTCCCTCCGTCCCCGGGGCGGGGCGGGGCGTGTGACGCGGCCGCGAGCGCGGCGGCCGCGAGACACTAACATGGCGCCGGGCGGCGGGCGGCGGCGCGGCGGCGGCGGCGGAGGGGGAGGCCTCGGCCGAGGCCCCGGCGGGATCGGCGGGGGTTCCCCGTTTTCGTCGTCGTCGTCGTCTCCCCCGTTGCTGCCGCCGCTGTTGTTGCTGCTGGCGCTGCCCGGCGGGGCGGTGCCGTCGGGGGACAGCGTGATCCTGGGGATGCGGTTGGAGGAAAGCACGAAGCCGGCGGCGGGGTCGCCGGCCCGCGGGCCCATCCGTGTGACGGAGGGTAGCGAGGTGCTGCTCCGCCTCTACGGGCTGGGGTTGGGCCCCCGCACCGGCGAACGGGTGGCCTTCGCCGAATTACGGCCGGCCGCCAACGCTTCGGTTCCCAACGGCACCTGTCCCGAGCGTTCCCAGGACCTGCTGGTGCAGCCCGGCCCGGCCGAGGCCCACGACACCTCGGCCCTCCTGCGGGTCCGCGTCCAGCCCCTGCGCAAGGACGAGCAGG
This sequence comes from Aquila chrysaetos chrysaetos, assembly GCF_900496995.4. Classification (NCBI taxonomy): domain Eukaryota; kingdom Metazoa; phylum Chordata; class Aves; order Accipitriformes; family Accipitridae; genus Aquila; species Aquila chrysaetos. Next base: position 40,484,573 of record NC_044016.1, on the reverse strand, counting down.
CCAAAACCTACGTCCTCTGCACCCAACGCCGACCCGGCCAACCCTGGCTGCCCCATCAAGGCCCCGACGGCCGGATCGTGGTGCTGGAGGAGAAGAAATCGCTGCTGCCCCTTTGGTTGCAGGTGATCCTCATCGCCGGGTTGCTGGTGCTGTCGGGGATGTTCAGCGGGCTCAACCTGGGCCTGATGGCGCTGGACCCCATGGAGCTGCGCATCGTGCAGAACTGCGGCACCGATAAGGAGAAGCGTTACGCCCGCAAGATCGAGCCCATCCGCCGTAAGGGGAACTATTTGCTCTGTTCCCTGCTGCTGGGTAACGTGCTGGTTAACACCACCCTCACCATCCTCCTCGACGACCTCATCGGCTCCGGCATCGGCGCCGTCGTCGCTTCCACCATCGGCATCGTCATCTTCGGGGAGATCGTGCCCCAGGCGCTCTGCTCCCGCCACGGCTTGGCCGTGGGCGCCAACACCATCCTGGTCACCAAGTTCTTCATGCTGGTGACGTTCCCCCTCTCCTACCCCATCAGCAAGCTCCTCGACTGCGTCCTGGGCCAGGAGATCGGCACCGTCTACAACCGGGAGAAGCTGGTGGAGATGTTGAAGGTGACGGAACCCTACAACGACCTGGTGAGGGAAGAGCTCAACATGATCCAGGGGGCCCTGGAGCTCCGCACCAAGACGGTGGAGGACGTGATGACCCCGCTGCAGAACTGCTTCATGATCAACAGCGACGCCATCCTGGACTTCAACACCATGTCGGAGATCATGGAGAGCGGCTACACCCGCATCCCCGTCTACGAGGACGAGCGTTCCAACATCATGGACATCCTCTACGTCAAGGACCTGGCTTTCGTCGATCCCGACGACTGCACCCCCCTCAAAACCATCACCAAATTCTACAACCACCCCGTCCACGTCGTCTTCCACGACACCAAGCTGGATGCCATGCTGGAGGAGTTCAAAAAGGGTGAGGGGGCCAGGGGGGTGCCGCTGCTTCCCCGGGGTGCTACGTTCTTCCTCCCAGAGGAGGCCGGCAGATGCCGGAAGGAAAACTTTGGGGCGTTTTGCCCGCCGGGGCTGGAGCTGCCCACGCTGGGGCTGCCTGGGGTCCCCACGCTTCGGGCGGTCGTGATCCGGAGGGAACCAGGTGCCTGGGGACACGCCGCTGCCATGCTGGGGACGAGCAGCACGGCACCGAACCGGGGGCAGCTGCTCGCTGCCTGCAAGCACCCGGGCTTCCGGGGTTTGGTGTGTAACGGCGCTGCACCGGGGAGGGAGAGCCTCTGCTTTATTGGTGGCGGAGCAACCAGAGCTCAGCGCCAGCTTCGAGAAACACTTTGGGAGTGTTTACTTGCTCCTTGTTTTTAATTATCGGCCCTGGAGGCCCTTGAATAGCTGCTGGAAAATCGCTCGGCTTCCTGGTTTGGGCTTGGCTCCCTCCTCTGGGCTGTACTCCGCCACGGGGAAGCACCGCTCAGTGCCGGCCCCCATCCCCGCTCTGCTTCCTACTCCTGGCATCGGGGCACCTAAAAGCGAGAGCAGCCGGAGGGCTGGCAGGAGGAGCGGGACCCGGGCTCACCGGAGGCTGAGCCCATGGGGAGCGGGAAGGGCTGTGTTAGCTCTGCGCAGGATTTGACCTGCCCGGGGTCCTCACTCGGGGCTTTGCCAGACCGGGCAGAGAGCCATCCTGCCCTCCCCAGCTTCTCACAGCTCTTGCTCGTGCAGGACCAGCTGCCTGCGTTGAGGCTGGGATGAAATAAAGAGCCCGGCTGTGGAGCAGCTGTGCCGGGTGATGCCAGGCCAGCCCTCAGCCGTGCGTGACCCTGCTCTCTCCTCTGGCTCCCGTTACACTCGCCCGGCGGAGGTTTGGGCTCATCGCGAGAGCCGGGTGGTTTGCTGCGTCCTGCCGCCGTCAGGGATGTTTCGGGGGGGGGGAGGCGCGGGTCATGCCGAGATTTAGGCGATCTAATAATTCCTCCCACAGCGAGAGCTTGGCTTGAGCTTGGGAGCTCATAGGTTCAAGCCTGGCTGATCTTTGAGGGCAGCTCTGCTCTTGCCTCCCTTTGCGACTGTGCTTCCCTGGCACACAAAAATATCGGCATGGGAATAACGCCCCTTGGTTGTGGTGCAGCGTTGCCTGTGGTTGTGGTTGTGGCAACGGGATCTCATCGTCTTGGAGTTGCCCTGATGCATGAAAAACCTCCTTGGCAAATGCTTTTCCTTCAATTCATCTCATGCCGGTTCAAGAACCACCGTAGGACCGCGCGCAGCCATCCCGCTCCACCCCATTTCCAAAAAACAGCAGTACAGAAGCGGAGTCCTTTTGCTGCCGGAGCTGGAGTTATCCTGGCTGCTGGCACCGGCTTTCCCTCTGACGAATCCTTATTAAAGGATTTAAAGCACGCTCATTCCGGTTACAAAGCCGCCCATGTCCTGTATTGTTATTTTTTCATCGCTGCCTCTCTGGGTCAGAGGCGGGTAATTTGTGGGGCTGGGCTGTTTCTGAGGTACCCCTCTGAACCCCGTTCCTCGTGGATGCAGCACCGCGGTGAATCTCTGCCTTCATCCCTCTGATCGGGACTCGGATTGGAAGCAGGAGACGCACCCAGGAAAAGGATAAAGAGGGAGAAAATCAACAGGCCGTGCTTCCGATTGTCCTAATTGCGGCGCTCGGCAGCCAGACCTCTCCCCTCCAGTGCCACAGAGGTGTCCCAGACACTGGCCGCGGGGTGACAGCTCCCGCAGCGACATCGGCCCTCGGCTCAGCGCCTCTTCCCGATCTTCTCTCGGCACACACTCGGCATGAAGCTTCGAGTGGGGAATGACCCTGCGGGGAGCTCCCAGCCTCCCTGCCGAGCTCGGGGTGTTGCTCTCCCACCTCGTACGGGGACTAATCGCGGCAAAGGGGGTCCCGGGGTGGTGTGCGGGGTCCGTCACACCCCGCTGGCGATGCTGCGGCAGCTGGCCCCATGCCCTTTGCTCTGGCGGTTTGGGCTCCCCTGTGGCGTGTTTGCTTTGCCACCGGCCGCTCCCTGCCGAGCTCAGCCTTGGCTGCTCATCCCGGAGAGGAACTGCTGCCTGATTCATCGGGGCTGGCCCCGCAGCCCCAATCCTTTCACCTCTCCCCACCTCGCACACAGTCAGCAAAGGAGCCACCGCGCCTCACCGAAGGGGGTTAGACAGGTGGGTAAGGGGTTTTCACGGCCCTTTTTGCCCCTCTGTGCATCGACTTTTTGCAGCGGGGTTGCCTGAGCTGCATGAGCTTGACTGAAGAAGGAGAAAAAGGGGAGCTGTATGGTGCCCATCCCTAAAATTAGCTTTTTGCTGAGTGACAAGGGGCCTGCAGTGGCCAGCTCTAAAATTAAATAGCAGATAGTGTTGGGAAAGGCAGATGTATGCTGGAGCCGGAGCAGGACAATGAGTGGGACACCTTGCTGCTGGCCTGGGGGCAAGTGTGGTGCTTGAGGACGTAGAAGTGACTTTATTTTGGGCTGCGCTGCAGTGAGGGAGGGAACGTCGCCTTCCTCCGTGCCTCAGTTTCCCCAGGCTAAGGATACCGGTCCTGCGGGTGCATTGGCCTGACCTGGGTGAGCTGCGGTTTTCCACACGGCCACTCGGCTCCTCTACCCAGAGCGGAGGTGGATGTTTCTCATCCGAGGACTTTTTCCTGGCGGCTCTGCACGATTTTGGGATGAAGCAGGAGGACCATTGGTTCGCGGAGAGGCTTGGCCAGCGCCCGGCAGCTGGGGCAGGAGCGACGCCAGCTTCGACACGAGCCGGCGGTTTGGATTTAGCTAGAATAAGGCAAACTGCGTCCTGCCTGCTTGGGGTGAGGCCGGAAAAGCGAGGAGAGTTGTTAATTCAGGGCTGGAGAGGTCTTCCCGCCAGCAAGGGCCTGCCTGCTTGTTGCCAGGGCCGGCTGGGCAGTGGCTGCCTGCCCTTGGCTTTCTTCCCCCGGATGTTTTGGCTCCGGGATCGGGTGGCCGCTGCAGCACCAGGTGTCCGCAGTGTTTCCTGCGGGATGGGACAGCCCTGGGTCAGCTTGGCAGAGCCACCGAGGAAATTCGGAGAGGTCGGGGTCACTGGCAGAAACTGGATTTGTGGCAGCGGCGGCAATCCCCCTGTGCTGGGGTGCCCTCAGCCCACGGGCGCTCATCCGGCACCGCCGAGATCGTGCCGCACGCCGGTGATGTGGCACAGGCTCCTCCGAGGACACATCCCATCTCCCGTGAACCCCCTGGCCAAGCCCGCACTCCATGACGACACTGGGGTGCCTTGAGCCTTGCAGGCGCCGCTGTCATGGGCTTAATTACTGTCATTACACTGGGAATTAATGCCCAGCCCAGGGGCTCATTTAGATTTTAACTGGTTTATTGTTTCCTGTCCAGGAGGGTGGCAGGGAGGGAAGGGCTGGTCCCGGTGACATCCCTGGGTGCGGGGACCCAGCGGTGGGGCTGAGGGTGCCCCAGGGTGGTCTCCCTTCCAACGTCCATGTGTCTGTCCGCAGGGAAGTCCCACCTGGCCATTGTGCAGAAAGTGAACAACGAGGGCGAGGGAGATCCCTTCTACGAGGTGCTGGGGCTGGTGACGCTGGAGGACGTCATCGAGGAGATCATCAAGTCGGAGATCCTGGACGAGTCGGATACGTACAGTAGGTTTTGGACTCGGCCCCTGTCCCTTCCTCATCGCGTGCCGGGGTCCCGCCTGCCCCCCCTGACAGCCTGCTCCCCACAGCCGACAACCGCAGCAAGAAGCGGGTGGGCAACCAGAAGAACAAGAGGGACTTCTCAGCCTTCAAGGACCCTGTCAACGAGCTGAAGGTGAAGGTCTCTCCACAGCTGCTGCTGGCCGCTCACCGCTTCCTCTCCACGGGTAAGTTTTTTGGTGGGGGGAAGCCCCCTCACGGCTCCAGGCACCCCTGGGCTCAGTCCGGCTATGGAGCACCAGCACCGACGGCTCCCTGGCACCGACCCGGTTGGGCTCATTGCGCTGCCGCGTCCCTGGCAGCCACGTGGGCTCCATCCCATCCCCTCGCCAAGGAACAGTCGCTCCAACCATCTCGTTCAGAAATTACGGGACGTTTGCATCTTGTCCCACTCTTCCTCCCCTCTGTCTCCCCCAAAATGAGAAGGGACAGGGTGCAAGGATGCCAGCCCTGCCTCTTGATGCTCGGCAGGTCCCTGTCCCTCCAGGATGGTCCTGTTCCCTGGCATGGGTCCCCCCAAGTCTGGGGCTGGCCTTGCTGGGGACCTGGAGCTGGTGTTGGGGCTGGACCCATGGGCTTCTGCCCCAGGGAGGTGTCGATGGGGCCCAGCCTGATCCAGGGAACCACCCCGAGGGACGGGGGACGCACCTTCATCTGGAGGGACAGGAGAGGGACAAGGGCTGCGGCTCTGATGCCTCTTCGCCTGACGTTCTCAGAGGTGACGCTCTTCACCCCCAACTTCATCTCGGAGAAGATCCTGCTGCGGCTCCTCAAATATTCCGACGTCATCCAGGAGCTGAAGTTCGACGAGGAGAACAAGAAATCCCCGCGCCACTTCCTCTACTGCAAGAACAAGGCAGCCGACTACTTCATCCTCATCCTGCAGGTACCCGGGCATGGGGTGGCATTGCCAGCCAGGCACGTGGGGTCCCTTGGGTGAACCGTCACCCCGGGAAGGCTGCGATTGTGGGGGGGGGTCTCCTCCAGCCCAGCGCTGTGGGATGGGGCTCACAGAGTCTGACGGCGTCTCTCCCTTGCAGGGCAAGGTGGAGGTGGAGGCCGGCAAGGAATGCATGAAGTTTGAAGCGGGAGCTTTCTCCTATTACGGGGTGATGGCCCTCAGCCCCTCTCCTGTATCTGGTAAGCACCCCCCCATCGCCTGGGTGCCAGTGCAGGCAGAGCTCTCCCACCCCGTTTTATTGCTGCCAGTGGGAATAGGAGATGCTGGAGGCTCCGAGCCCCTGCCGGTGCCCCCCAAGCCGTCTTGGGGGGCTGTGTGGCCAGGACTTGTGGCCAGGGAGACATCTGAGCGTGTCTGGCAGCAGGCAGAGGGTCCGTGCCCGAGCCGGAGGCTGAAAACCCTCTGCCCCGAGTTCGGGCTGCCTTCCCATCGCTGCCAGGCTCTGTGAGCGGCCAGACACCGACCCTCGCGGTTCGGCTTGGCGTCGTGGGGTCACCAGCGCCCGTCCACCGGCCCCATGAGGGGCCGAGATACCCGCAGCCGCCCTCTCCTTTGCCCCAGCAGCTTCTCTTGACCTTGTCCTCTGCATGTGTGTTGTGTTGTCCGTCTCTCTGCCCTAGCCCTCCCAGCCCAGCCCCGGCGCCCATCCACAAAGCGAGGGTCATTGTTTGCCAGGTTGACAGGTAAACGGTGCGGCTGCATGGCGTGCCAAACCCCGCTGTGACCGCATTAACCCGCCGTAGTGGGCGTGTCCCCCCCCATTAATGCAGCACCAGATATTTTGTCCCCCCCGCACCAGGCTGGCTGCTCGCCATCTTGTTTGGCTCCGTGTGCCCCAAGGCCATCCCGGTTGCCTCCCCGCACCGCCGGCTTTCTCCCCGCCACATCCGAGTGCCTCTGGAGGAGAAGAGGCGGCTTCTGCCCCGGTGCGGGCTGCAGCGTGGGGCTGGAGCTGGGCACGACGCTGCCCGGCATCACCCGGCCCCGCTCACGGTGGTGTTAGGGTCCTGCACGCCCCGTAACTGTCCCGATTTCTCCCGGCTGCCTTTGCCGTGGCTACGGCGGAGGAGCAGGGGGACAGCGCCGGCTGGGCAGCCCGGTGTGGTGGCTGTCCCCACGACGGCTGGCTGGTGAGGAGGTGCCACTCTCCCTGCTGCTGCATGTGGTTCCTGTGTCACCCCGGCTTTCCGAGCACGTCACCAGGCCCTCCTTGTCCCCGTAACCCCCACCTCGGCCCTAAACCCACGCAGGGTGACTGCTCCACCGGTTCGGGGAGTCACAGTGTCCTTGGGCTGGGACTGTGCCCTGGTCCCCTGTCCCCTGGGCAGCGCCTGGCCTGGAGCAGGGGGACCGGGGGGGGCTCCGGACTCTCTGGCTGTGGTCGGTGGCCATTCGGCAGGTGACGGGCAGGGATCAAATCCGGCGCTGCCCGGCAGAGCTGGGGGACGGCAGCGCTCAACCGCGGGGGGCACAGGGCTGCGCTGGGGTGGACGTGCATCCCGTCGCTCCCTGTCACCGCTGGGCTCTGTGTCCCCAGAGCCTGTGGGATGGGGCTCTCCTCGCACAGCACGCGCCGGAGCCGGGGCCGGCGTCACCGGGGGCTCGGCACCCCGTAACCGGCAGGCAGAGAGTTGCCAGGCCTCATCCCAGCGTGGCGTAAGACCCTCCCCGGGGTAGGGGGTCCGCGGTGTGGCTAACCCCGTCCCTCCTGTCCCCGCAGAGATCCGCTCCCCATCCCACGTCAGCAGCCTGAACCGCTCGGCCTCCCTCAGCTACCACGAACGCTCCGACTCCGTCTCCTCCCCGGTCAGCGGCAGCAACAACCAGCTCAACGCCGGCACCGGCGCCCAGTACGTGGCCGACTTCAGCGTCCGCGCCCTCACCGACCTCCAGTTTGTCAAGGTGAGGCGGGAGCCCGCCGGCACGGGGACGGGGATGCCGTCGGCGAGGTCCGGCACCGCTCCTCATCCCCACCTCGCTCATTATTATTTTTCCCCGGCACAGATCACGCGGCAGGAATACCAGAACGGTCTGACGGCCTCCCGCATGGACAGTTGTCCCCAATCCCCCGACAGCAACGCCCCCAAACCAGACGCCAGTTTACCGGAGAAACCGGAACCCTCCACCACTGCCGACGAGACCACCAGTCTCCTGAACGAGAGGAACTGCCTGAGCCGCCGGAGCAACCACAGCCCCCTGGAAAACTCCATCTGACCCCGGCCCCGCCGGCACGCGCCGGGAGGGACCTCGTGTGCCCGTTTTAGGGACCCTTGCCCCAGTAGGAAACGCTCGGCGTCTCCTCGGTGATGCCGTGCCGCGTGCCGCGGTCGCCGGAGAAGCCCGGTTGAGCTGGAGGAGGTGGCGGCAGCGCGGTAGGAAACGGAGCCGGGATTTGCTGCTGCTTTCCAGACTGGCTTATTTTTAATTAATTTAAACGGAATGCGGTCGAGACGGCACAACTCTCCGCCGGCCGCCCCGCCGACGGCGCTCGTTCAGCTCAGGGAGCTTCAGGTCTCGTACGCCGCTTTGGGGAGGCTGGGGGGGGGGGGCTCTGCCGCGGCCCCCCCTGGGACGGGCATCCCGGCCCCTCTCCGGCGTTTTCGGGGGGCACAACGGTAGACGGGGACGCCCGGGGTACAGCGTGACGGCGGCGTCTCGTCCTTCTCCCGGATGAACCGGGGCGATCGATGCCGTGACCCTTCTCCGTGCCCGTTCCCCTTTCCTGCTGGCCCGGGGCACCGGGGGATGCGGCGGCGGCGGCGAGCTCGGCGGCAGGCCTGAAGCCGAGGGGATGGGCTCAGCGTCTCCGGTGCAAAGCCGGGCACGACCGAGACCCTCCGCCATCCCAGGAGACCCGCCCCGGCCCCTCTGCCACTCACCGGTGTCACGAGCGTGCTGAGGACGGCAGGGACGGTGTGTGTGTGTCCCCCCCCCACACACACACACACACCCCCGGCGGTTTCGGTGCCTTCCCCCCTGCCATGGGGCGTCTCAGGGTATCCGTGCCGGGGGGGACGGGGATCGGTGAGGCGAGGAGGGGTGCAGGATCCGGCTTTTTGGGGCGGCACAAAGCTAGTGACCAAAGTTGTACAGGCAGGAGGGGGCCAGCGCCGTGTCCCCCCCCATGAACACACACACCCCGACACCGGGGGACCCCAAAATCCTCCGGTGACCTCCTCGGGGCAGGACATGGGACCCCCCCCGGTGAGCACCGGCCGGACCCCCCCCAGTCCCTGGAGCTTCGTGCCCTGGGGGCGGGGGGGTGTGTGGGGGGGTGAGACATCCCCTCACCACCACCCCCCCCCCCCCAAAAAAAAAGCACAAGTTCCCTGGATGAATTCTGTAAGTTATTGGGAGAAGGTTAATTATTTTTGTTAATCACATCTCGACGATCAGGTCCTAGGTCCTTCTGCGGGGAGATACTAGAAATAATAATAATAATAATAATTAATAATAATAATAATAAACCAAGACAAAAAAGCCCCTTTTTTTTTAATTAAATCTTCCTCTATGCAAATACCCCCCCTCTCTCTCTTCCCCCCCCCGGGAATTCGTATTTATTTTTCGCATCAGGTTTGATTTGTATATTTGGGGGAGGCCGGGGCGGGGGGGGTGCGGGGGGGGCCGGGCCTCCCCCTCCCGGTTGTGACCCCCCCACACACCTCCTCTTCCTCCCGCCGCCCCCTCCCGGTTGCGAAACCGACTGTAGAATTTTATTTGATGGGGTTTTGGGGGGCGGGGGGGGGTTGCCCTTTGGGTAATAAAAATCTATATCTGTACGTCGGTCTCCTCCGTGTTTCGCGGCGGGGGGGGAGCCGCGGAGGGCACGTCCCGGTTACCGGGGGGTCCCGGCGACGCCGCTGCGGGACGCGGCCCCTTTAAATCCTTCCGGGGTGTTGTTTACAGCGCGGCCGTGAGGTACCGCCCCCAGAAGGGATAGCGGGCGGCGATTGGCTGCACCGCGTGAGGTGGGGCGGCCGGCGATTGGCCGCGAGAAGGCACGGCGGCGGGGCGGGGCGAGCAGCGGCCGGCGATTGGCTTCGGGATGGGGGCGGCTGCGGAGAAGGCGGAGCGACAGGCGGTGAGGCGGCCGCCGATTGGTTCCCCCGGAGTGGAGGTGGGCGGGGAACGGCGGCGGGACGCTATGGCGGGCCGGGCGCTGCGCTGGGCCCGGGCACCGGCACCGGGCGCCCCTCACCTCCCCCAGGACAGGCCCTACCGGAGGCTTGAAGGCCACCGGGCGCCGCCATCACCGCGGTGACCGGCCCCGGTACTGCGGCCTCTGGAGAAGCATTTCTTACCGGAGACCGGCTGGACTCCACCACGGCGGCCGCCATCTTGCGGCAGCGACCGGACCCAGCTGCCCGTCTATGCTCCAACCTGCTAAAGGCGCTCCGCGTCCGTGACCTGGCGTTCGGAGCCTTGGGGACCGCACGCACACTCCCCCCCCGCCCCGTCCCCTTCACCTATCACCCACCCCAAGCTCGACGAGCCGCACGGAGGATATCTCCCCGCTGAGGAAGGCTGACGGTGCAGCCACGGCGAAGCTCTCCACACAGCTCCCGCTGACCGCGCAGCGCTTCCCGGTGCGAGGTGAGTGCGGGCAGGAGCGGGCCGCCATCACCCTGCCCGCTGGGCTGCTTGGAGGGTTCCCCGGGCACGGCGATGGCGGATTGTTTGGTGGCACCCGGGCCGATGCTGGCCGCTCTCCCCATAGAGCTGGAGCTCTTCAGCCCGGTCCGCATCTCCGAGAAGGCCCTGCTGCGCTTGCTGAGCCGTCCCGGTGTCATTCAGGAGATGAAGTTTGAGGAGAACAACGCTTCGCCCCGGAGCACTGCTACTTCATCCTCATCCTGCAGGTATGGCACCACCCGCCACCGGCTGCGCTGGGACCCGGCCGTGGCCGATCGGCCCCGTCTGTGTCCTCTCCTGGGTCCTGCCGTGATGTCTGCGCGGCACTGGGTGCTCTCTGCGCCTGTCAGGGCACGTTGAGGGGCGGCTGTGCCGGTGCCGAAGGCTGTCCCGTGCTGCGCAGGCTACAGGCAGCGCTCCCTTCTGCCTGCCCCAAGCTTCCTGCTCTCTGCAGGGCCGCATGGAGGTGGAGATCGGGAAGGAGAGCCTGAATTTTGAAAATGGAGCCTTCACCTGCTATGGCGTCTCTGCACTGGCACTGCTACCTGCAGGTGAGAGCCGCCAGCAGCACTGGAGCTCGGTCCCGGGGCGGCGCCGGACCCACTTGGCTGTTTTTTGGGGTGCAAAGGGAGATGCTCTTTGGCAGGTTCTGGCTCTCTGACACCATCCGCCATGTACCCGTCCCCGGCATCCAGAATCAGCAGCTGGGCTGTGCCAACTACGCCAGCTGCTCCTCGTACTGCCCCGGCTACAGCGTGCGGGTGCTCACTGACCTGCAGCTGGCCAAGGTAGGGGCTGGATCCGTCCCTCAAGGTCCTGCTGGGAGCCTGCCTCTGCCTCACCCGGCTTTTGGGAGCACCATGACCTGTGCCGAACTGCCCGCAGTCTCCTACCATCCCCGACCCTGCTGCCAGACCGTGGCTGTGCTGCGTGGCACTGACCCACTCTCCGCTCAGGTGATGCAGCCGCAGTTATCTCAGTGCCCTCGTGGCCTCCGGGCCCCGGAATCCAGCCAAGTCACCCAAAAGCATCGAGCCAAAAATCGTCCCCAGCAGCCAGCCCATGTTCCTCAGCCACCAGAACACCGCACCAGGCAGGGAGCCAGCACAGCAGCAGGATGGTGATGGCTGCCCCAGTAGCCGTGCCCAACTGGGAACCATGCCCTGGGCATGCTGGGGGGTTCTGGGGTGCTGGTGGGGCCACCTCCATCTCCGGTTCTTCTCGGCAGCGAGCAGATGAGGCTGGACCATGGCACGGCAGGGCAGAGCGGCTGTCAGGATGCCCGATTTGGGGTGCCCCCTGCGAGGCTCCCTCCTCCCCACTCGTAAGTCACACATCTCTCTCTCGCGTGTGTCTTGCCGCGTTTCCCCGGCTCGGAGGCTAACCGCCACCCCGGCACGGGCGCCGCGAGCTCAGCGGCTGCCGTTTCCTCTGCCGCAGGCGACACTAAAGCATCCCGGGGGGAAGCGGAGAGCCAGGGCCGAAGCCCTTCTGCCTCTTCGGCGTTCCCGGCTGCTCACCGGGGTGGGAGCCAGTGGCCGCAGCATGAGCCCTGCAGCGTTTCCTGGTTCAACAAAACACTATTTTCCCCATTTTTTGTGGTTTTTTGAGGAAATAAAAGCCACCGCAAGAGTGTGGGGTGTCTGTGCCTCCCTCCTGGCAGCAGAAAAATAGTGCTGTGGCCCCCCCGCTGCTGCCAGGCCCCCCCGCCGGTGGGTGAGCCCCGGCCCACGCCGGCACCTGCCGCAAGGGACAGAGAGGCGGAGTCGGCGTTCGGTGCCAGGAGCTTTGTTTATCCATCGCCGACCGGGTCCGGTGGCACCGTGTCTCCCGCGGCGCGGTGGCTCCGACTCTCCAGGCTCCGCCGTGTCCCCCTCAGGTATCCAACAGGTCCCGCACCGCCGGGTCGGCCACGTCGCGGGGTTGCCGACCCTTGGCGTCGCGGATGCCGGCCAACGCCGGGCTGTGCCGCAGGAAGAGGGCGCAGAGCTCCCCGGTGGCCTTGCTCAGCCGCCTGCGGGTGACACATCCGTCGTCGCCGGTGGCACGGCCGGAGGGGGGGGACAGGGGACATCCCCCCCCTACCGCCACCCACCTTGTGCAGGCTGGTACGGCCGTCCTCGTCGGTGGCAGCCGGGTCTGCGCCGTGGTCCAGCAAGAGCCGGGCGACGGCGAGGTGGCCGCAGTAGCTGGCGCGGTGCAGGGGGGTGGCACCCCCGGGCGTGCGGGCGTCGCAGCGGGCGCCCCGCTGCAGCAGCAGCCGGCAGACCCCCAGGTGCCCGTTGCGGCTGGCGTAGTGCTGGGGGGGGGAGCAGAAGCAGAGCAGGCAGGGGTGTGGGTGCGGGGGGGGGGTGTCTATCTGTTCCCCCGTACCCCCCCGACCTGCACCCACCCCCGTACCAGGGCCGTGTACCCCGCCAGGTCGGGCTGGCTGGGCTCCCCCCGCCGCTCCAGCAGCTGCAGCACCCGGGGCTCGTCCCCATCCCGCGCCGCCGACCAGATCCCTGCGGGGGGGGGGGACACACACGGGGACACGCCGTTAAGCAGGGAAGGACACCCCCCCCCCGCCACCCGTGTCCTGCCCGTACCCCCGGTCCGGCCCATCGCCCCCCCGGTCCCTTCACGCACCCCCGTGCCCTGCCTCTGCCCGTAACCCACACCCCTGCCCCCGGTCCCGCGTGTGTTGTTCCCCCCCCCGACCCCGCTCGAAGTCCATCTCGGGCAGGCTCTGGTGCACGCTGGGCACCGCCACCCGCGACGGGCAGCAGGGACCGGGCGGCGAACGGCGACCCGCCGCCATCGCCCGGGCCGGGATGGGCCGAGCGGGACCGAGGGAAGACGGGAAGGGCCGAAGGGAACCGAGGGGAGCCGAAGGGAGCCGAACGGCGACGAAGGGAGCCGAACGGCGCCGCTCTCCGAGCGCTAGGGCCGCCGCGCCGCCGCCAGGGGGCGCCGCTATGCCTGAGCGCTGCCCGGGCTGTGCCCGCCCCCCCCCCTCCCAGCGGGGGGGGCCGGGGCTCCCCCCCCCCCCAGCTATGGGGGGGCCCAGGCCTCACCCCCCCCGCTGTGGGGTCCCTGGGGATCACCCACACACACTTATGGGAGGCCCGGGCCTTCCCTCCCCACCGCCCCCGGCTGTGGGGTACCCAAGCCTCAACCCCCCCCCCCCCCAGCTATTAGGGGCCCAGGGCTCAGCCCCCCCCCCCCCCCCCAGCTCCAGGGGGGGCTCAGGGTTCCCCCCCCCCCCAGCCCCGCTTCCCACGCCCCGGGCAGCCCCTGGCCCCGCTCCCAGGTCCCCCCCCCCACCGGCTTCCCGGCAGGGCCTCCCCAGGGACACGCACACCCCCCCACACAACCCGCCCCGCTCTGACCCCCGGCATCCGGGGGGGTGCACGGGCATGGGGCCAGGCCTCAGGCCCCGGGGGGGGGGGGCGGCCGGTTCCCCCCCCCACTGCCCTGGGAACGGCGCCGCGATGCCCTTTTATAGCCCCGAGTGCGGCCTTTTTCCATGAGCTCAGCGGCCGGGGGGGGGCCCCAGCACCCTCCCCGCACCCCCCCAGCCAGCACCGGACACAGCCCCCGCGGGCTTTGCTTTCAATATAGAATTTTTTTTTTTTTACTCCTTTTTATTATTAATATAAAAATACTCACATATTTACAGCAAATAAATATATTTCAGTAACAAATAAATTACACTGGGGGGGGGGGGGTGTTATACAAAAGGGGCCCAGGCGGGCGGCGTGCAAGGGGGGGTGGCAGGCGGGTGGGGGGGGGTATTTACAACCAGGGCCGAGGGGGTACGAAGCCCTGGGGGGGCCAAGGGAGGGGTGGGGGCATTAGAAAAGTTCTCAGGAAGAAAAACCCGATCGGTTCTTAAATCGTCCCAAAAAAACATCCTGCGGCCGCTGCCCGGGGCAGGACGCGGTGCCCGGGGTGGGGTGGGGGGGCTCGGTGGTGCCCGGGTGGGGGGGCTCAGTGGTCCCCAAGGCCGGTGGCAGTCCCCGAGGTCGATCCCTTGCCCGGGACACGGTACCGAAGGCGGACGCGGTGACCAAGAGCAGCTCCGGTGCCCAAGGCGGGTGCCGGCGCCCCAAACGTGTGACGCGGTGCCGGTGCCACGGCCCCAAGGCGGGTGCCGGGGCGGCAGTCCCCGAAACGGGTACCAGCACTGGGGCGGCAGTCCCGTCCCCGAAACGGGTACCGGCACTGGGGCGGCAGTCCCGTCCCCAAGACAGGTGCCGGCACCGGCATCCCCGCAACGGGTGCCGGCGCCCGCGCTGCAGCCCCAAGTCGGGTGCTGGCGCCGAGGCGGCGGCCCCCGCGGTGGGTGCCGGCACCGGGGTCCCCGCGGCGGGTGCCGGGCCGGGCCCTGAGGTAGGTACGGCTGCTCGGCGGCGGGGAAGCCGCCCCACCGGCGGCTCAGACCGACGACTCTTCGGGGTTGGAGTCGGGCAGGGGCTGGCGCTGCTGCAGCTTGCGCCGCAGCTCCTCGGCCAAATCGGCGCAGGGCGGCCGCTCTTCGGCACCCAGCGCCAGGCGAATGTAGCCGTTGGAGGAGGAACCACGCAGGGGACCCAGGTGGATGCGGGTGGGCGAGTGGAGGGGCTGCCCGGGAATGGCGTTGGGCGGCGAGGCGGCGCCGGGGGGGCCGCCGTTGCGGCAGGTGGCGTGACCCGGCACGATTTTGAGCGAGCCGTCCGAGTAGTAGTAGCTGGCCGGGTCCCAGAGCTTCTCGTCCGAGTCGGAGGCGGCGCTGGGCACGAAGCGGGGACTGGGGGGCTCCTTGGGCAGCTCGATGGGGTACACCAGGGTGCTCTCGATGGCTTTGGCGCCTTTGCCCAGCTCCTCCCGCAACCGCCGCCAAAGCGAGAGCACCACCAGCACCAGCACCAGGCACAGGGCGCCCAGGCACACCGCCACCACCCACACCAGCCCCAGGCTCTCCAGCGGCGCCCGCGTCTCCAGCGGCACCCCGGGGCCGGCCAACACCGCCACTTGGTACACCTCGCCGCCCAAACGGGCGCCCTGTTCCTCCGAAAAGCAACGGTACGTGCCGCTGTGCTGCGCTCCGGCTCCCGGCACCACCAGAGCCCGCAGGCGGGCGTCGTGCAGCACCAGCGCCTGCTCGGCCGCCAGCGCCCGGCCCTCGAAGGTCCACAGCGCCTGCGCCAGGTTGGAGCCCAAACGGCACGTCAGCACCAGGTCGGTGCCCGCCACCACCGTCACGTTTTTGGGGGTGATGGGCCCTGCGGGAGAGGGGACCGAGTCAGGACGGGAAGCGTAAAGAGGGGGGGGGGTGCACGGCTCCCCCCTCTCCTGGCTCCACGCAGCACCGGGGGGGGGGGATCTTGCCTTGCTTGGCCACCTGCGGCAGGGTACAGGCACGGGTGTCGGAGCTCAGCACGTCCTGGACCAGCTGGGACCTGCGGAAGGAGGCGGCGGAGGTGAGGGGGGGACCCCGTGCCGCGGCGGGGTGTCCCCCCCCTCCCCAGGAAACCCCCTTACCCGTTGAGGCCGTCGGTGCGGACGCAGAGGCTGGCGTTGCGGCTCCAGGCGCAGTAGGGATCCCGGGCGAGGACGCAGTCCGTGCACGACTGGTAGCGGCCGCAGTCGGCCAGGGGCAACTGGGCCACCTGGAAACGGGAGCCGGCGAAGAGCAGCTTCTGCGAGGGCAGGGAGAACGGGCGAGGTGACACGGCGAGGTGACACCAGGAGGTGACACCCGGGGCGCCAGCCCCTTCCCCGTGGCACCGCTCACCTTCCGACCGGCCAGGACCAGGCTCTCCACGGGCTGCGCCGGCTCGAAAACCTGCAGCTCCTCGACCAGATGGACGCGAGCGCCCAGGTTCAGCGCCTTGTGCACCCAGCCGTCACCTACGGGTCACGGCAGGCGGTGAGGGACGTCCCCACGCCAGGAGCCCTCCGCGCTCCCCTCCCCAGCTTCCCCCCCAACCCCGGCGGGTACCTGTGCCGATGAAGAGCACCTCGTAGACGGTGCCGTCCAGCCCGGGCACTCGGTCTACCACCAGCTGGGTGAAGTTGGCGTCTTTCTTGAGGAGAAGCGGGCGCCCACGGTGGGGCAGGATGGGCTCATCCATCAGCGGGTGCTTCTTGGCGAAGTTGAGGGTGTTGTCAGGCAGCTCGAGGGAGCTGGCGAAGCCGTTCCGGCGGTGCCAGTCGGTGATGCACTGGGGAAGGAAGGCACTGTCAGCTGCGCGGCCAGATCCCGCGCCCTCTTCTACCCTCCTACCCCCGGTGCCGGCACTCACCGCGCCGGGACGGGGGCTCGGCACCTCATCCGAGTACCGGCCCCACTTCTGCGCCTGCTCCCGGTATTCCTTGTAGGGCCCCTCGAACGCCTTCTTCACCTCCAGGATGTGGTACTGGCAAATAGCCGAGACATCTACGTCCCCCCTGCACGGGACGGGGAAGGTTTTTAGGGGGAGCCACCGGTCACGGGGAACCCCAGGGCTGCCATGTCCCTGTGCACTCACCAGCGGGCCTGGAAGACCCCGAAAAAGGTGGTGTCCTGCCAATCGGCCCCCGGCAGGGTGAAGACAGCCTGGAGGCGGTTGAAGTGGAGCTGCTGCTCGGGCGCTGAGCACACCAAGCGAGCCTTCAGGAAGGTCGTCCACTTCTTCTGCAACGTGCGGGCACCACCGACGTCTCCCTGGGGACCCAGCCACATCAAGACAGGGCCACCGCGCTCACCAGCGGAGCGAAGCCACGCCGGGACAGCGTCCCCGGCACGGATTGTCCCCTCCCTGTACCTTGCAGACCCGCGCCACGCGGGCCACCACCTGCTCCGCGTAGCAGTCGTACTCCACCGCCCGCTCGCTGAAGAAGAAGTAAACCTTGTCGTCATCCCCGGTGCTGCTGGCCGCGCTCTCCTGCACGTAAGCCGAAGCCACGAAGTGGGGCTCTGCAGAGGAGGGGGGGCGGAAAGGGGAGGATAACGCCGTGCCGGGGGGGGGGCGGTGGTGCCCGTGTCGTGTCCCCCCACATCCCCCCGCCCCTACCGTTCAGCCAGGAGGTGAGATACTCCGTCTTCATGGAGTAGTGGGGGCCCAGGTTGCGGAGGATGACAGGCTCCGTGCCCAGAAAGTTGTTGAATGTGGCCGAGTACAGCTCCCCATCTGTGAGACAAGGGTTTAGGGAGGGGGGCTGGGGGGTGCAGCGGGCACCCGTCCAACCCCAGCGGGTGCCCGGCGCTGCCACCTACCCACGATGAGGCCAGTGTGTCCCTTGGTGGGGTCGTACGGACACTTCCCCTTGCCATCCTCAAAAGCCACTTGGTCCAGGGTGAAGCCAGACAGTTCCTGTGGAGCACAGGAGTGGGTGGGGGTCCCGACCTCCTCCCCGGTTCATGTCCCCCCACACCCAGACCAGCCCCAGGCACAGGGACACCTCCCCAGATGACCCTTCTGGGGACAGGGACACCCCTGGATCATGCTCCTGGGCACAGGGACACCCCCCAGATGACCCTTCTGGGACAGGGACAGCCCTGGATGACCCCTTATGGGGACAAAGACACCCCTAAATGATGCTCCCAGGGACAGGGACACCCCTGGACCACCCTCCTGGGCACAGGGACACTCCCCAGTGACCCCCCTGGGCACAGCGGCACCCCGGACGACCCTCCTGTGGACAGAGACACCCCCCCAGATGACCCCACTGGGCACAGGGACACCCCTAACAATGCTCCAAGGGGACAGGGGACACCCCCAGACCACCCTCATGGGAACAAGGCCACCCCTGAATGACACCCCTAGGGACGGGGACACCCCTAGATGATGCTCCTGAGGCCGGGGGCTGTCCTGGACCTCATCCCCAGGGGCAGGGGGGGTGAACCAGGGCCTGACAGGTTTTGGGGGGGGGTCCCCCCCGGGGACCGCACTCACGATGTAGGTGCACTTGGGCTGGAAGGCATAGGTGCCGCAGGCGTAGAGGTGAGAGCTGTTGTAGCTCTGCAGGAAGCGCACGTAGTTGAAGCAATCGGTCTGGGGGGGGGGGGAAAAGCAGCCGGTTAAGGGGGTGGCAGCAGAGGGGGGGGACACACACCGGGGTGCCCTTTAACCCCCCCACTGCGGCCACGGCACCCGTGCCCCCCACCTGGTTATTCTTGCCCTTCTGGATGCACTCGGCTTTCTTGTCCACGGGGGCTTCCCAGGAGATCTGGGGACAGAATTAAGAGTCAGTGGGCTGGAAACAACTGCCCCCCCCCCCCAATATTTCCCCCTCTGGGGGTCCCCTGGGACCTCACCGCCGCCTTGAGCTCCACGGTGCCGGTGGCCAGGGCAAAGACGGCCTCGCGGGCGCCCACGTAGAGCAGCGCCTCGGCCTCGTCCAGCGTCAGCGTCAGGTAGTGCGAGACCCCCCCCTGCGAGAAGCGCTTGGCCACGTCCTTCAGCTCTGCGGGGTTTGGGGAGGGGGACATGGGGGGGACATCAGGGCGAGGCCACCGTCGGCCCCGCGATCGGTCCCTCCCAGGGTGGGCACTGCGGGCACCCCCAGGGCACCCGCAGCCCCCCCCCCCAACTGCACCCCACTGCCGGAAGCCCCCCGGCCCCGGCACCGCACAAAGGGCTCTTTGTCACCGAAGCAGGCGCTGGCAGCGCCGGACGAACACAGCGGCCTTTGGAGAGACCCCGCGCCCCCCCCCCCGTGCCCCCCCGCCCGCCCCCAGGCCCCGCAGAAAGGCCCCATTGACGGGGGAGACGCCAGGGCCCCCGGGCAGGGACGGGGACGCGGGGCTGGCACGGCATGGGGACGGCACGGGGACGGCACGGGGACGGCACGGGGACGCGGGGCGCTGGCACGGCCAAGGGATGGGGGTCTCGGGCACGGGCACGGCATGGGGACAGGGGACACGGCATGAGGACGGTGGCACGGTGCAGGGGTAGAGGACGTGGGGCACTGCCACCGCAGAGGGACGGGGGAATGGGGCAAGGGACGGGGACGCAGGGCACGGCAAAAGGGACAGGGACGCCAGTGCTGGCACGGCACAGGGATAGGGACACGGCGCACGGCACAGATGGGGACACAGGGTGCTGGCACAGGACAGGGACACGGAGGGTGCTGGCACGGCTAAAGGATGGCATCTCAGGGCGCTGGCACAGCAAAGGGCTGGGGACGGGGGCGATGGCAGGGCACGGGGACAGGGGACGCGGCAGAGGGCTGGGGACAGGGGTTACGGCAGGGCACGGGGACAGGGGACGCGGCAGAGGGCTGGGCACGGCGGCGATGGCAGGGCACGGGGACAGGGGACATGGCAGAGGGCTGGGCACGGCGGCGATGGCAGGGCACGGGGACAGGGGACATGGCAGAGGGCTGGGCACGGCGGCGATGGCAGGGCACGGGGACAGGGGACATGGCAGAGGGCTGGGCACGGCGGCGATGGCAGGGCACGGGGACAGGGGACGCGGCAGAGGGCTGGGCACGGCGGCGATGGCAGGGCACGGGGACAGGGGACATGGCAGAGGGCTGGGCACGGCGGCGATGGCAGGGCACGGGGACAGGGGACGCGGCAGAGGGCTGGGCACGGCGGCGATGGCAGGGCACGGGGACAGGGGACGCGGCAGAGGGCTGGGGACGGCGGCGATGGCAGGGCACGGGGACAGGGGACGCGGCAGAGGGCTGGGGACGGCGGAGATGGCAGGAGACCCTGGGTGCTGGCACAGCACAGGGACACGGGGCAGCGTCTCTGCGTGTCCCCCCTCTGCTCTCGCAGAACCCCCGGTTTTGGGGCCACTGACCCGGGGGGGGGGGGGAGAGTCCCCACAGTGCTGACAAGCTGGTGGGGGGACAAAAGCCGCCCGAGGTGGGGACGACGACAGCCCCAGCGCGTCACCCCAGTGTCGGTGAGGGACGGGATCGACGCGCCCACCTGCTGGGCCTCAGTTTCCCCAACCTGCGCCCCTCTCCCTGGGGACCCCTGGGGGGGGGGCACACGGTACTCACCCGCGTAGGGGACGGTTTTTCGGGGCACGGCGCTCCACGAGGACCCCGGGGTGGCGGCAGCGGTGGCGAGGGCCAGCAGCGAGGCGAGGGCCAGCAGCCGGTGGGGGGCCATGGCGCCGGGGAGGGGGGGGGACGCACGGCCTGGTGGGGTGGGGGGGGAGGGACACGCCCGGCCCCCGTTAGGGTTACGGGGCATCGACGCCAGCGGAGACGGCATCACGCGGGCGGCGCGGGGACAAGGCGGGCATTGAGGGCCGCGCGTCACGAGGCCGAGGGCACCCCACGCAGCGGAGCTGGGGGGGGACACTCGCGGGTCCCTGATTTGCTGCCCCCCCCCGCCTCGCCACGGTCCCTCCTCCGGCCGTGACGAGTCACCGGGGGGGATCCACGGAGAAGGAAACGGGCCCTTCCGCTTCCCACCCCACCCGGGCGGCCACCACCTCACCCGCGTCCTGCCCTGGGACCCCTCGGTGTCCTGGGGCGGGTGCCCCCCGCTGTCGTTCCCCCCCCCCTCAAGCCGGGCAGGATGCGACCGGGCGAGCGGGCGGCCGGGAATTGTTCTGCCCTGCTCTGCGGGAAGCAGGAAGCCGGGGGGGGGGGTCCGGGGGGGGCCCTGCGCCGGCTGGGGAAGGATTTCCGGGAGGGTGGGGGGCCGGGAACGGGTCCCCCGCAGGCGTGGGAATGGGGGACGCCCCGGCAAGGCTGCCCGTGGCGGGTGGGGGGGCTGCAGGCAGGGGCCTGCCGGTGCCACGGGCATGGCTGGGGTGCCACAGGCACGGTCGGGGGGCCACGGGCACGGTTGAGGTGCCACGGGGACAGCTGGTGTGCCATGCACACGGGCAGCGTGTCGCAGGCATGGTCAGGGTGCCACGGGTGCAGCTGGGGTGCCACAGGCACGGTCAGGGTGCCACGGGCACGGCCACGGTGCCACGGGCACGGTCAGGGTGCCACGGGGACAGCTGGTGTGCCATGCACACGGGCAGCGTGTCGCAGGCATGGTCAGGCTGCCACGGGTGCAGCTGGGGTGCCACAGGCACGGTCAGGGTGCCACGGGCATGGCCAGGGTGCCATGGGCACAGTCGGGGTGCCATGGTCATGGCCAGTGTGCCACGGGCACAGTCGGGGTGCCACGGGCACAGCTGGGGTGCGACAGGCATGGCCAGGCTGCCATGGGCACAGCCGGGGTGCCACAGGCACAGTTGGGGTGTCGTGGTCACGGCCAGGCTGCCGTGGGCATAGCTGGGGTGCCACGGGCACGGCCAGGGTGTCACGGGCACGGCCAGGGTGTCACGGGCACGGCCGGAGTGCCACAGGCATGGTCGGGGTGCCACGAGGACAGCCGATGTGCCATGGGCACGGCCGGGGTGTCACGGGCATGGCCGGAGTGCCACGGGCATGGCCGGGGTGCCACGAGGACAGCCGATGTGCCATGGTCACAGCCGGGGTGCCACGGTCACGGCCCTGGGGACAAAAGCACGGCCAGGGTGCCACAGGCCATGGCCAGGGCGCCACGGTCACGGCCGGGGTGCCGCGGGCACAGCCGGGGTGCCAAAAGCGGGGACAGGCACCGTCAGGGTCCCCCGGGCACGGCCGGGGTGCCAGGGGCAGGACGGGGTCCCCGGGGTCCCCGCTTTCGGTGCCGGATGCCCGGGGGTCCCGTGGGGGGACCGGGGTGCCGCGGCCCCGCGGCGGTGCCATGCCGGGGCGGGGGGGGGGTACCCCCGCGGCGACGGACATCCCCGCTGGACGAGCCCACCCGGCGTCCGCGGGTGGGGGCAACCTCCCCGCCGCGCCCCGCTGCCCCGCGCGTGGGGGCCGGCACCGGCCGCCCGTACCGACGGGGCGGGGTGGGGGAACCGGTGCAGCGACGGATCGGGGCGGCCCGCCGTTACCGGAGGGGGGGGTCCGTCCCCCACAGCGGCGCGGGGAGGGGGGTGGGGGCGCGATGCCGCCGGGGGGGTGCCGGTCCCGATCGCCGGTACCGGGAGGAACAAAGCGCCTCCCCCTCCTCCCCCCGCCCCCGCGGCTCCGCCACAACAATACCGGGGCGGGGCGGGGGGGGGGGGGGCCGGGCCGGGCCCGGCGGGGGCGGAGGTGGCGGGGGGGGGGTGCGTGGGGGGGCGGCGGTGGGGGGGGGGGGGGTGAGGCCCGCACTCACCTCGGGCGCGGGGCGGGCGGCCCGGCCGGGGCGGCGGGAGGCGGCGGCGGCGGCGGGTCGGGGCGGCGGCGGGTGCGCGCCGCGCGGCTCCGCTCGGCCCCGCCCCGGCCCTGACGTCACGGCCGGGCCGCGGCCAGCGGGTTCGGCTCGGCTCGGCTCCGCTCGGGTCCGCTCGGGTCAACCCGGCCCCCCCCCGGAGCCGGTCCGCGCCCAGCCCACGCTAACGGGGGGGCTCCGAACCCCCGACGCCCTTTCGGGGTGCCGACGGCCACCAGGGCCGCCCACCCCAACAGCCCGGCAGGCGCAGGAGGAGCTGGGGGGCGTTTATTGGGTAGGGGGGTGCCCCGGGGGACCCCGGGACCCCCCAGCCCTAGGCCAGCATCTCCTGCCACTTGACGTAGAGGAGGGCGGCCAGGCCCTTGAGCTGGGTTCGGAAGAGGAGCCCGCTGCCCTCGCGCAGCCCCCTCCCAAAATGCCGGTCCAGCTGGGCGCAGAGCTGCTCCAGGTGACCCTGTGGGGACAGGCAGCAAGGGGGGGGGGGGTGTCAGGGACACGGTGGACCCCCCCCACCCCACCATAGGTCCCCCACGCAGGGCCCGGTGCTCACCCGCTGCTCGGCCGGCGGGTGCTCGGAGCCCACCACGTTGCTGGCGAGGAGGAGGAGGCTGTAGCTCAGGTAGCAAGCCTGCGGGTGGGAGCGGGCACGGGGGCTCACCGAAAGGGGTGCGGGGCAACCCCGGCGCCCGTTTTCCATCGAGGGGAGCACCCACCTCCTGGTCAGCGTCCTCCGGCTCCTCCAGGCCCCCGGCGAGCACCAGACGTCGCAGGGTATCCGGCTGCGCCAGCACCAGGAACCGGCCCAGCGCCTGCAGCTTGGGGGAAAGCGGGTGTCAGGGCGCCCGCACCCCGTGCCAGAGCTCACGGTGGGCGCCGGAGCCCCGGCACGGTCCCACCTCGGCGCACCCACCTCTGCGTGCGCCTCGGGGGGCGGCACGGTGCCCGGCGGCTCCCTCAGCAGCCGGGCCATGGCATGAAGGCTCAGGTGCCGGCGAAGCTCCCTGGGAAGAAGGGGAAGAGTGTGAGGGAGGGTCCGGCACGTGCCCGCGTGCCCGTCACCGCCATCGCCCGGTGCCGTCCGCGCAGCGCCGGCGTGGCCCCGGTGCCCTCCGGACACCCGTGGCGAGGGGCGGTGGTGCCGGCAGCCGGATCCTGCCCGCTTTGTGCCTGTGCGACCGTCTGGAATAAAGGAATTAGAGGCAGACGCATCCCAGCCCGCCCGGCCCTGGCACGGTGCCGCGGGGCCGTGCCAGCTCCCGCCGGGCTCCCCGTCACCAATCCGCGGGGCGCGGGTGGCACGGGACGCCTGGCGGGCCATCGCTGCCAGCTCTGCCTGGCATCCCACCCGGTTGCGGCGCTGCGGGCAGGGACGTACCTGCCCCTGCTCGTGAGGTCCGGCAGCAGCCGCAGGAGGGCAACCAGGTTGTGGTGGTGCCGAGAAAGCTGGCAGAGGGACAGGCAGAGGGCAGGCAGCTGGGGAGAGAGGGAAACGCTGCGGGCAGAGCCCTCGGGGAGGGGTGCGGAGGGTGGGCACGGGGCGAAGGGATCCCCCCCTGCCCTGGGTACCTGCTCCTGCCAGTCCCGGATGCCCTCCAGCAGGCAGTGCAGGAGGTGCTGCAGTTCGGGCAGGGGCTGGCAGCGCAGCGCCCGGTCGAGGCCGAGGAAGGAGAGGAGGGTGATGAGAGCCAGGCGGGCGCTGTCGGCGTAGCGGCACGGCTGGGTGACCACGCACAGCGCCAAGAACTGGAGGGGGAAGGTGGCGTGTCACCGAGGAGCCCCCGAAACCCACCGTGGGGACGTCCCCACTGGGGCAGGGACAAGGCTGGCACGGCCGGTGGCAGCCCCAGCGGGTGCCCCTCCAGGAGCTGGCATCAGCACTGTCCACCCAATTAGCAGGGCAGAGATAATGAAGGCGCAACATTGCCGGCGCGGGCAGCTGGCTCCCACCTTGCAGATGTCACCGAGCTGCGTCACCAGGGCCAGCGTGCTGGTGGCATCGGGGCTCGCCTGTCTCGGGGAGCAGGATGGATCCAGGTTCCTGGAAGGAGCAGAAAGGGTTGGCAGGGGGGCTGGCAGGGTGGGCAGCACCCTCCTGCCCGCTGTACCGGGGCTCACCTCCTCTCCGTGGGGCACAGCTCGGGGGGCAGCAGGCGCTGGCGGTACAGGGGACTCAGGTCAGCGCCAAGACGGGTGAAAGCCCAACCGATCTCCTGCACCGTGGGGCACCAGGGCTCGCCTGCGGGCAAGGGGACGGTGAGAGCGGGCAGGGGTTTGGGGGGCACCCTGGCGAGGCAGCCCCGCACCCGCCCCGCGCTCACCCCCGGTGCTCAGCCAGATCTCCCACAGCGCCTGGGAAGCGTTGGTCATGTCCGGGCAGAGGGTCATCAGCTGCCGAAACAAAGAAGGGGTGACCGGGGTGTCACCCCGGGAGGAGGGGGCACCCTCTTGCGACGGTGGCTTACCTGGAAGAGCCAGCGCAGGACAGGCAGCGGGCAGGTGGGCGCGCAGCGGTAGAGCAGGCTGAGGCCCCCGTTGCGGACAAAAGCTGCCTGGCAGGCAGGCGAGTTGCTGGGGGAGGGACGGGGGGGGGTGAGCAGGGCTCTGCCTGCATCCCCTGTCCCCCCCACCGTCACCCCGATACGTCCTGCCCACCCCCTGCCCAGCGCTCACCACAGGAAGAACCCCTCCAACACGCTCTGAGGCTGCAGCCCCTGGGTGTCCAGGGTGGGTGCCGGTGCCGGGTGGGCGCAGAAGACGGGCTCCCCGGGGTGGACGGCGGGGATGAATCTGGGTTTCGTGGTGAAGTGGGCCAGGAGATCCCTGCGGGCGGGAGGACGGCGTCGGGTGGGGAGTGGGCACCGTGCGGACCCCCCTAACCCTCCACCCGGGCACAGCTGGCAGGGGTACCTGTACTCCTCGGGCAGCTGGGTGTCCTCGTCTGGGGACTCGGAGGCACTGGCGTCATCCACGTGCACCCCGGCCAGGCCGGCCTGCAGCATGGCTGCCTGGCTCTGCTCCCTGGCGCGGGGGCGGTTAGGGCAGGGCAAGAGCACCCCAGGATGCCCAGCACAGCCCCCATGCCCATTCCCGTGCCCAGGGTGGGGTACCAGCCTTACCTCTTCTCCCGGATCAGTGAATCCAGGCTGTTGGCAAGCGGATCCGGCTGTGGGCACACAACCTGGGCAACAGAGCAAGGGAACGGTGAGTTTTCAGCAGGTACCACAACACTCAGTGGGCGCCGAGAAGTCCCCAAGGACCCCCCAATGCCTGGGCACCCACCCTCAGGCAGGGACCTACCCGCTGGTGGTCCGCAGAGCTCAGGGGCTCGTCCCCTGCTAGCAGCATATCCTTCAGTGGGATCAGGTCATCGTCCTCGCTGTCTGTGGGGGACACCGTCCCCCCCGTCGTGCCCGGCAGGTGCCCCCCAAAGCTCCTGCCTGCCTGCTGCGGCACTGTCCCAGCTGCAGGGCGCTGCCCATGGTTGGCCTCACCCCCCAGGGACCTCACAGCTGCCTCTGGCAGCACTGGGACATGCCCGGAACTGTCCGGTGCCACCTGGCATTGTGGGGAGCCTTGGCTGGCCTCATCCTGCTGGTTGGCATGGGGCTGAGCAGGGCCAGGAGGCTGCTGCCCTCTGCTCACCCGTTTCCTGGTGCCAGGAGACTTCTTGGGGCGCTGGGGAGCTGTGGGGACAGCACAGGGGTCACCACAGATCCCCTTGCAGCTCAGGGAGAGCCGTGGGGACAATGTGGGGGTGACCGGGGGCCCCCTTGGGGCAGGGGGAGGGCCATGGGGACAATGGTGACCAAGCCTCCCACCCCTCCTTGGGGCATGGGGGCTGTGGGGACAACCCAGGGGTGACCAGGTCCCTGCCTTGGGGTGCCAGGGGACTGTGGGGACAATGCAGGGGTGACCAGGGGCCCCCTTGGGACACAGGGAGGGCTGTGAGAACAATGTGGGGGTGACTGGGGGCTCCCTTGGGGCACAGGGAGGGCTGTGGGGGCAACACAGGGTGACCAGGGCCCTCCTTGGGGTGCTAGGGAACTGTGGGGACAATGTGGGGGTGACCAGGGGCCCCCTTGGGGCACAGGGAGGGCTGTGGGGACAACACAGGGGTGACCAGGCCACCCCCCCCTTGAGGCATAGGGTCTGTGGGGACAACATGGGGGTGACCGGGGCCCCCCCTGGGGCACCGTGGGGTCCACAGGAGGGTCACGGCTCCCCTCACACCGGTCCCTGGCACAGGGCCACGCTCACCTCGTGCCCTGCCGGCGCCCCGTGGGCGGTGGGAGACCCGGGGAGGGCTGTTGGCGGGTGGGGGGCCTGGGGGCCAGGGCTCCCAACAGGCCGGGGGGCGGCGGGGCGATGGGGCGGCCCACCCGGAGGTTCTTGAGGGCACGGAGCTGCTGGTAGCGCTGGAGGCTGGCCTGGAAGCCATAGCTGAAGAGCCCCGAGCGGGGTATGCGGGCGGAGGAGAGGGGGATCTGGTACCAGCGCAGCCCCTCGGGGTGGGGGGCCATGGCCAGGCCCGGCGCCCCTCAGGGGAGACCCCGAAATGGCGGCGAAGCGCCCGCCATGGCGACGTGGGCGGGGCTGTGAAAAAAAGGCGGGGCTTGCGCTGGGGAGAGCCAATAGGAGGCGGGCGGGCCCGGAGGTGACCACTCCTACCCGCGGCGCCCCGGCGCTTTCAAAGCTTCAACCGTCAACGGCTCAACTGTCTGGCCGCGACCAATCGGAGCGCGCGGAGGGGAGGAGCCGGGCGGCTGAACCAATCACGGCCAGTTCTTGGCGAGGGGGCGGGGAGCAGCCAAGCGAGGCACCGTCAGCCAATCAGAATGGGAGGCCGGCGCAGCGTCACCGCCTCTCCGGCGGGGCATGGTGGGAGGGGCACCCCACCGAGAGGAAGCGCTTCCGGGTCGCGCCCTCGCGGCAGGGACCGGGACCCGCTTCCGCTTGCCCCGGAAGTTCCGTTCCGCGGCCTGATCCGGTGCACGGCGGCGGTGCGGCCTCCAGCCCGGCGGTGCCATGGCGGACGTGACCGCTCGGAGCCTGCAGTACGAGTACAAGGCGGTGAGTGTGGCCCCCGAAGGCCCTTGGGCCTCCTTCGCCTCAGCGGCCCGGTACCGGGATTTCTCCGGTGCTCTCCCCTTCCCCGGTGCCGTTAACCCAGGAGGTGCCATTATACCCACCCCCGGGTCCGTGGCGGCCCCGGCTCTTCCCGTGAGAGCGGTTTGCCTGAGGAGAGCTCGGTGTAACGGTCCTTTACCGGGACCGGGGGGGGGGGGGGGCTTCTCTGGGGACTAAACCCCCCTTTTAAGTTTTTTTTTCCGGACCTTTTCCTCCTTAAAGCGGAATTTTCCGGGCACCGAGGAGTAACAGAGCACCCGGGCAAGGAGTGATGGGCCCCGATGGGGCCAAGTGGCTCAGTCCCAGCTTATAGTCTAAACCCACGCCTGGTGGTGGTGGTGGTGGTGGTGTGGCGGGGTTAAATAACACCCCGGTTAATTAAACCCAAATTATTTGTGCCTTGAGCAACGCGGAGAGTGTTGTGTTACAAGAAACGGTGCGTGGGTGGCGGTTACCAGACCTGCCGTGAGTCCTGGATGGGACTGGCCCCTGATGCAGAGGGGACTCACGGCATGGACTGACAGCGAGATGCACGTTAGCTCCTTCCTGGCCCCCATCAGCTCCTGTTCTTGTTTTCTCCCAGAATTCCAACCTCGTCCTCCAAGCCGACCGCTCGCTGATCGACCGGACCCGGCGGGATGAGCCGACGGGAGAGGTCCTGTCCTTGGTGGGCAAACTGGAGGGGACCCGCATGGGGGACAAGGCCCAGAGAACCAAACCCCAGATGCAGGAGGAGAGACGAGCAAAGTGAGTGCAAGCTCAGAGCCGAGGGGCTGCAGAGCCCTGACCGAGAACTGTATTTCCATGAAAAATACTCAGGGCAGTTAATTTTTCATTCCCGTCTTTGAATAATGCAGCCTTGATTTGGTTGAGGTGTACAAACGGGGTAGAATTCAATGGTGTTGGGGATGTTTTCTAGAGGAAAATGTTTTGGTGGTGTGAGCATAGGGCTGCAGACCGAAACCGCCAACCTGGAAGATGCAGAGACATTATTTTCTTCATTTGAAGACGCTTGTT
The DNA here is from genome assembly GCF_900496995.4 of Aquila chrysaetos chrysaetos. Lineage (NCBI taxonomy): Eukaryota > Metazoa > Chordata > Aves > Accipitriformes > Accipitridae > Aquila > Aquila chrysaetos. The sequence goes on along the minus strand of NC_044016.1, from coordinate 40,455,954 downwards.
CCGTGTCAAGAAACTAAAATTGAAGTGAAAAATTAAAATACATCTACTTTTCTCCTTTGTTTTTCAAATAAAAGAGACTAGCCATACTTCAAATAGCAGGAGCAGGGCTCCGCCGCGGGGCTGACCCAGGCGCTCTCCTCCCTGCCCCTCTTTCCAGGAGAAGGAAGCGTGACGAGGACAGGCACGACATCAACAAGATGAAGGGCTACACCCTGCTCTCCGAAGGCATCGACGAGATGGTGGGCATCATATACAAACCCAAGACCAAGGAGACCCGCGAGACCTACGAGGTGTTGCTGAGCTTTATTCAGGCAGCTCTTGGGGACCAGGTGAGGACGGGGAGGCCTCAAGACGGGTGTCCCTGCTCCAGCAAAGGATTCAAAGCCTGTAAGATCCGGCCCTTGGATGTTTTAATCCTTCCCGGTAATCCCATGGGATGGATTTGCTCTGCTGGTGCTGGCTTGTGGGCTTGGGGATGTTGCGATGACGCCTTTGTTTTGGGGTTGGCCTTTCAGTGCCTATACAAGGGTACAGAAATAGGAGGGACCAACCCCGTACCCTTCACCTAGCAAATTTCTGCTCCATGTGATGCGTTATTCCTTTCGCAGCCACGTGACATCCTCTGCGGAGCCGCCGACGAGGTTCTGGCGGTACTGAAGAACGAGAAGCTGCGCGATAAGGAGAGGCGGAAGGAGATCGACCTGCTGCTGGGACAGACCGATGATACACGCTACCATGTGCTGGTGAACCTGGGGAAGAAGATCACGGATTACGGTGGAGACAAGGAAATCCAGAACATGGGTATGGGAAAGGCGTTGTCGTGGGCTGCAGCTTCAGGGACGGGGCTGGCAGAAAGGCGGGTTACTGGTATGTCACAAAATGGAGTGGTTTGAACAGCTTAAAGAATCGCTGTCAAGAGTATTAACAAAAATGATTTAACAGGAATGTATATAAAAGCGCGACTTCGCAGAATTTGATGGGAAGGTTCACACACTTAATACATGGATGAAACATAAAAAAGAAAATTAAGTTAGAATCAAACTAAAACTATGAAACTGACAATGCAAAAGGTTAAGAGAGAAACATACAAAGGAAAATGGGGTTAGAATTGATTTATCATGATTGGTACAAAGATCGGGAATGTAAAAAGGGTAAGGGAGACCCTCCTGTTGAGTCATGAGGTTCAGAGAAGACCCCCTTGCTTTCTGAACTCCTGTCAGAGTCTAGGTGCGGCTGGATCGATTCCTAGTTCCAGACTTGGTCAATGGTTTATATTTAAAGGGATTATGAGCATAATAGCAGCCTGAGATTCATTCACAGTTGAATAAAGTTCACAGCAGTAACTTATGTATAGATCTGAAAAGCAAGATTTGAATATACTTGCTATAGAATATTCCGGTCAGTGCCCACACATGCACAAAGACACAAAGAGATATACATATGTGCAAGTAAAAGAGGTGTACCTGTTAAAAATTTCCCCTTGAGTTGAGTGAAAATATTCATGTTAAATGCTTTGGCGTCTTTCTGAACGCGCGACGGGTTGGGCCTCAAGGAGCGGAGAGAATCAGCCCAGGTCGTGTCGACTTTTGGCGACAGACCTCCGATTTTCACAAACCGGAAAGTTTGTGAGCTCCCAGAGGCGTCCCGCTCAGAGGGAGCTGCTGGTCACAGCCTGCTGCGGTCCAGGAGAGCCCAAAAGGTCTCACTTAGTGCCGCTGCTTATAGATTCGGGAGATGATTGGCTTTAGTCATCAGGAAATTACTGGGTTTCCAGTAGCACTGGTACCATTTCACGTGAGTTACAGTTCAGATAAGGAAGGCTCCAGGGCTGTCAGGAGAGGACAGAGATATGTCCCAAGGTTGTCAGGAAATGACTAATTATTCTTACTCCCGTCCCCAACCTCTGCTAGGTGACAGGAGTCCTTGGGACAGTCAGTGCAGCTCCCTGTCTTAGCCATGCAAGACTTCCTGGTATGGTCAAGGACGCTTAACCGCCTGGCTCGTTACACTTATGCTAAGGCCTAGCGAGACTTCCCGAGTTCGTAGATCAGCCCAGAGAGGGGGAAGAAATGCATCACCACGTGGTGCCAAACCCAGCCTTACTCTGGGGTAGGTAGCGTGCACACAGAGAAGCCAGAAAAATGTTTGGACAGTTTTCAAGCCCCCAAACCACGTTCTTTTCATCTTTTGGATGAGCAGAGGTGTGGGCGGGTGTGTGGATCTGTGAACCTTGCATGTGGTGCCCAGATTTTCAGATGAACTAACTCCGCTCTCCCTTGCAGATGACAATATTGATGAGACATACGGGGTGAACGTGCAGTTCGAGTCTGATGAGGAGGTACGAGATGAGGCTGCAGGGTGTCAGTGGAGTCTCTGTGCTGTCCCCTCGCTCCAAGCCGCATCGCAGGGACCGCGTTTGTCCCGTTTTACTCAGTCGTGTTGGGAAGTGGGCATTAGCTTGGGCTGGGATGTCTCTGCCAGGAAGGAGAAGCCGGATTATTTTAGATGTCGCTTCCTGGCTTGGGGAGGATTTGTTGATTATCCTGCTAATCCAAGGCTTATCATGAGTCAGTATGATGGAAAACAGATGGTGATATTTAGATCTCGTGGGGAAACTTGACAGATCGGGAGGAAGAGAGAAATTCAAATGCGCTGGTTGGAAGTGTTTCATAGAAACACTCCCTGAGATTGTTTTTTGGAAGAGGCTGAGAGAATGATAAGAGAGACAAATACGAGATTGTTGGAGGAGTCGCTGGCAAGACCTCTCTGTAGAGAGTAGAAATAATCTTATCACATGGTCCTTCACCTGAACAACAGCATGATGTTCCTGTTAAAAGCACAAGGCAGGCTGCTTCCCCTCAGGAATGAGTTGCCAGATTAATAATTTCTGTCGAGGAAAAGCTTCTCTTTTGATGTTTGCAAAAGCCGTTTACTGGAACTCTCCTTTCAACAGGAAGGTGATGAGGACATTTACGGCGAAGTGCGTGATGAGGCGTCCGATGATGACATGGAGGGAGATGAAGCCGTTGTCCGTTGCACCCTCTCGGCCAACGTGAGTCACGAGGAACACGTGAAACGTGGTTTGGGGTCGTCTGGAGGAGGTTCAGGGATCCTGTTGGTCTATGGATGGAGTTAAGGTTGTTTGTGGGTGGAGAGGAGCCTTGAAGCTGTTGTCTGATGGAGGCCAAAATGAACGTTAATAAAATTAACAGGTCTGGCAGCTGCACAGTTGCATCTGCTGGTTCTCAGCTCCTCTGCCAGGGTAGAGAGAGGCCCCAAATGCTTGCTCCACAACACAAAGGTTGTGTGCCTGCTTTCCTCTCACAGGAAAATAACGTTTTTGTGGGATTTTCTTCAGCTTGTGGCTTCGGGTGAGCTGATGAGTTCGAAGAAGAAGGATCTGCATCCTCGAGACATCGATGCCTTTTGGCTCCAGCGGCAGCTGAGCCGCTTCTACGATGATGCCATTGTTTCCCAAAAGAAGGCAGATGAAGTGCTGGAGATCCTGAAGGTCAGTGGCCACCTGATCTGCAGGATTGCAGCAGTCTCAGCATACCTCTCAGTCTGGAAAACAGGAATTTGCCCCAACAACTCATTACCTATGCTTCTTCAAATGAAATGCAATTGTGGATGTGGCATGTTTGCCAGGAAGATAGATAAGTGCTGGACTAGGCTGAGCTTAGTCTTAATTCACAGAAACCTTCTTCTAAGGGGAAGATGGTTGGGTTTTTGTCAGCATTTGATGGGAGATCATTGTAAGTCGGGTCTGTTTCCCTGCTAATTTTGGTGCTGATGCTTATGTGCTCTGGGCATCGCGACTTGCTGGGGAAGAAGGGGAGTCAGAGAGGATGGCATTTTTATCTGCAGTCTGAATCGGGTACCTAGTCTTGGACGTAGCTGCTGTTTAGCTCCACTTGAGTTCAGTGCGAAGCAGGGATTCTTGTTCTGTGGGACGCAGAGGTAACCGGTCATTCCTTCTTTCTTCTTCCAGACTGCAAGCGATGACCGGGAATGTGAGAACCAGCTTGTTCTGCTCCTGGGCTTTAACACCTTTGACTTCATTAAAGTCCTGCGACAGCACCGGATGATGAGTGAGTGGCATTCGCTTTAACCATCCTACTTTGTTGTTTCCTTGCTGTTCTGACGTGATTCTAGCACAACCCGAGGCTTTTTAACTGCCATCGGTGTTGCTTTGTGAAGCTTGGGCCCTTGTTCTTTGCTCCCTTCTTTTGGTTCAACCCTTAGGCCCACCTGGTATCCTTTAATTTTTCTTTCATTAGTCCTGTACTGCACTTTGCTGGCCAGTGCACAAAGTGAAGCTGAAAAAGAAAGGATAATGGGGAAGATGGAAGCAGATCCTGAGCTGTCGAAGTTCTTGTATCAGCTGCATGAGACAGAGAAGGAGGATCTTATCCGGGTAAGGATAGAGGGAACCTTGGGCAGGACGAGAGGAGAAATTGTGGGAACCTTGCTGCCGTCTGTGGTCATCATTGGGCTGTATGTTTTGTTTGCTGTTCGTGAGAGAGGAGTCTGCTGACTCAGCTGGGATCTTGAAACCATAGGAAATGTTGCTTACGTGACGGCTGATACTCAGCTGAGAGGACAATATATTTACCACTTCTTATTTTTGAGTCGCTCAGATGTCCGCTTTTCCAGGAAAATGTCAATATTTGCAAGTTTAGCATTTTAATACTGGTGTTAACTATCTTGTAACAGCACCATTTCACCTCCGGGCCTCCTTGATGTGAGGCTCACCACAATAAAACACCCTGGTCACCTCTGATTAGCTCCTCATTACCTGGGATTGGAATGTGACACTCAACAGGTTTATTGGCATGCAGGATTAGCTCTGCTTGGCCTTTGGATGATAGCAGTTCCATGACTGATTTGGGGGTTGTTTTTTGGGGAATTAATGCCATATTCCTGCTTTGTTGCTAGAAAAAAACCCTGATTATGTTGATGTGAGGGGCCAGTTTGGCGTCTCTGTGTTTGAGGAGCGCTGCTGGCATGCAGCTGGCTGGACTTTTGCTGAGGCACTGCAGGTTCATGTGTCTTCACTCCCTGCTTCCTTTCATCTGCTCTCCTGGAAGGCAGGTTTATGTCCTGGCCTTGGGGGCAGTGGTTTCTACTGCCAAAAATTGTCTCTGGTTACATGAATGCCTGCGCTCGAAAGAAATCACGGCTCCTGGTGCTCTGGTTGCACAGACTCGCAGGGTGCTAAGCCATGCGTGACAGGAGAGCCTGGCAGTCCACAGAGGAGGCTCGGCAACTTTTCCCTGGGGCTGAATTCTCATCTATTCCCACAGGAGGAACGCTCTCGCCGGGAACGTGTTCGTCAGTCCCGGATGGATACTGACTTGGAGACCATGGATCTGGACCAAGGAGGAGAGGTAAAACTCTTTGAAGTCATCTATTCCTAGCCCTTCTGACAAGCATCCCCAGTAAGTGCAAAAAGAGCGCTTGAAGCGGCATGGACAGGAAGACACCACAAATAAGCCGCTAATGTGCTAAAGAGGCACTTGCCTGTTGGATGCAGTTGCTTTTCTTTTCGTCCCAGAGTGAAAATGGCAGGAGAGGGTTGTTCTCTAATCCTTGCCCCTTTCCTGTTGGTGTTCCCAGGCACTGGCTCCTCGGCAGGTGCTGGACTTGGAGGATCTGGTGTTTGCCCAAGGTAGTCACTTCATGGCCAACAAGCGATGCCAGCTCCCCGATGGCTCCTTCCGCAGACAGCGCAAGGGCTACGAGGAGGTGCACGTGCCTGCCCTGAAGCCGAAGCCTTTTGGCTCCGAAGAGGTAGGTGACCTGCTTTGTTCCTCCTTATTTAGCATTAGGTGTGTTGAGTGATGAGATGACTGATGTCATCTATCTGGACTTCTGTTAGGCCTTTGACAGGGTCCCCCCCGACATCCTTCTCTCTAAATTGGAGAGAGATGGATGTGATGGATGGACTGTTCAGTGGATGAGGAATTGGCTGGATGGTCGCATCCACAGAGTAGTGGTTGATGGCTCAATGTCTGGATGGAGATCGGTGAGGGGTGGTGTTCCTCGGGGGTCCATACTGGGGCCAGTACTGTTTAATATCTTCATCCATGACATACTGGGATCGAGCGCACCCTCAGGAATTTTGGAGATGACACCAAGCTGAGTGGGGCGGTTGATTTGCTAGAGAGAAGGGGTGCCATCCCGAGGGACCTGGACAAGCTCAAGGAGTGGGCCCATGTGAACCTCAGGATGTTCAGCAAGGCCAAGTGCAAGGTCCTGCACCTGGGGCAGAGCAACTCCCAGTATCAATACCGGCTCCGGGGAGACCCTATTGCGGCTTTCCAGTACTTAAAGGGGTCTTATAAGAAAGATGGGGACAGACTTTTTAGCAGGGCCTGTTGTGATAGGGCAAGGGGTAATGGTTTTAAACTAAAAGAGGGCAGATTCAGACTCGATATAAGAAAGAAATTTCTTACGGTGAGGGTGGTGAAGCAGTGGCACAGGTTGCCCAGAGAGGTGGTAGCTGCCCCATCCCCAGGAACATTCCAGGTCAGGCTGGACGGGGCTCTGAGCAACCTGATCTGGTTGAAGATGTCCCTGCTCATGGCAGGGGTTGGACTAGATGACCTTTAAAGGTTTTCTCCAACCAAAACTATTCTGCCATTCTGTGAGTCGTTGCTTATATCGTGACTTATATACTTCCTGGGACTCAGGAGGCTTTGATGCGGCTGTGACGCCCTGTCAGATTTCTTGAAGAACCGTTATTTTAAGCTAAGAGGTTTCACATGTCTGAAGAGAGTTCCTGAATTCTAGTTTCTCACTTCTTGAGTGTTGGTGGTTTCTGTCTCAGGGCTCCCATGCCCCGTTTAGCTGCTTTCCTGAGCCCCTGGCTCTGCTTTTGCTCCCTCCTTGCTGTGATGTGCAGTGTGGGCCAAAGATCTGAGTGATTCATCACATGCCTTGTGATAAATTGCCTCTTTTGATCAGCGCTGGCAGGGAAATGTGGTCTGATCTGTCCCATCATGAGAACATAGCGGGGATTTGCTTTTCTGATGGTGTAGCCAGCTATAACTTGTACTCCTTGGAGCGCGTGGGCCAGCTAGTGAGCCTCCTTTGATCTCTTCCTAACCTGCTGCACAATTCCTGGGCATGGGGCTTCTCTTCTGGCCATCTGGAGACAACATGACCCTGCTACTCCTCAGGGTGTCTCTGAGGTCTCACATATGCCCTGCAGCCTGTGAGGTACTGAAACAAAGGCATTGAGCTTGATTTTTTCACTTTTCAGCAATTGGTTTCTGTGGAAAAGTTGCCCAAATACGCCCAGGCTGGATTCGAGGGATTTAAAACACTGAACCGTATTCAGAGCAAACTGTACCGCGCTGCACTGGAGTCAGATGAGAACTTGCTGCTGTGTGCTCCCACGGTAAGGATGCTGTTGTTCGGGTCCTCTGTGATGGGGAATCCAGAAGGATGACCTGCTTGGGTGGAAAAGGCTGGCTGCTGTGGCTGAACTTTTACCCTGGAGAGGACACAAATTTGATGGGACTGGTTCTGCTTGCATTCTAGGGTGCTGGGAAGACAAACGTGGCCCTCATGTGCATGTTGCGAGAAATAGGGAAACACATTAATATCGACGGAACCATCAACGTGGATGATTTCAAGATTATCTACATCGCGCCCATGAGGTCCTTGGTGCAGGAGATGGTGGGCAGCTTTGGGAAGGTAAGGAGAGGTTTGGTCCTGCCCCTGCTTGAACTGTAGGTTGGGGAGGACGAGCTTTATTGCGGTGGCTTCCTTATATTACGCTTACAGAAAGATATAAGCTCTGGCAGAAGCTTGTCGGGAGACGATGAGTTTGGGTTGTGCCTTTAATCTCTGTTTGTGTAGTCTGCATTCATTAGGCTCTGAGTGTGTATCGATACGGGCTTTGGATGTCAGTGTGGGGTGTGAAATCTGTGCATTTCTTCCAGCGCTGTAGTGGGACAAGTATGAAACTGTCTGCGAGCATCTCAGGGCTTTGCTGCTCTAATGCTGCCCCGGGGAATGTGCCTTTATCCATCTTAACTGCCTGTGGGCTTCCTCCTAGCGCCTGGCGACTTACGGCATCAACGTGGCTGAGTTGACGGGGGATCACCAGCTGTGCAAGGAGGAAATCAGCGCTACCCAGATCATCGTCTGTACCCCGGAGAAGTGGGACATCATCACCCGCAAGGGAGGAGAACGCACCTATACCCAGCTGGTGCGGCTGGTCATCCTGGTGAGCACCACCGGTGCCCGCAAAGCCCTGGTGTGGAGGAGGGGGGCAATGATGGGCACTGGGTCTTTCGGTGTTGCGGTTCCTGAACGTGCATTAGCGGTTGAAGATGTCTCTGGTGCTTGGTTTTGGAGAGACTGGGCGTTTGAGCTGTGGGATGAGTGTGCTTCAGTCCACACAAGCGGGTCTGCTAAGAAACCAAAACAAAACCGGGTAAATAGAGCCGGTTTGGAGTGGGAATAACTCTGTTCCTGTTTCCTCTCTTTAGGATGAGATACACCTACTGCATGATGACCGAGGTCCTGTCCTGGAGTCTTTGGTAGCCAGAGCCATCCGCAACATTGAGATGACTCAGGAGGACGTGAGGCTCGTTGGCTTGAGTGCCACCCTCCCCAACTACGAGGACGTGGCTACGTTCCTGAGAGTGGACCCGGCCAAAGGCTTGTTCTATTTTGATAACAGGTACCATGGAAAGCCGGGAGAGATCTTTACGGTCAGATGGTGGGTAGCTGTTGAGAGCTGGGAAAGACCTGCTTCCTGTGGAGGCAGTTAAGTGTTTATCTGTCAGATGGAGCCAGAGTCTCACCGGGCCTTCAGCCTACTTTCAACAAGCATTTGTTTGCTCTTAGATGTGCTGGTAAATGCAGGTTCAGGACTGAAGCAGTTAAATACAGCCTCAGAATGTGTGCTAGGCTTCCTGCAATGTCATACTTGCAAGAAGATGCTTTAGAGAAGGCAGATAAACTCTGCTGTACCTGTGTGCTGCGGAAGCTGTTTGAAGGAAGCCTAAAATAGGATTATGGCAGTTCCTGAAACACCATTTTTGCTCCCTGAGTGTGTGCGTAGCAAATGGATTCCAGGAAACAGGAATACATGTTACCGTCCCCTACTGTTTAATCTAACTGGTCAGAACTGGAGCCATCAAATCTCTGACTAAATTGAGGCACAAAGGAGGTGTATTGAACTTGGTAGCAGTAAATACAGGATGCCTTTTGACAGGACCTTTGTAGCAGGGTTTCTCCATTCTTCTGCTTTTTTATGGACTTGGGTTTTTTTTTCCTTATAGCTTCCGACCAGTGCCCCTAGAGCAGACCTATGTGGGTATTACAGAAAAGAAAGCAATCAAACGCTTCCAGATAATGAATGAGATTGTTTATGAGAAGATTATGGAGCATGCTGGAAAGAACCAGGTTTGATACTTTATTTTATTGTTCCTGACACACTTAATCCGCGTGCTTGTCTGTTGCTGGTGAGACTCTTTCGAGCTGCTGTTGCTGCAGAAACACTGCAGTGGAGAAGAGGGTAGGTTTGGGTGGTCGGTGCCAAGAGAGGAAGGAACACAGGTTTTCTTTCAGTGCCAGCTGTCCGATTAACATATGACCTGTCCTTTTAGGATGAGGGAGGTTTTGTGATGCTACCCTATTAAATCAGGAGCTCTGTGCATGGTTCACAGGGCATCTGGACTAATTCTAGATCTCTTCCCACCCTGAACACCAGGAGCAGGTTGGGTCAAGCATCTTTGCTAGCTGCAACCATGGTGATTTGTCTCTCAGCGATGGTACCGTCTGCTTGTTTAACAGGTGCTGGTGTTCGTGCACTCCAGGAAGGAGACCGGGAAGACTGCCCGGGCCATCAGGGACATGTGCCTGGAGAAAGATACCCTGGGCCTCTTCTTGCGGGAGGGCTCAGCCTCCACCGAGGTCCTGAGGACCGAAGCTGAGCAGTGCAAGGTAACTGCCCGGCCAGGGCTGTTCTGACGCAGCGATAGCAGGAGCACAGCTACAAAGATGCTGCCAGTTTTGTGCGGTTTCGCAGTCTTTCCTCTGCGATATGCACTACCTTCTGTTGCTTCTTTTCTCCCTGGTGTTACTTGGCTCGGGTGGAAAACCTAGAGCTGGTTGTTTTTCTGCTGCAGAACCTGGAGTTGAAGGACCTCCTTCCTTACGGCTTTGCCATTCACCATGCCGGGATGACGCGAGTGGACCGGACACTGGTGGAGGATCTGTTTGCTGACAAGCACATTCAGGTGAGCCTCACTTCCCAGGAGGAGTTGCACATTTGTTTGGGGTAGGTACTTCACAAGAAATATTTGAGTCGTGTTTTCCAATAGCCCTTTGGGCAAAATCAAGAGGATCAAGCATAGCCAACCCCCATCCTGCTCTACTGAAGCTGGTGCCTGATGAAGGCAGTCTTGATTTTCGTGTAAAGAATAGAAACTAAAAGCACACGGCCAGGAGCGGAGAGGGCAAGAACTTCTCCCCTGGGCCTAGCTGAGCATTTAAAGTTAGAGGTCTGTCCCAGAGCAGGCCATCTTCCCCAGAGTTGCCATTTTGGAAAAACCCCATCCAATCGATTTTCTGGCTGCATTATAAATGGAAGGCAGAGGATTTTCTCAGGGTCATGCAGTGAGCTGGGAAATATGGGCAAAGATCCTGCTGTTTATCTGAGCTTCCTCTGCTGAGCTGTCGAGGCAGTCACAGTTCTCAGACTTTGTCCCTTTTGTGTGTGTCTCGAATGTCAGGACCAGCATTTTAGATCCTTTTTTTTCCCTAGGAAGATGCTTCTACCTGGTTTTGATTGCTGTTTTGCTCCTGCAGGTGCTGGTCTCCACAGCCACACTGGCCTGGGGTGTGAACCTCCCTGCTCACACAGTCATCATCAAGGGGACGCAGGTGTACAGCCCTGAGAAAGGGCGCTGGACCGAGCTGGGTGCTCTGGACATCCTGCAGGTGAAGTTCTGGTAACAAAGATGCTGCCGGGACCCAGGGCAGGATTTTTCCTTTCCCGCTGAGGCACATTCAACGTCTGCTTTTGTATTTTCTCAGTGTAGTCACTCCCTGTTTTCTACTGTCAGACTGTCTCAGCTGTTCTGGGAACAGCCCTGCTGCGAGGGCAAAGGAGAAAGCAGATCAGTAGGAGAAGAGGACAAATGATTCCTCTCCCAGTATCTTGCCCAGACACATCTGAGATATTTCCGTGTCTCCTGCCAGCTAGAAGTACCAGCAGATTGAGCAATCTGGCAGTAAAGCCCCAGGACACGGCAGCAAGGAGAAATTGCCAAGCTAAAAGCTTTTACATTTTGGTGACGTCACCTTCTCATTTCTTAGATGCTGGGGCGTGCTGGGAGGCCTCAGTACGATACCAAAGGAGAGGGGATCCTCATCACATCCCACGGTGAGCTGCAGTATTACCTGTCCCTGCTCAACCAGCAGCTCCCCATTGAAAGTCAGATGGTGTCGAAGCTCCCAGACATGCTGAATGCAGAGACTGTGCTCGGCAATGTCCAGAACGCAAAGGCAAGTGTGAATCTTTGCTTTCCCCGTGTACGCATGTCCTTTGTTGCACCCAGAGAGCTCGTGGGAATTGCAGGGGCCAAAGGATGATCAGTGTTGGGGAAAGATGCCATCGTTGTACGGGAGCAAAGAAATTTGCAACCTTTGCTGCCCAGGGAGCAAATTTTTAAGATTCAGAAGGGCAGCCATGAGAACTACCTTCCTGTAAGGCTGGCTGGTGTGTCAGGCGAGTGGGTAGATGCTTCTGTAATTCAGAGCAGACAGAGCTCTCCACATGGGGAGGGATGCTGGGGAAAAGTCTGCATGTGGAGGTGGGGTTTTTTGGGTTTTAATTCCTTAGATCTTTTTCTGGTAGTGGAGAAGGCACTGCTGGGCTTCCAAGCTCTGGTTTAATGTTGACCTGTCTGGATTCAGCTGGGCTCAGCCTACTGTGTCCTATGCCAGTGCTGGGCATAGCATAGGTCTCCGAGCTGGAGCGTCGCCCTTGCTTGCCGTGAGGCATGTTCGTCAGCTCTTACGGTGTGTTGGCGTTTCCTCAGGATGCAGTGAATTGGCTGGGCTATACCTACCTGTACATCCGAATGCTGCGCTCCCCCACTCTCTACGGGATATCCCACGATGATCTGAAGGGGGATCCACTGCTGGACCAGCGCCGCCTGGATCTGGTTCACACCGCAGCCCTCATGTTGGACAAGAACAACCTGGTGAAGTACGACAAGAAGACGGGGAACTTCCAGGTGAGATGGGACCTGGGAAAGGTGCTGTGACCAAGCAGAGCTGGACAGGAGCATCCTCTGGCTGAGAGAAAGTGTGCAAGAGGCACCTCCCTGATTAAATACAGATCCCAGGGAATGATGCCGCATCATTCAGACCTGGTGTTCTGCATGTCTGTGATTCCAGGGAGCTGTTTGCTGGCACAGAGAGTGCTGGTGTAAAATCTGACCCTCAGTCTGTCACTGTTGTGTGTTTGCTGCTGCCTCCTAAGCAAATTCACATTCCCGTTGCATTTTCATTGCTTCAGAGGCAGCAAGATGAGAAAGGGGAGGCTGTGATGTATGGAATTGTGTGCTAGGTAAAAAGCAGCTTTCCTGGCTGATTTGTAGCCTGAGGGTTTATGCTTAGCTTCTCTGGAGACATCTCCCCTGCTGCAACCTAGTTCCCGTTCAGCACCTTCTGTCTGTGCTATGAACAGTCAGGTGTCTTTTCTGCTGCTTCACTCTGGCTGTTGTCCTTGTGGCAGGTGACAGAGCTGGGCCGCATTGCCAGCCACTACTACATCACCAATGAGACGATGCAAACTTACAATCAGCTCTTGAAACCCACCCTGAGTGAAATCGAGCTGTTTCGGGTCTTCTCGCTGTCCTCAGAGTTCAGGAATATCACCGTGAGGGAGGTATGGAGCCAGACACCCGTCCCGAGTGAGACAGCCCTGAGGCATTGGTCTTGATGCTGCAGGGGAAGATGCAGAGCTAGCGCTGTGAGGGACCGTTCTCATCTCTCCTGCTTTGGTTTTCTGTAGGAGGAGAAGCTCGAGCTTCAAAAGTTGCTGGAGCGAGTTCCCATCCCGGTGAAGGAGAGCATAGAGGAGCCCAGTGCCAAGGTGAGCCCTGCCTGCCCCCTCGAGGGGACTTCTCTGCCTGTCTTGCAGGGAGCAGGGATCGTTGTGGGAGAGCTGTCGTGGTAAATCCTCCGCCTCTGGGGAGGATTTCTTTTCTCTTCCCTCTGTGGGACATCCTGGACTGTGTCAGAGATCCTCAAAGAGCTGCAGGTGTTTCTTGTCTCTGGTTGAGCTTGCTGTCCTGCGGCATAGAACAGTCAGTCCCTGTTGATCACTTCTGTCCTGCCATGCGTCAAAGCCCACCAGGGTCAGGTGCTGATGCAGAGGACACTGAGAGCCTCTCTGTTCTGCTTCCCCAGATCAACGTGCTCCTCCAGGCCTTCATCTCCCAACTGAAGCTGGAAGGATTTGCTCTCATGGCAGACATGGTGTACGTTACCCAGGTGAGTGAGGAAACGTGGCTGGGGCCTCTCTGTTTCCATTTAGGTGTGTGCAGTCCAGCCATGTCTCAGTCTCAGACAACTATTTGTGCCTTGGAAATGTAGTTTGTGGTCATAGATCACTGAGAATAACTAGAGCTGTGAGTGGTGAGAAGGTCTAACTCCTATCGGGATGGGAATTAGATCTTCATTGGAGTCTCCAATTGGTAATCAAAATAATTCAGCGCTAGAGGACTACAGTGTAGCCTTATTCTTCTACCACAAAGGCCAAGTTCCCAAGGCTGGGAATCGAGCAATTGCTCCACCTGTAGGTGTTTGGGATGAAGGACCTTTTAAGTATAATTCAATACTGAAAGGGGACTTATAAGAAAGATGGGGAAAGACTTTTTACCAGCATCTGTAGTGATGGGACAAGGGATAATGGTTTTAAACTGAAAGAGGGTAGATTTAGGTTGGATATACGGAAGAATTTTTTACGATGAGAGTGGTGAGACACTGGGCCAGGTTGCCCAGAGAAGCTGTGGATGCCCCATCCCTGGAAGTGTTTAAAGTCAGGTTGTATCTGGCTCAGAGCAACCTGGTCCAGTGAAAGATGGCCCTGCACATGGCAGGGGTGTTGGACTAGATGATCTTTAGAAGATCCCTTCCAACCCAAACCATTCTATCACCTTGTGGCTGGGCAGCAAAATGGGTAGAAAGGAAGGAAGAGTTAAATGTGATGATCGCAGCCGAGCTCTGAGAGCTGCTCTCTGTTCCCCCAGTCTGCTGGGCGGCTGATGCGTGCCATCTTTGAGATCGTCCTGAACCGTGGCTGGGCCCAGCTCACTGACAAGACACTTAACCTCTGCAAGATGATTGACAAACGAATGTAAGTGAGATCCCGGAGGTATTTTCTGATTGCAGGCTGGATGAGATCCTTCAGCATAGCCTGGCTAGGTCTGCAGCATTTGGGAAGGAGCGTGCTTGCGCCTGTCGGGGTGTAAAGGAGCTGCCGCGTGTGTCTGGCCGAGGGCTGGTCTTCGGCAGCACGGGGAGCCTGGTGCTCTGAAGGCTTCGTCTCTGTTTCTTTGCTTGTCTCACCCTGCGGTGTCCTCGGCAGGTGGCAGTCCATGTGCCCTTTGCGCCAGTTCAAGAAACTGCCTGAAGAAGTGGTGAAGAAAATCGAGAAGAAGAATTTCCCGTTTGAACGGCTCTACGACTTGAACCATAACGAAATAGGTACGCAGACACGGGCAAATGTGGCAGGGAGAGGTGTCTGCCTCTTTGTTCTCCTCTGCTGTGTTTTGACCCAGAGTCTGGGGGCCTTGTTCCTATCTGATAGAAGGAGCAGGACTGCTGAGGGTCTTGGTACAGCCTGAGGAGGGCAGAGGCTTTGCCCTGGCACCTTCTGGCTGCTTGGATTGCTGATAGCGAATACTGTTCAGTTTGGGAGCTGTTGGTCACCCTGTTATCCGTCTGTCCTGACGGCAGTGCCTTCCTGTTGCAGGGGAACTGATCCGAATGCCCAAGATGGGCAAGACAATCCACAAATACGTTCATCTGTTTCCAAAGCTGGAGCTCTCGGTCCACTTGCAGCCCATTACCCGCTCCACCCTGAAAGTAGAGCTCACCATTGCCCCTGACTTCCAGTGGGATGAAAAGGTGAGTTGTGCAGCTAAATAGCACCAGGCTAAATACCATGCTGGGAGGAGGAGGGCACTTCTGGGGCAGGATTTCTGTGGGAGGGCTGGTGTTCAGCTCCTGGAGGTCTGGAAGGGGGGGGATCTGGACTCTGATACAAAGGTAACAGCTGCCCTTGCTCAGGTACATGGTTCATCCGAAGCTTTCTGGATCCTGGTGGAGGATGTGGACAGCGAAGTGATCCTGCACCACGAGTACTTCCTGCTGAAAGCCAAGTATGCGCAGGACGAGCACCTTGTCACCTTCTTTGTGCCCGTGTTTGAGCCACTGCCCCCACAGTACTTTATCCGAGTGGTCTCCGACCGCTGGCTCTGTAAGTCTCGTTCTTCCAGGAGCACCTTGGTTATACAGCAGCGGTTCTCCCTAGGGTGTCAGAGGGTGCCTAGGTCCCTCTCCTAGTGCTGTGCTGGGGGAAAGACTTCTGACATCCAAGTAACAGCAGGGCTGGGGATCCCGTTGGCAGAGGGATCTCAGAGATGAAACCGTTGGAGTGCTTTCGGAGATTAAAATGTTTTTTCGTGTGTCTGACAGCCTGTGAGACCCAGCTGCCCGTTTCCTTCCGCCACCTGATCCTCCCTGAGAAGTACCCTCCTCCGACTGAGCTGCTGGATCTGCAGCCGCTGCCTGTGTCAGCTCTGCGAAACAGCGCCTTCGAGAGCCTCTACCAGGACAAGTTCCCTTTCTTCAACCCTATCCAGACTCAGGGTGGGTATTGCCTCTGCTCACCTCCTCCAAACTGCCCCTCACCGAGTCCTGGCCCCTTTGGTATTCACAGTCCCATAGCCTTGGTTTTGTGGGGTTTATTCATATAATCTGAGGAACTTTTGTAGCAAATAGTGTATCCCCTCTACCTTCTTGAGCCTTAGAGGTTTGATGGCTTGAAGTCTTTCTCCATGGGCCAGAGTATCTTTGATATATTCCTCAACTACATCAAGCAGCTAGTCCGGGGCTGTCTGAGAGCAGCAGGTTTGCTCCTGGAAGCCATGTCTGTGCTAACACCATGGCTCAGGTTCACACAGCTGGCTGGCCCCAAACTTCTGCATCTGTGTTGCTTGTATGGGTGGACTTGTGAGCAAACCAAAGCTGTCCTGTCCATGTTTTTCTGCCTGAGTGGGGAATTCACACTTACGAGCTACTGTGACAGACTAGAACCTGTTTTGCTCAGTGGATCCTGGGCTAAAACTCTTAAACAGCCTTTCCTGTAGCTCCACCTTGTGTGGGCTGGGTCTGGGCTGTGTTTTCCCTGCCTGTTTCTAGAGCTTTGATAGAAATCCATGGAGATTTTCCTTAAACTGCTCTCTTCTGTGTTGTCTGTCTGTCCCCAGTGTTTAACACAGTTTATAACAGTGACGACAATGTGTTTGTGGGTGCCCCCACGGGAAGCGGAAAGACCATTTGTGCTGAATTTGCCATCCTGAGGATGTTGCTCCAGAACTCGGAGGGACGCTGCGTGTACATCACCCCCATGGAGGCCCTGGCAGAGCAGGTAAGCCCGGCATCCTGTGGGGAACTGGAGCCTTACCCCAGCTTAGATTATCTTCCTCATCTCCTGTTTCACTTTTCCTCATCCCTTCTTTGCTGTCACGTCCCTCAGGATGACTCCAGAGTCTTTTGATTAATTGTGGTCTCTCTGAGGGAGCAAAGAGACACCGCCCCACTGCCGACCTGCTGATGTCGGTGTGTGCATGTGTGTGTCTCTAGGGATTTGGTAGGATTTGTTCTAATTTGAGGCTAACAACAGCATCCATTGCATTTTTGGCAGGTCTTCTTGGACTGGTACGAAAAGTTCCAGGAGCGTCTCAATAAGAAGGTGGTCTTGCTGACGGGGGAGACCAGCACCGACCTGAAGCTGCTGGGCAAAGGGAACATCATCATCAGCACGCCTGAGAAATGGGACATCCTTTCGCGACGCTGGAAGCAGCGCAAGAACGTCCAGAACGTCAACCTCTTCATTGTGGACGAAGTGCATCTCATTGGAGGCGAAAATGGGGTGCGTCTGGGAGGGGAGGAGGCAGCTACTCGTTTGAGCGATGCTCGTTATCGCGTTGGTCTTGGTAGTAGAGCTGCTGTGGGGTGGATGGTTGCTCCCTCCTAATATCTGGTCTGAGGTCAGCTTCTCCTGCTGGGAGTTTCCCCAGGCTGCAGGATGGGCTGGGATAGGAGGGCCATATCCTTGGGGAAGCTCAGGAGTGGTATCCCCCGGGGTCTCCGTGGGTGAGAGTGCTTGGGCTGAAGTGGCTGGAGCTCAGCCAGGAGAGGCGGCCGCAGTGTGGAGAGCTCAGCGTTCCCCTCCTGTTCCTGCTACAACCTGCCCTCTCCCACTTGCAGCCGGTGCTGGAGGTCATCTGCTCTCGCATGCGCTACATCTCCTCCCAAATCGAGCGACCCATCCGCATTGTGGCCCTTAGCTCATCCCTGTCCAACGCCAAGGACGTGGCTCACTGGCTGGGCTGCAGCGCCACTTCCACCTTCAACTTCCACCCCAACGTCCGCCCCGTGCCCCTGGAGCTGCACATTCAGGTAGGGTTTGGGCAACCTCATCTCCTTTCCCTTCTGCCTGGTCTCCAGACAGTGTCACTGCCTGCTCCTCTTCCTCTGTAGGGCTTCAACATCAGCCACACGCAGACTCGCCTGCTTTCCATGGCCAAGCCTGTCTACCATGCCATCATGAAGCACTCGCCCAAAAAGCCAGTCATTGTCTTCGTCCCGTCCCGCAAGCAGACGCGGCTCACGGCCATCAACATCCTCACCACGTGCGCTTCGGATGTCCAGAGGCAAAGGTAATCGTGCTGTGGCCTGTGTCCCTCCTCTGACTGAGGTAGGAGCAAGTTTTTGGGCTGTTTGGCTGGGCTGAGGGAGAACTAGTGATGGGAAATGGTCTCGTTAGGTGTCACTCAAGCATCTGCTGTGATATCAGGGAGGGACAGGCTTGTTGGGCCTGGCAGCGGTCTCTTTACTCCCTTTCTTGGGCAGGTTCCTGCACTGTGCGGAGAAGGATCTGGTACCGTACCTGGACAAGCTGAACGACAACACCCTGAAGGAGACGCTCGTGAACGGGGTGGGCTACCTGCACGAGGGGCTGACCGCCATGGAACGGCGAGTGGTGGAGCAGCTTTTCAGCTCCGGTGAGCAGGGTGGGATGGGAACACACCACTTCCAACCGTAAACTGTTTTCCCCGGAGCTTGGCGGTGCCCACAGTCTTTGGACTGGAGGTAACAGCTTGCCCAAGCCTCGTGTCACTTCTGTGTCTCCCGGGTCCAAAAAGGCTGCGATCTTAAACTTCAACATCTTTCCTGGACCTCCCTGTATGCTGAGACCCATCTACTCAAGCACAGAACCCCCAGATCTTTCTCCCCGCCCTGAATTTCTGTGACCCAGAGACGTGCTCTGCCCACGGGCTGACTGCTCTCCCTGTGCACCTTTCAGGTGCGGTTCAGGTGATGGTTGCCTCCCGCAGCCTCTGCTGGGGTATGAACATCGCCGCTCACCTGGTGATCATCATGGACACGCAGTACTACAACGGCAAGATCCACGCGTGAGTGTGTTGCGCTGTGGGCAAGATCGGCCATGGCTTCCCTCGATGTCTACCCTGCTAGTTCAGGCTGTGCTGAGCATGGAGGAACGAGGCCCTAATCCCAAAGGGCTTCATCCCTGTCCAGGCAGAAGCTGGGAATTGCGGGAGAGTGGTGGTAGCTTTCCTTGGAGCTTCGTTAACTCTCTCTCCGTGTCCCAGGTACGTGGATTACCCCATCTATGATGTGCTGCAGATGGTGGGCCACGCTAATCGTCCGCTGCAGGACGACGAGGGCCGTTGTGTCATCATGTGCCAGGGATCCAAGAAGGTGCGTGAGGAGCAGGGCACCGTTTCTGGCCTGCGAATGTCTGTCTCCTGCTTGGGGAGTGGATTTCTTCTCCCAGCTTTGGGCAGGCTGGATGTATAACCCTCACTCGGAGCCCTGCTGACTGGGAGGTGCTCCCGGATTTTGGAGGTGCTGGGGTTTATTTCCCCTTCCCTCTACTCCTGCCCCGCTGTAGGATTTCTTCAAGAAATTCCTCTATGAGCCCCTGCCAGTGGAGTCGCACTTGGACCACTGCATGCACGATCACTTCAATGCCGAGATTGTCACCAAGACCATCGAAAACAAGCAGGATGCAGTGGACTACCTCACTTGGACGTTCCTGTATCGCAGGATGACACAGAATCCAAACTACTACAACCTGCAAGGTGAGCAGAGGGGTCTGCACTGGTGGATACGGGGTTGGAGGATATTGGGGATCCTCTGCCTGTGGGCTCTGCTTTCACAAGAGCAGCTTCTCTCCGTCCTGGGGAGTTTCTGAGCCCCACCGCAATGCTGCTGTACCCGCAGGTGTGTCCCACAGGCATCTCTCGGATCACCTCTCCGAGCTGGTGGAACAGACCCTCAGTGACCTGGAGCAGTCCAAGTGCATCAGCATCGAGGACGAGATGGACGTGGCTCCACTGAACCTGGGGATGATCGCCGCTTATTACTACATCAACTACACCACCATCGGTAAGGGCTCCACGAGGGGCAGATACCACATGCAAGCGCTCGCTGGCGCTCTTGCTCTCTGTCCCCTCTCTGCCTCGCTCCCTGTGCCACAGGCGATGGAGAGAAGGTGCCATGTGCGTGGTCAGGTGCTTAAAATCTGTCCTTCAGCACGAGGCTGCGTGTTGTCTGCCTGAAGGTGTCTCTTGCACCGTGGGGCGTAATGCTGTCTCGTTTCTCCTGACCCCTCTACCTCTCTGACTTTCCCAGAGCTCTTCAGCATGTCCCTCAACGCCAAGACAAAGGTGCGAGGGCTGATTGAAATCATCTCCAACGCTGCAGAGTACGAGAACATCCCCATCAGGCACCATGAGGACAACCTGCTGCGGCAGGTGAGCAGCAGCGCATCAGATCTGGGGTCGGAGGGGACGGACGTGGGTTCCTGCAGGGTCGGGGGAAGGAACCTGCCCATGTTTTCGGTTCTGTAGGGCTGAAGCACTGAAGGGTTTATCATTTCTCCCCGTAGCTGGCCCAAAAAGTTCCCCACAAGCTGACCAACCCCAAATTCAACGATCCCCACGTCAAGACCAACCTCCTGCTGCAGGCTCACTTGTCGCGCATGCAGCTGAGCGCCGAGCTGCAGTCGGACACCGAGGAAATCCTCAGCAAGGTACGACGGGGCGGGTGGGAACCTGCCCGCCTTGCCTGTGTCACCGTGTTGTGTCACCGCGGTCTGACCTGTCCCTGTCCCCTCACATCCAGGCGATCCGGCTGATCCAGGCCTGCGTGGACGTGCTGTCCAGCAACGGCTGGCTCAGCCCCGCGCTGGCTGCCATGGAGCTGGCACAGATGGTGACGCAGGCCATGTGGTCGAAGGATTCTTACCTCAAGCAGCTGCCTCACTTCACCTCTGAGCACATCAAGCGCTGCACGGACAAGGTAAAGCCGGGGGGAAGCACTGTGGTCCTGCCCTCGCCCACTGAGGAGCCCGGGGTAAGCGCAGGGCTGAAAACTTTTTCCTTGCAGGGGGTGGAGAGCGTCTTCGACATCATGGAGATGGAGGATGAGGACCGGAACGCCCTGCTGCAGCTCTCGGACGCCCAGATCGCAGACGTCGCCCGCTTCTGTAACCGTTACCCCAACATCGAGCTCTCCTACGAGGTGGTGGAGAAGGAAAGCATCCGCAGGTGAGGCGGGGAGGGGCGGCGCGGTCCCCCCGTTGCTGTGCCGGCACCAGTGGGGGGGACGCCCTGACCCTCGGGTCTCGCTTCTTTCCACGCAGCGGTGGGCCCGTGGTGGTGCTGGTGCAGCTGGAGCGTGAAGAGGAGGTCACCGGGCCCGTCATCGCTCCCCTTTTCCCACAGGTACGTGCCGAACCTGGTGACACTGGGGTGGCAAAAGTATGGGGGGATTGTCCCCCACTGCCCCCAGCCCATTAACTGTTACCTCTCCGGCAGAAACGTGAGGAAGGTTGGTGGGTGGTGATCGGCGACTCCAAATCCAACAGCCTCATCTCCATCAAGCGGCTGACGCTGCAGCAGAAAGCCAAGGTGAGCGGGACCGGGCAGAGGGGTGGCCAGCACCCAAACGGACATGGTTTGAGCGTGCCGGATGGGTGCCCCGTCTGCCTGCTGCCACCCCAACACCTGCTCTTCCTCGCCGCGTAGGTGAAGCTGGATTTCGTGGCCCCGGCTACGGGGACGCACAACTACACGCTGTATTTCATGAGCGACGCCTACATGGGCTGCGACCAGGAGTACAAGTTCAGCGTGGACGTGAAGGAGGCGGAAAGCGACAGCGACTCCGACTAACGTGGGGCCGCAGGGCCCAGTGAGGATCCCCCCGTAGTTCAGCCACCAAACCCCAGCCGCGGTAGCACTTTGTGTCACCTCCCTTTTTGTGGATTCTGTGTATTTTCCTGTTTTGTTCTGTTTTGTTTTTTTAAGGTGGTGATGTTTTGTACAGTGTTTTTTAGACAGGAGCTGCGCGCAGAAGCGTAACTGCGGCAGCTGGAATAAATCTTGAGACCCATCTTGCCCTCTGCTTTGCTGGGTCTGGGGGGGGGAAGGGGAGGAGGAAACGGGCACGACCCTGAGGCTACTCACTGAGTAGCTCTGTGCCTTCACTGTGGGGCTCAAAAAAGTTCATTAGCAGAACTAATTAAGGCAGAGTTAGCTTAGTAGCCGCTTCTGGGAGCACTCTGCCGGTGCCAGCAGACCTAAATGCTTCCCCTCGGGCTGTGCTTCACCATGAAGTGTAAAACCAGCTCCCTGGCGGGCCTGTCCTCCTCTGCCACCTCGTCCAGCTCCTGGGGGAGCACCTACACCCCAAGGGTGCCGGCTGCACCAGTGACGGCACCAAAAGGAAGAGCTGGAGGCTTTGGCCAGGAGAGCACAGATTTATTGAGCATGGGGCAGAAGGAGGGGGGAGCAAGTCCTGCCCTGTCTCCGAAAGCCAGCCGGATCCCGGCAAAGGCGCCGCGCTCCCGTTTGCATCCCTGGGGAGGCCGGTGGGACCCCCATCGTCCTGGGCATGCAGAAGTCCAGCCCGTGAGGCAGAAGAGGTCGGTCACCCTCTCCCCTGCCCTGCTTTCCGCACCGGCATGGGGCCGGGTGCCGGCGGCAGCACCGAAGGGTCCCGCCGCTGGGTAGGGGGACAACACGCAAGAGAATTGAACGTCTCAGCAAACTTCGGGGCGCTGGTACTTCCAGAAGGCGATCTCGCCGTCGTCGCTGCAGGAGGCCAGCAAGCCCGGCTCCTTCGGGTTCCAGGCCACGCAGTTAACGTCCTGCGAGTGCGCCCGGGGAACGTGAGCGGCGAGGCCGAAGGTGGGCTGCTGCGGGTCGGAGGATGCGCTCTCCTCGAAGACTCGGATGGCGTCGTCGCCGCAGGCCGTCGCCAGCGCTCCGGTGAGGTGGCACCTAGAGCGGAGGCAGCGCCAGGTGGGTTACCCACACTGCTGCCGGGAGAAATCGGAGCCGGGCGGCTCTGCCACCGCCTCCCTCCACTCACCAGGCTACGTCGTAGATGGTCCTCGTGTGGTAGCCAGAGAGGTTGCAGACGCACTTCCACGTGGGGTCGGTGCCGCTGCAAGCCACCCCTGGAAAGCAAGAGAATAACTTTGGCTCCCTGCCCGCTCTTTTCCCCCGCCCTTTCTCTTCCCCAGCCGGTTACGCACAGCTCCGAGCACTGCGGCACGTAAGACGGGCTGGGAGCCTCACCTTCCTCGTTGCCCGGCTTGTACCGGCGCCAGATGCGCACCGTCTTGTCATCGCTGCAGGAAGCCAAGCGCTCGCCGCTGCGGTCGAAGGCTACGCTCCACACCGTCGACTCGTGGCCCTCCAGCGTGGCGCAGCACACCCAGTCGTCCTCCTCTTCGTGGTACAGCTTCACCGTGTCGTCGTAGCTGGCCGAGGCCAACAGCTGAGGGAGGGCAGAGGAATGAACCAGGCGCCAGGCAGCTGCCTGCACACGTGAAGCTGCCCTTCACCCGTGGTTTGAGGTTGATGGAGCCGGAACGGGAAGAGGTTGCCGCCTTCCAGGCCCGTTCCCAGCACTGGGGTAGGGTCTGGGGTGGAAATTGGGGTCGCCCCGGCCAGGCTCAGTTCTTACCTCCTGGTTGGGGTGCCAAACCACGTGCTTGACGTCCTGCGTGTGGGAGTTGAGGACGCTGACGCACTCGTACTCCTCCTCCTCATCCACTGCAGCGAGAAAACTGTTACAGTGAGAAGAGGGGAGGCTGGGGCTGGGGGTCAGCCTTGGCTCAGCCGCGTCCCGGCTCAGGCCCCTCCATTGTCCCCCCCCTTCTCCCTTGTGGTGCCCGGGGGGAGGGCTGCTCCCCCTCGTCCCCCCCGCTCTCCCCTCACCTTCCCAGACCCAGACGCTCTTGTCTCGGCTGCAGGTGGCGAGCAGGGTGCC
Source organism: Aquila chrysaetos chrysaetos (assembly GCF_900496995.4). Taxonomy (NCBI): domain Eukaryota; kingdom Metazoa; phylum Chordata; class Aves; order Accipitriformes; family Accipitridae; genus Aquila; species Aquila chrysaetos. The sequence continues at coordinate 40,432,320 of NC_044016.1, read as the reverse complement.
GGAGGGAGCCCAGGCCACCGACTTCACCTCGTTCTCGTGCCCCTCCAGGGTGGTGACGCACTGGGGAGGGAGAGGAGAGGGGAGGAGTGGGGGGGGTACGGGGAGGGGGGGTCAGGGGCTGGACGGGGTGTGTGGGGGGGTCTCACCTCAAAGCCATCCTCTTGCTTCTTCCAGATGCAGGTGGTGGCGTCGAAGCTGGCGGAGGCCAGGTAGGAGCCGCAGGGGGACCAGGCCACCCTGCGCACCGTGCGCTGGTGCCCCTCGCCCAGCACCGCCCGGCAGGACCAGCCCGGCCCTGGGGGGGACAACCCTGCTGCCCACCCGCGGGGGACAGGCCCCGCCCCCAGCCCCGCCCCTGCCTGCAAGCTGCCCCTCCCACACCTGCCCTCTAGCCCCGCCCCCACCACAGCCCCTCCCTCACAGCCCTTATAGCCACGCCCCTTCAGCGCAGCCCCTCCTCTGACCCTGTCCCCTCACTACAGCCCCTCCCTTATAGCCACGCCCCTCACCACAGCCTCTGTCCCCGCCCCTTCACCGCAGCCCCTCCCTTCTAGCCCCGCCCCCTCACCACATCCTCTCTCTAGCCCCACCCCCTCATCACAGCCCCTCCCCTCTGGTCCCGCCCCCTCCTCACAGCCCCTCCTTTCTAGCCCCGCCCCCTCACCACAGCCCCTCCCTCGCCGCCCCTCCGGCCTCACCCCGCCCACCCCCGGCCCGCCGCCGCCCACCTTCCCTTCCCCAGAGCCGGACGAGCCGGTCGCCGCCGCAGGAGGCCAGCAGCCCTCCGCCGGGGCTCCAGGCCAGGAACCAGCAACGGGAGTCGGGATGCGCCGGTACGCGGCACAGCAGCTCCAAGGCTTCCTTCATGGCGACGCTGCCGGCGGCGCGGCGTGACGTCAGCGCGCCGGAAGCGGAAGCGCCGCGCAACCGGAAGCGGGGCGGTGGCGGAGGGGGAGGCCGGGGTTGGGGGGGGGGGGTTTGGCCGGGATCCGAGGCGGAGCGGCCGTCGGTGGGGCCCGGAGGTTCGGCGGCGGGACGGGATGTACACCCCGGGCGGGCCGGGGCTGCCCGGCGGTCGTCGGCGGAGAGGAGCGGCGGGGAGCGGCCTGCCCAAACAGCCGGAGCGCAGCCTGGCCTCGGCGCTGCCCGGTGCTCTCTCCATCACGGCGCTTTGCACGGCGTTGGCCGAACCCGCCTGGCTCCGTATCCACGGCGGGACCTGCGCCCGTCAGGAGCTGGGAGTCGCCGATGTCTTGGGATACGTCGACCCCGAGCTGCTGCGAGGTGAGGCCGGGCCGGGTGCGTTCGTCCCCGTCTCCGTCCGTCCCCACCTCGGCCCCGCTGCTTGGGGGCGCCGGGCCCGGTGTGGGCAGGGGGGGGGCGTGGGGCCTCGCCTGGGCCGCCACGCCATCCCCACCGCTGCCCCACACCCCTCCGGGCCCCGGGGGCAGGGCTGAGCCTCAGCCACCCCCCTGTGCCTCTTCCTGAGGGTTATTAATAAAGATTTCTGCCTTCCAGTGTCACCCAAACGAGGTGGGTTTTCCCCATTTTAGCGTCGAATCTGTTCGGGGTTCGGCGCGTGCCGCCCCGCTGTACGAATTCACCTCTGAATATTGGCGATAAACGCGTGTGTTTGCCGTTACTGGCGGTGAAACGGGCCTTAGTCCCCAGCCTGAGCAGCTCTGGCGTGATTAAATCAGCCAGGAAGGAGAGAAGCACAAAACTGCTGTTCCCAACTATTTTCTGAGCTAACATGCGACTGCATCCCTATGGCGGGATTTGTGCGTCGTCGGGGTTTTTTTTCAATGAGTTAAAACAAGAAGTGGATGCGGATAATGCCTTCGAATGCACAATTCTGATGATAAAACGCAGTGGGCGGCTGCATTACGCCTTTGTTTTCCTGCTTTTGGTTACTTTCAGCCTGCCAGCCGCGGTGGCACGAGGAGAGCCCCCCCTCTCCTGCAGGAGAGCATTTAGTCATCGGCTCCCCCCCCGCCACTTTCCCAGCAGGGATAGAATTAGAACCGCGCTCCTGCGCCTCGTTTCCAGCCGTGTATCACACCAGCGTGTTTATTAGCGCTTTTTAATGTGACGTTAAAACGAGCGCTTGGCTTGCTTTGTTAAAATCTCTCGTGACTTGTGGGGGGGGGAGGCGATTGCAGCCCCTTCCCCTCCTTCCTTTCCCCCATGACCTCCTGGAAGCCGAGGGGGATGACTTTGAACCTCCGGATACCCCCAGCACCAGCTGCGGACCCGGTTATGGACAGGCAGAGCCTGCACGCACTTGAATTCGGGGTCACGTCCTCCTCTTGTTCGCCGGCGGGACGTGGCGTTAGTCAAAAGACTTTCTAGTAACACCCCCAGGTTCGCTTTAAATAAGGAACCCGTGCAACCCGCTTTGTTCTCTCGGCTGTTTTGGTGTGTCAGGAGTGTTTCTTTAGCTTTAATTTCCATGGTAATAATAGTTTATAAAGTGAAATACGTGACCAGGCCAACTGTTATTGTATAACGGAGGTTCGTTTTCTAGAGGCTAATTAAAAGCGCCCCGCTGTGCTCCGGTTTCTGTCAAGAGCTGCGTTTTTAAAGCTCAAAGGAAAACATTGGGTGGGATCAGAGCAGGGGGTGTCGTGATGCCGGTTGCTCTGTCTGCTGAGTGGTTTGGGTGGAAAAGAGGAATTTTCTGGTGCTCAGTGCCTGCCTTTTTTCCTCCCCTCGCAGATTACTGCATGAACCCGCAGACAGTCCTGCTGCTCCGGGTCATCGCTGCCTTCTGCTTCCTGGGAATCATCTGCAGCCTCTCGGCTTTCCTCCTGGACGTCTTCGGACCCAAGCACCCGGCGTTAAAGATCACTCGCCGCTACGCTTTCGCTCACATCCTCACAGGTAAATCCCTGCCGGCGCTGGAGGAAAGCTCTCCCTTTCTTTTTTTCCATCCCCGACCCTCAAGGGGAATGAAAAAAAGCCCCCAAACTTGGGGTTTTTTTTTTCAGCCTTCAGTTGGGAGCTGCAGTGGCCATCCTACCCGCAGAGCTTCCCCTTCACGGCGTTTCGGGTCTGAAGGGCAATGGAAGCCTCACACAGCTAAAATTGGAGTTAAATCTTGGGGGGAATAGGCCAAGGACGAACATTAAGTGTCTACTAATGGGTCTTATTTTTCCAAGAGATCCCGTAGCACCTTTCTGAGGAAGAAGGTCATCTTTTTTGGCTCCTGAGGTCGAAGGAGCTTTAATATCCTTTATCCCTGGCAGAATTACCCACGTCAGACCTGAGTGGCTCAGGGAAAGTCCTGAGCTGTCAGCCCACCCCAAACGCTGAGCGCCGATTTGTCCCTGCCGCTCCTGCTAGGTCGCAAAAAAACCAAAACAAAAACAAAACCAAAAACCCATTCCAAACCGTTCAGCTTTGCTTTGTGTTGCTGGTCTCCCCGCTCGGCCAGGTTTGTTTTCAGCCTCTGGTCCTCCACCGCGTTTTCCTCTCTCCGGGGCTGGATTTCAGGCATCTGCCGCTTCCTTTCACTGCAGGCTTTTGCACTCTGCCTGCTTAAACCGCCGTCAAGCCGGGCTCGGCGTCCCTTTGCCAAATCAGCCGTGAAACAAGCTTGTTGATTTAGTTTTTTTTGCTGGCTGCTCAGCGTGTCTTTCCCGGTCTCTCTCTCAGTCCTGCAGTGTGCCACGGTCATTGGATTCTGCTACTGGGCCTCGGAGCTGATCCTCGCCCAACAACAGCAGCACAAAAAGTACCACGGGTCCCAAGTCTACGTCACCTTCGCCATCAGCTTCTACCTGGTGGCGGGCGCCGGGGGAGCCTCCATCCTCGCCACTGCTGCCAACCTGCTGCGTCACTACCCCACCGAGGAAGAGGAGCAAGCCCTGGAGCTCCTGTCTGAGATGGAGGAGAACGAACCTTACCCAGCCGAGTACGAAGTGATCAATCAATTCCAGCCGCCGCCGGCGTACACCCCCTGATGCCGGCACCAGGACGCAGTCGTCGCTTTCTCCCGCCCCCGAACTTCATTTTCTCGGCACCTCCTTCACTCTTCTGATCTCTCCCGTGCAGAGGAAAGAACTTTACGGGTCAGACGATCGGCGTTTTCTTCCCGTCTTTTATTTTATTAACTCTATGGTGTGATTTTTAACCCCGCACCGGCTCGGCTGGCCGAAATAACAATGGCGTCACCCCCCACGCAGCTTCTCCCCAGCACGAGGGGCGGTGGGATCCGCTCTCCCCCATCGGAGATCTTGTCCCCACCCTGCACCGGGAAGGAGGGGGAAATTGCGCCAGATTCCCAGCCCGGCGCGCAGTGAACTCAGTTCCTCCTCTGCTGAGGCGCAGCACGCACCCAGAGAAAGGTGTGGCACATGCGTGCGTGTATATATTTATATATATATATAGGGGAAACACCCGCCACGGCGTGCTGGTGGGAGAGGAACGGCCCTTTATAGCGGCTGTACGGCAGGAGGAAGGTAGAGCAAACCCTCCCGCCGCTCTATCTGTTCCTCTTTCCTGACTGGCGCTGACCACGCGAGCATTTTGCACTTTATTTCAGGCTCGGGGGAGGACGGTGACAGTTTCGGGGCCAGCTGCTGGGGACTGTCACCGCTGTAAAAACCCGTTTGCAAGCAGGCGGCACAGCATGGGCTTTCAAAGAAGCTCTTTTGCCGCCGGCGGTGGTTTTGGGGGAGTTCTGTCCCCCACCACCGCAGCGTCCAGCTGCTTTCGTCTTCTCACCGAGCAAATCTTGGGTTGTTTTTTTTAGCCAAGATAAAGCCAGACTCTGGTACAGCGACAGCTCCCGGGAAGCAGGTTGAGCCTGCGCTGGAAAACCGGCATCTCTGCCTGTAGCTTTTATGCAAGTTCCTGACCTCCGCGCCAATCTGACTCTCCTGCTTTTTGCCCCCACTTTTAATCTCGGTGTTTTTCTGTCCTGCTCTTAGTTTATTACCCTGTTTCCTTCCGCAAGCCCCGAGAGACACCGGACCTTGAGGAGCTAGCGCTTTCCCGGACAGTGCCAGAGAACCGAGGGAAGGCCAATCCTGGCATGTCCAGACCTGCAGCCAAACCCGGAGGAGGTAGCTGGCAGGGACAGAGTGGGGTTTTTGGAGGCTGTTTAAAGTAAACCTGATAGGAAAAAACCACGCAAGGATGCATCGACCCGAGCACCGCAGCACTGAAAAGCTCAAGGCTGACTCTGCAGAGGGTGCGGTGGTTTAGGGAAGGTTTTAGGACAGGAATACCGCGTGTTGTAGGTTCTCAGCTGTCCCTCTGATGCTTTTATTACCTATTTTCTTGCTGCCGTCTGTCTTGCCCAGCTCATCCCTTTCCCCCCCGCCCTGCACCCGCAGCAGCACTGGCTATGCAAGAGCTTCGGCCAATCTCCGGGGCTCCGGCTGTGGCACGAAACTGAAAAACTCGGCCCGGGGAGAGCACTGCCCGTGCCCTGCAAGACTCAAAGAAGGAAAATTAGCCCCTTAAAACCCTCGAGGGTTTTGATGGAAGGGCGCAGAGCGTGGGGAGAACCCGGCAGCGTGGCGTTCAGGGGGTTTAGCAGCCCAGGGGCGGCTCCTCTTCCTCCTCCATCCCACCTCCGGGTCCTCGGCCAAAGAAAACATCCCGCTGGCTCTTCCCCGGCATCGGGCTGGCGTGGCAATCCGGCTGGAAAACAGTTTGGGTTTCCCCGCCGGTGACTTATATGCAAAAGAGGGGCTTGAGTGTAAATAGTCTGTGCATAAACATACTGTATTTCTGTAAAAAAAAACAACCAGAAAGAGACAAATGATGTCATTTCCCTCCCCTCCGCTGATCCCCATAGCTCGATGGAATCTAGATGGGGCGCGGGTGCCGTGGGGTTTGGGGCTCCCCCCTGCCCTTCTCTAGAGGAAATAAAGGGGGTGCAAAGAGCCGTGTGTGGGAGCTTGCGCTTTGTTCCGGAAAGGGGGCTGCCCCTCATTGCGCTGCGCCCCAATAAACACCCCTGCCTTGTCCCCCACACCCCTGCCCCCCAATAACCACCCCTGCCTGCACCCACTGCCCCCCAATAACCACCCCTACCTGCACCCACTGCCCCCCAATAACCACCCCTGCACCCCAATAACCACCCCTGCCTGCACCCACTGCCCCCAATAACCACTCCTGTCCTCCAATAACCAGCCTTGCCTGCCAATAACCACCCCTGCACCCCAATAACCACCCCTGCCTGCACCCACTGCACCCTAATAACCAGCCTTGCCCCCAATAACCACCCCTGCACCTCAATAACCACCCCTGCCTGCACCCACTGCCCCCCAGTAACCACTCTTGCCCCCCAATAACCACCCCTGCCTGCACCCACTGCCCCCAATAACACCCCTGCACCCCAATAACCACCCCTGCCTGCACCCACTGCCCCCAATAACCACCCCTGCACCCCAATAACCACCCCTGCCTGCACCCACTGCACCCTAATAACCAGCCTTGCCCCCAGTAACCACCCCTGCACCTCAATAACCACCCCTGCCTGCACCCACTGCCCCCCAGTAACCACTCTTGCCCCCCAGTAACCACCCCTGCACCCCAATAACCACCCCTGCCTGCACCCACTGCCCCCAATAACCACCCCTGCACCCCAATAACCAGCCCTGCCTGCACCCACTGCACCCTAATAACCAGCCTTGCCCCCAGTAACCACCCCTGCACCTCAATAACCACCCCTGCCTGCACCCACTGCCCCCCAGTAACCACCTACTGCCCCCCAATAACCACCCCTGCCTGCACCCACTGCCCCCAATAACCACCCCGTCCCCCAATAACCAGTCTTGCCCCCCAGTAACCACCCACTGCCCCCCAGTAACCACCCACCGCCCGCACCCACTGCCCTGCACTCTGCTGCTGGGGGGCGTGTCCCCACGGTAAGCGCCGCCCCTCCCGCGGCAAACCCCGCCTCTCCCTCCGCAGGCTCCGCCCCCCGGGCCCTCCGCGCCCCGCGCGCCCTTGCCCGCCCTCCTTCCCCCCCCGTCGCGTCCCCCAGCGCGCAGGGGCGGGCGCTCCCCTCCGCCGCCCAATGAGTGGAGCGGGGCGGCGAGGAGACGGCCAATAGCGTGGCCGGCGCGGCGCGATGACGCGTCGGGCTGCGACGCGGGGCGTCCCGCTGAGGGAGCGGCGGCATGTTGCAGCCGCGGCGGCCGCTCGTCGGCCTCGTCGCCCGCTGTGCCCGGACCGCCCGCCTCGGCCCCCGCCCGCCCGGGCCCGCCGAGGCCCCCCCCCGCTGCCGGTGGCCAGGCGGGGGGCGGCGCGGGTCGGCGGGGCCTGTTGGGCCTGCTGGCGCGGCAGTGCAGCTGCGTGACGGGGCAGCGGGCGCGGCGGGCCCGGCGGGCCTGGTACCGAGGCGGTGGTAGCGGCGGGGACGGGGCGGCGGAGCGGGCGAGGCGAGGCTGCGGAGGAGGAGGAGGGGGTTGGTGGTGGTGGTGGTGGTGGCGGGGGCTGCTCCGAGGCCGCCCCGCCTTCGCCGCTACCGGCCGCCTCATGGCGACCCTGGCCGGTGTCTTCGTCTGGGACGGGCAGCGCATCGAGGAGGAGGAGCTGCAGCGGTGGGTGTCCGCCGCGGGGCCCCCCGGGACCGGGACACCCCCCACACACACCCCTATCCCCGGTGGTCCGGGAACCACCCCCCCCCCCCCCAGGTCCTCGGTGGCCCGGGCTACCCGGCGGTTGGGGTCCCCAAACTCGCCGTTCCTTAGGGCCTGGGGTGCCCCCCCAATCCTCAGGGCTGCCCCCCCCTCCCCGTGCCAGATGCACTAGGGCTTGGGGTGCCACACCAAGCTCTTTGGAGAAGCCCCGCCTCCAAGCCCCCCATCACTAGGGGTGCACCCCAGCTTTCTAAAGCTCGAGGGTGCTCCCCCAAACCTGTGGGGGTGCCCTCACAAACCTTCCCGGGCCTGGGGTTGCCACCCTCTGCATGTTCTGCCCCGTATGTTGCCCTGGGGGTGCACCCCTCAAGTCTTTTCCCCCACAGAGTGCCCACCCTAAATCTACTGGGATGCTCCCCCAAATCCTCCCCTGGCTGCTGTCCTGGGAGGGTGTCCCCCAGCCCTTTTTGTGGGGTGCTGGGGGGGGGTGCACCATCCCTCATTCCCTAAGTCCTGTCCCTGCATGGTGTAGCCCCTACAAACTCACTCAGGCCTTGGGGTGTCCCCCTACCCCCCCAATTCTCTGCTTGGTTCCCCCCTGCCGAGCTCCCTCCCCTCCTTAGGATCTGGGGGTGCACCCTCCACCCCCCAAATCCTGTAGCAACAGGGTGCCTCCCCCAAACCCTCCCTGCGATAGTTTCAGGGTGGCTCCCTACCCCCCCTCCCACCCTGAGGGTGCTATGGAAAGGGGTGCCCCCCCCCCAATACTGGGTGCCCCCACATCATGCTGCTACATGGAGTATTTACACCTTGTGGACAGCGCTGGCATAAGGGGGGGATGGGGGGCAGTGCCCCCCAATCTGACAGGATGACAACAGGACCCTCCAACCTTTCCAGTTGCTTTTTGAGATGGCCGGGGAAGTGCGCAGCTTCGTTTAGGTGTAATTACCCAGCGTAGCATGTGATAAAGTAGGGGTGAGTCAGGAGAGGGTAATTACAACTTAATAAGAAGCTCGGGGTGCGATGGGGCATCGCCAGCTTTCCCCTCTCTTAAATTCTGCGTCCGGGTGCTTTGTCCAGACCATCCTGTGGGCGTTAAATACCTGGTATTTGTTTAAGTAGCTTACCTAAGGCTTAATTAAATCTTAGAGCTAATGAGAAACAACCCTCTACACCCTGATTTATGACACCTTCGAACACTTTGGAGAGATCCCCAACCTTTATGCGCAGCCAGCGCTGGAAAAAGGACCAAATCCTGGTTTTATTTCCCGACAGAGAGAGCCGCCGCTCTGCATCGTGCGGCCTTTCAGGTCCCAGCGCCGAGGATAAACCCTGCCTGATGTTTTCCAGCGGGCTCAGCAGGGCTTGGCTTAGGCCTGGGATTAAAAGCAGAGTCAGTCTTCTCTTGTTCAAGGTTACCTCGTGCGGGCTTGAGCCTCCTCACCTTAAATTAAGGACTCCGCAAGCCCAATCCTCTTCCAGTGCACTTTATGAGGCAAGGGAGAGTTCACTTTTATTATTCCTCTTTATTATTTACTTTTTCCTTATTCCTGTAATCATTTACTCTCCATCATGGCTCGCTAGGCTTCAGTTTAGTTGCGGGAGCGATAAAGTCCTCAGCGAAGTCTTTGCTCATTGTTACAACGAGTTGGGAGTCGCAGGAGGTGTCAGCAGGAGAGCTTTGCTCTCCTCTCTTCAACAGCCGATGTATTTTTTACAAGGCAGGTGGGAGTACGCCACATGCGGGCTCCAAATGATGGCGGACATAAATAAATAGGATAAAACCGTGTGGTGAAACTCTTCCCACTTAGCTCTCCCCTCCCAGGTTGCTCCCCCGTGGCTTTGTGTCAGCCAGGGAGCTGTGTCTCCTCCCGGGGTTTAAAATAGCTCGCTGCTTGGGTATCGTCTTTCTCTTCCCCTCCCGGCTCTCCTTCTCCTCTGTCCCCCACTCATTTAACTTTGGGGGAGGCTTTTCTTTTTTTTTGTTAAAACCAAAATCCCTGCTCCGGCAGTGCCATCCCCACCTTCTGACGTGGTGGTTTGTAGCCGTCGGGGGGGTTCAAAAATGGCAAGGGAGAGCTCTGCCCCTGGCCGGCGTCACCTCCAGCCTGCCCAGCCATCCCTTGCGGTGGCATCCTGCCCGCAGCGGGTGCAGAAACACCGACGCAGCCCCCCCTGTAAAGCGAGGCCAGGGCTGGACGCCGGCCAGGGAAGTGGCTCAGGCGGCTGCCGGCTAACGAAGGCGCCTCGTCCTCCGCACGGCCAGTCAGAGCAGGCTGCGCTGGGCGATGGAGGCCCTGTCGAGGTGAGAGCTTTGCTGTCGGGCTGGGGGCCAACTCCTCCAGCATTAGCTTCGTTTAGAAGTTAAAATGTGCAGGTTTAAGGTGTGGGGCTGGGCTTGCGGGCACCGCCAAGCCCTCGCCGTTCAAATGCTGGCGATGGTGGTTTGGTTTTCGGGTGTTGCGATACCGTGCCCCTTCCTGACAGAGAGGGGAATCATGGATTTTGTTTCTTACGCCATGAGATGGGCGCTTGTTTGCAGTGGGAGAAGGGCCAGGCTGGTAGCAGCCTCGTGCCTTGATGCAGATAAATCCTGTGGCTGTTATTCTTCTAGCTCTTCTCCGATGAGGATGGAGGTGGCAAAGCAGGAGCACAGAGGCTTTGCTCCCTGCCCTGGTTTGATCCCATCCCATCCCGCTGCCCTCTGTGGAGCAGCTCAGCTGCAGTCACGGAGATGATCCCTCTCGGAAATATCTCCTGGTCCTGATTCCTCGGCTTGCCGCCACTCCCGCGGGCTCCGTGCCCTCTGCACCCCCATCTCAGTTTGCGAACCCAGCCCGTTTGGGTTTTGCTGCATCAGTGAGAGGAGCTGGCTCACGGTGGGGCAGAGTGAAGGCTGTAATAAATAAACCAGAGGTGGGATGGAGAGAGCGGGGCTCTCCCTGCTCGGTGAAGGTAATGGTAGGGCTGTGTCGGGGGGCGGAGGAGCGTTTGGGGGGGTCACACTGGAGCCGTGCCCCCCAAACCTGGGGGAAGGTGGGTTTGTGGATCAAATTTGTCCTGCGAAGCTTTCAGAGCAGGCCAGGGGAGGCTGGGAGCTTGGTGATTTCCAGGGACCATGAACATTAATTCAGGCAGACCAGTGAGACCTGCCTTGCAGGTTACAAATTGGTACTTTAGTTCTGGCTATGCTAATTACTTTAATATAATTAGTGTCTTCAGGTACCGCTGGGAGGGTTGAAAGCGCTGCAGACAGTGAGTGATCCTCCTTCCTTGAGGTTGAGGACTCCAGGTGTAGATAAACCAGCCGTTCCTCTCCAATGTGTTATTTTGGGGGCTGAAGCTGTGGCTCGGAGGGATTTACCCCAGCAGTGGGAGGTTTTACTGCCCTCTTCTCTTCCCCCATATTTTTGAGACCCAAGATCTGAATCCAGTTTCTGTAGGTGAAGGATGCTGAAACTGGGGGGTTGATGGTCCGTGGAGCCCGGTTTGTGGGAAGCCCCTGCTGTTTCTCTCTCCTTCCCTCTCATAGGAGAGGCTGCTGTTCCCATTTGCTGCCTTGCAAACTCTGGCTGCCGTCGGCGATTCGCCTCTTGTTGCTTTGGAGACCGAGACAGGGTCTCACGAGCCAACCCACCCCCTGAAATGGTGGGGAGCCCCTTCTCCGCCTCCTCTTGCACCCCAAGTCTCAATCCAGCAAACAACTTCATACCTCGGTGACTTCAATCCAAAAATCCTTCTTTTCCGTAAATCCATCTTACTTTGTTTCATCCTCTGCAGCTTCTATTCAATTCAGCCAGGAAAACAAATCCTGGTTTGCGAGCATCTTACGGCGACTGCTGCAGGGTTGGGTTTTTTTTCCTTCATGGAAAGGCTGATATTTGCTGAGGATGGAGGGCGGTTTGTCTGCCAGATCTCACCAGGGTGGGGGAGAAGCACTTCTCGTCTCTACAAGGAACAAGCCCCTGCACGCTTCCCCTAAGAAACAGCCAGCACAACAACACTGCTACCATCCCGCAGGGGTTTTTTTCCTCCTTCTCCTTGAAGAGCGAGCCCTGCAGCCCGTCCTGGTGCTGCCAGTGACATTTTATGGTGCTGCCAGTGACATTTTGTGGTGCTGCAAGGGCCACCTGGCTTAGGGACTCCCCAGCAGCTGTGTTCAACCCCAGACTATGTTTCTACCCTGCAAGAGGACATGTGGAAGCCCCTACTGAACACACCACGGCGTGATTTTTCAATGCTGTATAATATATATAAGCACGAGACCCTTAGGCTGAAAGAAAAAGGCTGCAGGGGTCGGTTTTCCATGTCGAGGCAGGAGCGGAGAGCCCAGGCTGCTCTTCCCACACCAAGAACCTTCTAGATGAAGCCTGGACTGTGCTGGGAAGGTTTTTTGCTGGTCTGGAGGGACTCTGTTTGTAGCAGAAAGGCTCCAACGAGGCTTTGGTTACTAACCGGTGTTTTGGTTTTCATCTTCCACCAGGTCTGCGCAGGAGATGAAGCACATGGAGAACATATCCAGCCTGTTACAGGGCGGCAGTCCGGGCGAGTATCAGCGTCTGGATCCCAAACTGGGACGAGAGGCGATCGCAGCTCCGGGGGAGCAGCCCTGGGAGATGATCATGGACAAGAAGCACTTTAAGCTCTGGCGGCGGCCCATCGAGGGTACCCACTTATACCAGTACCGAGGTAACGGTGCTCCCTGTACCCTGCCTGTAGCTTGTTTTTCTTGCGCCGAGTCCTCGTTAGGGGTGTCCCTCCTGCATCCTGCCTGGCCTGTATTTATAGGAAACCGGAAAAAAAGGGAATTGTTGTCCTTTGCGTCCCTCTCTGTAGTCCTGTCCCCCGCTTAGTTCTTTGGAGGAGTCCCAGCCCTGCCACCTGCCTTAGAAAATGCCTTTTCCTTTTAATCTTGCTGCACTGAGTTAACGACTTGCTCATGCCTTGGGACTAAAATCTTTCTCTTTACCGCAGTGTTTGGGTCGTACACAGATGTGACTCCCAGGCAGTTCTTCAACGTACAGGTGAGCACCTTTGAAATCCGGGCTGTTTGGCATGTTAGAACTAAAGTACAGCCTCTGCCAGAGGGGTGGGACAGAGAAACGGTGAATATTCTCTTTATACCATTTACATGATCTGGAGCCGATCCCAATATAGATCAGAAGTAGGGCGAGTTATCCCATACCCTTACCGGGTTTTGCTGCCCGTCCCTGCTGGAAATGAAGGATCAGCACGTGTGGGTTGCAATCAGCTGCAGGAGCTCAGGGGGTTCCTGGTCCTAGCTCGCTCTCTGCCTGCCCTGCCAGCTCCTGCACTTCCTCCTCTGGTGACTTTCAAAGAGTTTCTAATAATTTCCTGGTGGGTAAAACGCCTGACCATGACGCAGCTTGTTTCCACAGGATGAGGAAAAGGGCCGGTTACCTTCCTTTAACAGCACTATTGGACTTTGTTGTGACTCAGTCTCTCTTTCTTGCCAGCTGGACACTGAATACAGGAAGAAGTGGGACTCACTGGTCATCAAATTGGACGTAATTGAGAGAGACTTGGCCACTGGATCAGAAGTGATTCACTGGGTCACTCATTTCCCGGTGAGTGGTTCCTTTTTTCCTGCTCCGGTGATCCTCCTTCCCCCAGGCAAACGGCCAGCAGCGGGGTTGATGCCTGTTCTTTCTCTTCCCCAGTACCCTATGTACTCACGAGACTACGTATACGTTCGACGGTACAGCGTAGACAAAGAGAACAACCTGATGGTACTAGTCTCACGGTAGGTATTGCTGGGCCGACCTCCCGACGGCTCTCTGCCGTCTCCCATCTGTAAAATGAAGTTGAGAGCTGCTCCCTTTTCTTGTTCCCTCCAGGGCAGTGGAGCATCCAAGCGTCCCTGAAGACCCTGAGTACGTTCGGGTCAGAACCTATGAATCCCAAATGGTCATCCGTCCCCACAAAACCTTTGACGAGGTACGTTTTGGGGGTGGGCTGGGAAACGGAGCAGAAAGCTTGTCACAAGAGAGCTTCCTGCTGCTCCGAGGGGAGCTGTTCCTTCTCCGGCCATCGTCCGTAGCGCTAAGCTGGGGTCAATAGTCCAGAATCGGAAAAGAGGGATGAGTTATTTTCCCAAAGGCAAGAGAAACCCATCCCATGTCTGGCTCTGGAAGGATTTGAAGCTCTATCCCAGTAGCTTGAGACTTCCTGCAGGAGCGTGGTGCTCCTGGAGAGCCAAACGCCGCTTCGGAGCACCAGGCTCCTTTTTTTAAAAGCCTTAAGCCTCGTGAGTCTCGTTCCTAGCACTTAATGCTCTCAGAAAAAGCATCGCTGGGTCTTCGCAGGGTATCCAGAGCCTCAAGAGAGCGTGCTGGGTCAGTGAAGGACTAGGGGAATGACACCTCCTTCTCCAAAAGAGCCTTCCTAAAGGGAATTTAGGTGAGGATGCAAAACCCAGCGGAGTTTCTCTGCCAGCTCAGGCTCACTCGCCTTCTCCTTTCCCAGAACGGTTTCGACTACTTGCTGACCTACAGCGACAACCCTCAGACTGTGTTCCCCCGTTACTGCGTCAGCTGGATGGTCTCGAGCGGTGAGTGAGCTTTGGTGGTGAGAATTCACCCCTTGGTAAGAAATCCCTCTGGCTCTTTGCTCTGGAGCGAGCCCAGGTGGTCCTGCCTTCCCCTTCTTGCACCTGTGAGGGGCAGAAAATAGACGGAGAAGCTTAAAAACTGAGTTCTGGAGGATTTGGGGGTATTTCTGGTGCCTTGGGCTGCTCTTCCTTTATCATGGGGAGTCCTGCCTGCACTCCTGGCTGTGAGGAGGAACGGGGTCTGTGCACAAGGATATTCATTCTCTTCAGTCTACCCCAGGCAGAAGGAAAAAACAGCAGGATCCTTTTTTAAATTTTTTTTAATAAAATGAGCTGTTTTTTCCTTACTTTAGAGCAGCGGTGGCTCTGAAGTATTTCTGCAATCGAGTTCTTCCCCGTTATAGTGAACAGGGGAGAAAACTCCTCCTAGTTTAGAGGTACAGTGCCTGCGCCGAGACTCCCACAAAGCAGCTCAGCTTTACCTGGCAGGGGAGAAAAAGCGGCATTTAAAGGATCTGGCTGAGCCAAGGGCAGAGCCGCCCCCAAATAAACCTGGAAGAGCCCGAGGAGCGCTTGGCATTGCAATACCCACTGGTTCAATGCACCCCCCCAAGCAGGGGAAAGATGGAGAGCGCCGTTTTCTTGTGAAATTGGGAGAAAAAGGAGCTGTCACCACCTTTAACTCTCATTTTATTCATCGGGGAGGGGAATAAAATCAGAAGTGTTGCCTGTGGTGATTTTTTTTTTTTTTTTTTTTTTTGCCCCTCTGCCATCATGTGGCTCGTGGTAGAGACTGAGGCGAGAAAGAGTTGAAATATGTTCATTCAACACACTCGAGCGTCAGACCAACTTTTTTTTTTCTTGCACCTCCCTGCTTCGCCAACCACTGAAACCTCTTTTCTTCCGGAGTGCGCTCTTTAATGCATCTAAAAAGGCGGCTAAAGCTCTGGCGGGGGGGGCTGGCATCACCCACGCACCCCCGTGCCACGGTAACGGCCTGGTGCAGGGGCCTCCTCCATGCACTTAATGTTCATTTTTTAGAATAAAAATGAGTGGTGGGAGAACAGCATCTCCAGGTGGGACAGGGAGGAGCTGGTGCAGCCCTTCCTGGGGCAGAGGCAATAATTTTAAACAATAATTAACGTGTCACAGGCTCACTCCCAGCTCACTTAGAAGGTAGCCAGGAGGTGGTGAGGGTCCCCAGGGCTCACAGGAGGGGCTGCCTGGCTCTGAGGTCTTTGCACCCCTCTTCCAGAACAGATCTCTCTGAATCAAATAAGAGTTGATTTATTTTTTTAATTAAAAAAAACCCAAACCACTCCAAAGCACCTCAACCACGAGGTTATCACTGAGCAGGGGGATGGGAAGCAGCAGAGACCCCTTACTGCCAGCGAGGCTGCGGGATCCCCCTTGCATAAAGCGACAGAGCTGCGTTACTGGAAGGGAAAAGAAAAATCAGGAGGGTAAAGAAAAATCAGGGGAGATGGGAATGGAGCAGGAGAAGGGCGTAAGACAGGAGGATCTTCCCTCCGGCATCTCTGGAGCCAAGCAGATGCCCATCTCTCTCCCGCTTCGCTCACCATCTCCCGCTTCTTCCCGCCAGGTATGCCGGATTTCCTGGAGAAGCTGCACACGGCAGCGCTGAAAGCCAAAAAAATGGAGATCGAAGTGCGGGACTATATGTCTGCCAAGCCCATCGAGAGCGGCGGCAGCGAGGGGAAGGCGAGTATGGCAGCAGCGGAGCACAAGAGCGATGGTACCTGCAGCCCTGCCCAGCTGGAATATGCCTGAGAAGCCAAACCTCCGCTCCTCCGGCCCCGGGACGGGGAGCCAAGCTCCGGAGAGGGACCTGTGCCGTGCCGCTGCCGCTGGAGCTTAGTTCAGTTTTTTTCCCTCCCCGTCTCATCTCCAAAGCTCTGCTCCCTCTTCAGGATGGGGATCCTGCCCCCCACGCCGTGTGTGTTCGTGGCCAGGCTGATGAAATCTCATGTCGTGTAATCATTTTTCTGTACCGGTAAATATTTCCCCTCCCCGACAGAAAAAAATACCCTAAAAAAAAAAAAACTTTTATCGCGGCACGGACAGCCTCCCCCTGCCCTGCCCACCCCCTCCTTTTCTCATCCCTCTTCGGACTCTCGACCCCAAATATTTTTGGGTCTTGCTTTTGTACGGCGGCAGTTGGATGAGGATGTTCCACGTCACCGTCTCACGGTGGGTTTTTTTTTCCCCACCAAAAGACCCTTCAACCTCCTCGGCCTGCAAGGAGGGGTTGGTTGTTACTGGGGTGGGCGGCCTGAACTGGTGGAACTAGGGGAAAAATGCTATTTTTGGGGTGGTTTTTAGCTGCTGGTTTGTTGTAGGGGAGGGTAGAGCTTGTGGGATTGGGGCGGGGGGCACCTTTCTGCCGGTGCTAACCTGGGTCACTGCGACCCCTCCACCGTCATTTGTGTTACCAGGGCTGATCCCGCCGGGTTGTGGCACGAGGTGGGGGGTGCAGCGAAAGCTGTAGGATCAGCAAAATACTAATAAATTATCTGTCCTAGCCACAGCCGTGGTGGCACCCCCTGGGATCCTAATTAGCATCCCACATTAATGAACCCCTCTGGGGTCTGACGGATGGGTCCCTCTTGCACCCCCTTTAATCCCCACCTTAGAATAATTTTATCTTAAATATAAATTCCCAACTTACAATAAATTTATCATATATTTATCACCCCCTTCATACCTGCAGCATCCTGCATTCGCTGCTGGGAAACTCGGCGTCCCACCCCAATCAGCAGCCCCTATTAGTGGCGTTAATTAGCCCTTTAACACAGGTGAGCTCTGGGGCTAGGACCCGCTTGTCCCATATAAAGAATTTTTTGGGGGGGATTCCCCACCGTTTTGCGTTTGTTGGTGCTGTGGCTCCGGGTCGGCACGTGCGGCTGCTCCTGGGCAGTATCTTTTGGCTGCTGGTGGGTGAGGGAAGGGCCCCCCCCCAGGGTGTGGGGGCTTTTCGGGGGGGTGTGGGGGGGTGCCTTGTCCCCATCCTGGCTGTTTTGGGGTTCATAGATGCTGCTCTGGTGGGATTTTGGGGGACAGAGGGGGACAGTGCTGTGGCCGTTGGCACAAATCAGCCCGGGGGGGGGTTATGGCCCTGAAATGGATCCCTTTGGGGGGGGGCGCAGGGGGGGTCAAAATGTCCCCACTGAGGATTTGGGGACAGGGGGGTAGCAGGGTGGGATGGGGTCGGTGGCTTCGCCCCGCTCTGTCCCAGTCGCACAAGGCTGGGATTTGGGATGCAACGGGGGGGGGGTACTGAGGGCCGGGTCCATTCTGCCCCCCCCCAGGACCCCTCTCCAGCCTTTGCCGCCCACCCCAAATGGCCGGAGAGGAGGGGGGGGGTCGTCCCTGTCCCCTACACCATGTCACAGCAATGCGGGGGGGGGCTGCTGGTGTTGGGGGGGGTCCCTGCCGGGGGGGGGGGGGGCTGATGGCTGGATTCCATACCCCCCCCCCTTTCAAATGAAGGCAGCGCCCGGGTGCTGCAGGCAGTGTTGGGTGATTTCGGATGTGTGCTGGTGGCCGTGGGGTTGTGCGCCCGTGGGTGCTGGTGGGGGGGGCTGGTCCCTGCAGATGGTGGGTGCACACCCGTGGGTGCTGGGGGGCCGCACCCCCGGGGGGGGGTGTCACCCTATAGGTGACACAGCCGGGTAACGTATATACTGTCACCTCCCAGGGTCGCCAACCACCCCCCCCCCCCCCCCCACCAGCCGTTCTCCATCCCAACCGAGATGGGGACGGAGGCCACCGCCATGTCCCCCCCCCCCGACCCTATGCCCCCCCCGGGTGTTTTGGGGACACGGGGGTGGCAGCGGTGGGACACACACCTTTATTGCACGACAGAGAGCAGCAGGCAGCGGACGCAGGGAGGGGGTGCAGCGGCGATGCTTTGGGGGGGAGGCTGGGGGGGGGGCTGTGACCCCCCCAACCCCCCCCTCATCCCTTTTTGGGGGGGGGGGGGATGTTCTCCCTGAGTTTCCCTATTCTTAATCCCAAGCCCCCCCTCCCCAGGTTGGCTCAATACTGGTGGTGCCCGAAGGAACCTCGTACCAGGGTGGTGGTGGGGGGGGGTTTGCCCCCCCCCGATATCCCCATGTCCCCCCCCCGGTGTCCATCACAGCAGGTTCTTGTTGCGTTTGGGGACGATCTTCCTCACCGTCCGGCGCTCGGAGATGTTCCTCTTGACGCGGACGGTGGGGGCGATGGGGGGCTCGGGGACCAGCGAGGGGCTGGAGTGGGCTTTGGTCAGGGTGGGGGGGTCCGGGGGGGCCACCACCGGCCCCGCTTGGGCTTCCCACCCTTCCAGGTCCTGGGCGCCGGCGCTGATCCACGTCTCCAGCACCTGCACGTAGGTCTCATAGCGACGTCTCTGCCGGGGGGGAAGATAAGGATGGAGGTGAGCAACCACCACGGGGACGTCCCTGGTGTCCCCCATGTCCCATAGCGGCACCTCTCCCATCGGGAAGATGAGGATGGGGATGAGCCGCCACCACGGGGATGTCCCTGGTGTCCCCCATGTCCCCAGTGTCCCCCATGTCCCATAGCGGCACCTCTCCCCTCGGGAAGATGAGGATGGAGATGAGCCACCACCGTGGGGATGTCCCCCATGTCCCATAGTGGCATCTCTCCCATGGGGAAGATAAGGATGGAGATGAGCCACCACCATGGGGACGTCCCCATGTCCTCAGTGTCCCCATGTCCCATAGCGGCACCTCTCCCATCGGGAAGATGAGGATGGGGATGAGCCGCCACCACGGGGATGTCCCTGGTGTCCCCCATGTCCCCAGTGTACCCCATGTCCCATAGTGGCATCTCTCCCATGGGGAAGATAAGGATGGAGTTGAGCCACCACCATGGGGACGACCCCATGTCCTCAGTGTCCCCCATGTCCCATAGTGGCACCTCTCCCCTCGGGAAGATGAGGATGGAGATGAGCCACCACCGTGGGGACATCCCCAACGTCCCCCACGTTCCCGGGTGTCCCATATAATGAAATTAATGAGGAATTGATCTGCCCCACCTCGTAGAGGAGATACTCCTTCTTCAGGCGGTACTCGTCCAGGTCGCGGGCTCGTCCCCGCTTTTCGGGGAGGTTGCGTTGATGCTCGAAGAGCTCCTGGGCCACCCGCTCCATCCACGCCTCGTGGGAGCGGTGCTGCTCCTCCTGCCCGTGGGGAGAAGGTTGGGGTGGGTGACGGTGGGCGCCCGTGGGTGACACCCACCCCATCCCGGCAGCGGGGGCTCACCGGGGGGACGCGGCTGGGGGCGGCGGGGAGGATGGGGCGGACGAAGCGGCGTTGGGAACCGACGGCGGCGGGGAAGGGGGGAGACGAGAAGAGGGCGGCCACCAAGTTGATGCGGGAGATCCAGGAGAACATCTCCTCCGACGTCCTACCGCGACAGATGAGGTCGTGGGTGATGTCGTCACCCTTGGGGACATCTCTATCCCCTCCCGGCGGGGGGAGAGGGGGGGTACTCACGGGGCTTGGAAGAGGAAGACGCGCCAGTCGGCCGTCTGCAGTCGGAAGACGTTGGGGCGCTTGGTGTATTTGCTGGCGCGCTCGGCCAAGGCATGGTGGACCCCCAAGGGCTCTTCGGCCTCGGGTCCTTCCTCCTCCTGGGGGGCCGGGAAGGGTCCCGGCTCGGGGGGACGGCGGGGGACCCCCGTTCGCCCCCCAGGTTTGAGGAAGTAGAGGACCGTCCCCTTTAGCACAGCCTGGAAGGGTTTCCAGCCTCGTCTGCCCCACGGCGCTGAAAGGGAGGGAGAAGTTGGGCGGCGTGGTTGGACCCCAAAAAACACCCTCCCCAAAAATGAGACACCCCCCCGCCTCAGCTCCAATAGGCCTTGGCATTGCACCCCCCCCCTCCCCGGGACCCCGATGGACCCCAAATAGCCCCACGTCTGTCTGCCCCCAGAGATGGGCAGCCCCGAATCTGCCTCCGTAGACCCCAACAGACCCCAAAATCACCCTCCTGGGCCCCAAGAGAGGCTGAGAGCCCCCAGATCTGCCCCCCCAACCCCAAAATACCCCAAATCTGCCCCCTTGGATCCCAACAGACCCCAAATCTGCCTCCGCAGACCCCGAGAAACCCCAAACCTGCCCCCAACCCACATCTGCCCCCCCCCCCAGTCCCAGCAGCCCCCAAATCTGCCCCAAAACACCCCAAATCCCCCCCGCAAGTCCCCCCCCACTCACTTTTCTTGCCGTCAGCCTCGGCCAGCACCTTCCTGGCCAGCCAGCCCCGGCGGTAGGTGACAGCCCCGGTCCCCCCCGGCAGGTCCAGGAAAGGGTTGCTCTTCTTACAGCCAGGGGGGGCCAGGCTGGCCCCCCCTGCCGTCTCTTCCTCCTCCTCTTCCTCCTCATCCCTACGGGGTGCTGAGCATCACGGGGTGCCCCCCACCCCATATTCCTTCCCCCCCCCCCATAACCCCATACTCACTCTGCCCACGCCAGCTTCTCGCTGCGGATGGAGCCGTATAGAGCCTGCGGGGAGGGGGGGGGGGAAGTGGGGTTCAGGGAGGGTCTAGGGGGGGTGCCCCCCCCGCCCTTTCCAGCCTTACAAACCGCACCTCCCCCCCCCCCCCCAAAATACCTTCAGCTGCTCCCTGGGGAAATCCTGCCCGTCCATCATCCCGCTCAGGTTGGCCACAAATTCGGCGCTGGTCATGGCACGGCCGAGGCGCTGTGGGAGCGGGGTGGGTGTATGGGTGCCCCCTCGACACCCCCCCCCCCATAATTTTGCACCCCAAAAATGCAGGGTGTGGATTTTTGGGGTCCTCCCCCTTTCCTTACCTGCCCGTGGAGGTCGGTGTTCAGCAGCATGATGGCACACGTCAGGGAGTGCACGGCATCTGGGGGGGGGGCGTGGGGGGGGTCAGGGTGGGGGTGTTCCCCCCCCCCCAGGTGAGGACACCCGTCACCGTGAACCCCAGTGGGTGCAGCTGGGGATGCCCCAAAGCACTGGGAGGGGATGGGTGATGGGTGGGGAAACTGAGGCATGGTTTGGGGTTGGCAGGGGGGGAGGATCTGGGGGTGTATGGGGGGGGGGCCCTAGGGCTGCTCCCCCCTCCCTCGCAGGGTCTCACCCGGGGAGGGGAAGGCACCGGGGTTGCAGTGATGGTAACGCCGGGAGAAGTGGCCGAGGATGCGCTCGCGCTCCTGCGTCTCGCCCGTCAGCACCAGCGCCTGCAGGAAGGACCTGGGGGGGCCCCCCCCCCGATGGCAGCGGGACCCCCCAAAACACCTAATCCCACCCCCACCAGGAACCCCTCCCCAGACGCTGGCTGCCCCCCTGCCCCTATAATCCACTCCCCGCAGACCCCAAATCTCCCCCCCGTCTAGAGCCTGGTGGATCCCAAATCTGCCCCCCCCAATCCTATAGACCCCAAATCTGCCCCCCCAACCCTACAGACCCTCCCCCAGGACCCCAAAAGAGCTCAAATCCACCCCCCAGACCCCAGACCCGGGACCCCCCAGGCTCCAACGGACCCTGCTGTTGTGCCTCCCCCCATCCCGTCACCCTGATGGACCCCAAATGACCCCACATCTGCCCCCCCCCCCAAGGCAGACAGCCCCCACATCAGCCTCTGTAGACCCCGACAGACCCCAAAATTACCCTCCTGGACCCCAAGAGAGGCTGAGAGCCCCCAAATCTGGATCCCAAAACCCCACAAATCTGCAGCCCCCCCAGACTCTGAGACCCCAAATCTTCTCCCAGACCCCAAAACACCCCAAATCTGCCCCTCCAGGCCCCAAAATATGCCAAATTTCCCCCCCCAGCCACAAAACACCCTGAATTTGCCTCCCCCGGCCCCAAAACACCCTAAATCTGCCTTCCTGGACCCCAGCAAACCCCAAATCTGCCCCCCACCGACCCCAACAGCCCCCAAACCACCCCAAATCTCTTGTCCCCCAAAGCTCCAAGAGCCCCATCTCTCCCCCGCCAGCAGATCCCAGCCACGCTATTGATTGGGGGGGGGGGTGTACCTTTGCCCCCCCCCCCCCGCAAAACCCAAGCCCCCTCCCATCACTACCTGAGCGCCTGGTCCAGCGTCTGGCCACCAAACTGGAAGAAGTCCAGGTACTCCTGGGCCACCATCCCGCTGAAATCATTGCTGGGGGGGACACGACATGAGCTTGAGGGGGGGTCCCCAAACCCAGGGGACGCCCCCCAAAGGGTGGGGGGGCGTGTGTGTCCCCCCCCATCCTTACTTCTTGCGGAGGAACGCGGCCACCTGGGACTTCTTGAAGTCGTCGAGGTGGAAGAGGCGGGCGGCCAAACGCTGTGCCTCCCCCCGTCGTCCCTGTCCCCCGTTTGCCAGCGCCGGTGTCACCGCTGACCCCCCCGGCGGGCACCTGGGGGGGGGGACAACAACGAGGTGGGGGGGTCAGACAGTGCTGGGGGGGGGGGGTGTCCCCTTAACTCTGCCCCGCTGGCTGGTATGGCTGTGGGAGTGGGGGGGAAGGAATGGGGGGGGTCGGGGGGGGGATGGAGGGGGTCTGGGGGGGGGGAAGGGGTCTTGGGCGGGTGGACAGGGGTCTGGGGGGTGGTTGGGGGACAGACGGACAGAGCAGACAGGGGTTTGGGGGGGTCAGCCAGTGCTGGGGGGGATCCCCTTAACTCTGCCCTGCTGGCTGGTACGGCTCTGGGAGGGGATGGGGGGGCTTGGGGGGGGGGATGGAGGGGTTTAGGGGGGGAATGGGGGGATGGGGAGGCTTGGGGGGAGGGAATGGGGGGGTGGAGGGGGGCCAGGGGGGAATGGGGGGGGTCCGGGAGGGATGGACAGACAGATGGAAGTCAGGGGGGCAGACGGACAGACAGGATTTGGGGGCTGGGTGGGGGTTTGGGGGAGCAGACAGGGTTCTGGGGGGGGGTGGATGGGGAATGGGGGCTCAGATGGGGGTCCGGGGGTGGACAGACAGGGGTCTGGGGGACCGGTGGGTGCGGGGGGGGGACAGACAGACAGAGGGGGGTCAGCGGGCACAGACAGGGGTCTGGCGGGGGGATGCAGGGGGGCTGGGAGAGGGTTTGGGGGGGGCAGATGGATGGGGGGGGTCTGGGAGGGACAGAGAGGGCTTTAGGATGGGACCGGGGGGGGGACAGAGGAAAGGGGGGGGGGACGCCCACGTGGGACTGAGGGTGCTGGGGAGGCCACGTGGCCGGTGCCGGTGTCCCTCACCCATGGGTGCTGGCGGGGGGGTCCGGCGGGGGCTCCTCGCCCGTCTCGGGGGGCAGCTCCTCCATGGCAGGGTGCGGTGATGGGGTGGCGGGGAGGGGGGGGGCCCTGCACCACTTCCCCCCCCCGGGCAGGAAGCATCCGGGGACGCCAACAGCCAGGCACAGCCGTGGCCTGGCATGGGGGTGCCCCCCCAGGCCCCCCTGACAATCCCCGGTCCTGGGGGACCCCGCGGTGGCAGGGAGGAGAGTGGGGAGGGGGGCTGGGGGTGGTCCGGGGGGGGGGCAGGGGATTGGGGGGGGGCTGGTACCCCCCTCCCATGGGCCGATACGGGGGGCTGGGGGGGGGCTGCGGGTGATCTAGGGGGGGGCTGGAGGCTGGGGGGGGGTTGGTACCCCCCTCCTATGGCTGATACGGGGGCCGGGGGGGGGCTGGGGGAAATTGAGGGGGTTTGGGGGACTGGGGGGGGGGCTGGTACCCCCCTCCTATGGGCTGATATGGGGGGCTGGGGGGGGGTTGGGGGAAATTGAGGGGGTTTGGGGGACTGGGGGGGGGCTGGTACCCCCCTCCTATGGGCTGATATGGGGGGCTGGGGGGCTGGGGGAAATCGAGGGGGCTGGGGGGGCTGGGGGGGGGCTGGTACCCCCCTCCTATGGGCTGATATGGGGGGCTGGGGGGGGGGTTGGGGGAAATCGAGGGGGCTGGGGGGGCTGGGGGGGGGCTGGTACCCCCCTCCTATGGGCTGATATGGGGGGCTGGGGGGGGGTTGGGGGAAATCGAGGGGGCTGGGGGGGCTGGGGGGGGGGGCTGGTACCCCCCTCCCATGGGCTGATACGGGGGGGTTGGGGGTTTCTGGTATCCCCCTCCTTGGGGCAAATCTGGAGGGGGTGGGGGGGTCCAGTACCCCCCTCCCAGGGGCGGCTTTGGGGGGGTCAGGGGCCTGGGGAGGGGCAGATCCTGGTCTCCCCCTCCTGGGGCCACACCTGGGGGGTAACCGGGGCTGGGGGGGTCCTGGTCACCCCCCCGTAGGGTAAGCTCCAGTGGGGCCAGGGGTCCGGGGGGGTCCCAGTACCCCCATTCTGGCTGCAGCCGTAGGGATCTGGGGGGGTCCCCAGATCCCAGGGGCAGATCCAGGGGGTCGGAGAGCGTCAGGCCTGGGGGTCGGGGGGGGGTCCTGGGGGGGGAGAAGACAGAGCCGGGGGGGGGGGTCCCCATCAGCATTAGTGCCCCCCCCCAAAAAAAAAAAAAACCAAGGTTGGGGGGTCCCCGCACTCACCCCGCTCCGTGGTGCTGCCGACGTCCCCTCCTGCCGGGCGGCACCCAAGGGGTGGGGGGGTGCTGGTGGGGGGGGGGACACCCCCGTCCCCCCCCGGTGCCCCCCGTGCCGTCGTCCCCCTCGGCGATGAGCAGCGGCCGCAGGGCGGCACCGTGGGGCCGGTAGAGGGGCACGCGGCGGGCACCCGTGGGCGCCGGCACCCGGCTCTGGAAGAGGGGGTTGGTGTGGAAGTGGGGCTCCTCCTCCTCCAGATCTTCCTCTTCCTCGGCGTCTTCCTCCCGGGAAGAGCAGCCGTCGTCCTCTTCGTCGTCCTCCTCCTCTTCCTCTTCGCTGCATTGGGGGTTCCAGCGCTTGGGCGAGGCGGTCCCACCCGTGCGTGCGAACTCGGGCGAGATGCTCCCGTCCACGGGCACGTGCGCTGGCGAGATGCTCCCGTCCGTGGGCACCGACTTGGGCGAGGTGGTCCAATCCATGGTCAGAGCCTTGGGCGAGATGCGCCCACCCATGGGAACGTGCTCCGGCGAGATGGTCCCATCCGTGGGCACGGACTCAGGCAAGATGCTCCCATCCATGGGCACGTGCTCCTGCGAGATGCTCCCATCCACGGGCACGGACTTGGGTGAGATGCTCCCATCCATGGGCACAGACTTGGGTGAGATGCTCCCATCCATGGGCACAGACTTGGGTGAGATGCTCCAATCCACGGGCACGGACTTGGGTGAGATGCTCCCATCCACGGGCACGGACTTGGGTGAGATGCTCCAATCCATGGGCATGGACTTGGGTGAGATGATCCCATCCATGGGCACAGACTTGGGTGAGATGCTCCCATCCACGGGCACGGACTTGGGTGAGATGCTCCAATCCATGGGCATGGACTTGGGTGAGATGATCCCATCCATGGGCACAGACTTGGGTGAGATGCTCCCATCGTTTGGCACACGTTGATGCGAGATGCTCCCATCTGTGGGCACGGACTTGGGTGAGATGCTCCCATCCTTCGGCACTCGTTGATGCGAGATGCTCCCATCCGTGCGCACGGACTTGGTTGAGTTGGTCTCATCCATGAGTGTGGACTTGGACGAGTTGGTGCCATCTATCGGCACATGCTCCTGCAAGCCGGTCTCATCCGTGGGCATGGACACGGGCGAGATGCTCCCATCCACGGACATGGACCTGGGCGAGATGTTCCCATCTGTAGGCACACGGCCACGGTGCTCGTCTGAGACGCTCCCACCCATGGACACGTGCGAGACGCTCTCGTATGCGATTCCACAGCCTTGGTGCTCGTGGAAGATGCTCCCACCCACGGGCACGGACTTGGGGGAGATGGTCCCATCCGTGGGCACACGGAAGATGCTCTCGTGTGTGGATCCATGGCCTCGGCGCTTGTGGGAGATGCTCTCATCCACGGGGGTGGACTTGGGCGAGACGCTCCCGTCCGCGGACGCGCAGAAGTTGTTCTCGTACGTGGATCCGAGGCCTCGGCGCTCACGCGAGCTGCTCCCGTCCGCGGGCACGAACTCGGGCGAGGCGCTCCCGTCCGCGGGCACGTGCTGGTGCGAGACGCTCTCCCCCGTAGAGCCGGGACCGCGTCGCCGGCGCGAGACGCTCGGCGCCGCGGCGGCCCCGTGGCCGCGGTGCCAGACGTCCCGGGACGTTCGGTCGCGGTCGTCGCCGTCCGGCCGCCCCTCGATGGCTCCCTGCAGCTCCCGGACGCAGAGCTGGGCTCGCACCAGGCTGGCCCAGAAGACGTCGGTGCCGGCGGGTGCCGCGGCGGGTGCCGCGGCGGGGGGGGTCACCCCTTCGGCGCCCGTCCCCGAGAAGACGATGGCGTCCTGCGCCGCCAGGACCCCGGCGGTGGCGGCGGTGGGCGGCGGTGGTGGCGGCGGTGGTGGCGGCGGCGGCGGCGGTGGTGGCGGTGGTGGTGCCCGCCGGCTCCATGGCACGGTGCCCGCCGCTACGGCTGCCTGCCCGCCGCGTACGGGCAGCTGCCTGTGCTGCCCGGCGTCCCGCTGCCCGGCCCCATGGCCGTGGGTCAGGGCCTGTGGGGGGGAGCAGGAGGAGACGGGGGTGGGTGGGGGGTCCCTGCACCGGCGGGGGGGGAGGAAGGGGAGGAAGGAAGGGAAGGAGGGAGGAAGGGAATGACGGAAGGAGGGAAGGATGGAGGAAGGAGGGGAAGGAAGGAGGGAAGGTTGGAGGAAAGAGGGAGGATGGAGGGAAGGAAGGGAAGGAAGGAGGGAAGGATGGAGGAAGGAGGAGGAAGGAGGGAGGAAGGAGGGAAGGAGGGAGGAAGGAGGGAGGAAGGAGGGAAGGAAGGGAAGGAATGAGGGAAGGATGGAGGAAGGATGGAGGAAGGAGGCAGGGAAGGGAAAGGAAGGAAGGAGGGAAGGAAGGAGGGAAGGATGGAGGAAGGAGGGAGGAAGGAGGGAGGAAGGAGGGAAGGTTGGAGGAAGGAGGGAGGATGGAGGAAGGAAGGGAAGGAAGGAGGGAAGGGATGGAGGAAGGAGGCAGGAAGGGAAGGAAGGAGGAGGGAGGAAGGGAGAGATGAAGGAATGAGGAAGGAAGGAGAGAGGAAGGGAGGGAGGGAAGAATGGAGAAAGGAGGGGGGAGGGAGGAAGGGAGGGAGGAAGGAGGAAGGGAGGGAGAGGAGGGAAGGAGGGAGGAAGGGAAGGGAGGGAAGGATGGAGGAAGCGGGGATGGAGGGAGGATGGAGGGATGAAGGAAGGAGGGAGGGAGGGAGGAGGAAGGGAGGGAGGCGGGGGAGAGGGAAGGAGGGAAGGGACGGAGGAGGAAGGAGGGAGGGATCAGAGGAGGAAGGAGGGATGGAAGGAGGAAGGAGGAGGAGGAGGAAGGAGAACTTGGGGGGGGCAGGGGAGGGAGGGGGTCAGGGTGGGCACCTCCGGGCAGGGGTGGGGGCCGAGCACCCGCACCCCAGCACCCCGCACCCCGTCCCCGTCCCCCGCGTCACCCCGCGGCCCCCACGTCACGGCCCCCACGTCACCCGCGTCACCGCCGCCGCCGCCGCCTTCCGGCCCCTGCCGGGGCAGGAAAGGGGGATGGGAAGGGGGGGAAGAGGACCCGAACGACTCCCCCCAGCTCGGGGGGGGGGGGGGCTGCACCCCACGCCGCGCCCCACACCTCCCTCCCGCGTAGGCCGCTGCGGAGCACAACCCCATAGCAGCCATCGGAGAAGCCACCACCGTCATGGTGGGGGGGTCACGGCTCGCCCACCCTTGTCCCCCTCCCCCACGCCAGCACCCCTGTCCCGAGTGGGGGGGGGAGCACTCGAGGGTGAGGCGTCCTGCAGCACTGGGGGGGGTCCCCAGATCAAGGAGGGGGGGGGGTCTTGCACCCAGCAGTGGGTGCTGCCTGTATTTTGGGGGGTGGGGTGTCCCTGCTGAGGCCGGGGGGGGGGGTGCGCCCCAAAGTGGGTGCTGCCTGTGCACTGTGGGGTGGACACCCTGGTGGGACCCCCCCCCAAACCCTGCACCCCCTCCCCCCAAATGCCCCCCCCCCCCACCGGGGCAGGGAGGACCCCAAGGGGTGGGGGGGTACCCAAAGGGTTATGAGGGGGCTCGGGGGGGACCCCAAGGGGTGGGGGCCCCAAAGGCTCCTAAGGGGAGTCTGGGGGGGGGGGGCAAAGGTCTATGGGGGACCCCAAGGGGTTATGGGGGGGCTCTGGGGGTGGGGACCCCAAAGGTTGGGGGGGGGACCCCAACGGAGTGTGGGGGACCCCACGGGGCGCACCCAGAGACCTGTGGGGGTTCCAGAGGAGCCGCGGGGGACCCTCAGGGGCCACGGGGGACCCCCAGAGTTATGGGGGGGCCCCCGCTGGGGGGGGTCCCAAGGGTTTTTGGGGGGACCCTCAAGTCTCGGGGGACCCTCCAGGGCCGGGGGGGGTCCGGCCCTGGGGAGCACTGAGAGCTATTGGGGGGCCCCAAGGGGACCCCGCGTGTCCCCCCCCGGGCCGTGGGGACCCCCCGGCCGCCCCCCCCCGCTCCCCTCCCCTCCCCTTTACCGGCACTGCCGGCGCGCGGCGCGGGGCGTGTCCACCGCCGGACCCGCCCCCTTCCTCCGCCCCTCCCCTCCCCTCCCGGCGGGGGCGGGGCAAGGCAGCACACAAACCCGCCCCCGGTCACGCCCCGTGGTGAGGCCACGCCCCCTCGGCGTGGCAGGCCCCTCCTCCTGCTCCCACGGGGCCCGATCCTGACCCCCTCATGGCCCGATCCTGCCCCCCATAGCCTGATCCTGCCCCACGGGGCCCGATCCTGCCCCCCCATAGCCTGATCCTGCCCCCCCATGGCCCGATCCTGCCCTCCCATAGTCTGATCCTGCCCCACGGGGCCCGATCCTGCCCCCCCCCCCCCATAGCCTGATCCTGCCCCACGGGGCCCGATCCTGCCCTCCCATAGTCTGATCCTGCCCCACGGGGCTCGATCCTGCCCCCCCCATAGCCTGATCCTGCCCCCCCATAGCCCGATCCCGCCCCACGGGGCACGATTCTGGCCCCCCATGGCCCAATCCTGCCCTCCCATAGTCTGATCCTACCCCTCGGGGCCCGATCCTGCTCTCCCCATAGCTCGATCCTGCCCCCCCATAGCCCGATCCTGCCCCCCCATGGCCCGATCCTGCCCCACTGAGTCCGATCCTGCCCCACGGGGCCTGATCCTGCCCCCCCCCCCCGGCCCCAAACCCCACACCACAAGCTGTGACAAACGCCATCACTTTATTCCCCCACCCTGGGGGGGACTGATGGTGGGGAGGACACCCCCACCCATGGGTGCCTCCCCCACCCACGGGTGCCGCGGTCACTTGCGGACGAGGTAGAAGCAGGTGTCGGCCGGGGGGGGGGGCCAGGGACAGTGCCTCCCCCTGCCCCTTGGTGGTGCTGAGGAAGTGCCCGGGGAAGGCGGCAGCCTCGAAGGTGTGCGTGGAGCCACCAAAGGTCTTGTAGAAGGTGTAGGGGGTGGCCTCGGCCCCCCGCGAGAACAGGTCCAGCAGCTCCACCTCCTGTCATGGGAGGGGGGGTCACCGCTGGGACACCACCCGGGTGTCCATCGCCATCTCCAGGTGCCACCATCTCAAGGAACACTCACCTCCAGGTGATGCCATCATGAGGCGACAACACCCTGGGGAACCCCCACCTCCAGGTGTCACCACCTTAGGGTGACACCATCTGGGGATGACACCATCTTAGGGTGCCACCACCTTAGGTTGCCCACCTTGAGTTGATCCACCTTGGGATGCCCCAACCCAGGGTGCCCCCACCTTGGGTTGACCCACCTCTGGGTGACCCCACCTTCGGTCGTCTACCGTTGGGTTGACCCACCTTTGGGTCCCCGCCACCCCAGGGTGACCCCACCTTGGGTTGCCTACCTTGGGTTGACCCACCTTGGGATGGTCCACCTCTGGGTGACCCCACCTTGGGTCACCTACCTTGGGTTGACCCACCTTTGGGTCCCCGCCACCCCAGGGTGACCCCACCTTGGGGTTTGCCTAACTTGGTTGACCCACCTTGGGGGGGGGGGAGTCCACCTCTGGTGACCCACCTTGGGTCCACCTACCTTGGGTGGACCCACCTCTGGGTGCCCCCACCTTGAGTCGCCTACCCTGAGTTGACCCACCTTTGGGTCCCCGCCACCCCAGGGTGACCCCACCTTGGGTTGCCTACCTTGGGTTGACCCACCTTTGGGTCCCCGCCACCCCAGGGTGACCCCACCTTGGGTCGCCTACCTTGGGTTGACCCACCTTTGGGTCCCCACCACCCCAGGGTAACCCCACCTTGGGTTGACCCACCCCAGGGTGCCCCCACCTTGGGTTGCCTACCTTGGGTTGACCCACCTTTGGGTCCCCGCCACCCCAGGGTGCCCCCACCTTGAGTCGCCTACCCTGAGTTGACCCACCTTTGGGTCCCCGCCACCCCAGGGTGCCCCCACCTTGGGTCGCCTACCTTGAGTTGACCCACCTAGGGTTGACCCACCTCTGGGTGCCCCCCACCCTGGGTCCCCCCCCATCATGACGCCCGCCCCGTGCTCACCTCCAGCTTCAGCTGGGGCTCGGGGCCGGTGCCGCAGGAGAGGGCCTGGGTGCCACCACGGATGCCCACGATGAGGGGACAGCGCCGGCGCTCCAGGTATTGGTTGGGCACCACGCTGATGGGTTCTACGAGGAGACGGGGCGGATGGGTTGGGTGGGAGCACCCATGGGTGGGGGTGCCACCCCCTCCCCACCCAGGGCACCCACCTTCCTGGGCGGCGTTGGCACCCTGCAGTCTGGTGGCCACCAGGCGCCCGTTGTGCAGGCAGAGCCCGTTCTGCTCCGTGTCCCGCACCACGTAGTGGTAGGGCTTTGCCAGGGGATGCGCCCCCGCCGAGGACATCGTCACCTCCTCCGAGACATCTGCCGGGGGACAGTGGGGACACGGGGAGGGGACACACGGGGCGTCACGGGCACGTGGGGATGGGGGACGTGGGGACGCGGGGACGGGGGACACGGGGAGGGGGCACGGGGGTGGCACACGTGCATGGGGACATGTGGGCATCACGGGGACACGGGGATGGGGGACATGTGGGCATCACGGGGACACGGGGACGTGGGGATGGGCGACACGGGTGTGATGGGCACGTGGGGACACGGGGACATGTAGGCGTCACAGGCATGTGGGGTTAGGGGACACAGGGACATGGGGACACGGCGATGGGGTACACGGGTGTGATGGGCACGTGGGGACCGGGAACAGAGGCACATGGGCGCATGGGGACATGGGTGGGGAACACGGGCATCATGGGGACGTGTGGGCATCACGGGGGCGTGCAGATGGGGGACATGGGGACAGGACACAGGGACACGGGGACGGGAACACGGAGGGGGCAGCTGGAGGCACGGGGGACACGTGGGGACAGGGCCCCCATGCCCACCGGGCACTACCTTTCCCCAGGAAATCCTCGAACAAGGCCACCATGTCAGGATCGATGACAGACTCCGCCGCGTCCCCGGTCCCCATGCTCAGCCCCGCCGCGACACCCAGCGGGTGCCCAAGGGGCTGGGACTGCTGCGGGTGTCCCTCGGGACCCTTGGCCCCGCTGCAGCCCGGCAGGGAGATGGGGAGAGAGGGGTGAGGGCAGGCTCCACACCAGGTGACTCAAGCCCCGGGTATAAGGGGAGGGACAGCCCCATCCCCACCCTGTCACCGCTCACCTGAAGGCAGGTCTGGACACGTGGGACATGGCCAAGCCTGCGCGAGAGAAAGGGTAGTGTGTAGGAGACACGGGTGATGTGGGTGGGGGATCCCCCACTAATGCACCTGGTCTCCCGGTTGCCAATAAGCTCCCAGTTGTCAGTAGGCTCCAGAGTGAACGCCCCCAGAACATCGCTCACGTAGGACCCAGCTTGTCCCCGTCCCCAGCGATACCTGCAAATCCGTCAGCTTCCAAAATCCCGTCCCGTGTCCTCTGGGTCGTGTGTGTCATTCCCCCCCCCCCCGGGTGACAGTGGCTCTTATAGGGCCGGGCGGGGTGGTGGGGGCAGATCCCGCCCAGGTAATTGTATGGGAGTGAGCTGGGCTGGGCGGGAGGACAGGTGACGGGGACGCGGAGCGATGGTGAAACACCACCCGGTCCTGCTGTCCCCCGTGTCCCCCCCCCGTCGTGCCCGTGGTCACCGTGGCTGGGGCGGCCCCTGCGCCCCGTCCCCACGGTGCCCGGTCCCCGTGGTCCCACGTACCTTGTCCCCCCGGTGCCCGTCCGCCCCATCCCCTGCAGTCCCGCGCGCCCCATCCCCGCCGTGCCGTGCCACGCCGTGCCGTGCCACGCCGTGCCGTGCCGGCGGCGGTTGGGGTGCGCCGGGCGAAATCCGGGAAGGGGCCGAATCTGGGAGGCACCCGGCTATGGGGCAGCCCCGCCAGCTGCGTCACCCCTCTTGGGGATGTCCCGTCCCCATCCCTAACGAGCCGGTGGCGCAACACCGGCCATCCCGCCGCGGTGACGCCGGCACCGGGGGCCACCGCTCGCTCTGCCCTGCCCTGTCCCCCCCCATTCCTCCCACGTCACGGGGACCAAGGTGTCCTAAACATCTTTATTCCCAGGGGATGTCACCGTCCCCGGGGTGGGATGTCACCGTCCCCACGGGGAGGACGTCACCGTCCCCGGGTGGATGTCGCCATCCCGGGGGGGGGGGATGTCACCATCCGTGGGGTGAGGACGTCACCGTCCCCGGTGGGACGTCACCGTCCCCAGTGGGGGATGTCACCGTCCCGGGGGACGAGGGGGTTCAGCAGAGCTGGAAGTAGAAGTCGAGGAGGTGGGTGGCATCGGGGTGCCGGGAGAGCCCCAGCGGCTGGTGGCCTCGTGCCGAGGTGCAGAGGAACCAGCCGGGGTTGGCGGCCGACTCGAAGCGCCACAGCCCGTCCTTGTAGGAGCGGAAGAAGGTGAAGGCGGCCGAGGCCACCCCGGCGCGGGGCAGCTCCCTGATGTCGGCGTCCTGCGGTGGGGACCGGTGCCGGAACGTCACCGGCGGCCGGCTGGAGATGGGGTGACCGCGCCACCTGCGGTGTCCCTGTCCCCAGGTGTCCCCTCCCCATCTTGTCCCCATCCCTGTGATGCCCCAGCCCGGTGATCCCCATGTGCCCTGTCCCCACGGTGTCCCCGTCCCTTTCATGTCCCCATCCCTGTGACATCCCCATCCCCACCATGTCCCCATCCCCATTGTGTCCCCATCCCTTTCACATCCCCATCCCCATGGTGTCCCTGTCCCCATGGCATCCCCATCCCTGTGGCGTCCCCATCCCTTTGGTGTCCCCATCCTTGTGGCATCCCCATCCCCATGGTGTCCCTGTCCCCATGGCATCCCCATCCCCACAGTGTCCCCCTCCCCGCGGCACCCCCATCCCTTTGGTGTCCCCATTCCTTTGGTGTCCCCGCGGCGTCCCCGTCCCCGCGGTGTCCCCTGACCTGCAGCTGCAGGGTGGGCTGGCTGGCGGGGGGGCTGGCCAAGCAGCGGGTGCCATTCTGAATGCCCAGGATGACGGGCAGCCGGGCGGGCTCGAAGGCGCGGTTGGGCACCCAAAACACCCTCTCTGGGGACACACAGACGCACGGGGCCATCAGGACGTACCCAACACGTGTGTGAGTGTCCCTGCCCCGTGTCCCCGTGTCCCCATCTCACCTTCGAGGGCGGCGTTGGCCCCTTGCAGGTGCCCAGCCACCAGCTGGTCATTGCGCAGGTAAAGTGACTTCTGGTTGACGTCCCAAATCCTGCCGGCGACAGCGGTGACGGCGGTGCCCACCCCAGCACCCTGACGTCCCGTGTCGTGTGTCCCCCCCCGGGCACCGAGGTGTCACCCACGGGTGCTCCCCCCCCCCCACCCGACTTACCGATACTGGAAGACTTTGGTCTGCAGGGCGGGAGCGTTGCAGAGGGCGAAGCCTTCGGCCTCTGCGCAGAGGAAGAGGAGGGCGAGGGTGAGCGCGGGCTGGCACGCCATGGCACCCCGATCCCCGCCACCCGCGCGCCCCCCTCGCCTTTATAACCCCTCCCGAAATTTCCAGCCTGCGGAGGCGGGGGGCTGCCGGTGGCGCAATCGTCCCCGCGGTTCCGCTTCCCCTCCCGCCTCGCCGGGTCCTTCCCCGGGGGGGGGTCCCCCCGATCACCCGCTCACCCATGGGACCCCCCCAACCCTGGCCAAGCCCTGGGGCAGCAGCTGGGAGGAAGGAAGGAAGGAAGGAGGTTGGTGGTGGTGTTGCCACACCGCTGGCGGGGTGTGAGAGGTTGGCTCCGCCCCGCCGGGGGACTCGGCACGGCCGGGGGCGACAACCGAGGCCGATCGTTCCGGGGGGGGGCACACCGGGACACAGCCGGGGGTGACGGGGACCCCTCGGAGCTAGCCCAAGCGGGACTCGAACCAAGAACCTCAGCACTAGGGGCGCGGCGCCCTCCCCGCTGCGCCACCGGGCGGGGCGCTCCACTCTCGCCTGTGTCGCTGCGGCGACGGCGCATGCGCAGCGAAGCGAACGCGGGCCGCCGGCAGCGGGAACCCAGCGGGCACCCGTAGGTGTATCGTGGGGACCAGTGAGTGGCCGCCGGCGGGTAGCGCATGCGCGGTGTGGGCGGATAGGGCAGCGGCGCATGCGCGGTGAGTTCGGGAGAGCCGGCGGCGCATGCGCGGTGTGCTAGCGCGCTGCAAGGGCGCATGCGCAGTGTCGCCCCGGCGGGGCCGGGGGAGGGAGAGGGGCCATGGCGGGCGGCGAGACGTTGCGGGCGGCTTTGGCCGCCGTGGTGTTGGCGGCCTGGAGCGCCCACGGTCTCTACTTCCACATCGGCGAGACCGAAAAGCGCTGCTTCATCGAAGAAATCCCGGATGAGACCATGGTCATCGGTACGGGGCGCGGGAGGGGCCGGCGGGGGGCTGAGGCGGGGGGAGGGAGGAGCCAGGAGGCCACCGGGGACCGGGAGGGGTAACGGGAGGGACCAGCGGGGGGGACCGGGAGCTCCCCCAGGAATGACGGGGGTGGGGAGGGGCAGGAGAGATTCGCAGGAACCGGGAGGGGGGGGTGGGCGGTACCGGGGGGTTCTGGGCCCGCTCCGACCCGGTGCCCAGCCCCCCCCCCCCCCAGGGAACTACCGGACGCAGCTGTGGGACAAACAGTCAGAGTCATTCCTGCCCTCCACCCCGGGGCTGGGCATGCACGTGGAAGTGAAGGACCCTGACGGCAAGGTGAGCGTCCCGGGGAGGGGGGGGGGGGGGGAGGCTCGAGCACTCCGGGGTGGGGGTCCCCGGGGGGGTCGGGTACCCATCAGGCAGGGGGTTGGCGCCCTGGGGCATGTGGGGTGCCCAGCAGCTGGGGTAGGGCGTTCCTGGGGTGCCTGGGGCACCCATCAGCATGGTGGGGGGGGTCTTTGGGGTCCTTGGGGTGCCTGCTCGCTGGGGTGGGGGGGGTCCCTGGGGTGCACGGGTGGCCTGCCAGGTGGGGGGGGGGTCCCTGGAGCACATGGGGTGCCTGCCAGCCTGGGTGCGGGGTCCCTGGGGTGCACAGGGTGCCTGCCAATGAGGGTAGGGGGTCCCTGGGGTGCCTTCTAGTTGGGTTGGAGGAGTTTTTGGGGTGCCTTCCAGCCAAGGCAGGGGGTCTCTGGGGTGCATGGGGTATCTGCTGTCCTGGGTGTGGGGTCTCTGGGGCATATGGGCTGCCCTCCAGCTGGGGCAGGGGGTCCCTGGGTGCCCACCAGACTGGGCGTGGGGTCCCTGGGGTGCCCAGTGTACCCCCCCAACAAGGGCAGGGGTTCCCTGGGGTGCACGGGGCACTCACCAGCCAGGACTGGGGGGCCCACGGGAGACGCGGGGGCTGTCCTGGTGTTCCCCCCCCGCCCCAGGGTGGGCACTGGGTGACGGTGGCCGCGTCCCGGCGTAGGTGGTGCTGTCGCGGCAGTACGGCTCCGAAGGACGGTTCACCTTCACCTCCCACACACCGGGCGAGCACCAGATCTGCCTCCACTCCAACTCCACCCGCATGGCGCTCTTCGCCGGCGGCAAACTGGTAATTGCGGGGTGGGGGGGGACAGGACGGGACACCCCCCAAGCCTGGGGAGGGGGTGTCAGCGGCAGCGGGGGTCCACTGACGTGTGTGTGTGTGTGTGTGTGTGTGTGTGTGAGCGTGTCCCACTTCTTGGCCCCGCAGCGGGTGCACCTGGACATCCAGGTGGGTGAACACACCAACAACTACCCCGAAATCGCCGCAAAGGACA
The DNA here is from genome assembly GCF_900496995.4 of Aquila chrysaetos chrysaetos. Classification (NCBI taxonomy): domain Eukaryota; kingdom Metazoa; phylum Chordata; class Aves; order Accipitriformes; family Accipitridae; genus Aquila; species Aquila chrysaetos. The sequence continues at coordinate 40,395,913 of NC_044016.1, read as the reverse complement.
AACTGACGGAGCTGCAGCTCCGCGCCCGCCAGCTCCTCGACCAGGTCGAGCAGATCCAGAAGGAGCAAAACTACCAACGGGTGAGGAGGGGGCTCCGGTGGCGGGGGTAAAACCCTTTTTCTTCCCCCCCCCAATTTAATTTTGTTTCTTTGACCGACAGTACCGGGAGGAGCGTTTCCGGATGACGAGCGAGAGCACCAACCAGCGGGTGCTGTGGTGGTCCATCGCCCAAACCATCATCCTCATCCTCACCGGCATTTGGCAGATGAGGCACCTCAAGAGCTTCTTTGAGGCCAAAAAGCTGGTGTAGCCCCACCCCACCCCGGGGGGCTCCCACAGCCCCCAGAGGGGGAACCCCTGCTGCCTGCCGGCACCCCGGGGGTGATGGGCAAACGTGAAGGGTGCGGGGGGGCCCTGCCCGCCATCGGGGAGGGTGGGGGCTGACCCCCGCGGTGGCGTTTGGGGGGGGGGGAAATAAAGGTTTTTGGGGTCCGATGGAGTTTGCTGGTGCTTTTTGGGAGGGCGGGGGGAGCCTGGGGTGCTGCACCAAGCCGGGTGGGGGGCTCAGGTTGTCCCTTAAGCCCCCCCCGGGTGTGCATGTCCCGATCCCCCCCCCGCCAAGGACCGGGGAGGGGGCTCACCCCCACCGGTGCTGTTCAGTCCTCCACCGGTAGGGGGCGACGGCGGCGGCTCCTCCGCTCTCCTCGCGGTCTCTCTGGGCGCTCGGCGGAAGTGTCAGTAGGCGGGCGAGGAGGCCACCATGGCGGCTGCGACAGCGCCGGGCTTCGAGCACATGGGCTTGGACGGGCGGCTGCTGCGGGTGCGCCGGGGCGGGGAAGGGGGGTGTGAGACGGTCAGGGTGGGCTGTGGGGTCCTGGGGATGGGCTCGGTCGGGGTGGGGGGGGTGTCGGGGTGGGCGAGGGGAGAGGCCTGGGGGGGGGGGGGGCGGGACACCGGGGTCCCTTTTGGGGAGTGGGAGGCCATGAAGGGCCGGGGCTCCTCGGTGGGGAGGGGGCGGCCCTGAGGGGCCGGGACACCGGGATGCCTTGAGGTGGGGGTGCTTCGCCGGCCTGGTTCACCCCCACCGTGATAGGGGGAGTGGGGGGGGCACTGGGGATCCCGGGTAGCTGGGACCCCCGAGGTGACGGACCCCGCAGGCGGTGGCGGAGCTGGGCTGGGCCGCCCCCACGGCCATCCAGGCCGAGGCCATTCCCCTGGCGCTGGAAGGCCGCGATCTCCTGGCCCGGGCCAGGACCGGCTCCGGGAAGACGGGGGCCTACGGGCTGCCCCTGCTCCAGCACCTCCTGCGCCTCAAGGCGGTGAGCGGGGGGGGATCAGGTGCTGGGGGGTACGTGGGGTGTCAAGCAGGGGTGGGTGCTGGGGGGCACGGGGGCACCGGGGCACCCTGGGGTGTTGGGCTTGGGTGGGTACCGGCAGGTACGCCGGCTCTGTGGGGTGTTGGGTATGAGGGGGGGGGCACCGTGGGGTATCTAGGGAGGGGTGGGCACTGTGGGGCAGGTGGGATTTGGGATGTGTGGGCAGGAGTGGGCACTGTGGGGCACATGGTGTACGTAGGCAAGGGTGGGCACCGTGGGGTACACGGCCTCTGTGGGGTGCCTGGGCACGGGTGGGCACCGTGGGGTAGAGCTGGGTGCTGTGGAGTGTTGAGCTGGGGGGGGGGACACGCTGTGGGGCACGGGGGCACCCTGGGCCGTGTGGGCAGGGACGGGCTCCGTGGGGCGCCGGGGCAGCTCTCCCGTGCGCCGGCGGTGACGGCGGGCGGGCGCAGGCACCCTCGGCGGTGGCGCAGGCGGTGCGGGCGCTGGTGCTGGTGCCCTCCAAGGAGCTGGGGCAGCAAGTGGTGCGCAGCCTGCGGCAGCTGGCGGCTTTCTGCGCCCGCGACGTGCGGGTGGCCGACCTCTGCGCCCAGACCGACCTCGCCGCCCAGCGGTAAGCTCACCCCCAAACCGCTCCCCACCCACCAGCCCCGGACGCCTGGGTCCCCCCCGTCAAGCGGTGGGGGGGTTGACGGCAGAGGTGGGTGACGCCGTGTGTCGCCAGGCCGGTGCTGATGGAGAAGCCGGACGTGGTGGTGGGCACGCCGGGGCGGGTGCTGGCACACCTCAGCGCCCGCAGCCTGAGCCTGCGGCACTCGCTGGAGCTGCTGGTGCTGGATGAGGCCGACCTGCTGCTCTCCTTCGGCTTCGGCGAGGACATCAAGTCCCTGCTGTGGTGAGGGGCACCCCGGCGTGGGGGGCGCTGCAGGGGACCTGGGGGGCGCTGCCAGGGCTGGAGGATACGGGGGGCACAGCCAGGGGCTTGGGGACACTCAAGGTTTGGGGGGGCACAGCAGGGGTTTGAGGGCACTGAGGGTTTGGGGGGGACTTTTGCAGCTGGAGGACATAGGGGGTACAGCCAAGGTTTTAGGGGAACAGTGCTGGGGCTGGGGAGGACGCTGAGGATTTTGGGGGTCAGTGCCACGGCTGGGGGGCACTGCTGGGGTTGGAGGACATGGGGAGTACAGCTAGAAGTTTGGGGGACACTGAGGGTTTGGGGGGCACTGCTGGAAGTAGAGAACACGGGGGGCACAGCCAGGGGTTTGGGGCCACTGCCAGGGCTGTGGGGCACAGCGGGGCTGGAGGACACGGTGGGCGCAGCCAGGGCAGGACAACATGGGGGGCCACTTGCAGAGCTGGGGGACATTTGGGGTGCGTTGCCAGGGCTGAGGGGTGCAGTGGGGCTCAAGAGGGGGAAACCGCGTGTTGCCAGGTCTGGTGCCAAGGGTTCTGGGGGGCTGGCGCTGAGTCTCCCCCGGCCCTGCGCCCCCCCCAGCCACCTCCCCAAGATCTACCAGGCCCTGCTCATGTCGGCCACGTTCAGCCCCGACGTGGAGGCCCTCAAGGAGCTGGTGCTGCACAACCCGGTGAGTGGGCACTTGGGGGGACACGGGGAGAGGTTTAGGGTGCCCAAGGGGGATATGAGGGGAGATTTGGGGGGTGCAGAGTGGGCGCAGAGATGGGAAGACAGCGGGACTTGCGAATACAGCACCCACAGGGGCGCATTTTGGGGGACATACGGGGTACGGCGGACACCGGGGCGCACCAGCGGGTGGAGGGGGGTGGGGGCACGACAGCCCCGTGCCCACGTCCCCCCCAACCCTGCCGCGGTGGGTGCAGGTGACGGTGCGCCCGCCGGAGCCGCAGCTACCCAGCAGCTCCCAACTGCGGCAATTCGTGGTGCGCTGCGGCACGGAGGAGGACAAGTTCCTGCTGCTCTGCGCCCTGCTGAAGCTGAGGCTGCTGCGGGGCCGGGCCCTGCTCTTCGTGGGCACCCTCGCTCGCTGCTACCGCCTCAAGCTCTTCCTCGAGCAGTTTGGCATCCCTGCCTGCGCCCTTAATTCCGAGCTGCCGGCCCGCTCCCGGTAACCCCCAAGGGGACGGTGGGGTGCTCGGCTGGGTGAGGGTACCCCTGGGGTGGTGCGGAGGAGGGTAAAGGGGAAAGCGGGGTGTCCACGAAGGGCCCAGGGGGGTGACGGGGTGCCCCCGGGGAGCAGGGTGACTGCTGGGGGCTTGTGGAAGAAGGTGAGGGGCAGCCTTGGGTCGAGGGAAAGCGGGGTGCTGCCTGGGGACAAGGGGTGCCCGAGGGCATCTCGGGTGAGCTAAGGGGTGCCCGGGGAAATAGGGTGCCCTTGGGGTGCCAGGGGAAATGCCCATGGGGGTAAGGACGCCCTGGGGGGGTCCCAGGAGGGTGCAGGGTGCCCGTGGAAGAAGGGCAGGGGTACCTGTGGGTTTGGGGCAGGGGGGCAGACACCAGAGAGGGGTGCCCGTGGTGGGGACGCTGACGGGCACCCGCTTTGTCCCCAGGTGTCACGTCATCACCCAGTTCAACCGGGGCATCTACGACTACATCGTGGCCACCGACGAGGAGGCGCCGGCGGTGCCCGCGGAGCAGCCCCCACGCAAGAAGCGCAGGGGTGCTGCCCAGAGGTGAGTCCCGTGGGTGCCGCTGTGTCACCACGGTGATGTCCCGCTGCGGCCAGGGAGGGCTCAGGCCAGGGAAAGTCACCCAGAGCTGTCGGGGTGCTTCTGCCTGGGGTGTCCCTGTCCCCACCAAGGTCCTGTGCCCAGAGGAGGTCCCTGTGCCCGCTGGGATGTCCCTCTCTCCAGGGGGTTCCCTGTGCCCGCCATGTCCCCAAGGCAGGGGTGCAGTTCTCTTGTCTGGGGGGGGGGTTTATGCCTTGTGCCCGTGTGGGTGTCTGCCCAAGGGAAGTCCTTGTGTCCAGCGTGTCCCCTTCTTTGTAGGGGTCTCCTTGCCCTGTCCCCGTGGCACTGGGGTCATCGTGCCCAGGGTGTCCCTGTGCCCCTGTGGGTGTCGGTACCCAGCGTGTCCTCGTACCCACAGGGATCCCCTTTCCCAGTGTCCCCGCGCCCATGTGAGTGTCTGTGTCCCAAATATCCCCTTGCCCGGGATGTCCCCGTGTCCATAGGGGTCCCTAAGCCACCCCAACACCTTGTGTGTGTGTGTGTGTCCCCAAGCAAGGGCAAGGACCCGGAGTACGGCGTCGCGCGGGGCATTGACTTCCAAAATGTGGCCGCTGTCATCAACTTCGACGTGCCGCCGACGGTCGAGTCCTACATCCACCGCGTGGGCAGGTACGTGGGGACGCGGGGAGGGGACGCGGCGGTGCCCGCGGTGGCTGGCGGCCCCCTCGGGTGGCCGTCCCACCGCCGCGTCCCCTCCGTGCCCGCAGGACGGCCCGCGCCGACAACCCCGGCACGGCGCTAACCTTCGCGCTGCCCGAGGAGCAGGATGCCCTGGCCCAGATCGAGAACACGCTCGCCGGAGGTCGGGGGGACACCGTGTCACTTCGGGGAGGGGGGGGGGGGGGGCAGCGGGTGCTAAGGGACATCGGAGGGGTGCGGGGTGTCAGGAGTGAGGGTGGGGGTGACCCCACGCGTCCCCGTGTGTCCCCAGAGAACGGCGAGTCGATGCTGCAGCCCTACAAGTTCTCCACGGAGGAGATCGAGGGACTGCGCTACCGCTGCCGGGTAGGTGGGCGGCGGGCAACGCCGGGGAGGGGGTGCCGGTGGCACTGGCTGGCGGGGGGGTGCCAGGCCCTGACACCCCATGTGTCCCCCACTCCCAGGACGCCATGCGCTCCGTCACCAAGCAGGCGGTGAAGGAGGCCCGGCTGCGGGAGATCAAGGATGAGCTGCTCAACTCGGAGAAACTCAAGGTAAGCGCTGCTCCGGTTCCCGGCGGGCTCGGGGCTGCCCGAGGGGCAGACGACAGCGTCCTGGGGGTCCGCGGGCAGCCTGGGGTGGGTACCGGGCGCTGCCAGCCCCCCCGATTCTCCGCCCCCAGGCATACTTCGAGGACAACCCCCGCGACCTGCACGTCCTGCGCCACGACAAGCCCCTGCACCCCGCCATCGTCAAGCCTCACCTCCGCAACGTGCCCGAGTACCTGGGTACGTCCCCATGCCCGCCGGCCGGCGCTGGTTTTGGGGGAGAAAAGGAGTGGGATTTGGGACCCTGGGTGGTGAGAGCGGCATAGAGGCAAAATGGTGCCTGGGGGTGACGTTGTGGGGGGACGGGGACGTCCCTGGGGCCACCGGCACCCTCTCACCCGCTGCTCTCTGCCCGCAGTGCCCCCCAGCCTCCGCGGCATCGCCAAACCCCACCTCAAGAAGCGCAAGTGTCTGCGGCTGCGCCACGCCGGTGCCAACCGTCGGGGCGGCTCGACGGTGAGTGCGGAACGGGCAGGGAGGGACCCCCACGCACACATCCCCCTCGCTGCCAGGGGGTCCGACGCTGCTTTTCTTTCCTCCCCCACCTCCAGTCCCGCGGCACCGGCAACCCGCTGCAGAGCTTCAAGTACGCCCGACGCCGCGCCAAGCGCCCGGCCGCGCCGCCCTCCTGAGCTTCCCCCGGTGCCCCACGGACTCTGCCTGCTCCGGGGAGGGGGCACCGCGGCCGCCTCGCAGCCCGCCCAGCCAAGGAACGGGGTGTCTCCGTGCCGTACCCTGCGGGGCGGCCGTGCCCAATAAAGGTGCCAACGGACTGTGCCAGCTGTGTGCTGTGTCGTGCCGTCGCCTTGCCGGGCGCTGCTTCTTGCCGGCCTGCGTGCGGTGCCCCCGCCGGCTACGTGACGGGGAAGGTTGGTGACGCAGGGGCGGGAAGCGGCGTCTCTGGTTGATGCTGGGCAAAGGTGCCAGGGCGTTATCGCCCCCCCCCCCCCTTATCGAGGCCAAGGCTGTACAAGGGCCATAAATCGGGGCAAGGACGCAGTGGGGGCATGGCACCGCCAGCTTTGGGGGGCTCGGGTCCCCCCAAGCGCCCCATCACCCCTGTGCCGACGTTGCCGTGAGCCTGGTAGCCTGGCACGTCTCTCCCCGGAGCCGGCACCGTGCCTTGGGCGGCACGCGGCTTGCGTGCTGCCCGCTCGCCCCGGCCGGGTCCCTCCCGGGGTGCCCAGGTTCACCCAGCCCTGCCCCGTGGCATACGAGGCAGGCGTTACCCCTCGGGGAGCCTGAAATCACCCGCCAAGGCATCTTATCGGGGTTACGGCGTCTTATCGGGGGCCACCGCTCTGGTCCAAGGCTGCCTGCTGGCCCTGAACTGTTCCTGGCACTGGGGCAGAGGGCTCTGGCAGCGGCACCCTCCCGCGGGCACGGCAGCCCTGCTTCGGTAACAGCTTCGGTAACGGCGGAGGTTTTGCTGCCCACGCGGCGTGGGGAGGGAGACGGTTTCTCTTGCCCCCCGCCGACGGTGGCCTGGCGCGCGCCGCCGGCACCGCCGAGGCGCCCGTCTCCCCGGCGCTAGGCTGGCGGGGTGAGTTTCCCACGGTTGGCACCAAGGCCGGCACGGCCTCTCCGCTTCCTTCTCCACCCTGCGAAACCCACGACCCCGCGGGGCATCCTGGGTGGGCACGGCTCCAAAACTTCCCTCTTTTCCCCCTCAAAACAAGGCTCTGCCGGGGAAGCGGGGTGGCCCCTCCTCGGGCAGGGGTGCCCCTGGGCACCTCCCCGGGATGTGTCGGCTGGTTGCGGCGGCTATCGATCAGGGTTAATGATCACAAGGGCTTTACAGCTCCGGCGAGGGCTGATTGGCTTCGGCGTCGTCAGGCCAGAAGACCTCACCGGCGGCGGGCAACCGCCCAGGGGATACGGGGTCTTATAGGAGCCGGGAGAAGCCGGCGGCACCCTTTTGCCCAGGATGCCGGGCTCTGCCGCGCTGGCCGGCGCGGTGCTCGGCGCCTTCCTGGCGCTGGTAGGTGCCCGGGGGTTGGCACGGCCGAGCCGGAGGGATGCCGGGGGCCGGGCCGCGGTGACCGCTGGTGGCAAAGCCGTGGCGGTGCCCGTGGGGTGAGGCTCGGAGGGGCCGGGGATGGCAGAACCGGGGGGGGGGGGGGGGACGCCGGCACGCTGCCCGTCAGGAGCCGTTTGGAGGGGCTGGGGTGTCGCGCCCCGCGGGACGGGGTGCTGCCCACTGATATCCCCCCCCCGCCTCCCCGCCACAGGCTGCGCCGACGTTCACTCCCATCCACCGCGCCGGTTACTGCGCCTTCTACGGCGAATGCGGTCGCAACCCGGAGGTGAACATCTCGCTGGTGTCCTCCAAAGTGCCGTGCCTCTCCAACACGCCGGCGCGGGTGGCCACGGGCCCGCTGCTGGCGCTGCTCCGCACCGTCTGCCCCGAGCTGGCGCGGGGGAGCGCGGAGACGACGCGGGTTTGCTGCTCCTTGGCGCAACTGAGCGCCCTCCAGCTCAGCGTGGCGCTTTCCGGCACCGTCCTTTCCCGCTGCCCGGCGTGTGCCAGGAATTTCGCCAACCTTTACTGCAACAACATCTGCAGCCCCGACCAGAGCCTCTTCACCAACGTCACCCGCGTCATCAACCGCACCACGGCGCAGGGGACGCCCCAGCTCGCTGTCGTGGAGTACCAGTGTTTTTACCGGCAGTATTTCGCCGACGACTCTTTCGCTTCCTGCCGGGGCGTCCGGTTACCGGCTACCGGCGGTTACGCCATCGATACCATGTGCGGGCGTTACGGCGCCCGGCTCTGCACCACCCAGCGCTGGTTGGATTTCCAAGGGGATAAAAACAACGGCCTGGCGCCGCTGCAGATCGACTTCCAGCTGGTGCCCAACGGCACGCAGCCCGGCGATGCCGTCGTGCCGCTGGGCGGGACGGCCTGGCGCTGCAACCAGGCTCTCAGCGCCCAGGAGCAGCCTTGCTCTTGCCAGGACTGTGCCGAATCCTGCCCGCCGGTGATCGCCCCCCCCGGCCCCGCAGCCCCACTTTCTCCTGGGCAACGCCAACGGCGCCTTGGTCCTCTGCGGGCTGCTCTTCGGCCACCTCGCCCTCGTCTTCGTCGTCTCCTTGCTGTGCCAGTGCTGGCGGGCCAAGAAGAAGAAGGGCACCGCGCCGCAGCCGGCACCGGCGCCTGCCGCCGGCTGCTCGGCGCGCCTGGGCGACGCCAGCCACCGCGTCCTGGCGAGGGCTTTCCGCCGGTGGGGCACGCTGGTGGCCGGGCACCCCGTGACGGTGCTGGCGGTGGTGGCCGTGCTGGCGGGCGGTTTATCGGCCGGTTTGGTTACCCTACGTCTCACCACCGATCCGGTGGAGCTGTGGTCGGCGCCGGGCAGCCGTGCCCGGCAAGAAAAAGCCTTTTACGACCGACACTTCGGTCCTTTCTTCCGCACCAACCAGGTGATCGTGACGGCACCGGGCCGGCCCAGCTCCGGCTACGAGTCGGTGGTGTTGGGCGCCAAGAACTTCAGCGGGGTGCTGTCGGAGGAGGTGCTGCGGGCGCTGCTGGAGCTGCAGGAGCGGCTGGCGGCCACCACGGCGTGGGCACCGGTGGCGGGCAGGGAGGTGACGCTGAGCGACGTCTGCTACGCCCCCCTCAACCCTACGCAGCCCGGGCTGGCCGACTGCTGCGTCAACAGCGTCACCCAGTACTTCCAGAACAACGGCACCCGCCTGGCCATGACGGCCACCCAGACCGACGGCAAGAAGACGGGCACCGTCGACTGGCACGATCATCTCATCTACTGCGTCAAGTGGGTGCCGCTCCCCGGGGATGGAGGCGGCGGGGGGGGGACCGTGGGGTCGGGGGGATGGATGTAGGGTGCTGGGTGTGGGGTGCTGGGCGGTGGGGCCGGGGGGATGCCCGCAGGGTGCTGGGCATGGGACGGTGTCCTCAGGGTGCTGGGCTGTGGGACTGGGGTGCTCTCTATGGCGTGCTGGGCACGGCACGGTACCTGTGGGGTGCTAGGTCGTGGGGTTGGGGTGCTATCTATGGGGTGCCCAGCAAGGTGCGGCGCCCATGGGGTGCTGAGCTGTGGGGCCGCGGTGCTATCTGTGGGGTGCCCAGCACGGCACGGTGCCCACGGGGCCAGAGTGATGCCCGCAGGGTGCCAGGCACAGGACGGTGCCCGCGGGGTGCTGGGCTGTCGTGGGGTCAGGGTGACGGCCACAGGGTGCTGGGCCCAGCGCAGTGCCCGCGGGGTGCCGAGCTGCGGGGTCGGGGTGATATATACGGGATGCCCAGCACGGCACGGTGCCCGCAGGGCGCTGGGCTGCGGGGTCGGGGTGATGCCCGTGGGGTGCTGAGCACGGCACGGTGCCCGTGGGGTGCTGGGGTGCGGGGTCAGGGTGCTGCCCGCACCCCAGCTGCCACCTCGGGGGCACCCAGCACGGCGCATTGCTCGCGGGGTGCCGCTCGCGCGGCTCGGCGTGACCCCGCGGCGCCGAACCCCGCGGCGGGCTCGGGGTGGGCGCCGGCGGGGGGGGCACCGGGGCGGGCGCAGCCGCCTGCTCACCGGGCGCCGTGTCCCCACCAGCTCCCCGCTCTCCTTCAAGGACATCACGGCGCTGGAGCTGAGCTGCATGGCCGAGTACGGCGGCCCCGTCTTCCCCTACATCGCCTTCGGCGGCTACCCCGGTAAGCGCTGGGCATCGCCGGGACGGGTGGGCACGGCGGGTGGGATGTCACCCGGGGGGGGGACACGTCACGTCTCCCGCCGATCCCCGCAGGCTCGGAGTACACGGAGGCGGAGGCGTTGATCGTCACCTACTCCCTCAACAACTTCCCCCGCGACGATCCCCGCCACGAGTGGGTGCTGAGCTGGGAGCGCCGCTTCCTCGAGGTGGTGGGCGACTTCCAGCGCGCCCACGGCCCCAACCTCTCCGTCGCCTTCATGGCCGAGGTGAAGCACCCGCTGGCTGGGTTTTGGGGGGGGTGGTGGAACGGGGGCACCCCCTGACCCGTCTCTTTTCCGCCAGCGCTCGCTGGAGGATGAGATCAACCGCACCACGGGGGAGGACATCCCCGTCTTCGCCATCAGCTACCTCGTGGTCTTCGCCTACATCGCCCTGGCGCTGGGCGAGTACACGGCCTGGCGCCGCGTCCTGGTACGCGCCGGGGGCGGAGGGTGGGTGTCGGGGTGATGCCAGCACCCCAGGGTCCCCCGCCGGGTGCTGAGCGGGTGGTCGTCCCCGTCCCCCCCCCTCCCCAACCCCGTTGCAGGTGGAGTCGAAGGTGACGTTGGCGCTGGGGGGCATCGCCGTGGTGCTGGGCGCCGTTTTCGCCTCCATGGGGTTCCTGGCGCTGCTGGGGTTGCCTTCGTCCCTCGTCATCCTCGAGGTCGTGCCCTTCCTTGTCCTCGCCGTGGGCGCGGACAACATCTTCATCTTCGTGCAGGAGTACCAGGTCGGTGGGCACGGCGGGGGGGGGGACCCGGCGGGTACAGGGGTCCCCATGGGGCAGGTGGGCACGGGGATGCTCTGGGGACGGGGTCCCCGTGGGGCACAGGGGCACCTTTGGGTGCAGGGATTCCCACGGGGAATGTGGCCCTTGGGGGGGGGAGGGGGGTTTACTTTTGGGCAAGGGTCTCCCTGTGGGGCAGGTGGGCACCCCTGAGTGGGGACGTCCCCGTGGGGCGCAGGGGCACGGGGCACCCACGGGCGCCGGGATCCCCACGGGGCACGGCGGCCCTCGCCGTACACGTGGAAGCACCCCCAGGCTGGGGCGGTGGGTGCCTGTGCGGGGTCCCCGGAGTGGGGGCCACCCACGGCGGGTGCCCCCTCCTCACCGCCCCGGCCAGCAGCAGTCGCAGCGAGAGCCGGGCGAGACGCGGGAGCAGCACGTCGGGCGAGTGCTGGCGCGGGTGGCACCCAGCATGCTGCTCTGCAGCCTCTCCGAGGTCATCTGCTTCTTTTTGGGTGAGCGGGGGCACGGCGGGGGGGGGGCACAGGGACATGGGGGGACGCAGCAGGGGCACGGGGTCGGGGTGGGGGGGGGGGGGGGGCACAGGGACGTGGCACACCCGGCAGGCACGGTGCACCCGCGGGCACGGTGCACCCGGTGGGTGCAGTGGATGTGGGCGCGTGGGGCTGGGGTGTGGGGGGGTACGTTGCGGGGGTGCTGACGCCGGGTACCCGCAGGCGCCCTCTCCTCCATGCCCGCCGTCCGGACCTTCGCCCTCACGGCCGCCGTGGCCATCGCCTTCGACTTTCTCCTCCAAATGTCGGGGTTCGTCGCCCTGTTGGCGCTCGATGCCCGGCGGCAGGAGGTACGGCGCGCGGGGACGGGGACGGCGGGGAGCACGGGGTGCCCCTGCCTGGGAGGGTGGGCGCGGGGTGGGCACCGGGTGGGAGGGTGCACGGGTGGTCCCATGATGGGCATGGGGCGGGCAACGGGGTGCCCGTGGGCACGAGGGGGCACGGGGTGGGCATGGGGTGGGCAACGGGGTGCTCGTGGGCACGAGGGGGCACGGGGTGGGCATGGGGTGCTCGTGGGCACGAGGGGGCACGGGGTGGGCATGGGGTGCCACCAGTGGGCACAGGGTGCCCGTGGGAGCGAGGATGCCCAGGATGGGTGTGGGGTGCCCATGGGTATGAGGGTGTTCAGGGGTTGGCATGGGGTGACGTTAGGGTCCGTAGGGTGGGCGTGGGGTGCCCATGGGGTATCTCGGTACCTGGGGTGGACACGGCGGGGGGGGGCTCAAGGTGGATACAGGGTGGGCACGGGGCGCCCGAAGCCCTTAGGGTGCCCTGAACGAGCACGGGGCGCCCGTATGCCCAAGGGTCTTTGGGATTGCCATGGGGTGCCCGCCCATGGATGCCGGGGTGGGCAGAGGGCACCCCCCCCCCCCCCCCCGCAGCCGGGGTGCCGTGCCGGGACCCGTGCCATCCCGTCGCTGCCCGCAGGCCGCCCGCTTCGACCTCTGCTGCTGCTGCGGGATGGGCAAGGGGGGTCCGGCGGGGCCGGGTGCGCGCCTGCTGCGCCCGCTGCTGCACCGCTACTACACCCCGCTGCTGCTGCACCGCCTGGCGCGACCCGTCGTGGTGAGGGGGGGGGGGTCTGGGGGGGGTCTTGGGGGGGCCATGGGGATGGCGAGGTTCCTGGGGATCGGGGGGGGATGTGGGGGGTGTGTGGGGGGGGTGTCTGGGTGGTCTCGGGAGGTGGAGGGGGAATGGGACATGGGGGGCCTGGGGGCCCTCCGGAGGAGCGTGGGAGGTTTGGGGGGACGTAGAGGTGTCGCGAGGGGATTTGGGGGGTCCCCTCATTGGGGTGCCGCTGGCTGGCAGGTGCTGCTCTTCCTCTTCCTCGCCTGCGCCGGGCTCTACTTCACGCTGCAGGTGCCCGTGGGGCTGGACCAGGAGCTCGCCATGCCCAAGGTGGGGGCTGGCTCTGGGGGTACCCCCACCCCAGGCTGCAGGGGGTGACGGGTGCCCGGGGTTGGGGACACGCGGGGACAGCGTGGTCCTCTACGAGGATGCACGGGGGTGGTACGGCTCCTATAGGGATGCACGGGGACAGCGTGGCCCCATATGATGGGCACAGCGTGAGGGTGGCACGGCCCCGTACGGGGATGCACGGGGGTGGCACGGCCCCAAACAGGGAGGCGCGGGACAGTATAGCCCCGTATAGGGCCACCGCAGGGATGGCACGGCCCTTTATGGGCACAGCCCGGGGATGGCGCGGCCCCTATGGGGCCAGCACAGCCCTCTATGGGGCCAGCGCGGGGATGGCGTGGCCCCATACGGGCGCAGCACAGCACCGTGGAGCTGACGGCCCCGTACGGGAACGCACGGGGGTGATACATCAGGCGGGGGGGGGGTGGCACGGCCCTATACAGGGACGTGGGGATGGTGGGACCCCGTCTGGGGACCACCGGGACACTATGGGTGGGTGCCCCCCCCCAGGACTCCTACATGCTGGAGTACTTCGCCGCCCTGAACCAGTACCTGGCGGTGGGGGTACCCACCTACTTCGTCACCACCGGCGGCTACAACTTCTCCTCCCCGGCCGGCATCAACAGCATCTGCTCCAGCGCCGGCTGCGCCACCGACTCCCTCACCCACACCATCCAGTACGCCACGCGCTTCCCCAACGTGTGAGTGGGGCGCGGGGGGCACGGGGCTGGGCGGGCAGGGTCCCGCCAGCCTCTTGCCAGCCCTGTCTCTGCCCAGGTCCTACCTCGCCATCCCCGCCACCTCCTGGGTGGACGATTTCCTCGACTGGCTCAACCCCACCAGCCGCTGCTGCCGCATCCACCGGTTCGGCAACCTCACCGGGGAGTTCTGTCCTTCCACCAGCAGTGAGTGGGCACCGGGGCCCTGGGGGGATGCCATGGTGGCCGCTGGGGGCACGTGAGGTCTACACCGTGGTGGCCGTTGGGTGCCCATCATGGTGTACATTGGGTGCCCACCATGGTGGCTGTTGGGTGCCCATCATGGTGGCCGTTGGCTGTCCATCATGGTGTACATTGGCTGTCCATCATGGCGTACATTGGGTGCCCACCATGGTGTACATTGGGTGCCCACCATGGTGGCCATTGGGTGCCCATCATGGTGTACATTGGGAGCCCACCACGGTGGCCGTTGGGTGCCCATCATGGTGTACGTTGGGTGCCCATCATGGTGTACATTGGGTGCCCACCATGGTGGCTGTTGGGTGCCTATCATGACGTACATTGGCTGCCCATCATGACGTACATTTGGTGCCCACCATGGTGGCCATTGGGTGCCCGTCATGGTGTACATTGGGTGCCCACCATGGTGGCCGTCGGGTGCATGTGAGGTCCCCGCTGTGGAGGTCATTGGTTGTATGTTGGGCGCCCATTGGGTGGACATCGTGACGCCCATTGGGATCCCATTAGGTGTCCGTTGGGTGCCTGTGATGGTGCCCATTGGATGGCCACCGTGGGTCCCATTCGGAGACCACTGGGATCCTATTGGGTGCCTGTTGTATTCCCATTGGGTGCCCACTGGATGCTTGCCATGGCGCCAACTGGTTGCCCGCCACGGTGCCCATGGAATGCCATTGGCTGGGCGTTGGGTGCCTACTGGGGTGCCATGGGGTCTACTGGTTGTGTGCCATGGTGTCCACTGGGTGCCTGCCGTGGTGCCCGTTGGGTGCTGGTCACCACCCCGTGGTGCTGACCGTGGCCGTGCCCGCAGGTGACCCCAGCTGCCTCGGGGGCCAGTGCCTGAACGCCACGCGGCGCCCGACGGTGGAGGAGTTCGAGCGGTTCCTGCCCTGGTTCCTCCACGACCACCCCACCCTGCAGTGCGCCAAGGGGTAGGTGCCACCTGGGGGGGGGGGGGGCCACCGGCAACAAGGGGCAACACACGTACACGGGGGGGCACGCACGTGCACGCGGGCACAGACGTACACGCGGACGTCAGTGTGGGCAGATGGGCACCCACGCTCTGGGTGCCCACCTCACCCCTTGCCCCCCCCCCCCCGCAGCGGTCTGGGCGCCTACGACACGGCGGTGAGCATGGACGCCAACGGCACCATCCTGGGTGAGTGTAGGGTGGGCGGCGTGGCGTGGGCACCCTAGGGTACCCGGCTGACCCCCCCCCCCCCCACCCCCCCCCCATCTCCCACAGCCTCCCGCTTCATGGCGTACCAGAGCCCCCTGCGCACTTCGCAGGAGTACACGGCGGCGCTGCGGGCTGCCCGCGACCTGGCCGAGGAGATCACCACCACCCTGCGCCGGGTGCCCGGCACCCCCCCCGACTTCCGAGTCTTCCCCTACACGTAAGCACCCGCCGCGGGTCGGGGGGCTCGACCGCGGGAGGACGGGGAAGGGTGCTCAGCACGGGGTGCTGGGGGTGCCCCAGCGCCCTGTTAGGGGTCAGAAGTGGGTGCTCCGCTTAGGGGTGCCCGGCCAGGGTCAGTGTGGGCATCCCACAGCCTTGCTGGGGATTAACACGGGTGCCCGGTTCGGGGCTGGGGTCCGCGTGGGTGTCCCAGTTAGGCGTCAGCGTGGGCGCCCGGTCAGCGGTACCCGGCCAGGGTCGGCACGGGTGCCCGTCTCGGGGTGCCAGCGTGACGGTGACGCTCCCTGGCAGGGTGACCTACGTCTACTACGAGCAGTATCTGACGGTGGTGGCCGAGGGCGTCATCACACTGGCGCTGTGCCTGGTGCCCACCTTCGTCGTCTCCTTCCTGCTGCTGGGCATGGACCTGCGCTCCAGCGTTGCCACCCTCCTCACCATCGCCATGATCCTGTTGGACACCGTGGGAGCCATGACCCTCTGGGATGTCCCCTACAACGCCGTGGCCCTCATCAACCTCGTTGCGGTGCGGGACGATGCGGGGATTTGGGGCACGTGGGGGTACAGGAGGCGGCAGAAGGAGATGGGATGCACAGGGTGACGTGGGGACAGAGCAGCCTGGGGCGCGCAGGGTGGCACGGGGCACTGGGACACGCAGGGTGCGCGAGCACGGGACGGGCGCCCACCAGCCATGCCCAGCCGTGGGGCCCCCCCACCCCGTGGCAGCCCGGAGGAGCACCCACGGGTGCCCCTGGGTGACAGCCCGTCCCTGCAGGCCGTGGGCATCTCGGTGGAGTTCGTGTCCCACATCACCTGCGCCTTCGCCCACAGCACCAAGCCCGACCGGGTGGAACGAGCCGCCGAAGCCACCGTCAACATGGGCAGCAAGGTGGGCACGGGACGGGGGGGGTGACGGCTGCGCAAACCCCCTCCCCTCCCCGGGGACAGGAGGGACAGGGTGACCCGGCCGTTGCTGACCCCGTCCTGGGCGCAGGTGGTGGCCGGGGTGGCCATGACCAACCTGCCCGGCATCGTGGTGCTGGCCTTCGCCAAGGCACAGCTCATTCAGATCTTCTTCTTCCGCCTCAACTTCATCATCACCCTGGTGGGGCTGGCCCACGGCCTCATCTTCCTCCCCGTCCTCCTCAGCTACATTGGTAAGACCCCCCTGTCCCCCCCCGGGGACGGTGCCCTGTCCCCGAAGTGCCCGCCGGGAGGACGATGGCAGCCTCCCGCTGTCCCCTATCGTCCCCGCAGGACCCAGCCCACGGGTGCCAGTGGGGGACACAGTGGGGGACACAGCGGGGGACACGGCGGCCGGTGCCGAGCAGGGTGTGGGGCTGGCCCTCAGCAACCCCGGCTTCAAGGACGAGGACAAGGACAAGGATGAGGCCACGGCCCCCAGGCAGGGCTGAGCCCTGCTGCCCCTCACCGCCCCCTCCCGCCGCCGCTTTTTCTACTGCTGTCGTATTTAAACTGGTTTTCTCAGATTCACGATTGGGTTTAACTGGGACAGCCAAGGGGGGGGAAGAAGGGGCACCTTATACAGAAACTGCATCTTGGCTCTGAAGCGTGACGGGGTCTGTGCGGGGACGCGGGGACGTGGACACGGGATCAGGACATGTGGGAGACGTGGGCACCAGGGCGATGGGGACATATGGGGCGCAAGGGGACAGTGGGGATGGAGCCCTGTGGGGCACATAGGCATCACAGGGACATGGACATGTGGGACACATGGGCACCCCAAGGCTGGGGCCATGGGGGGCACAGGGGACAAGGACACGTGGGGCACGTGGGCATGGCAGCGATGGGGTCCACAGTGACAGGGCCACATGGGGCACAAGGGCATCACCGGGCCGTGTGGGGCACATGGGCACTATCGGGACAGGGACACGGGGGGCACGTGGACATTATGGGGACAGGGACATGGGGGGCACATGGGCACCGCAGGGCTGGGGCCACTTGGGGCACAGGGGCATCGCGGGGCCAGGCCCACCCCACAGCAACTGGGTGCCCCCCCCAACCCCTCTGAGACCCACAGGCAAGGCAGGGTGGGCACAAACCCCCACTTTATTCCCGCCCCGGGGGGGCACCGCCGGACGCTAGAGGTACTTGTAGACCACCTTGGCGGGCACCGTCTGCAGCTCCAGGCGCACGGGGCACTTGTAGAAGTGGGAGAGGAGGGTCTCGGCGTAGCCCACCAGAAAGTAGAGCTTGGCGGGCGGCAGGGCCCGCGCCAGCACCAGGCAGACCACCAGCAGGTTGGCGCGGCGCTTCAGCACGACCTCGTCCGCCAGGACGCCGGGGAAGGTGCCGTAGAAGAATCGGCGCAGGAAGGCGTCCTCCACCGCCCGCTCCGCCGCGCCCGGCTCCTCGGCCAGGTTCCCTGCGGGCACGGAGAGGGTCGGCGCCGGCACCGACGCGCCTCGCCGGGTCACGATGGCCCCACCGTCACCGTGTGCCCGCCCCACATGTCACTGGCCCCGCCACGGCCATGTGCCCCACACGTCCCCGTCCCCACGATGACCGTGTGTCCTATCCCCACAATGCCCGTGTGCCCCACGTGCTCCTGCCCACTCCATGCCCACGTGCCCCACACGTCCCTGTCCCCACGCAATCCCGTGGCCCATCCCCACAAATGCCCTCGTGCCCCACGTGCCCCTGTCCCCCCCCCCGCGATGCCCGTGTGCCCCACATATCCCTACCTCCACAATACCCGTGTGCCCCACGTCCCTGTCCCCACAACACCCCATCCCCGCGATGCCCTTGTGCCCCGTATGTCCCCATCCCCGCACCCCCCATCCCCGCGATGCCCACGGGCGCCCCGTGCCCCACACGCCCCCATCCCCACCGCCCCATCCCGGTCCCCTCCATCCCCGGGGTGTGGGGGGGTGGGACGTGGGGTGACCCACCGGTGTGCAGGGAGAGCCAGCCCTTGCGGTGGGCGATGTAGTGGGGGGCGTGCGCCTGCTCGTAGGTCACCGGCTTGTCCCCTTTGCCCACGCGCACCCGCGCCGCCCGCGTCTGTGGGGACGGCGGCGTCAGAGGCGGGGGGACCCGGCGGGGGAGGCGGGGAGGGGGCACCCCCAGGGCTTACCTTGAGGCAGGCGGGGGTGGTGTGGAGGTGCCGGGGGGCCTCGGGGATGGGGCGGATGCGGGGCACTGCCTGGTGCGGTGACAAGGGTGAGGGACAACGGGCACCCCACAGCGGCCTGGGCGGGGGGGGTGTCTGGCCCTGCCCGGCCCCCTGTGCCCCCAAGGGCCAGTGTCCCCAGTGTCCCCATGTGACCCCCTGCCCGCTGTCCCCAGAGTGGAGCCACCATTGCTGGAGTCCCCCTGACACGGTGTCCCTGCAGCCTCCTGTGACCAGTGCCCCCCACACCTGGTGTCCCCCCACACCTGGTGTCCCCCCATACCCAGTATTCCCCAGGCCTATGCCCAATGTCCCTAGTGCCCCCCCCATACCAGGTGTCTCCCCATATCCAGTGTCCTGGTACCCCCCACACCCGGTGTCCCCAGTGTCCCCCATGCCTGGCATCCCCTATGCCCAGTGTCCCCCCACACCCAGTGTCCCCCATATCCACTGTCCCCAGAGCCCCCCACAGCCACTGTCCGCAGTGACCCCCATGCCTGGTGTCCCCTATGCCCTATGTCCCCAGTGTCCCCCATATCCAGTGTCCCTGGTGCCCCCCACACCCAGTGCCCCCCCACACCCAGTGCCCCCCCATACCCAGTGTCCCCCCACATCATATCCAGTGTCCCCAGAGCCCCCCATGCCCACATCCCCCCCCAGCCCATACCCCCCATGCCTGGTGTCCCCTATGCCCAGTGTCCCCAGTGCCCCCCCACACCCCGTGTCCCCCTTATCCAGTGTCCCCGGTGCCCCCCACAGCCGCTGTCCCCAGTGTCCCCCAGGCCTGGTGTCCCCTATGCCCCGTGTCCCCCATATCCAGTGACCCCGGTGCCCCCCCCAGCCCATACCCCCGGGCCTGGAGCCCCCGGTGCCCCCCACCCCCGGTGTCCCCCCCGGTGTCCCCACAGCCCCGTCCCGTCCCGTCCCGTCCCTCACCCGCAGCACCCGGGCAGCCGCGGGCGCCGCCATCTTGGACGGCGGGGCGGGGCGAAGGCGGCGGCGGCGCCCCCTGGCGGCGGGAGGCCGCGGGGGAGGAATGGGGGCACTGGGGCGGGAGACTGGGAGCACTGGGGGGTACTGGGGGTACTGGGGGGTAATGGGGGACACTCGGGGGTAATGGGGGTACTGGGGGTACTGGAGGGGTGCTGGGGGTAATGGGGGGGATACTGGGTGTAATGGGGGTAGTGGGGGTGTTGTAAATATTTTGGTAAAGAAATCAAAATTTAATCACATAGAAGAGTTGGGTTTGATTAAGAAGTAAAATTGTGAAGCATAACGTATAAGATTGTTAAGTTTGAAACGTAGCCATAGAAACTTGAGGAGCTGTGTTATGTGTGACTATAAGAACCTTAATATTGTTAAAGTTGGAAATAGCGAACCCTACAAACCTCACCAGGAAGTTACTGGTCTTTCTGTGTTCTGTTTCAAGAAACGAAGGAAACTGTCGTGGACACCAGTTTGCTGCTTGGAAACCCCCTTACCCTTCCCATCTCGATTTGAGTATCGAAGATTCCAATCTGTAGAGCTAAGTGTAACTGACCAATGAGTGTTTTTAAATAAGAGTATTGATAAGGTTACATAATCATAGGACCAATCATTAGAAAGGTTAAATTTAAGAACGAGCATAGTATGCATTTTTATAGAAAGAGCTTGTGTAACAAGGACCTGACAGAAAAAGTCTATAAAAACTGATGGATTTTGATACTAAGTGGGACACGCCTCTGGAGGAGCGATCCCCCGTGTCCTCAGCGCTGCAATAAACGAAGTGCCCGCTTCTTAACTTCACGTTGGTGTTAAGGAGTTTTATTCCGGATTTTGGTAAAAGGGGGTAATGGGGGGGTACTGGGGGGTAAGGGGGAATACTGGGGAGGTACTGGGGGTAATCATAGAATCGTTTAGGTTGGGAAAGACCTTCAAGATCATCGAGTCCAACCGTCAACCATGCCCACTAAACCATGTCCTGAAGTGCCATGTCTATGCATTTTTTGAACGCCTCCAGGGATGGTGACTCCACCACTTCCCTGGGCAGCCTGTTCCAATGCCTGACGACCCTTTCGGTAAAGAAATTTTTCCTAATATCTGATCTAAACCTCCCCTGGTGCAACTTGAGGCCATTTCCTCTTGTCCTATCACTAGTTACTTGGTAGAAGAGACCAGCACCCACATCACTACAACGTCCTTTCAGGTAGTTGTAGGGAGTGATAAGGTCTCCCCTCAGCCTCCTCTTCTCCAGACTAAACAACCCCAGTCCCCTCAGCCGCTCCTCATAAGACTTGTGCTCCAGGCCCTTCACCAGCTTGGTTGCCCTTCTCTGGACACGCTCCAGCACCTCAGTGTCTTTCCTGCAGTGAGGGGCCCAAAACTGAACACGGTACTCGAGGTGCGGCCTCACCAGTGCCGAGTACAGGGGAACGATCACCTCCCTGCTCCTGCTGGCCACACTATTTCTGATACAGGCCAGGATGCCGTTGGCCGCCTTGGCCGCCTGGGCACACTGCTGGCTCATATTCAGTCGGCTGCCTACTGGCACCCCCAGGTCCTTTTCTGCCGGGCAGATTTCCAGCTGCTCCTCCCCAAGCCCGTAGTGTTGTGTGGGGTTGTTGTGACCGAAGCGCAGGACCCGGCACTCGACGTTGTTGAACCTCATACGGTTGGCCTCGGCCCATCGATCCGGCCTGTCCGGATCCCTCTGTGGAGCCTTCCTACCCTCGAGCGGATCGACCCTCCCTCCCAACTTGGTGTCATCTGCAAACTTGCTCAGGGTGCACTGAATCCCCTCGTCCAGATCATTGATAAAGATATTAGAGAGAACTGGCCCCAAAACTGAGCCCTGGGGAACGCCACTTGTGACTGGGCACCAACTGGATTGAGCTCCGTTCACCACAACCCTCTGGGCTCGTCCAGCCAGCCAGTTTTTCACCCAGCGAAGAGGACACTTGTCCAAGCCATGAGCCACCAGCTTCTCAAGGAGTGTGCCGTGAGCCTTGCTGAAGTGCAGACAGATAGTACTGGTAGAAGTAATGGGGGCTACTGGGGGTAACAGGGGCACTGGGGGTATATGGGGCTACTGGGAGCACTGGGGGTAGTGGAAGATACTGGGGGTACTTGGGGTTACTGGGGGGTTATTGGGAGGTACTGGGGGTACTGGAAGATACTGGGGGTACTTGGGGTTACTGGGGGGTTATTGGGAGGTACTGGGGGTACTGGAAGATACTGGGGGTACTTGGGGTTAATGGGGGGTTATTGGGAGGTACTGGGGGTACTGGAAGATACTGGGGGTACTTGGGGTTAATGGGGGGTTATTGAGAGGTACTGGGGGTACTGGAAGGTACTGGGGTACTTGGGGTTAATGGGGGGTTATTGGGAGATACTGGGGGTACTGGAAGATACTGGGGGTACTTGGGGTTAATGGGGGGTTATTGGGAGGTACTGGGGGTACTGGAAGATACTGGGGGTACTTGGGGGTTATTAGGAGGTACTGGGTGGGTATTGAGAGGTACTGGGGGTACTTGGGGTTACTTGGGGGTTATTGGGAGGTACTGGGGTTATTGGAAGATATTGGGGGCACTTGGGGCTAATGGGGGGTTATTAGGAGGTACTGGGTGGGTATTGAGAGGTACTGGGGGTACTTGGGGTTACTGGGGGGTTATTGGGAGGTACTGGGGGTAGTGGATGATATTGGGGGTACTTGGGGTTAATGGGGGTTATTAGGAGGTACTGGGTGGGTATTGAGAGGTACTGGGGAGCACTGGTGGTAACGGGGGATACTGTAGGGGTACAGGGGGATATTGGATGTTCCTGAGGTGTACTGGTGGGCATGGGGCAGGGACCCATGGGGGACTGGGTTGTCGCTGAGGGGGCACTGGGATGGCACTGGTGGGTACTGGTGAGCACGGGGGGCGGGCAGGTGCTGGGGCAGGGTGGGGGGCTGCCCCCAGCTGCGTGCGCTGTGCTGGCACTCGGGGATGTGGGGGTCCACCCCAAGGATAAGGGGAGACACACACACACACACACACACACACGGTGCCCTCGTGCCAGACGCTGCCCTCGTGCAAGACGTCCCCGTGCAAGGTGCCTGTGCCAGGCTGCGTCCCTGTGTGAGGCGATGCCCCCCGCCCCGTGCAAAGCCCCCCACTCTGCACCCTGCCCCTTGTGCGATTCTCCCCCCCGTGCAAAGCCATACCCCCACCACGTGCAACGTGAGATCCCCCCCCATGCAAAAATGCACTTGTGCAAGGTGAGACCCCCCCCCCTTGCACCCTGCATCCTCCATCCCGCACCCTGCATCCACACACACCCCCCACACACCCCCCGGGAAGGGTGCCTGGGTGCAGGGCCAGGTGCTAATGAGACCAGCTGTGCTAACGAAGTGATAAGCCCCAGCTGCTGGGGGGCTGGCCCCCATCTCAGCACAGCTGTGTCCCATTGGGGGCCTGGGCAGGGCCCAATCCGGGGGCCTTTTAAACCCCTGTGGGGGCTGCTGGGAGTGACTGGGAGGTCCTGGGTGCCGACTGGGAGGCATTCGAAGCGACTGGGAGGCATTCGAAGCGACTGGGAGGCATTCGAAGCGACTGGGAGGCATTCGAAGCGACTGGGAGGCATTCGAAGCGACTGGGAGGCATTCGAAGCGACTGGGAGGCATTCGAAGCGACTGGGAGGCATTCGAAGCGACTGGGAGGCATTCGAAGCGACTGGGAGGCATTCGAAGCGACTGGGAGGCATTCGAAGCGACTGGTGCTGCCTTTGAGGGCATCCCATCCTGTGTGGGTGCTGGCTTGGAGAGCTGCTGGGGGGGCACAGCACTGGTGGGTGCCCTTGCCCCCAGGTAGGTTTGTGGGTGCTGTGTCCCCATCCTGCTGTGAGCAGGGGTTTTCCCTGTCCCTGGGTGCCCCCCCAGCCCTGGCTGTTGGTTGAAGTCCCCCCTTCAAGCCTGGGCTGCCCTTGGTGTGAGCCCCCCCTGCCTGGGGGGTTCCCAGGATGTTGCAGCCCCCAGCTCTGCCCCCTCCCATGGTGGGTGCAGGGAGGCTCAGGGTACCCAGGATGTGTGAATTTTTATTTTTGCAGGTGCTTGTGTTGGTGGAGAAGCAGAGCTGGGGGCTTGCCTGAGGATGTTTATCTGCAGGTGGGTGCTGTGCCCCCCCCCCCCCGGGTCTGTTGTGGGGCTGAGGGGAAGGTGATGGTGGTGAGCGGGGTGCTTGTGGGGGGGTTGCTGGGCTGGAGTTTGATGTCTTTGTCCCTGTGTGCTCTCTTCTGTTGCAGGTGGAGCGAGGACCTTGGCTGCCGGGCTCAGCCCCAGATGAGGGAACCCCAGGGGTTCCTGCACGGGGGGGGCTGTGTGGGAGGTGAGTGTGGGGAGGGGGGCTCTGCCCTGGCAGAGTCAGTCTGTGGAGCTGCTCTGCTGTGGGTCTGGGGGGCCCTTTGTCTTCTTCCCCAGGCAGCAGGTGATGCCTGGGGGGGCTTGTCCCTGTATTTGAAGTGTGTGTGTGGGGGTCCTGTATGGCCCCCCCAGCATGCAGCAGCCCTGTGTGTTTCTCTTTCAGCCTTGCAGGTGTGTGTCCTTGGCTCTGCTGGAGGATGGATGGAAGGAGTGAGGGGTGAGGTCTGGCTGTGCTGCTGGGGGGGGCTACCCTCTGTGCCTTGGGGTGCTGGGTAAGTGCCTTTGCTCCTTCTGGTTGTGGTTGGGGTGTTGGTGACTGTGCCCTGGGGGGCTTTGTGTTCCCTTGGGGGGGTGCTGTGTTTTTTTTCTTTTCCAGGACCTGGTGCAGCTCCTGCAGCTGAGAAGTGGATGCTGCTGGGCTCTGCAAGGATGGGAGATGCAGGTAAGGACCCTCAGCCCCTTGGGGTGGTGGGGGTTGAGTGTTCTGTCCCTTTCCCTCCCCTTTTTTGCTGGGGTGGCTGGAGCCCCACTGGTCTGTGGCCCCCCTTCAAGCCTGGGCTGTTGTTGGTGTGACCCCCAGCTCTGCCCCCCACCCCTGTGGTGGGTGCAGGGAGGCTCAGGGCACCCAGGATGTGTCAACTTTTATTTTTTGCAGGTGCCTGTGTTGGAGCAGAGCTGTGGACTCGGCTCGGGATGTCTCTGTTCCGGTGGGTGCTGTGCCCCCCCCGCCCGGGGGCTCAGGGGAAGGTGATGGTGGTGAGCGGGGTGAGCTCCAGCGCTGGCTCGACGGCGGTGGGGGGCTGGTGGTCGGCGCTGGGCTGGGGGCCACCGTGGTGTCCGTACTGGAACTTGATGCGGAGCTCGCCGATGCGGGACTGTGGGAGGATGTTCGGGATCCACTCGATGATGAAGGGGGTGGGCTCCTTCTGCGTGGGGGAGGTGTTTCCTGGGGGGGGAGAGAGTAGTGGGCTCAGGCTCCTTGTCCCTTCAAGTGTTGGGGTTTGTTTGTGTTTTGCCGGGCTGTTGTTTGCTTGGTTTGTGGGTGGGGGCCCCTCCTTTCCGCCAAACCTATCTCAAGTGTTTGAGATTTAATATTTTTTTTTTTTTGGTGGGAGGGCGGGCACTGGGGGCTGACGTGCGGCTGGCTGGCCGGCCGGCTGGGGGCAGGGCCCCGCCCCCTGGGGGCAGGGCCCCGCCCCCTGGGGGCAGGGCCCCGCCCCCTGGGGGCAGGGCCCCGCCCCCTGGGGGCAGGGCCCCGCCCCCTGGGGGCAGGGCCCCGCCCCCTGGGGGCAGGGCCCCGCCCCCTGGGGGCAGGGCCCCGCCCCCTGGGGATACCCCTCCCCGGGGGCTCCTCCCAGGGGAGGGGCCACTCGCAGGGGGAGGGCACCCCCTCCTGGGAGGGGCCTTCCCTGGGTGGGGGTCTGAGGGGGGGCCCCTTTGGGCTTTGGGGCCCCCCTGGGTGGGGGTCTGAGGGGGGGCCCCTTTGGGCTTCGGGGCCCCCCTGGGTGGGGGTCTGAGGGGGGGCCCCTTTGGGCTTCGGGGCCCCCCTGGGTGGGGGTCTGAGGGGGGGCCCCTTTGGGCTTCGGGGCCCCCCTGGGTGGGGGGTAGGAACAAGGGGGGGTCCACCTTGTTCCTGGGGGCTGGCCTGCCAGGGTGGGGGGACACCCTTCTTGCTGGGACCCCCCCCCAGTCCCAGGCAGAGAGGAAGAATGCAGCACTTAAAAGAACTGCTAGCAGAGGAGGGGGGGTGGGCCTGGGCCCCCCCTGTGGCTCTGCAGGTGTCTTGCTGCTCCAGGCTTCTGGCAGGAGGCTGGGGCTGTTGCTCCCATACTGGGGGGAGAGTCTTCTTGGGGGGCTGGTAGGATCCACTGGTGTCCCTCCAAGACCAGCCTGGGGCTGCTTGGCTGGGCTGGGGGGGGTGTTTCCCCCCCAAGGTAAGCTGGGAGCTGAGCTTGCCCCACTTACCCACTTTGAGGAAGGTCTTGAGCTCCAGGGGCCGGATGGCCGGCTGCTTTTCCAGGTGCCCGTAGGCCTCGGCGATGCTCTCCACCTCCACCTTGGGGCACCTGAAGAGCTCGTAGGTCCCGTCCCGGTTCTGGATGAAGCTGCGTGTGATCTCCAGTGGCAACTGCCGGCAAGCACGGGAGCACCCAGGTGAGTGGCTGGGCTAAGGGGCAGCGGTGGGGCTGGGGGGCTGCCTCCCCCCCTTACCTCAGGTGTATCAAAGATCTGCTTGACCTGCAGGACGTTGGTGATGTGCCATGTGTACTTGGAGAAGGTGCCCAGGGGAAGGGCGTCCTTGCGGACAAAAGCTGCGGGGAGGGAAAGGGCAGTGAGGGGTGGGGGGGGCTGTGGCTCATTGTGAAACCTGGGGTGCTTTGTTTTCACCCTTTTCTTCTCCCCCTTTTTCTTTGGCCTCAGCCACAAGCCTGGAGTAAGACCTATCTGCCTTGTCTGGGAAGCAGCTCCAGCTCCTGAGTACCTGGCTTTGTCCTTGCTGGTGGACTCTTCCCCAGGGCTCTGTTAATACCTACTAATAAAGTGAATTTTAACTGATGTTGGGCTTCAGAGATGTGCTTTTGTCTCAGCTTGTACTGATGGGGGCACAAATGGGGCTGGTGTTGGTGGTCCTGGGGCCTTGCTGCAGCAGAGGCAGTGACTTGTGCTCTTACAGCACTGATGTGATGTAGAACTTTGTAGAGAGCCCTGAGTGCGTGCTGAAGTCTGGCTTTATCCTCCATGCTTGTGTAGTAGAGAGGGTGTAAAGCGGCAACGATACTTGCTAGCATTGAGGGCTGTGACCTGCATTTTGGCTCCGAGGCAGAGCGTGGTGGAGGTGATGTGGGGAGTCAAGTCTCAGCTTTAAGCCTCACTGGGGCTGGGGTTTACTCTCGCAGCCCAGGCTTGTGCTACTCTTGTGACCTGCTAAATGCTAATGCTGTGGTCAGGCTGGGACTTTAGGCTAGACTTAGGTGGGAGCTGATGGCAATGCCCTGTGTAGCAGAGGCTGTGTCTCCTGCTTAGCTTGTGTCCTCTGCCCCAGGGCTTGGTGGCGCAGCTGAACTATTTCCCACTTAGCTGCAGGGAGGGGAAAAGCTGCTAGAAACCAAGGGGGAGCAAGGAATCTTGTTGTTGCTGCTGCTGTTTTTTTTCCTCCAAAAGCAGCCTGCCTTAACCAGTAGGCAAAGGGGGGTGTCTGCATGTAAGTGTGTTTGTATCTTACCTGTAGTGGAGTTGGGCAGCCTCTTCTTTGTGCTCCCGCTGGAGATCCTCTGCTGCAGTGCGTCAAAGAAAGCCTGAGGGATGTGGAACACCAGCGGCTCGGGCTTGCCTGTTGTGGGCATGAACAAGATGACATGGGGTGAGGCAGTAGTGGTGTTCAAGCACAGTCTCCCCCCATCCTCCTCAAGGTTTCAGTATCTTCACTACTGCTGCCTCCAACAGCTGGCTCGAAAAGCACCGGTGGGATCTGCTGCCCCTCCACAGTAAAATATTTTCTTGAATTCTGAGTTTGCTGCTTTATTTTGTGACCTTTCTCCAGATCCTCTCTCCCCCTAGCTCAAGCAGTACAGCAACATCTAGTCTTGTGAGGAGCTCCTTTTAGTTGTTAAGCAGCACTTCACTTACCCAAAGTTAAGGATTTTTTCAGTTTCCCATGTTCTGCCACCAAGCAGATGCAGAAGCTGGGAGGGAGTAGGGCCAGAACAGCTGCCCTGAACTAGGCAAAGCGATATCCCATACCACAGAACATTGTGCTCTCAGTATATAAACTGGGGGGAATTGGCTAAGAGGGGGGGATGGCTGCTCAGGCATCAGTCAGCAGGGGGTGAGCAATTGCATTGTGTGTCACTTGTCTTTTCTTGGGTTATGTTTATTTCACTCTCTTTGTTATCTTCCTCTTCATTACTATCAATCATACTTTATTATTAAACTGTTCTTATCTCAGCCTGTGAGTTTACTTACTCACTTTAGATTCTCTTCCTCATCCCATGGGACGGGAGGAGGGAGTGAGCAGCTCTGTGGTGCCAGTTGCTGACTGGGGTTAAACCATGCCAAGGTCCCTTCTGCCTCGAGCTATTCTATGACCTTTCTGAGCAGTGACTCCCCCTTCATGCTGTCTGTGCTCCAGGTGACAGCCGTGGCTCATTGCTAGAGACCCCAGTCCCTCTATTAGCTCTGCCATCCTGTGCTGGACCTGTTCCAGCATGTCCATGTCTGCCTCATGCTGGGGAGCGTGGCAGTGGGGCTGTGCCCCTGCAGCCTGTGGGTCACTCTGCTAAGTGAGTAAGTGAGGGTGATGCTGCTGAAGGGGGCCGGGTGGTGACAACGTAACTGTCTTCTTTAAGAACCACAGATTCATTTAGGTTGGAAAAGACCCTTAAGATCAGTGAGTCCAACCATGAGCTGAACACAACAGACTGTGGCTCTTAGCTGTTGCTGCCAGTGGCTGCATCCTTGCATGCTTCCTGCACTTAATGACACCTTGCAGCGACAGCTGCTGAATAGCAGGACGTGTGTGTGTTTGTTTATTTGTCCTATGTGACAAACTAACTCACAGTGCTCTTATGTTGCTTGGAAAGAGCTGCTCCCCTTCAGGCATTTTTTGGGGTTTCTTCTCTTCAAGTGAGCCCAGCTGCCCTGCAGCGCCTGCCTGCCTGCCTGCCAGGCACACCTCTCCCAGCAGCCATGAAAGAGACAGACTTTTACTTACTTACTTACAAAGTACATCCCCATTATGGATTTTTACAGCTCTAACAAACACAAGCTGCTTCCTTGGGCTGGAGGACAGGCCAAAGACATGCCCTGCTGCCCACACAAGTCCCGTTCTGCTCACTCGCTGGGGCAGCAGAGCAGTGCAGGTGACTGACAGTATTTCCCCCCCCCAGGTATTACAGCCACAAGCCATCGCCTGTAGCCGTATGTGCGGGGGGGGCACCAGAGCCCTGCCATTGAGATGTGGGGGGGGGGGGGCGAGGGATACAGCAGAGAGCTCTGGACAGCCACAGGAGGAAAAGTGGATTACCAGCATTTCTGAGACCTAATGCCACGTGAGGCATCTCACCTTACTTTACCTCACCTCCTCTGCACGGCCCCACGCAGTTTGAATTCAAGCCTCTATAAGCTCTATGGGAATTTCTCCCTTCCCCACGATAAACACAAACACAAACACAAACACAAACACAAACACAAACACAAACACAAACACCAGGCTGCTGATAAGCATTAAGCCCACGTTCAAGAAACAAATCAAAGGCAACAGAAACTTCCCAGGGTAAAATAAAAACATTTGCACCAAGCTGGGCAAAAAGCACTTGCCTCCCTCGGGGCTAACAGTTAGTTAGTTATTTAATGCTGCCAAGAGCTTAATGACAGAGGTAGCACGCAGAGCGGAGTGGAGAGATGCCCAAAGGCTCTTTCGAGTTGGTCCTCGAAGCCTTACCCTCAAACTGGTAATGCATGGTTTGATGGATGCGTTCAGTGACGCTGGCCAGCCAGTCCTGGAAGGAGAGGGTCACCTGTGACTCGTCCAGCAGCTGGGTACAGCCTGCAAAAGAAAGGGAAGGGAAATCAAAATCCACACGGCATACAAAAGTTAAGTGCCAAACCAGACGGGCAGGAGAAATAACCGAGCCCGAGCAGCTGCCCCGCAGGCGCAGCTCCAGTCCAGTATTCCCCATTTTACCTGCACAAGTTTCCCTGGCAGCACAGACATGACTCCCTGTGTTAAACAGAGCTCAGAAAGGCAGCAGGACAACAAAAAAATAACAAAACTGTCTTTCCACCAGCTCGATGAATTAGATGCTGCTGCCTCGGGCACCTCGCTCCCAGGGCTTGGAAACGCAGGACTGCTTTAACTGCGGCCATCTCCTTCTTTTAAAACCCCTGTCTGCTCTCGGCAAGAGCTGCCGCCTCAGCACCGTGGTACAATTACGCCGTCTCACCGGGCAGCTGCCTTCGCAGTTCCGATCCCCGGGAGCGGGACCCGACACGTCCTCCCCTCCCCGTGAGCGCCGACATGCTCCCGCAGGCGTTTGCAGGAGCCAACCGAGCCATTGGAGGCTGTGGGGCGAGATGGATGCACTCTGTCTCAGGGGGAAAGGGGAAAAATAAGAAGAGATTTGTACCACTTTCTAGGCCAAAACGAAAGCTAAAAGAGGAATGAAAGCACTAAACAAAAGTACTAAACAAAGGCTGCGACCCTGGCACAGACCATTACGAGCAGCAAGAGCAGCTTTCTCTAAAGGGCTCCAAGTTGCTGGGAAAACCCACAGGTTTTCATGGCATCGAACTGATCCTTCCCTCTTCAGACACCACCTATAAACACGTAGGAACACAAAGCCGTCTGCTCAGGGACAACAGTTAGTTACTACATATGATGTGCCCAAAACAATCTCCCTGAGGTGGCCGGGGTTACCCGCGTTGCCGTCGTCTCCTTCACAGCTGGCACGCTCCCCGCACGCGGCCAGACCCCGGATGGTGCTTCTGGGCGAAAATCTGCCACTAGAAACCACCGCTACCCTGGCCGCATGTCCCCTCCACCCAGCAGCTCTGGACATCATTAAGAGATACTGCATACACCGGCAGTGGCAAAAAAGCAATGGAAACCAGCTCACAACTTCGCCTGAGCCGATTCGCCTACCCGTTTTACCCAGGAGGGCACTTAATTGCATCAGGAGACATTAATTTAACAACGGCTGCCCCACTCACGACCGCGCTGGCACCACCACAAGCCAACTTCTTTCAGGTTGCCGCACCAAGAAATCCGCCAAAGAGCGAGCCACCCCGGGAGCGTGCTGGCATCGTCCCTCTCCGACAACCACGCTTACAGCCAGCCAGACCTACACCAGCACCCGAAGCTACGCGAGACACACACAGCTACCGGTAACACCGAGGGAGCAGGGAGGGTGACCGAGCCCAATTTTGCCTCCTAGAGCCAGGGACGGATGGAGAGGGCTCGGCCGTCCCCTCCGCAGGGTTTACGGCGGCACGAACTGGATGGCCGCGGGCGTCCGCCCGGTCCCTGAGCACTCCCGACCGCCGGTGATGCGCGCGGCCGAAGCTTACCTTGTCTTTTCAGCGAGGAGGCAACGGCCGGCTTCTTCACACTGCTTCTCCTGGGGTTGCTGTGAGCTGGGTCTTGAGCCAGGAGAGGGCTGGTCGCTTGCGTCCCTGAGGGATCGTTTCAGAGAGCGTCAGCGCACGAGTCCCGGAGGTCTGCGGGCACCCCATGCCAGCACCCCTGCCACAGGCAGGGTGGGTGGGAGGGAAAAGTCACCTCTCTCCTTAGGGCGGGCTGTCACCACAGCTTTTTCCACCTTAACACCGCTGCCGACCACTAAAAGACCCACTCAGATGCGGGGCAGGCGTGCGCCCGGCACCCAGAGCCTCTCCGAAAGCTCCCACCGGACACGGCCGGCTACGAGTCCGGCAGGTCGTGGCGGGGCCGCCCCTCCTGCGGTCGTGCCAGCTGGGCAACCAACGGCTTTCGGCTTCAGACCATGTCCGCTCCCTCCCACAGAGCCGGCAGCTGACACTCACCAGGCGTCGCGTCCTTTTTCCTCTTCTTGGGCTTAGCAGCAGCCGCCTCCCCAGCCTGCACCGTGGATTCGGGGCCACTCACCAACTGCGGGACCACCATCCCTTTCAGACCTAGGAGAAACAAGCCTCTGTCCTTAAAAGGCATCTCAACCAAATGCAGCAGCGCTGCGGGGACTTGGGGGTCTCGTGTCCCCCTCCCCATGCCAGCAGTCACGCCCCCCCCCCACCTCGAGACCTCCCGGCATGCCCCAAATGTCCTTGGAGAAATCCCAAATCCCTGCCGGCCCCGCAGACAAACACTTTTTTTGGGGGGGGGGGGGGGGGGGGGGGGGGGGAACAACAACATTGAGATGAGCCATGATTTTATTTCACTCACGTGACCCAGGTTGCTTTCCTCAGGGCAGATTTTCACCTTTGGGTGACTAAAGACAGGGCAGGATTATCTGGGCACACCTACTGGGGTGCACAACCCCCCTGGGGGGACTGAACCCTAGTGGCTGCTGCCACGGAAGGGGGGTTCACAACGAGCTGGGCTTCCCCCAGCACTGCTCCGGCCCAAAGGGAAGAGGAGACCCAGCTCCAAGCCCACTCTGGGAGCCGGAGGCAAGCTGCAGCCTGGGAAAAATCACTCCCCACAAAGCTCTCTGCTTGCAGAAGGAGGGGGGCAGGAAATAAAGCCCCAGCTAACGAAGCACCGATAGGGAGCAGGTGTAAGGGCAGCCCAGGCAAAGCAAAGCAGCTGGCAGGGCATGAGCGGGAGACATCAGCCTGACACGGCTCCTTGACAGCGCCCCCCCCCCCCCCCCCCCCCCCCCCGCCCAAATCCTCTGCACGTCACCCCCCACCTACCGCCGGAGTCGCAGGCGAGGAAGTCGGCGAACTCCTGCGCCAGGCTCTCGTCGCTGGCGAAGGCGCAGATGCAGGCGAAGAAGTGAATGCAGCGCGGTGGTGCCGGCGCCTCCTCCTCAGCCGGGCCGCCCTTGCCAGGCTTCAGAGCCTGGCAGGAGCAGGAGAACCTGTGGTCCGTCAGCGTCTTGGCGCTCATTTTCTGGGCGAAGGAGGCGTGCAGGTAGCCGAGGCTGTGCTTCTGGCTGGCCTTGCACTTCACCACCAGGACGTTCTTGGTGATCCGCTGCACCAGCGGTCCCGTGGGCTCGGTTGCCAGCTGCCATATGGTTTGTTTGGTTTCGGGCGAAGCCTGCATGGAGTTGAGCACCGAGCTTTTCAGGGTGAGGGGGGTGGCCTCGGTCTGGCAGTTCAGGGCCAGTTTGACGTGCTGGCACTGGTTCTCCACCACGCCTTGCGTGGCCGCTTTCAGACATGAAGGCACATAGCAGCGGCCAGAGCTGAGCTGCGTGATGATGGTCCCGTCTACCGTCTGGATGGCCGTCTCCGAGACCCCCAGCTCCACAAAGCACCGGTAATCCGGTCCCCGGTCCCTCTGCCGCACCGAATAAACCTGTAAGTCGGAGCCGGTGATGATCTTGACGGCGTCAACGCCGGGCTGCTTGCGTGTGCCGTAGCGGAAGACAGTCCCGCAGTTCTTGTTCTTGCAGCTCAGGCCTCGGGTGCCGTTGTAAGTGCCGCAGCGGGGACATTTCCGGATACCCCGGAGCGTGGCCTTCCCCAGGTCGGACAGGAAGGAGGGGACTTTCGTCCTCACCGATGCCGGCTCCATCCTCCAGGGAACCTGGAAAGGCAGAGATCGGTGGGAAGGGGTGAGTTAACACCCTGGGGGGGGGGGGCGGACGGAACGGGAGGGACAGCGGGGACGCAGCCGTCCTCGGTCCCCAGCAGCAGCAGAGACAGAGGGGAGAAAGAGAGAGAGCGGGGGGAAGCGACCGCCTGCCCGCTCCCCGCGGGACAGGCAGGGGTCCCTGCCGGCTACCATGCCACCCTGCTGCAGTCCCATGTTGGCTACTTCAGCTCCTTCCTTGCCACCGAGGGCCGAAGCGACACCCGGGTGTGACACGACACACCACGGCAGCGTGACTCCCTTCACGGAGCGACAAAGTGCCACCCCTGGAAGGGCCAGACCCCGCCGCCTCCACCCCGGCGCCCACCCCCTGCTATATCCCAGTCTCAGCCGCGTAGGAGGAAAACGAGGCTAAAAAGAGAGATTTTGGGACGTGCACACTCGTGGCCCAAGCCACGGGTTCACCCTCCCTGGGGGCAAATTAAATTAAATAAAGGATGTGGGATGTAAATAAAGCGGGGCGGGGGAATGTGCGGGTGAGGGGGCTCACAGAGCCCCCGACCAGCTGCCGAGCGTGCCAGAGCCGCTCCGAGCAACGCCGAAGTGGAAACAGCGGTCTAAGGCAGCAACAGTGGGAGAAACCCCCGCGCGAACGGGACAGAAACAGGCCGATTCCCTCCCAACCCACCCGTGTCAGGTTTTTGGCAGCAGGCCGGCAGCCGAGGCTTTGAGCCAGCCTTTGTGCCCAGCGAGGGCAGCAGGCGAGAGACGGGAGACACCCGGGGAGAGGCGAAAGGGAGGTTTATTGTCACTGCCGGAGCTGCAACGTCTCAGCACCCAGCACCTCAAAGTGGACGCGACGAGACACAGGGGATGCCGAAAAGCTGCTCCTGCGGCAATTTACACCGGTCCCGGGATCTCAACGGTCATTTACGTGGGATCAAGCCTGCCAGCACCGGGAGGGACGAGCTCCTGGCCCAACTACAAAGAGAACCGGGGGTCTGCGCCAGGGCACGGCTCACCGGGGGTTCCCCTGACGTCCCCCCGCCGCCGGGGTGAGAGGAAGGGCCAGAGGAGCCCACCGAGGGGAGAGGAAGGACCAGAGCTTGCCCAGCGGGGACCAGCACAGACCCCAACCCCTGCACCGAAGGCCGGGCCGGGCCCCCCCCCGGGTGCGGCGGGACAGGGAACGGGACCGGGACCGGGACACCCCGCGGGGCCGGTCACCCGGAACGGGGCCTCCCCTCAGCCCCGGTCACCTCACGACCAGGCCCCGGATCGCCTCAGCAGTAGGCCCGGGACCCCCCCACCATCCATTCCCTTCGTCTGGGGCGGGGGGGGGGTGTCTTCAACGACAACGCCTCGCCCACCCCCGGCCCCGCGGGCGGGCGCTGCGCTGACGTCACCGCCGTCGCCGTGACGTCGCACCCCGCCGACGGGGCGGGAAGGCGGCGCCCCCCCCTCTCCCGCCGCCGCGCCGCGCCGTTTCCCAGCATCCTCCCCGCCCCCTTGATGTCACTTCCTGTCCCGCGGGCGCGGCCTCTCCCCTTCCCTTACCTGGGCGGCGGCGCGCGCGCCCCCCGCTCCTTCCCGCACCGCCGCGAGGGCGCTTCAGCCCCACGCCTCCGCCATGGCGCCCGCTCGCTCGCTCGCATTGGTCAGGCTACGTCACGTGGCACGCCGCGGGGGTCGCTGGGAGGTGTAGTCCGCGGAGGCGCCGCTGCGCGCCTGCGCGCAGCGGCGCCTCCGCGGACTACACCTCCCAGCGACCCCCGCGGCGCGCTTGCGGCCAAGATTTGCTCGATTCGGGCCCTTTTCCCCCCAAATTTCCCCCAGCAGCCGCTCCCTTCCCGCCCGCCGCGGTCCGGGGAGGGCGAGAGCCGGCCGCGGGGACACGGAACAAGAAAAGAGAGCCCAAAACGAGCTTCGATTTTGTTTTTTTTTTCCCTTTTTTTTTTTCTTTCATTTTTTTTCTGAAGGCTGGTCAAGAGGTAGGACAGAAAAGGTCGGTTTTGGCCTCTGAACATTGCAAAAGACCCGGTTTGCAAAGCTCCGGTCACCTTCCGCTAGCCGGGTGAAACGGACTCTCAGCACGACCCAGGAGACGGGGGCAATTTTTCTACAATTATTAAATCCCAAGAGAGGATGAGCTTCGCATTTCGAGAGGACCAGAGCGGGTATTTGATGTCCACACGCAAAAAAGAAAGAAAGGAAAAAAAAAAAGGACAATTTGAGGCATAACTCGTGTCAAAGGACTCGGCGTCCCACCTTTAAATAAGGAAACGTACAAAGGCGGCTAACGGTTGTGCAAAATATTAATTTGCTAAAATATTTTACATAATCAGTACATGTAAATGTAGAAATCGGTAAAAAAAAAAAAAAACCAACCAAAAAAAAAAACCCCCAAAAAGACACAACAACCCGGCCGGTTCGTAGGAATTTGTCACACGTCAGTAACAGGATTTTCGCTGTCCCAGGGTGGAAATCCTCGCTCCCGAGGCGGGGGGGGGAAGGGTCGGGCGCTGTCCCGCCGGGCGTCCCCCTTTCCCCGTCATATGGCAAAGACAATCCTGAAAAACACGCTGAGATACAAAAAACCGATGTAAACTAATAATTTATCGTCGCAAAAACCCGGTGTAACAAAAGCGGGGAGACGGAGGCTTTATACAAGAGGCTCTTTTAAAACAGAGGGTGCAAAGGCTGAAACGCGGCGGCTTCAGGATTCACACGCTTTTGGCTTCTTATTTTTTTTTCTTTTTTTTTTTTTTTTTTTTTGTACAACGGTTTATAATACATTTTAAATCGTTCGGAATGCAAACTAGAACGGCACGCGTCTTCCGAGGAAAGAAAAGAAAAACAAAAAAGGTTTGACATTGTGCAATTTGCTGCCCCCGTTTTTCAGCGGCAGTAGTCCCTGCATTTGCTGTGTTTCAAAAACGTGGATCTTAAGAAACACATAAAGGAGGAAAAGGAAGGCAAAAGTTGGCAGACATCCAGCATCTCATTTCGTGTGATTTTTGTTTTGTGTTTTGTTTTTTTTTTTTGTTGTTTCTTTTTTTTTCTTTTTTTTTTTTTAAACAATGCGGATGACAATTTCATGATTAAAAATGCTTCCCCCCCCCTCCCCGCCTCGTTTCTCTCTCCCTCTCAAATAAATACATCGCATCCGACGCTTGATCTGATAAATCTTGCCGGTCGACAACGGCTCCAGCCCGCCGCTTGCAGAGTCCTCTCCTCCTCAGGGCGTTTCGAAGCCCGCCACGCGGTATCCCGTTTGGTTGGTTATCACGCTCCCGTTCTGCCCCTGCGGCGGCTGCACGCCGTAGTTGGCGCCCATCCACGCCGCCGAAGACTGAGTCTGACTGTCGGTGAGGCGGGGGGGGAGGGCGGAAAAAACAGTTCGTTAGGCAAACGCACGGGTAACGAGGGAGAACTTAACGGGTTCACTCTCGGCACAGCGCCGTCCAGGACGCGTATGCACGCTCCCCGTCCCAAACCTCCAAGTAACGAAGGACCGGAACGTCTCGGCAGCTTTTACGCCGCTACCGACTCGGATCGTCGCCTCCCCCGGGGGCGGGGGGGAAACGGTCACAAAAAGCCCAAATACTCACTTAAAGCCCTGCTGATTCCACGCTTGCCCGTACATCCCGTAGGCGGGGACCTGCCAGCCGTTGGGCACGTACTGGCCGATCTGGGCATTGCCGTACCACTGGCCCCACTGCCCGTACGCCGGCGGGTAGCCGATCTGGTTCTGCAAGAGCAAACACCCGGCTGTTAAGCGGCGCCCGAGGAAGCGGCGACTTACTTCAGCTCGTGAGACCCCCTCCCAAGCCGAGTCTGTCTTTGAGGGGGCCTTACGAGTCTGCTTGCTAAAACGATGCCGAAACGGCCATGCGGACACCCCTTTTGAGTCGGCGAGCCTCTAATTACCAGAGCGACCCGTCACCGCCCCCACCCCGGTTAACAACGCGGCCGTTGGCAGAGATCCAGGGAACGGGAGCGGCAGCTCCGGCGGCCTTCGCGCCAGAGAAAGCTTTTAGCTTGGATTGCGCCTCAGAGACGCACGCTCTGATGAAAGAAGCCGTGAGGTAGGCGAGGTGCGCGACACCAAGCCTCCAACCGGCACGCGCACAGATGTTACAGGCGCTTAACGGGTTTCTAGCAAGGACTCATTAGCAAAGCCATCGTCTTTAGCAGAGGAGAAGTTCTGACCTGCTGGACCGGACTGATCATGTCTGGCGTCTCCTTGCCCCAGTAGCACTTCACTACGTGTCCTTCTATAGTCGTTCCGTTGACGGAAACGATGGCATGCGCCGCGCTCTCGTGAGAATTAAACCTGTCGAAACGTTAAGTCGTGCCAATATAAACAACTCACTCGGCGAGCCGCGGCCAGAAGCGACCCCGAGAGAGTCCCCGCTAGCTCAGCACGGATCTGGGCTCTGCGCGAACACCAGCCCAACGGCAGAAACTTCCTCCTGTCACCCCCACAGCGGGCAGCAGGGACCGCTAGGCTACAGTCACTTTTCCCGTCTCGGTGTCCTAACTCTCCCTAAACAAATGGGAAAATTCAGCAGCAAGGAGAGCAAGTCAATTTACAATTCCTTTCTATTATGCGGAGCTGCACGCACCAGAGAGACAAGGACGCTTCTGGAAAAGACTCTAAAACTCGACCGTCTGCCTCAGTAACACCACTGTGAAATTACGCAAGAGGAACAGACCGAGACCTCTTACGATGATGGGCACTGCGCCGCTTTAGACTGGGTTTAAGGTTTTTTGCCCACTCCTGCCGAAAGCGCCACAAGCCGTAACTCCCTCCTCAGATCAGTCTGCGGTCCGAGAGGGCTGCCGCAAAGCATACCCTCCAGCTCGGCATACGCCCACCCACGCTCCGCTGACACCAAAAGCGTCCGAACCCGCAATTTTCATTAAATCCATCGACACGCAAACCACACAACAGCCTACCGTACGAAGGAGTAGCCTTTATCCGGGAAGACGCGAATTTCCATGATCTGCCCGAAGGGAGAAAAGGTCTGGCGCATTAGCTGTTCTGGAGCAGGAAGCAAACACAAACAGAGCAGCAAAATGAGGCGACTGCGGAGTTATTCAGAAATGTCCAAGGTGACGGTAGCTGGAAGCCACGATACCTGTCAGTCCTGAAGTAACACCTCCACAGTACACGGTGCAGTTGCTCGGGCTGGACTGATTGACCACGTCGTCATAAGACAGTTGTTTGGCGTTTGCTTAAAGAGATTTTACAGAGCTTTTCAGTGGATCAGACACGCATTATGTAGAAATTCTAATCCTGGCGGGCACACGAGATGTCGAGCGCAAACTGCGAACGCCTATCAAGTAGGTCCGATATACCCGATTTAAGATCTCTCCAACGGAAATGCTTTCTTTGACACGGTCCCGCTTTGTATCATGGCGCAAAGCCTTAAAAGTGAGGGAGCAAAGTTAAAAAGCCAGAGCTCGTCCTGGCTGTCTAGAGAGAAAGCAACCTTCCAACCTGAGCGTGCAGAAGCCGACAGAATCCCCCCCCACCCTGCCGCCCTGCAGCAGTAATACAGTCGCCGTAGCGAAGGAAGCCACTTTATTCAGGAGGCGTGAAATTCTTCGAGAGAGCCTTTGCCTGCCTTTAGCGCCCGCTTTCCCTCCTCCCGCAATCTCCAAGCTCGCCCTTTTCTCTTCCTTCTCACGGGCGCGGCGGGACGTTTGCAAAGACGCAAATGATCGAGAACCTACATTCGTATGTACTCTTTGGAGCCGGAGGTTTTCTTGTCGCCCAGTTCGTTCTGATTTGCCTTCCACCGAGCCACTGACCGCCCATCTGCTGAATCGCATTCTCTGCGTCCTGTCCACGAGAGAGGGAGAGCAGAAAACCCCACCGTCGGCATCTCCTCCTTTTGCCGTAGAGCCAAACGAATGAAATTGCCGCGCGCCCACCCTGCCCAACGTTTGCCACGTGCCAAAAGAAATCCTGCTTCAAAAGAAGCGGATTTAGGCGGGACGAAGGATGCCGTCAGGCTTCCCCGAGCGCGCCCAAGACCCTCTCGATACACGCCGGATGTATCATCGCTCCATCATGTCTGGACATCGCTCATTCGGACGTCGCTTGCCACGTGCTTTAGAAACGCTAAAGCGACAGCAGAGCGTCTCGACGAACAGAGAGAAAAGCCTCCCCCTCGGCAGGCAGGGAAACCGAAGCCGGACAGAGATCGGGACCGACGGTATTCCTTCCCCCCGTCCGCTTTTCAGGGGCGCTCGAGACCGTGCCGCAGCTTACCCATTTATTGAAGAAGGAAACGAAGCCGTATCCTTTAGATTTTCCCGTCGCCATGTCCTTAACCACACGCGCGTCTCTAAAAAGCAGAAACGAGAGCCAGTTCAGCGCCGCCAAAAGACGACCTTACTAAAAACGACAACTCGAGTCACACGTACAGCTTATTTTCATGTTTCACCTTGACTAACGTCAACTGTTTATTGCACCAGCAACACAGTCAAAGCAAAAGGCTTCTCTTCTAAACAGAACTTTACTAATGCTTTGCCAGGTAGTAGCAAAATTAAACTTAATTGTGTAAACATGCAAATCAATAGCTTCTCTAACAAACGTATGTACTTTACGACAGTCGGCTCCCGCTTCAAAATGCTTTTACAGACTGTTAAGACACAAAGCATGGTCAAAGCAGCTATTCAAAAGAATCACTTAAGGCACGTAGCTGACTAACATTAGCTGAATGGCTCTCTTTAACCATGCAATTTTTAAACTCGCTATTTGCCAACACATTCTACCTACTCATTCAAAATATTAAATAGAAAAAATGAAAAAAAGATAGGAATTAAAAGGCATACGTCGCCTGTTAACTGAATTCTTTAATTTTCTCAGGTCAATTCGTTACCCCCTTTTTGGACTGTGGGCAGCTGTAAATTTTGAGAGATTGACATTTTCAGAAATTATTGAAGAAAAGAAAACACCGAAACATTCACGTCTTAAACTACATATTACACATCATTTAAACTGCATTTGTACAACAGCAATCATACAGGACTGATTGGAAACTACAAGATATAAAAAAGCAAAAGCAAAAAAAATATTTATA
This sequence comes from Aquila chrysaetos chrysaetos, assembly GCF_900496995.4. Taxonomy (NCBI): domain Eukaryota; kingdom Metazoa; phylum Chordata; class Aves; order Accipitriformes; family Accipitridae; genus Aquila; species Aquila chrysaetos. The sequence continues at coordinate 40,355,992 of NC_044016.1, read as the reverse complement.
AAAGTAAATAAGAAAACTACAACGTTTGTCCACTGTGAACTGTAGCTTGTAGTTAGCCATGGCAATTCTGTCCATTCTTCAGAGACACTCTGCAAAATAACCAGAGCCCTATTATTTGAGATTGAGTTAAAAAAGAGAACCCAGCTACAAGAGCTAAACCCCACTCGTGGAACGCCATTCTACAGCGTTTCTCAGGCAATTTGCGTACAAGTTAGCCGAGGGGCGAGATGCTCTCGCGTACGGGCCACCCTCTCCTCCCCTCCTTTGCCCCCCACACGCAGGCATTAAAAAGAACAGAAACGACAACATAAAACCAGTCAGAAGGTCATGCAATGTAACTTACGGCTGTATAAAATAACAGGGTTCAGAGAAACGAGCGTTAATGTGTGCACAACATTTAGCATTCCAAGACCGGCCAGAAGAGTCACAATGAAGAGAAGGTTCGTTACGCTCGCTTTTTTTAAGCCTTTACAGTAACTGCAAATGCTGCACCGTAAGCCTAATTCTGGCATACGTTAGCCCACGGCGCTGACGCTGTCGCTGAAGGCCCGAGGAAAACACCTCTCCCAAAGCTATGGCGGAAACGTTATTTCTTTCCTCTTTGTGAGACCCGCCCCTTCCCCCTTTTTAATCTCCCCCCTCCCGGGTTAGGTCAGAATTCGGGTCGTACGTTACAAATTGCCTGAGAAGAGCTGCTTTGGTAAGCTTGATCGGTTTGCTCTGAAGAGCCTATAGAGGGAGGGGGGGAAAAACTCATCTCTACTTACCCTCAACTGAAAACTTTGAAAATAAAGACTTGAGAACAAGTGAAAACATGCGTACAGCAAGCATAAAAGGAAACCACAATGAAAGCGCGCTTTTACAGTGATTAAAAAATCCAGATGCAAAGAATTACCAAAATTTCTTATGCGCTAATCATGCAGTAGTTCAACCTCGGTGTCATTAACAACAAGCTCAGTTTAGCACCAACAAAGACAACGTTAAAAAAAAAAAAAATTAAAATATCAGGAAATATTCCATTAGCACCACATTTGCAGAAACTAGTCACTGACGAGGAACAGGTAAAGTCAAGTAACTTCATTCGACCACTTAAGAGACAGCAGCAACGTTTTTTCAGGTCAAATTTCAACAAGTTGAAAATCGAGGTCCCCTCGGCTTTATGTAACCCCTCGGTTTCGGAGCTAGACTTCAAAAGAGTCATTACGGGGACCATTCTTAATCTACTACTTTCGTGGAAGGAAAAGAACCGAGTTTTGTTTTGGACAGTCAAGTTTGAGCCAGGGCAAACCGCGCGTTTTCCGTGTGTTAGCTCTACAGCTGTGCGCTGAGTACCCCAAAAGCAAGAGCATCGCTCCCCCTTCCCCGTCACCACCACCACACGGCAAAGGCTCTGCATCCAAAAAGCTCTTCTAGAAAAGATGGGACAATGGGCACGGCCCCAGAAATACGGACCGTGGACCGATGTTCGCTGTGATTTTACGCTCCCCCGGCTGACTTTCAGACGTTACTTTTTGCTTCAGGCTCAGGAGGGGTTTTGTGGTTTTGGGGGGGGTCGTTTGTTAAGGGCGACCGTCCATTGAACTGTCGCCTCAGAAACCCAGCGCTGACTCAGTTAGGGGAAACTCTCTTTCACAGCTCCACCGCAGTCCCACCTACGCGGCCGTCTATTACTGCCTCCCTTTCGCATTCATTCCGGTTCAGCTCTGCTTTAGAGCCCCTCGTCCCTTCCATCCAGACCGCATTTGGCCAGAGGATAAATTGACTCTCCTTAGGAGTCCGACCCTCTGCGTTTCCTGGATGACAATTACACAAAAGATGCAGTCAAGCATTAGAGTTGTCTGAAGCGAGTCACATTCAGATCACATTTTTTTTTTTTTAAACCTTATCATAAGAGGAAATCAAACTGGCATTTAAGAGAGTAATACACTGGACTCTGAGGGGAAAAAAAAACAACAAAAAACAAACTTACTTCAATTAAATGCTTCACTACACAACACTCCAAAGCACTCTATGTTCTCTTACATCACCATCAAGAAACTTCAATGTCCAGTACAGACAACACTACAAGGAAAATTAATGGTTTACATTTGGAGGATGGAATGAACGAACCACTCCTTACTCTGCTACACCCTGAATACAACAAACTGGCGGGCGGAGAGCTGCCAGCACCGTTCCCCGTTTCTAACGCGTTCGCTTGTGACACCATCGCTCTGCACCGATGGGATGAGTGTGACTCCTTGACCCGAGATGCCCCGCGGTTTTGGCCGAGCCCTTTGGGTCAAGGGCTTACGCTGACCCAGTGCCCAACGCTCTGAGGCCGCTCTAGCTGCAACCTCTGGCTGCCCCAACGAGTCTTGTGCTAAAAAAGGTTCATTTTGTGGGACGTGGGAATTTAACGGCAAAAAACACGTTGGCTACCGGTGGCCGGCACACCACGGCTAACAAAAAATCCAAAGCCTCTCAAGACGTGAACGTGCAAACGGATGCGGTCACAAACTGTACAGCGTGATGGTGATCTGATCGCCGAGAGGGCCAGTGAAATGCAAACCCCACGTTTTAGGAGTCAATTTTTTTCCAGCGTTGCTTTGCCAAACGAGGCAAGGAGTATAAAACCAAAGCAAGTTGGATGCAACTTTTCTAGGAGAGCAGAACAAACTACTATAAAGGAATTCGGGTTACACATCCCCGCTTAATGCCCGGCCGTTCAGACTCAAGTCGCTGCATGAACAGATGAATGAGTATTCCTGCACTGTGACAACTCTCATTTTTTACTTACTGAAACATAAGGCTGCCTCCATTTAGGAGAGATAACTTTTAGTTTATTTGCCCTAAGAAATTACTTACGATATTCTTCCAAATGGCGCAAAAGCTGCTTTTATATCTTCAGTTGTAATTTCTGGACTGAGGTCTCCGACAAAGACATGGAAATGGTCTTTTTGGGAAAAAGAGAAAAAAGGGTTTTAACGTTTGAAGATGGCCCCTGAACGCGCACGCGCACAGAGCGTAGCGATCTCACAGAGCACGGCTCTCCAGCTATTATTAAAAACTACACAAAGACTAGCGTTTACTATAAAACAGAATTTACTGCCGTTCCTAAGAGATCCTTTGCTTGGCAGCGCTACGAAGTCAGTGACTTTAAGGCTACTACAGTGACGTATGGCATTTACGTTTTATATTTTACAAACCGCTTTTAAGACCAGTTGGCATTTACCGTACAAAGTCTTAAAACTATTTACTTAATCTGCCAAGGCTACACAAAAATCTTTCTCTCCGTACGCTCGTGTTAAGCTTTGACACGGCAGATCGCTAGCTATTCAAAATCCGATCAGCTGAAACGTCTAGCCGTCTCAAGAAGTGCAGAGTAACGCTCGTTCTAGAGCGGGACGTATTTCGAACCTAGCCACAATGTCCGGGTTAACACCGTAGGTCGTGAAGAACAAATCAAAAAAATACCTTGCATTGCAACAGTTTGCTGGTAAAGCATTTGAGCTCTCAAAAGCCAACAGTTTTGGTTGCCCAGCCAATACACCATGTGAATCCACGTGAATTCAATGTACGTGAATCCACGTGCAAGTGAACTAAGACTGAAGGCAACAGAATGGAAACAGTAATCCCTTCAACTTATGTCAGAGCCATAAAAACCAGGCACCAAAGAGAAACAGAAGTCCTGTATCTAAGGAGTTTTCTGCTACAATCAAACTATGCGTCACATACCATCCTAGCAATATGCAGACTTATTTGTACTACAGCAGGTACGAGACTCTCAAGTCCACTCGGACGCCAATGTAGTTTAGCCCCACCGGCCTACGGAAATTCAAAGCTTGCCAAGAAAAGCAGCAATCCGCAGGCTTGCCGTGAGCCGTGGAGCCCAATTTTGGAAAAAGTCTAGGTACTCCCAAGGAGCCTGCCTGCAGAAGCGCATACTGCAGCCTCACGGGGAGCCAACCGTTCTGCCTCGATAGCAGAGATTAGCACCAGAACTGAACGGTGGACGCTAGATCACTTTCTGATGCTATAGGGAAACAAAAGGGAAGTCTTTCCACAAAAAATAAATTCATAACTAACAAAAACCCCATACATAGCTCCAGGTGGTTAGTGAATACCCTTGAGAGATTTCATTTTATGTTTAAGAAGATACAATTACCTTGTGAACGCTGTGTGTTGACAACGGTACTACCTGATGACAAAGATTAGATTTGTTCTTAAGTTTATTAACACAAACACATTAAATAATATCTTAGGATTACGATCAAAACATTACTGCATATAACTGTACGATGCTTACTGTTTACGTTTAAAAACTACTCATACAAATTAAACACGTACTTAAAGCGTTAAGTGACACTTACTGCTGGTATCTTTCTTCTGGCTGCTGGGGGTCGTCGCCCAGTTCACTTTGACCTCCTGCAAACATCAGTCGCTCGTGTTAGATCACGCAAATCCCAGCTAAGCTCAAATGCCTCCAGCGCTTCATTCTGACGCTACAGGGGCACCAGACGTGCGAGTCTGGGGTGAAAGCTCAAGTTTAGGACCCATTTCTTGGGAGAGGGTTCATTCTTCCAAACTGTGTTTTGCTGCTTAAGAGCAAAGATGGGAACCAGATCTGGTCTGGAGATTTGGTTTGCTCGGGCACGTTTTTTTGCAGGGGTTGGGAGAGAGGGACATGGTCCTGATAAGGTCTGCAGAGTTAAAATCCTCATTACTCCTGCCGCCTCTGAGCCCTCCCAGTTCTACATCCCCCCCTCCCTCTGCATTCTTCCTATAACAGCCTGAACAGCTTTTCTTCTTAGTCACGTCACGTTAAGACCTCCGTCCAAACGAAGCGTCTAACATCTGCAGCATATCCATTTCATCTCAAGTGATATTTCACCCGTGCCATCTGAGATAGCCTGTTTTCAACTCCAACTCACCCTGTAGACATGACAGCTTACCTTACCCATTATCTTCCGGCCATTCATAGCAGCCAGCGCTGCAGCCGCGTGCCGGTGCTCATAGAACTCCACGAAACAGTACGGGTCGTTTCCAGCTGTCTGATGAAAGAAACAAACAAAGGATTACCGATACAAACCTCTTCAAACCACACTCTCGCTATTCTACTGAGCTCCTTATTCATTACATCTAAAGGTCTCAAAACTGATAGGCTTTTTTACTCTACACAGAGACCACAGTCAATGCGCTAACAATGCCCCAGGAGGTTTCAGTTCTGCTTTAGAAAGGTAAAAGCCTGGCAAAGAACTTTCCAAATCTCATCTACAACACCCACATATATTAACCTGTTCGCTCCCTCTCACAATATCCACACAGCCTTAAATTTAATGTCAGGTACGAGGCAGAAACGATGCCAAAAGTATGCGACTGTCATCTCCAGCCTTACTGTGGCCCTTTAACGTGGTCACGCCACGTTTCCAGTGGAATTCTGAAACACGCAAGCACGACCCAAAGCCACGAGCTATGAGAAACGTGAAAATCATCAGGTGAAGGCTCTTACATCCATTATCATTTTGCAGTTTTTGCATGGTCCGATCTGGCTGAACAGCTGGAGGATTAGAGCTTCAGTCACGTCTCTGGACAGGTTCCCCACGTACCTATAAGATCAAATACACAGTCAGAAGCCATCCTGACGCTCCAGTCTGCTCGTCGGTAACCGAGCAAACGCGGCCCAGAGTCGTTCCCCCAACACCCAACCCGCCAGGTTAGGATGTTGAAACAAAGCGTGCTGCAGGATTATAGCCCGACTCGTGCAGCAACGGGGCAGAAATCGGCCGGTGATGGCGGGCAGTAACAGCGCCTGTCCTCAGTCCCACCCGAGGCCTGCGTTTCTAAAATCGCGCCCCGGTTCAAAGCTGAACAGAAGGCCAGATACGGACAACTCGACCTACCAAATGGATTTCCATGTATAGAAACGGCAGTTCTGATAACCATACGCAGCCATCTTTCACCAAGCGCCATTTCCCTAGCTGCCCGAGTAGCTCGATCTGGTGTTTAGCAAGCACATTACACGATACTTAGTCAGTTCTTTTTAAAAGAGGACTCATCTGCCTGAAACAACCGAGGGCAAAGGTGCTCAAGTGTGGGCATTCCCCCATCCTCCTCCATTTGGAAGGATCAGCCTCCTCAAGCGCCAACGGAACCCGAACCCCTGCTCTGATTTGGGATTTTGGCATTCTCAGCAACAAAGATCATCCTTGACCCACAGGTGGAGTTTTTTTGTTGTTGCTGTTAAGCCCAAGTCACGGGATTTTTAAAAAAAGCACACAGAGAAACCTCAGCTCCAAAGGTGTGGCAGCACCCTTCCGCAAAGGAACGTTATGTGGCAAACCGCGGCCTCTGCAACGAGAACCTCAACGGAATTGTGCCGCTGAAACCACGCCAATAAATCAGCAATCCTCCCCGTCTCGGTGCAAGAGTTGCAAAGATGTCGTAAGAAAACAACAAGGTGGCAAAACCGGGGACTTCTCGCGCTCCTTCTGTTGACAGAAGGCTGTGAACAGCCTTCCCGAAGAGATGGACGCGCTCCCAATATTTGGTTTAGCAGAGGAGAGAACAGGGGAACAAGACAGACAGCCTCTGTTTTTCTGTCAGAAATGACCCGGCAAGCTATATACTAATAATTTGAACAACTATTTTAGGTAGGAGTCAGAGTCGTACTCCTTTTTAAAACCAACACGTGCTTCACCAGAGCCAGGTCATCACAGGCATCCTCTCGCTCAACAAAACGAGTAATTCCTGCGCTTCTGAGGAGGTTTCCTTAAACAGAGGAGGGTTTAGTGCACTTTGTTAAGGCAATTAACTTTGTGCTCAATAACACTGGGACATTCCACCCCGCATCAAGTTCAACTGAGAGTCATAACCGGCGAGACTTCTTTTTTTTCCCCCCTCTCTCTCTTTTTTTAAATATTATCGCCATTTGGATAATAAATAAGCTGAGGCACTAAACCGATGAGACTCGCACGTCACCTTCTAGGTCTAAGTTTATTAATGGTTTATTTGTGACCGACGGTTTCCTAGACAGGGTGCCTACACCCTGACCTTTGCACTCACGCTGGATTTTCACCCCGATAATCAGACAGGCATCTCCTGAAGTATTCCCTGCCTTACGACTGGATTTAGCTGGAAAAAGCAGGATTTAGGTAAGCAATCTCTGACGGCCCCACGAAACTCCGTGGCCAGACCTTTCAAAATGCATCCCCAGAGGATCAATTGCAGCAAGATACATGTGTACAGACACACATAGAGAGGGTATGTGTAATTGCATACTAGATGTTGACCTACTTGCTTTCACGCAGAGGTAAAACCAAATCTGAGCTCCTCATGCACAGACATGGTCAAGACATCCCTTAACGGTCACGCAAGCGGTAACACAGAACACGAGCATTCTGCAAAAGACTCAAAAAAGGAGGGGGAATCGTAAAGCACATCGGTCACTCAGAAAAACAGCTTAACGTCGTACAAATTCAGCAGCGTTTTTCCTCACGTTATTTGTCAGTGTAACCTCATTACCCGTAGCTGCGTACATCTGCTGCCTGCTCTCTGCAGCCAGCAAGTCTGGAGGGGTTTCTCCAATCCACTAGCTGACAAACTACAACAAAGTCCTGCGATACTATCAACCGTGTGCCAAGACGGATGGGAAAAACACAGAGCTGTAACACCCCTCCCCCCCGAGGAACAATCCCCGTGTTATTTTCCCTGATGTACTCTCTCCGTGCTACACTCAAGGTGTTGGACCATCCGAACCTTTCCACGAAGTTCCACCGCAGCTCTGCTTCCGTGTAGCTGGCACGCGGACAAGGTCCAGGACACCTGGACCTTGTCCCGGACCAGTTATACAAGAAATAACCCAGGGCCGAGGTGACCCGGCCAGGTAGGGACAGCTAATACGGGAGGAGATCTCTCCTGCATGACGGTTCTGTCATCTCCTGCACCTTTCCCATCCCTCTTTCCTGCTAATTGGATTCTCATTAATGAGTCGGTCGACATTTCTCTGCAGAGGAAGGACTATACTATACAAGGCAAACTAGGCAGACAACTCCATTTACTCACCGCACATTGATCGGTATACGGTTTCTTGAAAAGGAATACCAACTATTGGGTGTTAGCACCTCTGCATCGTTTTAGACACACAAAGTAAATTAGAAGTACACATGTTCCACAAGCACCTACGCACTTATACGAAAAATACAAACAGGAGGTCTTTGTAAATTCAAAACCACCATCTGCCTTGGAACCGCTCTTCAAATTTATAATCTCTGTCTTTGAAGAGTGGCTTTCAAGGAAGGTCACTGGCTACGTGAAAATGAGCTGCCTATCCAGGAAATCATTGACATAAGTGATACAGCTCCGAATGTGCTTCGAAACGCCAAGGCTCTAACACCTCCCTTCAAAGAAACAGGTTACGTGGAAATGGCAAAACCAAGCAGTTACTTCCAACAACGTCTGGAATCTGTTCCGGAAAAACGACTTAAACGTGCTAAAGGAACTAAAGAAAAAGGCACACGGCTTGCAGACCGCTTTGGCGGCCCCTCACGACGCAGCAAAACAACAGAAGCGAGGAGGGAGCCCCGTAACCCACGTCCAGATGGGGTTTCTGTAGCACTACCTACAGAAATCCTCGTTGCAAGCAAATATTTAACACGCACTTCAGACCCGAGCTGGAAAGAGATTACTTTTAGCTGCTTTTTCTTCCTTCAAGCTGCTTGTTCTAAACCCAATCTGTGAAATTCAGCTCGTGACAATCCTCCATATGACTTGAGAAAGTCACTCGGAGCGATTCAGAGAAATACCGTTCTCGGTACGTTGCTCAACACTCGGTTCTGTAGCTCAGAAGCCTGGCCGTATTTGTGCAACAAGCTGCACGTGCTCAAGGTCAGATAATTCACTGCGTTAAGCATATGCCGTGTACGGCCAAGACCACTAGACTCCAGACAACCATGTAATTGGGACTGGGGCAGGGGCGGGGGGAAATATTTTTCTAAACAAACAGGCAAATATGCCAATAGGTCTGACCCATGTTTGCAGACGCCAAGAATAGTTCCAAAAATGCACGCACTAGAAAGACAACGGAATCGTACACACAGGGAGGCAGACAGAGTGTTTACCGCTCCGGAAAGCCTGGGCCCGAGGAGCTGGCGTAAGTCACGTAAGAGTCTTGTTTTCCTGCAGTCACTCAGCCAAGTCATTTATCAACCCTCGGGGTAGGTACAGCCACTGTCCACAGGCAAAACTTTCCCCTCGCCTTGGAAAGATTCCCTCTCCCTCCTGTCTGTCCTCCTCTCAACTCCTGCACTGAAACAGGGATCAAAGCTTACGCAGAGGTGGAAGACTGGAGTCTGTGATTTCCCCGAGCTGAACGAGGGAAACCACTCCAGATCACACCTGCCTGAGAAAAGGAGAGAAATGCATGAATAAGATGTGGACAGGAGCTGTCCTGCACCTTTCACGCACAGCTGGCTGCAGGAGCAACAGCCGAGCCAAAGTCCAAATCCCTCCTGACAGCGGCGGGTGTCAGCTGCCTGAACACCGCCAGAAAAGCGGCTTGTAATTAAAGGAAGCCCATTTATGATTTCAGCGAGGCGAGGAGCTGCCCTACAGCTACGATTAGTTCCTCGGGAAATAACAGGCTCGCAGCACGCTTTAAACACTTGGGGCAAGCGCCGATTTCACGGGCACCCCCCCGTTTATTTCCATCAAGCTGTTGAACATCGCAGCGGGGCTCCAGCTGTTAGGCCAGGGCAGCCCCATCCTCACCCCCCCCGTCCCCCGCCGCAGTGAGATGACGGTGCTAACGCAACCCAGAAATGGCAAAATTCAGCCAGACCCTCGCGAAAACGTACACGGAGCAAGTACGGGGGGGTGGGGGGTGTGTGTGTACATCTCCCTAGCCCCCTTCCCTCCAGATGTGAGCCGGAGAGGCCCGGCAGAACGCGCCGGGGCGGCGGGGGGGGGGGGGACGGACAAAAAGCCGGTGAACACCACTGGGAAGCAACGCAGGGGACAGGCATGGCGGGGCACGGGCGGAGGGGCTGGGGCCGGCCCCGGCCAGGCTCTCCCCCCGGGGCCGGCCCGCCGTGAGGGGAACCGGGGCCCGGTGTCCCGCAGGGCTGAGGGCGGGCGGGCGGGGGCCGGCCCCCCGCCTCCTTGGCACTGGAGGCGGCTGAAGAGCCGGGGCGACCGCCGCTGCCCGTCGCGGAGGCCCGATCGCGTCGCCCGGGCCTGAGGGACCGTGCGTGAGGGGAGCCCGGGCCGCCCCTCCCCGCGGAGCCGGGAACAATAGGCGGTCTCGCCCCCTCCCCACTCACAGGGTCTTGGGCATTTCATCCTCCATGGCGCCGCCGCCGGACCGCCCCCGCCCCGCCCCGGCTCTTCACGCCGAGCCGGCCCCGCGGCCCCCGTCAGCGCCTGGGCAGCCCGAGAGCCGCCGGCCCCGCCGAGCCCGAGCGGCGGACAATAACCCCAATGGTCCTCGCAAGATGGCGGGTGGCGGGCGAAGGGGCCCGGCCGGCCGAGAGAGGGCGGCAACGCGCATGCGCCTCGGGGAGGGAGGAGGGAGGAGGGAGGGGGGAGACGCGCCACCTCCGGATGCGGCTTCCCGCCCGCTGCCGCGCATGCGCCCTGCCGCTGACAGCGGCCCCACACGCACACACATCCCTTCCTCCCGGTAACGATCACGCTCCCCCCCCCCCACCCCGGTGACAGCGGGGTGCGGCCCTGCCGCTTCCTCACCCCGGCGGGGCGGGAAAAATAAAAACAAGGGATTTAAAAGCAGGGTTTAGGAAGGAAAAAAAAAAAAAAAAAAAAGCCATGCGCCGCCCGGGAATCGAACCCGGGTCGCAAGAATGGGAATCTTGCATGATACCACTACACCAGCGGCGCGGCTGGCAGGCGGCTCCCCGCCCGCCCCCATGGCCCTGCTGGGCTCCCCCCCCCCCCCGCCGTCCGCCGTCCGCCGCGGCGGGAACCAGCTGACAGGGCGGTCCCGCCCGCCGAGCCAGCGCCATGCCGGCTCTCCGCCTCCTCCTGCTCCTCGCCGCTCTCTGCCCGCCCGTCCCGGGCCGCCGGCCGCAGCGCGATGCCCCCGGCAAGATCGGTATGGCGGCGGCGGCGGGGTGGGTGGGTGCGCGTGGGGTGCTGCGGGGGCAGCGCTGACGGCCGGTGCCGGTTCTTCCAGCCGTGGTCGGCGGCGGGATCGGGGGCGCGGCGGCCGCCTACTTCTTGCGGCAGAAGTTCGGGAGGAGCGTGCGGCTGGAGGTGCTGGAGAAGGCGGCGGTGGGCGGCCGGCTGGCCACGCTGGAGGTGGAGGGGGCCGGCTACGAGGCGGGGGGGTCCGTCCTTCACCCCCTCAACCTGCACATGAAGCACTTCGTCAAGGAGCTGGGTGAGTGGGAACCACCCCCACGCCCCCCCCCGGCATCCCCCCACCCCAAAACCACCCCCCCCCCAGGGATGCTCGGGGTCCAGCTCTCCCGCTCTGCTGGGGGGACATCCCTGTACAGAACAAGCCTTGGTTGCCCCCCTACCTTCCCTGATATCCCCCCCATATCCCCCCCTCAATATCCCTCCCCAATATCCCCCTGTGGTACCCCAGCCCCGGGAAAAGGAGACCCACATCCCGATGGAAGGTAGACACCCCCCCCCCCCCGCCCAGGGGATGCATTAATCCCATCATAAAGGTCCAAAAGTCACCGCAAATAACTACCTGGCTCCCGGTCAAGAACTAATTCCCCTTTCTACGTCTTGGGAATCCAATCTTCAATTGCTCACCCTTAACAACGCAAAGCTGGGATGTCTCGGGAAGTTAAAATTGAGGCGTAATATAGTTTGGCTTGACGCAAGCTCTACCTTTCATTAAATTACCTTTTTTTTACCCCTTTCCTCAAGGCCTGTCGGTTGCCCCAGCACACGGCAGCCTCGCAGGCATTTATAACGGAGAGGAGTTCGTGTTTGAGGAGAGCAGCTGGTACATTGTCAACCTTCTCAAGCTCCTCTGGCACTACGGGCTCAATCCCCTGCGAATGTACATGTGGGTGGAGGACATCCTGGACAAGTTCATGCGGTACGTCGGGCCCTGTGAGGAAAAAGGTGGGAAAGCAGCTCTGGGAAAAGGCGCGAAACCTGCTGCTGAGTTTAAAAAAAAAAAAAAAAAAAATCAGTGAAATCATCCCATCGCTATTGAGAAAGGAGTCTCCAGTTGCCCTCTCTCTGTTGCCAATCATTTTTCTAAGGAAAAAGATCGAGATAAGCGATAAGAGAATTAAATTCATAACCGTGCAGAAAGTGCTTTTGTTAGGAAAGATCAGTAAATGCATAATTAATGAAGGTCCAGGTCTACTTAGGCAGGTACCGCTTAGGCTAGGGCTTGGCTCGAAGGACAAGCCCTGCTGCTCCCGCAAAGGGCTGCGAAGCTCTCGGGAGCCGCACTGTGAGATCCTCCGCAGCTTCCGAGGGCAACTAAGAGAATTAACAGCAACGGAACACCTATTTCTTATCTCTGGTTAAAGGATCTATCGCTACCAGACGCATGACTATGCCTTCAGCAGTAATGAGCGCCTGCTTCACGCCCTCGGAGGGAACGACTTCATCCGCATGCTGAACCAAACCATCGACGAAGCCATGCAGAAAGCTGGCTTCTCCCATAAGTTCATAAATGAGGTGGTTTGTCCGGCCATGAGAGTCAATTACGGGCAAGGTGTCAACATCAACAGTTTCGTAGGTGAGCGTTTCGTGGGTTAACCTCCCCACCACGTCTGTCCCATGGACCTTGTCCTCTTTACGGGTGTTGGGATTCCTGCTCCCTGGGCTGGTACCGTGCGGCAGTACCTCCCATGCTGGGTTACCGCCTTACTCTGACAAAGTGCTGGCTAACGCGACCTGCTTAGCCCTGGCCTTCAGCAAGCTCTGCGCCCCAAAGGGATGGTTTTTTTTCCCCTAATTTTCCACTTTCTGTTTCAAATGCTCCCCTACAGAATGATGCCGAACAAGCCGCTCTAACGAACGTGGTTTCCTTGTAGGTGCTGTTTCTCTGGCAGGGGTGGAGTCAGGCCTTTGGTCAGTAAAAGGGGGGAACAAACTTGTCTGCACTGGCCTTATCTATGCCTCCAAAGCTGAAGTTATCCCTGGTACAGTTTTGTCTATAGAGCCAAAAATCAGACCCAGACCCACAGGTGAGTTGGGTTTGCTTTCCCTTTGGTGGGGAGGGGAACGGCAAGCTCCAGCAGCTGGAGACCGACATTGGCCTCCGTCGCTGCTCAGCTGCAGCCCTTGGCAGACCGAAGCAACAGATTGGGTCTTCCTTGGTCTTTTAAGATGAAAACTGGGCTCTGCTCAAAGCCCCAGCTCACAGCGCTCCCTCAGCTAAGCTGGGACTAGTTTATAAAGCTACTTCAGCTCGCAAAAAGGCATCATCAGCCTAAACGGGATGGCGTTTTAAAAGCCTGATGTGTTTGTCAGAGGAACAAAGGGGATTCCCTCCAGCCACGGAGTGGGATAACCGAGCTCTTCTCCCCAGGGGACCCGGTGAAGCTCTACCAGGTCACTTACAACACTACGTCGGGACTAACGGGGGATACGTATGACATCGTTGTCATCGCTGCTCCACTGAGCCGCAAAATGGCCAACATCACCTTCAAGAACTTTGACCCTCCTGTCCCAGACTTCCCAAATCCTTACCACCAGACTGTCACGACGTTCGTGCACGGACGCTTAAACACCTCCTTCTTTGGTTACCGGGACCCATCCGCCTTTCATTTCAGTGCCATCTTCACTACGGAGAATCCCAAATTGTTCATCAATAGCCTGGGGGTGGTGTCTCCTGTGGAAGACGTGGGCGGCGAAGGAAAGCTGCCCTTGCAGTCGGCCATCTGGAAGGTGTTTTCAAAGGAGGTGCTCACCAAAGAGCAGCTTAACTTGCTTTTCTCCTCCTACGACTCCGTCAAAGTGAAGAAGTGGTTGGCGTACCCCCACTACAGCCCCCCGGAAAAATGCCCTCCCATCATCCTCCACGACAAAATCTACTACCTGAATGGCATCGAGCGGGCCGCGAGCGCCATGGAGATGAGCGCCATCGCAGCCAAAAATGTCGCCCTGCTCGCTTACCACCAGTGGTACGGGAACACCGACAGGATTGACCAGGAAGATTTGCACGAGAAGCTGAAAACGGAGCTTTGAGCCCCGGGGAGCCAACGGCTGGGTGCTTGCAGGAGCGTCCACACTACAGCCTTCGGAGATAGGGATCCCGTAGTGTAACCATTTAGCCACGATTAAAGCTAACGAACGAGGAACTCCTTGCTTAGTCCCTAAAAGGAGGCACCCAGCCAGCTCAAGACAGACTAGAACAGCAGTGAAAAGGCGGAGGAAGCTTTCCCAAGGGAGCTGACCCTGCCTCAAACAAAATCCTCCATCTATCCCTAAGTGAGATCAAAAAAGAAGTTTTAAATGCCATATTGACCCCGAAAGTGCCCTCCGCGGCAAGGAGTCTGCCAAACTCAGGATCCGCATCACTGTGATTAACCCGTGCACGTCGCTTTCCCTCTCTGGACATTGTTTCAGGCAGGGAAAATCAACTTCTTGACTGTAAACCTCTCTGCCTCAGCTATTTTCTGAAGGGTGTATCAAGTAGTTATTCCTTGGGGCGGGACTAGCGCAGCGGAAGTTGGGGCTGCATTCGTAATTTGCCTCCAGAACAAGTACTGTAGCTTACAGGGGGGTGGCGGGGGGCAGCTGGTCTGCTGGGAGTGCATGAGTTGCCGAAACAAGCGGTAAGCAAGCAAAAACACCAATGTCCTTCGCTTTGTCAACGTTTGAAAGAGTTAATAATTTAGGCAACCTGACCCTGCAGGGGGGCACCGCTAGGTTTGAGTAGGTAAAAAACCTTTTCGTGAGAACATTGTCTCCCTTGACTGTATCTAATAGCGCTGCGATACCTCAACCGTGTCTGAATATTGCCGTTACAAATAAAAACTAACGCACCGTTTGGAAAGGAAGCTGGCGCTGTTGCCTTGAGGTAGCGTACGGCTGTTCTGTGCTCAGCCACCCGACGGATCTTGTCGTCCAGCCGCATCCTCGCTGTGCCGCCGTGGACGCAGCAGCGATAAAAAGCTAAAAAAGATGTTATTGTACTTACAATATCCCCCCGCAAAACGCTTTCCATCCCAGCGGAACAGACTTCCCGCTGCGGGGCACTCCTTGCAACAGGTCAGGGAACTCTGAAAAGCAAGCTGAGGGTTTGTACTCGTAGTGTCGGACAGACGCCCGGTCGTGGCACGCACCTACGGCAGGGCTGTAGCCCTCACTCCAGGTAGCGGTTGTCAAATTTTCTGAGAAAAACCCTTTGAGCTCTGCCCAAAGCTCGCTTTCTACCTTTGTGGTGCTTGAGAAAGCGCTTAGCACCTCTGTATTAAAGATGCAGTGACAAAAAAAGACCATCTCTGTCAACAGGGACCCGTAAGTGGAAGCTCATGTGCTCACAAAAGCAAACCAAAAAGGCCAGTTTCTGCCTGGCTCCCCTTTAGGGGAAAGATCCAAAGGCTTCTTCGGGCCAGTTCAGCCCCCACAGGCCTTGGTTCCTGCACCACAACTCCGTGATGCAGAAGTAAGAGTAAAAATCACTATTAAAAAAGTTAATAATAATAAATTCCTACTTTCAGGCAGCCCAGCTTGGCACAAATACTCTACGTCACTCTTCACAGAGGGGAATTTTACCATTTTCCTCCCACTTAAAATCCAATAACCCACTGAACAAACACGACACAGCTTTGTAGCTTGTTCTTTCCAAGATGCTAACGGGAAGGACACCAAAGGAGGCGCCGATTTAGCATCCACTTAAATAAATTAAGCCTCCCGAAAGCCCTCCCAGAGCTTTAAAACTATCGGGAGCAGAATTAACAACCGCCCCCACTGCGCTGAAGAACCAGCGTGCTTCAGCTGCCCCATTACCCAAAAAAGCAAGTACGACTGACACAAGTTACGTCAACCATTACAAAATTTATTTAACAAAACAAAACAAAAATATAAGTTTATGCTCAGGGATGCCCTGCGGCAGGTTCAATGAGTAAACAAAAGAAGTGGGTTAGGTCTTGTCACGGCCAGTAACGACGCAGGTTTCTCCGGCGCTATACTCGTTCCAAGGCTTCCAGCATAATGATGCTGTTCCCTCGTATTACCTAAAAGCGAAAGTTCAGAGCGGCTGGTGAGACGCAGCATGCCGTTACCCACCGCTCTGCAGCACCGCACGTTCCGTCCCGTCCCATCCCGTCCCCCCAGTTTATTTTCCTCCAAAGCTGACGCCGCGCCAAAAAAACTGCAGTGAATTCCCCCGTGAGGGTGAACGCCGACCGATTTTAACTCTAAAACCCCGTGGATTGTTCCACGCTACTGCGGTAAACAAACATGTCCGCTTCTGAGAATTGAGCTCGTTTTACAGACACGCCAGCTACAGCTGCGGGCTGGTGCGGGACCCTTCACCCTCCACTTGTTGCAGCGGCACTCACCACCATGCCAATATTGTTCTGCTGTCCCCCCGGCGCCATCTCCACGCACTCATCGATGACGAGGTTCATGAAGGGATCAAAGCCCCGCAGTATCCCCTGGACGTGTCGGCCGCCATTTAATTTCACTACAAGAAACGGAGCCCGTTTAAAGGAGGAGACCGCTCAACGCCAGCGTTCGGGTTTTTCCTCACCGGACCCGCAGCTCTGAAAACGAGCGGGGGGCCGCGAGGAGGGAAGGTCTTTGTGTTAATCGGAAGCATTCAGAGCGCCGCATCCAGCGTGGTAAGAAACGACCGCCCTGAGAGTTTAGGAATGCGAATTTTAAATTAATATCGGCCCCAAATTAACGGGTTTTGAAGCCTGAAACTACTCTGGGCCCGCTCCTTCCCGGGCAGGAGCGCTAGCTCAGGCAGCCAGCGTATCCCCCTCGCTACAGACCGCCGTGCAGAGGGGAATGAGGGGGTCGAGGAGGGGGGGACACGGACACGGGGGGAGGGCTGGGGGCTCCCCCACGGCCGCGCAGCCCTTTTACCCCACGCCCCGGCGCAGACACACGCGGCAAAGAGAACTCAGGGCCGGGAGCAGCTCCGGGCGGCGGGCACTCACATGACAGCTTCTTGTCCATGAACCTGCAACGAGATGGCGGCGGCTGGTCAGCACCGGCGGGGGAAGAAATGGAAAAACATCCCACCACCAACACCACCACCCCCACCCGCCCCCCGCCGCCGCCATGACACCGGGGCGCCCGCGGGGCACGCCGGGATACCGGCGGATCACGGCGGGCCCCGCGGCTGTGTTCTCCCTTCCCTCCTCCCTCTCGCCTCCCCGGCCCGCGGTCCCCGATCCCGGTCCCCGGTCCCGGACACACTTCTTCAGCTCGGGCGGGTGCGCTTTGCTCATGGCGTCTCCACAGCCCACCAGGCCCCTCACGCTGCCGCTCGCGCCGCGCTCTGACGTCACCGCGCCGCTCTGCGTCGCTTCACCCCACCCCACCCCTTCCTCCGCCAGCCAATAGCGACCGCGCCTCGCCCTTCTCTTCCCCGCCCCCTCCCCTTTCCCGACGCCTCCCGCGGCCAATCAACGCCCGCGGGAACCCTACCGCACTCCTCCGAGTAGCGGCGCGGCGGAGCAAGGAGGGAGGGGCCGGAAAGCGCGGCGGGGAGGGGCGGGGCGGGGCTACACGGGGCGCTACGGCCCAGCGCTGCGGCCCACGCTGTGCACGCACATGGCGGGCGGTGGGGGGGGTCACCCCGTGCCTTGCACACCCGCGGGGCTCACCCCCCCACGCCGTGCGGGGGGGCACAGGGGTCACTCGGTGCCTTGCAGGGGCCGCCCCACGCCATGCAGGCTGCTGGGGATCCGCCCGGGCCTTGCACACGCGTGGGGGCCGCCCCCACAACGCTCAGGCATCCCCAAACTGGCAGCGCGTAACACGGGTCACCCCCCCCCCCCGCCCCGGCATGTGCGCAAGCGTCCCCCAATATATAGCAGACGAGCAGGGGACGTGTGTGTGTGTGTGTGTGTGTCCCACTTTGCACACACACACACATCACCCTGCACCCGCACGAACATCACCCAAATTGCACAGGCACCAGCCCCCCCCCGCCATGCCAGCCCAGGGCTCACCCCTCAGCACGGGTGCTGCTGCAAGCACCCAACACCTCCATGTTGCCCCCACCCCCCCAAACCCCGCAGCACCCGCGGGCGGTTAGAACGTGGCACCTCGCCTTTAATAAAGCGCGTCGAGGCGGGGTGGGGGGAGACGACCCCCCCCCCCCCCAACCCCCGGCGCCCCACTACTGCTGGAGGGCGGCCAGGCTGTCCTTCATCTTCTTGGCCATGGCGGGGACGAGGCGCAGGTGGTCGTCCCCGCAGGCGACCAGGCAGGCGTCGAGCTGGCCTCGCACCCGCGCCTCGGTGCCGCCCGCCTCCAGCGCGTCCTTCGCCTTGTCGTTGCAGTGCAGCGTGCAGCGGCTCAAGCGATCCTGCGCGGGTGGGGTGAGGAAGACGGGGGGGGGGGGGACACGGACACGACACACACACGGTGGGGTCAGCGGTTGTCCGTCCCTCCCAACCCCCTCGGTCGTCCGTCCGTCTGTCCAACCCCCCCCCCCCCAGTCTCACCTGGAAGTGCTCCAGCTCGGCGGTGACGATGGCCTGGGCCTGGGCCAGGGGCGCGTGGCACCGCTCGATGCATCGCTGCACCTGCTGCATGGAGGCCGTGTCGTCCTCGCAGCACCGGGCGCTGCACCGGAACATGGCGCCCTGAGGGGACACGGCGTCAGCGGGGTGCAGCCTGCGGGGACGACCCCCTCCCCAAATCCCCACCACCCGCTTTGCGGGAGCACCCTGCGAGGAGCCGGCTGCGCCCTGAGCCCGCAGCTGTGTGCGGCTTGCCCGGGCGTGGGGGGGCACAGGGCGTGGGGGGGGGCACAGGGCATGTGCTGGGGGGCACAGGGCATGTACTGGGGGGGGCACAAGGCATATTTAGGGGGCACAGGGCATATTTAGTGGGCACAGGGTGTGTGTAGGGGCACAGGGCATGTGCTGGGGGGGCACAAGGCATATTTAGGGGGCACAGGGTGTGTGTAGGGGCACAGGGCATGTGCTGGGGGGGCACAAGGCATATTTAGGGGGCACAGGGTGTGTGCTGGGGCACAGGGCACATGCAGGGGGACAGGGGACGCGCTGGGGGGGGCACAGGGCATTTTTACGGCGCACAGGGTATGTGTAGGGGGCACACGGCACGTGCTGGGGGGGGGGGTAAGGGCCACGCACAGAGACGGTGTGGGGCGCGCAGGGGGCTGGGGGGAGCGGGGGGCTGGGGGTGCAGGGTTGAATGAGCAGGTACGGGGCATGCACGGGGGGGGGGACACAGGGATACCGGGGGGGGGCAGGCCTTGCCCCGGGCACACACGTGGGTCACGCACGGCGTGGGGCGGGGAAGGGGGGGGGGGGCGGGCGGCAACGGCGGTTTCCCCGCGGGGCCCGGAGCCCGCCCGGCCCTGCCCTGCCCGGTGCCCCCCCCCCGCCGCCCCCGGTACCTGCATGCCGCGGATGCGCTCCCGCTCCAGCCCCCGCACGGCGCTCTCCACCGCCGCCTGCACCCGCGTCTGCGCCGCCTCCGCCATCCCGGCCCCGCGCCGCCCCGCCCCGCGGGGGGGGCGGGACCGGGGCGGGGGGGGGGACGGGGCACGCGGCGACGGACGGCCCGGGCGGCAGCGGCGGCACCGAGACGCGGTGCGACGCCCGCACCGCCGTGCAATGCCCGCACCGCCGTGCAATGCCCGCGCTGCCCTGCAATGCCCGCGCCGCCGTGCAATGCCCGCACCGCCGTGCAATGCCCGCACCGCCGTGCAATGCCCGCGCTGCCCTGCAACGCTTGCACCACGATGCAATGCCCGCACCGCGCGCGGTGCAGTGCCTGCACTGCCCTGCAACGCTTGCACCGCGATGCAATGCCCGCACCGCGCGCGGTGCAGTGCCTGCACTGCCCTGCAACGCTTGCACCACGATGCAATGCCCGCACCGCGCGCGGTGCAGTGCCTGCACTGCCCTGCAACGCTTGCACCGCAATGCAATGCCTGCACCATGATGCGATGCCCGCACCATGATGCAGTGCCCGCACCATGATGCGATGCCCGCACCGCGATGCGATGCCTACACTATGATGCGATGCCCGCGCTGCCCTGCAATGCTTGCACCACGGTGCAGTGCCCACACCCCAATGCAATGCCTGCACCGTGATGCAGTGCCTCCACTATGGTGCAATGCCCGCGATGCCCTGCAACGCTTGCACCACAATGCAATGGCAGCACCAGGATGCAATGCCCGCACCCCAATGCAGTGCCTGCACCATGATGCAGTGCCCACACCATGATGCAATGCCCGCACCATGATGCAATGCCCGCACCGCGATGTGCCGCTGCACCGCCATGCAGCGTCCCCAACTGCCCCGCAGCGCCCACGCCACGCTGCCAGGCCCCGGCTAAGCCCCCAGTGACATTACCCCACCTCAGTTATTCGTGGCTGGGACGTTACAGAGCCCTTCCAGCCCCCCCAGGCCCCCCCCAGCCCCGCAGCACAGCTAACTCCCGGCCGGGGCTGCGCCGAGCCCCCACGGCCCCATCCTGCCCCGGAGCTGGGCACCGTCATGGTGGGCACATCCAGGTTGGGCAGCGGCGTGGGGGGGGGGGGAAATCTGGAACCCGCAGGAGGGAGCGAGAGCCCCGGGCTACGGCCGACCAGCCACAGAGGCCAGGCAACCAAGTGCAACCCCCACCAGGCCCCCCCCCCCCCAAAATGCTTCGGGTCCCATGCAGGGCACCCATTGCCTCCCTGCAAACACGTCCCTGCACTGCTGGGGTGTTTGGGGACGTGCCCCCCCGGCCCTGACCCGCGCGGGGTTTGGGCTCGACCCCCTCCCCCAAAAAAACTGCTCCATTTATACCCCGCAGCGAAGAACCGGCAGCTCATAACTAACAGGGCTGGGGGGGGGCCAGCGGCCACTTCCAAAATAGCCCCACGGCCGCCCCCGTGCCCATAACCTGAGCGGGGCAGGATCTGGCCAGGCTTTGCAGCAGCAGCGCTTTGCTCCGGACTAATCCGGGCCCCCCCCCAACCCCAGCACTATCCTGCTCCCGCCTTTTAGCCCATTTCCCAGCCCGGCACACTGAGGCCAGGTTGGGTCGGGGACGGGGGGGGGGCTGACACCATGTTGGGGGGGCTCATAGGGCAGGATGAAGCCTGTGACTCCATGGGTGGGGGAACATCGGCGCTGCCTGCCTGGCCCCCCCCCAGCCCCGGCGAGGCCGTATCCGCTCCGGCACCTGCTCACCAGCTGGGCCGGCGGTGGGTGTGCAGAGGAAAGGGTGTGCGCACACACGCGACCCCCCCCCACCTCCGCACAGCACCCAGGCACAGCACCCGCGCATGGCCCCCCCCCGGCTCCTCGGGGATGTCTGTTTGCAGGCGGTGGGGGGGGGGACCAGCACCAAGGGAGGTGCCACCGGCTGCTCCCCCGGAGGGTTGCAGCCCCCCCAACAGCCCCCAAGGGCTGCCGCTGCTGTTAATGGCAAAAATATTAAAAAAAAGGGACTAAAAGCCTGCTGTGAAATGGGAGTGTTTGTCCCCAAATTGCTGCTGCTGGCTGAGGCGGGGGCTGGGATGTGCCCCAGCTGGGGCTGGTGTCGCCCCGCTATGAGGTCCTGAGCGCGGTGCAAGGCTGGACCCCCCCCCCCCGACCCTGCTCCCCGCACAGCGGGAACGGAATCGACCCCAATATCCATCCTTCCCTCCCCCCTCGCTTCACGCTTTGGGCTGGAAACGTGGGGGGACGGGGCTGAGCCCATCACCGGGGTATCAGTTCTGCGCCCTGGGGACGCTCCCCCCTCCCCGCAACCGCCCCTGGGACCCAGCAACTCCTTTCCAAATATTCCCCCCCCCCCCGTCAAAAAAGGCCCGAGAGACGAGTTTTCTGAAAAAGTGTCCTTTATATCACTTAAATAACTATAATCCAGGTATTAGGGGAAAAAAGAACAGCTGATCACAATAACATATTATAGAAATCAAAATTAATTTAACCACACAAAATAAATTAAAACATTAAATATTAACTTTCAGTGCAACATATACAGAAGACATGAGAGTAACCATGACTTAAAAAAAAAAAAAAAGACCAAAAAAACCAAACAAAAAAGCTTCCGATTGGTTATGATAAAGACTACGGAAAAGATTAACGCTGCACCGGGAGGTTAGAGCACCGGCCTGAGGAGGTTTCCTAGGATTATGGTTCATTTTATTATTAATAAAAAGCTCGTATCTGTCCCCAAAGTGAGCAGGGTCCGTGTGACTGCTGAGGCGGAGCTTTTGTCTCTATAGAAAAATAAAGCCCCATCCTGCAGGGGTGGGGGGTTCTGGTTAAAATAAAAAAAAAAAATAATTCTGAGAAAAAGGAAAACCAAACCCAAATCCAAAGACAAACCCCAGCTCCACGTTGCCCGGCCGGGGTTTGGCTCTGCGGCGGGGGCGATGCCCGGCTCTGCCAGCGCTTTGCCGCTGCCGGCACGCTTACGGTGCTGCCGAGCGCGTCTCCTGCCGGGGCGCTTGCCTGCCGTCTTCTGCGTGTGTGTGTAGGGGGGGGAAATAAAGTTAAAAAAAAAAAAAAAAAAAAAAAAAAAGGGAAAACCAAAAAAAAAAATTAAAAAAAAGACCAAAACCAGAGAAGAGATGCTGCGCTGGTCCCCGGCGCGGGTCTCCTGGGTGAGGGGCGGCGGCGGGACCCCCCCGGCTCCGTCAGACCCCTGCGGGGAAGGGGACGGGGAGCGCGGTTACACCCCGGGAACGCCGGCGGCCGGCGGCCCGCCGCGGTGCCCCCCGGCCCCCTTACCCGTCTCGGCGTGGCAGCAGGAGGTGCCGCCTTTCAGGAGCCCACCCGGCTTCTCCGGGCCGCCGCCGGGTGCCCGGCACCACCGGCACCGCTTCCGCAGCCGACAGCAGCTGCAAGGGAGCGGGGAGGGGACGGTCAGGGGCTGCGGGGGTCTCGACACCCCCCCCCCCCCCCTCCTCGGCCCGCATCCTGCCCCAAATCGGCTGAGCCGAACCCCCCGCCCCGGTACTTACTGTATGAGCACGCACACGCCGATGAGCAGCACCGAGGCCACCACCGACACCACCACCAAGGCGGTGATCGTCTGCTTCTTCTGGTTCGCGGCCACCACGGCCAGCAGGTCGGCGTGCTCGCACCGCGTCCCCACGTACCCCGAATGGCACCTGCACCGGTGGGGGGGGGACACACACACGGGAAAGGCATCGGCATCAGCCCCAGGACCGGGGCACCCGCTCGGAGCCCGGCAAAACCAGGGTCGACCCCGCTTTTTGGGGGGATTCCCCCCGGGAGAGCCAAGGGGAGAGACGAAGGACCCGCTTGGATTTGAATTGCCAGAGGTTTTTGTTTTTTTTTTTATTTTTCCCCGACACTTACACGCACGCCGGCTTGTCCTCCTGGACCAGGAACCGGCAGGTGCCGTGGAAGCAGAACTGGCTGTGAGAGTCGGGACAGTCGTTGAAGTGGGACCTCACCGCCGCCGCCACCGGCGGGCCCGGAGCTGGGAGGAAAAACAAGGAGAAAATGGCATTTTTGGGCGTTTGCCGGCCCGGCAGCGACCCGGGCGTCGCCGACGGTGGGTCGGTAGCTCTGGTTTAGGGCTGGATGCATTTATTTTGGGGTTGTCGGGTGGGACGCGGTCCAGCAGCCGCGTCCCGGCCAGGACCACCCAAAGGAGCCCAGACGGGTCCCACTTAAACCAGCACTGAAAATAAGCCTCACTGGCACTAGAGGAATTTCCTAAAGAGCTTAAAGCTTAAAATGGAGGAGCAGAGAGTTAAATAACGGCAGAGCCGGCTGCAGCCCCGGACCGGTGGCTTTGCCGGGGATGCTGTTTTCCATTACATCCCGCGCTGGTTTAAATTATCCTCCGCAGCAGAGACGGAAAACAAATATCCTGCTTTCGGATTAGCCCGGGTATAAAGCACATCCGATCGCTGTCGTTTCAAAGCCACCTCAAGTTCCTGTTGCCGTGAATTTATGGCAGGCCGGGGTAATTAAACCCACGTCTGCCGAATGCTTCCGGGTCTTCGAGGAGGCGAAGCGAGGAAAGACGGAGCGCGGCCGGCTCAGCCGGCGATGTGCCGGCGCGGTGGTCCGATGTCCTCGTCTCCGGCGGTGGGAGAGAGGCATCGGTGGGCGGTTTGGAGATGTCGGAGCTGGTGGCAGCATCCCTGGGGAGCCGGGAGCTGGGATTTGGTCTTCGCGGTGAGAATCGCTGCCGAAATCTGCGCCGTGGCGCAGCCCCTCGCCAGGAAAACCCCGACACCCCCCTCCCCGGGGACGGCTTTACCCCAGGAGAGCCCGGACTCCCCCGACTCCTGCCTCTGGTCTGAACATCCCCACAAAAATAACCCTTTTCGGAGTTTTAACCCGCAAAGCCGAGCCCCGAACACAGCTTTGCACATCCACGCTGCCGCAGCCCGGGCTCCGAGCTCCCCCGAATTCGCCGGTTTTGCAGCACCGGCAGCGACGGCGTCAGCAGGGCTGCACGGGGCTGCGTGTCCCTTTGCTCCCCGTCCCGCCGCCGGCAGCGCGTCCCCGGATCCAGCGCTGGCTCCCGGGGTGTCCTGGCTTGCATTAAGCCTCGGCGCGCTCGCAGCTGCCGGCCACATTGCAGCCGTCTCATCCTCCCGCAGCCCCGCGCTCCTGCCGCCCGCACGGACCCCGTCCCCGTCCCCGAGGTGTCCCCAGCCGGCGCTGCGCCCCTCGGAGCGGACCCTTTCCTCCAGCCCCCGCCCCGGGCTGGGCACGCATCCATCGGGAAAGGGGCTGCCAGCATCCTCAGCGGTGCCGACGCTTGCCCCGCCGCCGGGTTTTGCTCCGAAGCCTCCCGGCGCTGCGGTAGCACCGTTTCGTTTAACGCTTCCCAACCGATGCCATCGAACCGTCCCATTTTCCAGCCCCAAAAGGAGGTTTTTTTTTTTTTTTTCCATCCCTGCCTGCAAATGGCCCTTCCCACAGCCGGCACATCTCCACCGTCGGCAAAGCCCCCGCGCCGCGCCGTGCCGGGGGACGCGAAGGGCTCTTGGCTGTTGCAGTCCATTGTGCCGCTTTCATGAATGAGGCGATTTATTGGGCGCGACCGACTCGGTGCCGCCGCGAGCCGGCGTCAGGCACCGGCAGCTTCCCCGCGGGACCTGCGGCACGGTTAACGAGACCAGACTTCCCCGCACGCCGAGCGGCCGCGTGCCAGGATTCAGCCCCCCCACTCCCCCCGCCAAAAAAAACCCAAGGTGCACGAGAAATACCCACCGCAGAGGCCTGTTTCCCAGTTTTCCCGTGGGGGATAAAGCACCTGCGGGGTCAGGATCCCACCTGGGGACCCCTTATCCCCCCAGGGTGGAGGATGGGATGCGGGAGCATCCCTCCGGCTGATCCGGTGCACACTCGGGGCGAGGATGGTTTACCTGTGCCTGCGCTTTGCTGCCTGTTCCCGGGCAGTTCGGCAAGGCGGCCGCCCCGCAACCCCCCCTCAGCCACCACCCCGGGATCGTGCCGGCTCTGCCCCGTCGGCAAACTCACCGCTCCGGGCCGCCGTGGTGTTCTCCAGCGCGTGGCACGCGGCGAGCAGCACACCTGCGGAGAGGCCAGAGAGACGGGGGTCAGCCGGACCGCGTGTCGTGTGCCCCCCACCCCGAGCCGGGAGGGCTGGCTGACGGCTCGGGGGGGTTTTACCCAAAAATCACTCAAAGATTTATGTTTTTTTTTTTTTTTAAAAGGAAAATGCAATGGTGTTTAAAGCCAGGAAGGAGCCTGAAACCGGCCCGTTATTTGCATGTACGATAGGCACGTGCTCGCTCATCCGACAGCATCCCCTGCCCAGGCGGGTGCCGGTGGGGGTGCCAGCCGTGCAGCCCCCCCTCCGCGCACCGCGCAGCACAACCTGCGTCCCCCCGGCCAGCTCCTCCTGCCCGTGTCCCCACGGCGGGACAGGATCCAGCCTCGACGCAAGCTCGGGTGCCGCAGCGAACCCCCCCCAGCCCCCCCCCCCCCCCCCCCCCGCCCTGCCTCCCGCTGCCTGCAAACGCTGCCCGACCTGCAAGCGCTGCTGCTGCTGCTGCTGCTGCTCCCCGGGGACCCGCAGGCTGCACCCCCGCGGTGCGAGCGGGGCTCCCCGCTGCAAAACACCCGGGCACGGCGCGCTCCGTGCAGGCAGAAATACTCCGTCCGGGCAGAAACACCCTGTGCAGCAGAACTACCCGCGCAACCCCGGGGGCTGCAGGTCCGGGCAGGCTCAGAACAACCTCCTCCGAGCCATCCCTTCGCAGGGGGTGGCATCGACCGGGGAACCCCCCCGCCCCAGCTAAGAGGCTTTCCCGGGGCAGCTCGATCGACCCCGGGGTGCGAAGCCAGACGAGGCCAGCAGCCCCTTCGCTGGGTTTGACCCAATTTCCTCCACGGGTTTAATCAAATCATGCAGAAAGGCGACGGGCGAGAGACCAAACCACGCGCCAGCCCTTGGGGTTTGCATCCGGCAAACCACCCAGCGACCGGCGGCTTTAGTTATCGCTGCAGATTCCCTCGTTTCGGCTTCTCCCCGTCGGTCCTTGCCACACCTTTCCCCATGCCGCCACAGACCCGGCCAGCCCCCGGGGATTTTCTTCCCGTATAAACTGAATTTGAGGCATCCCGTCTCCTCCCAGGTGTTGTTTTTTTTTGCTGCTGCCGGCAGGCTCGTTGCTGGAAGATGCTTCGTCCTCCTGCCCCGCTCCTGCTCGTGCCGATACTCGCACCTCCACACGTTGAGGAAATCACGTGTTATTTGAGAAATGGCTCATCCTTGTGTCACAGGGCGGCCGTATCATCCCCTCCAGCGTTCCGGCTTGTCCGTCCTCCTGCCGGGACCCCGCTCAGCTCCGGCGATGCCTCTTCCCCGCTTCTCTCCGCCGGCAGGTATAACCCCCCGCTCACGTTCAAGCCACTTTGGCCGGAGGAGCCCGGCCGAGGAAGCAGCCCGGCTCTCCCCGTGCCACCACCGCGTCGTCCCTGGCCACTGCCCCACCTCCCTCGCCCCTCGGCAGCGGTTTTACATCTCCGACGCCGGCCGAGGGCTGCGGTGAGCTCCCCGAGAGCCGGCGTGGGGACACCGGGCACCTTACGGAGACACGGAGTATCCGTGCCCTTGGTTTGACCGGCCGAACTGGGATCCCTGAGAGCAGGGCTGTGTCCATCAGCTGTCCCGAGCAGCCGCTCTCGCTTGATTTTTGGCAATCCCGTCCCAGACCCGTTCTCAGCTTTTTTCTCTCCCCGAACCTGAAAGACCATATCCCGCACCGTCTCCGGTTTTATTTCAAAGCCGGCGCTCGGCCACACCAGCCAGGCTGCTGCCGCCCCCGCAACCCCATCCCCATCCACCCCCTGGCCCCCGCTTTGGGAAGGTCTCCTTGCCATCACCCCCAGCCAGCAAAGACCCCCCTGAACTCAGCCTCCCGGCAGGAGACACCCAACTTGCTGATGGACCCCCAAGCCTCGCCGATGGAGAAACATGCGCTTAACAACTCCGTCCCCAACGCAACATTAATTACCAGCCTCCGCTTCTCCTCCACCACCAGCCACCAGCAAAGGGCTCAACTCCTCTCGCCCCCAGCCTCTCCTAACGCTCTTCGTGAGCAGCTCCCGGTTATCGCTGGGGTTTGTTCCCTGCCCCAAGTTTTCCCTCCTAATCCGCTTGGCTCAGATTTTCCCCTCGGCTTCGCGGATCAGCCCTTGGCAGCCGTCAAGTGCACGTACGTCGGGCCAGAGGAGGTTCCCTTTTCCGCCGGTATTTTAAGCGGATGCTCCAATCTGCCGGTCCGATCCCGTTTATAAGGGGCTCCTCTCCCCCCGCAGCATCCGGGGTGCCGCGGAGGCTTGGACCCAACCCGGGCTGGAGGCCAGGACCAGCCATCACCCCTGGATGGGGGATTGGGGAAAGCGGGGTGCCCGTCCCGGTGGGAAACCCACGGCTCAGTCCCCCCGAGATGGGCGACCACGGGGGCCGGAGAGGTCCAAAGCCACACGAGCAGCAAAGCAGGAGGGAGCAGAGGGGACGTGGGTGTCCCCAGACCGAGCCGCGAGCCGAGGAGGGACGTGGCCGCTGGAGTAACCGACCCCCCCCCCGACGGCGGCCGCCCACCCGCCCGAGGGATGCTCGGTGGAGGAGCCGTGCCAGAGGAACGGAGCGAGGAGGCAGCTGAAGAGTCAGCGCCGGCGAGGAGGGCTGGAGGGGGGCCAAGACCGGCTACTTTCCTGAACCCGAGTGCTGCAAAGAGCCTCTCTCCCGCCGGGCTGGCACTGCCTCGGTCCCCCCCACCCCGACCCAAGCCCCGGCTCGACCACGGAGCCGCGGCGAGGAGCAGCAGAGCCCCGGTGCTGTCGGTGACACCGGCCGGGAATGGAACGCCCAACCCTTCTCCTTTGGGACGCCGGAAAAAAAACCCAACTGAGGTCCAGCAAGTGCTTCCCCCTGCAGCAGCCCCGGCCCGGGGAGGGGGTCACCTTGCCTGGTACCGAAGCATCACCCAGGTCTGTGCACTCCCACCTCTACGGTCATCGCAATTCCAGGCTGGGCAGCGTGTCCGGATCCGTCCTGTCCCGTGCACAGCATCACCCAGGTCCAGCCTCGCGTACCCCCCGCTCGCCCCTTACCCCAGCGAAAGGGGCATACGAGTAACGTTCCCCTCCTAATGGCAACCCCAGCGATACGCTCTCGTTAATTCACTCTACCCTAAAATTAAGGGACGAGACCGGAGGGCTCGTTCTCCCGCCGAGGCCGTACTTACGAGTCGGTGGCGAAGGCGCGTTCCCACCAACGGGGAGCGGTTACGCGACCGACTCCGGGAGGGACCGGAGCCAAATACTTTTGTAGGATTTAAGGAGCAAGAAGCGACCGATTCACAACCCGACCCCGGGGACGCACCAGCCCCAACCCCCCCCCCCCCCCCCCTTCCCCTTAAAAACCCGACCCTATTTCGGGATGCTGGATGCTCGGTGGGGAACCGCGCTCCGTCCCAACTGCTGAGAAAGTTTGGGGGAGCGAAGTCCCCGGGTCCCCCCCCCGCCCCGATCCCGCTGGGGAGGTACCGGATCGACTCCTTGCCCCCCACCCTCCGCCTTCCCCCCCCCCCCCCCCGCCGCCCCGGTCCCGCACCTACCCATGGCCAGCGCGGCCGCCGCCTCGCCCGGCATGCTGCCGGTGGGGCCGGGGCGGGGGGAGCCGGGAGGGCCGGAGGGCCGGCGGGCGGACGGCGGGCCGGGCGGAGGGACGGGCGGCGGAGCGGCAGGGCCGGCGGGGCCGGGGCGCCCAGCAGCGCGGCGGGGCGAGGGGCCGGGCTCCGCGCCGGCGGAAATGGGCGCGGACTCGCCGCCAGCCACTGCGGCCCCGGGGCGGGGCCAGCCCCGACCCGCCGCCCCCCCCCGGGCCGCACACCCCCCCAGACCCCGACCCCCACCGCCGCCGCCACCCCCGGCCGTCCCCCGGCGGCGGCAAACCCGTCCCCCGGCCCGGCACCGTACCCCCCCGGCGTGGGCACTGCCCCCCCCCCCCCCCGGGGTGCTCACTGCCCCCCCCGGCACCCCCCAGGTGGGCACTGACCCCCTCCCCCAGCACCCCACAGGGTGGTCACGGCTCCCTCCCACCCAGTACCCCCCCCCAGGGTGGGCACTGCCCCCCCCCCCCCCGACTCCCCTGGCTGGGCACTGCCCCCCCTGGTACCCCCCCAGGGTGGGCACTGCACCTCCGCAGTAGCCTCCCCAAGGTGGGCACTGACCCCCTCCCCTAGCACCCCACAGGGTGGTCATGGCTCCCTCCCAACCAGTACCCCCCCTGGCTGGTCACTGCCCCCCCTGGTACCCCCCCCAGGGTGGGCACGGTACCCCCCCAGGGTGGGCACTGCACCCCCCCAGTAGCCTCCCCAAGGTGGGCACTGACCCCCTCCCCCAGCACCCCACAGGGTGGTCACGGCTCCCCCCCCAACCAGTACCCCCCCAAGGTGGTCACTGACACCCCCCCCCCAGCTGCTGCCCCATGGGGGGAACCAGCCCTGGGACCCAGGTGGTTCTTGCTGGGGCTGAAATTGGGGCTGGGGGTGACCCCGTGAGCGGGTTTTGCTGGCGGGTGGGGTGACACCCGTGGGGCGAGTCACAGCACCCACTGGGACACCGCCACCCGCCACCCCCCCCCCCCCCCCCCCCCCGCAGCCCATCCAAACCCCCTCCCCAACAAAACCCACCACCGCCAGCCCTCCGCTTTCCCACCCGGGCTGCGGTCCCTAAGCAGGACATGGGGGGCCGGGAGGAAGGCAGGAGCAGCCCCCCCACCCTCAGCCCCCCCAATCTCTCTGCGCATCGCCGGGCTCGGGCTCCCCGATTGCCTCACCGACCGCCAGCGCATTCCTTCATCTGCTGCCTACGCCCCTGCGGCTCCCACCTCGCTCATCCCAACCTTGGGCATCCCTAAATCCATCGGGCCGAGCCCCCACGGGGACGGAGGGCAGCGCGTCCCGACGGGGCGATGGGCACCGAAAAAAAGACGGTCGTGGCCAAAAAAGCGGCCGGCGGCGAGCGCATCTCCCGCGGCCCTTGGAGGATCGTTCGCCTGGGACGGCCGCGGCGAAGCCTTGGAAGGCTCCCGAGATGGGGCTTGGCCTCGCAGGCGAGGAGCGTGGTCGGGGGGGCAGGCAGAGGACCCCATCGAACCCCCCCCCCCACCCCGGTGCAGGGAGCACCCGCCGCCCCACGGGAGCTGCTCCCAGCCCTGCGGTTTGAGCGGAGCCGAGCCTTCCCGGCGTTCCCAGGTGATACCATCTCACCTCCGCACTTGAAAGCGGCTCTTTGAAGGGGCTGGGAGCCGGCTCTTCCCAACGCTGCCCATCCCCAAAATCCCCAGCACGGACTTTTACCCCAAGAGCCCAAGCGTTTCAGCTCAACAACCGTCCCAAAATCCCACCGAGGGGGGGGGTTTGACCGAAGGCGGCTCGGGAGGCTGCGCACCCTCGGCTCCCGGAGCACCCCGCGGCGCTCCCACCCTTCGGAGCTCGACCCCCCAAACCCTCGCACCCTGCCGCTCGTGCACCGCGAGGCAGATACAGCCCCTGGGAAAGAACGAACCCACCGGGGCGGCTGCGGCGACGGGCAGGGCTTCCTACCGTCCCCGCCGAGGGTCACCCAACCCTCTGCCGGCACCCGGCCATTGACTTTCCAGCCAAACAAAGGAAAAACAACCTGGGAGACGACCCCGGCGCGGGCAAGGTTGTGTTGTTCCCTCCGTTCTTGCCCCCCCCCCCCCCCCCCGGCTGATAACTGGGATATTTATTTGTAAATAGAGGCTTCCTCCTTTGCAATAGTCCTCCCACTCCCGGCGTGAATCACTCGGTGGAAGCGGCTGCCGCCGCAGCGAGAACTGGAATGGTGGCAGGGCCGGCGGAGCTGGCAGGGAGGAGCGCGCTGCAGGCAGGAGCGAGGCAGAGCAGTAAGCCCAAAGGAATTTGGGGATGCTCTCGAGTACCTAGAAAGCCGGCCGGGAAGTCGCGGGCGAGTTGACCTAAAAAAGGCGGCTCTTTCCTCCCGGCGTGAGGATGCGCTGCAAGAGAGCAATGGTGTAACGGGGCAAAACCCTCTGGCTTTGGGGTCGTGTGACGCAAGGGGGTAATTGAATGGAGATTGTTCTCGATAAAAGGAAAAAGTCCAGCTTACGGATTTTCTTTTTTTCCTTTTTTATTTGTAACCAGTCGCCCTGGAAGAGCAGGAGCAAGCCCAGGAGGGAATATCTTGTATTTGATCAGAGAAAACCCGGTAAGAAGCTTGCAGAGAGCTGGCCGAGGTCGCTGCCCGGTGCTCCTCGCTCTCTGCCCGCCGGCTTTAGGCCGGCTCCGTCCCGGCAGCCCCGGCACCCACCGGCCGTTCGCCGGCCGGGCGCTGCTTTGGAAGCACCGGCCAAGAGCATCGCTGTGCCCGTCGCCGCTCCAGCTGCCCTTCCAGTGCCGGCTCGAGGGTTTCATGCTTTTCCTGCTGTTCTAAAACCACAAAAACAATTATTTAATTGTTTCGCCCTGATGCTGGCAAGGTGCACAATGCCGGGAGCCTCTGCGGGGTTGTTTTTGTTTGTTTGTTTTTTTCCCTTTTCGAATCGCTCTTTGTCAGTGGCTTATTCTGGGTTTGGAGATTAAAGGGGTTATTCCCTCCTCCCAAGTTAAGTGAAACCGGGGGACAGATCCCGCCTCGCTCAATGCCGCAGCAGAGCCGGGCAGGCACCGAACTGAATCCTGCTCTGGCAAATTGATTAATTTAGGGCAAAACCCTGAAAAAGGCATATAAACCCCCTCGCCTTTCACCAAGCGGGGAGGAGGCGTTCGGTATTTATTTATTTTTGAAGCTTGCCTTTGCATTTCATCACCCCATCTCCCTGCCTGCGGGCAGTTATTGGGGCTGGAGGGCCGGTGGGAAAAACCAACCCAAAGCACGGCAGAGCACAGATTCGGTGGCTGTTTTCGGAGATTTCCCCGCTGCAAAACACCCTCCGTGCATGGTGGAAGGAGGAGACTCAAGTCCCCGCGATGGATGGGGAATATTGCCGGCGAATGCCACCATCCGCAGTCATCGCTCGGCGAGGACATCCTATCCGCTCGTCCCTCCCCGTGACAGAGATCCCTTTAATCTCCGCTTAAAATATTCTGATGTGGCGGCGAAAAAAAGGGGGGGAAAAAAACCCCAACCCCTCCCAAACCCCCCATCTATATCCTGCCCCGAAGCAGCGTGTAACAAGGGGGCTGTGTGCTGCTGTCCGGCATAAAAGCCTCCGGCCGCCTGTTTATTTTGGATTGTGAACGTGAAAATTAGGCAAAGGGAAAACATCGCCTTTCGCCCTCCCCGCCCCTTCCCCGATGGCTCACACAAACCCAAATTGTAGCCGCCGGGATGTTTTTGGCTTCTCCGTTGAACGCAGAAATCAATCAGGCTGCGGCAGCCGGGGGGGGGGGGTGGTGGTGTTCAGTCCCCCCCACTGTTTATTTTCTTAATGTATGGGCTCAGGATAAATTAAATATTACACCCAAGGTCAGGCACCGAGTGCTGCTGCCCCAGAGCTCGCACGTCCCGACCCCGGGATGCTCGGATCCCTGCAGCACCCCCGGGGCTCCCCCATCCCGAATTTGGACCCGGGACCGGGGGGGTCCGACCCGTCCCGGGGCTGCTGCCGGAGGGGAAGCGCCTCTGACGTCTCCTCCGGCCCGTAATCCGCCCGCCCGCTAAAAATGGGGCCTTATTGGAGTTTTTTTTCCTGGCTTTATCTTGCAGCCACCGGTTCTGTTTTTCTGCCAGCTTAAAAGGCTCTTTCATAGCCGGGATTTTCCCCTGTGAATGTACATTTTATTCAAGGTTTTTTGGGTTTTGTTTTTCTTTTTCTTTTCCTAAATAACCTCTTGGGGTTTTGTTCCTTCCCAGACATTTTCTTTAGCTCCCCCATTTCTGTTTATGGCCCTTCTTTGCAGAAAGCCTCTATAAATAAAGGATTTTTGACCTACGGGCTCCCCAGTTCAAGCCCGGCCACTAAAAAGGGCTTTGTTGGCTGCAGCAATGCAGCTGGTTCCAGGCTGGCACCTCTCGGGCTAATGTCAATAGCAGACCGGTTAGCACGAGATTATATTTTTTTTATATATATATATATATATATTTTTTTTTAATCTTTATCCAGCAGTGGCAGAAGGGGGATAAGCATGGTCCGGCGTGGCTCAGAGCGAGCGGGAATTCTCCTTGGGAGCGCAGGAGAGGGCAGAGGGGCCGGTGCCCCCGCGGCTGGAGCTGGTCCCGGCGCTGGCTCTCAGGTCCCTCCTCTGCCAGGTGTTTTGGCTGCCGTGGGTTTACCGGCTCTCCGTAACCCGCCGCGGTCGCGGGAAGCCACGTTCATTTACGCCGCCGAGGGTTGCCTGACACAAGGGGCATTCAGCCGCGGCGGCCAGCGACCCAGCGAGCACTCGAGCGGCTGCACGTCTGGCCGTGCCCTTAAAAATCCCGAGGCCACGCGTCGGTTTTCCTCCTCCTCCGGGTCCCTCCGAGGGTTTTGCGGCGGGACCCCGGGGCCAGCAGCAGCAGCAGGGTGGGACGCACGGAGCTGGGAAGGACGGGAGGGTGTTGGGGCGGCTTTTGGGGGAGGCAGCCCCCCCCCCCCCCCAATGGCACACCGGGAAGGGGTCGGGAGCCTCGGGATACCCTTGCAACGCAGGTGGGACCCACCAGGCAGGATATCCAAGACATCCAGCCAAGGTATTCAGGCTTGGGAAGCCACCCCGTGCCCTTCCCTTCTCCTCGAGCCGCTGGAGCAAGGCGAAGGGACCTCGGTGTCCGGCTGGGAAAAAGCACCCATGTCCGGCTGGGAAAAAGCGCCCGAGTCCGGCCGGAAAGCAGCCGGCGGCCGAACAGAGGCCCTCAGTCTCCGGGCCATTAATCCGGCCGTCACAAAAGGCGCAGCGGCAGGTCACAATGCATGGCACATGCCCGAGCTTGATGTATTTTGTCCTTGTTCTTGCTTGTTTATCTATCATTTGCATTGTGCCTGCCTGGCAGGCTCGCCGCCCCGCGCCCGTCCAACGCCGTCGGGAACGCTGACTCAGCGCCCGCAGCCCGGTGTCCCCACGCAGCGACCTCCCGGGCATCCGACAACCGGCCCCACCGCCGAGCCGGTTCCCCAGAGCCGGGAGGCTTGGGATAGCATCGGCGCAACGGGAGCCCCCGCAACCGCTCGGCTGCACCGGAGCTTGCAAAGAAAACCCGGTTTTCCCCGGGAACGTGGGAAAGCAAATGCGTTCCCCCCACCCGCTCCCGCTCCCAGCCCCGGGCTGAGACTCCCCAGTGCGATAGGTGACCCTACCTCCCACGGGAATGAGTCACCCGCCACCTTCGGAAGCGGAGATGGAGGTGAAGGATCGCAGAAGCTGGGAGCTCCGGGGACGGCGCGGGAGCCCGGAGGAGACACGCGTGACTCAGCCCGGCAGGAATGGCAGGAATTTGTACCTGCCCAGGGAAATCGCACACAGGTATAACAGGTCCAGGCGTTCTCTGCTGCCATAACTCCTCCGGGAAGGAGAGAGAGACCCTGGAGGGATCGGATGTTCCCAAGCGCTGGGAGATCCTCCGAGATCTTGCAGCATCTCACACCTGCGTTTCCCAAGCGAGACAAACCCTGGGAGGGGAAGGCTTAGATTTGCACCCGAGCCCGACAAACAGTCACCGCACGGCCGCCGCCACGCCGCCTTTGCACCCTGCGTTGGACCGTAAAACACTGAAATGCTCTGAATTTGGCTCCTAACGGAGCGGGGAAGAGACCACAGTGACCCTCCGACAGACGGGGAGGACGAGAGCTGACGGCAGCCATCCTCGGCGGTGCTTTCGCCTTCGCCTTCCCCGTCTGCCGGCCAGGGGAAGCTCTGCTGTGTCCCCCCCCTCAACCGGTGCCCCCGCCAGGGACCGCGACGGGGCTGTGCCACCCGCCCGGGGACACTCAAGCAGAAGGTGACACCGCAAGGACGGGCTGGTGACACCACGAGGGTCCCCATCCACGGATGAGGCGGGGAGCGGGGACGGGACGGGACGAGGAGCCGCGGTGCCAGCCTGCTCCATCCCCTTACGGAGGGACCGCCGAGACCCATTTTAAGGAGCAGGCGTAACCCCCGCGGGGACAGGAGCCCTGCGGCCAAGGGGACCTCGCCGGGGGACACGGACCCTGCGCAGACCTGCCCGCGGCTCCGTGCCAAGGCAGCAGCGGGAAGCCAGATGAAAGGCAAACATTTCATCGGGAAGAGCCGGGGAGACCCGTACTTTGCTCACGCGGCCGCCAAGCTTGACAACACTGAGCCGATTTTGCTCGGTTTGCAAAACAAACTTCACCGCTGGGCTCGCGCCAAGCCTGGAAAATTTCGAGCGCGAGGAGCGGCGCGGGCAAAGTTGAGAGTCACCGACGACGGCGGCCCGGGACGATGCACGCTGCCGCGGCCGCGCTCCGGGCTCTGCCCGTCGTGCGTTACGACAGACCCGGGAGCTGAGGACGCACCGCCGCAGCTGATGCAAGAAGGGGAATTCGGGCAGGGAGAAGGGAATTGGTTTTCTGGCGATGGTTTCTATTTTGGGGCTGTGTTGCAAGGGTTTCCTGGGCCGTGACGTTGCGCCTCGGCCGGGTGACGGCATCCGCGCCCGCCCGCCGTGTTTCACAAGAGCTGCCCCAGGAAAACGCCCTTTGCAATGCCTGCTCCGGCTTCCCCTCCGCACAGCCCCCGCGAGGGTTGCGATGGCTCCTCGTCGTGGTTTTCCTGTCCTAGAAAAGGTGCCGGGAGCCCTTCATCCCCTCGGGGGACGGACCGGAGTGTCTGGAGCTCTCCTGGGACACAGAGCCGCGATCCCTCCAGCATGCACCGTGCTTTGCATGACCATGCTGCAAAACTCCCTTGCAGGCAGCCTCAAAAGCCCAGGCAGTATTACAAACCAGAAAAAAAAAAAAAAATTAAAATTCTTTTCTTTCTCCCATCCCATCAAGAAACTCGATAACAAAGTTCGCCACATCCATCGGGGCTCTGATGGTCACCCGGGGCTGACAGCCCTGCTCGGATGAAGGTGCAAACTCAACAGGCTCTTTTGGAAGCGCGCGCGGTGGCCGCCCCGGTTGCCCCTCGCCCGGCCGTCATTTACAACCCCTGAAAAGAAATGGGAGCACAAAATGCCGCCCCGAGCATCACAAAGGCGGCCTGACGTCAGGGTGCGGGGAGGCGAAAAGGCTCCAGGCCAAGAGAAGGGAAGCTGTGTTTGAAAAATGACAATTTCTGTCTAGGAAAGGCAGGGCTGTGAAAGGAGCCCTTCTTCGGGGCTCTCCAGGAGCCCGGGCGCAGAACAAGAAAAGCCTTTGAACAGCCGGGTAAACTCCTCGGCAGGCTGCCAGCCAGCGCCTGCAAGGAGCCCAGCGGAAAAATCTATCTGCAGGCTGGCTCGGGAAGCCGGGGAGACGTCCCAGCGTGGTTGGCGGTCCTGGGCTGGTGGTGGGGGGGTAAGCTGCTTCGCCGGGGAGGCCGGGTCCCGGCAAAACGCTCCGGCTTTTTTTGCAGGTGCGTGCCGGCAGGCTGCCCGCGATGGGAACGGCAGCGAGGTCAAGGCGGGCACGGCACGGCACGGCACGGCACGGCACGGCACGGCACGGCCTCTCGATGCGGGGCTGAAGGCAGGCGTGCCGTGTACCGGCCGGAGGTGAGCAGGCAGCTCTACAGACAGAACTGGAGAAAAATAAAAGAAAGGAGGAAAAATCCCTACTTGACCGTATGCTCCTTTGTCCGGTGATTTTTGAAGGTTCGCCCTGCACCCAACAGGCACCTGTTGCACCACTCATGCACCCAGAAACAACAATCTCCTATTAAAAATATAGTTCCTTCCGAGTAAGGCACCAAAGATGTGTGTAGATGAGACACGTTGAGATGATGTGTGTCACATCCCAGCTCAGTAAAGCCCAAATGCTCTCGGAACGGGGCTTCTGCCTCCCGGGCTCCCCCGGTACGTGGGTCTTTTGCACGATGCCAACACGGAGAGGACACCGGAATGCCGGGACAGTGAGACAGGGGTGGGGAACAGCAAAGAGCATCCAACGCCTTCCTTTGCAGGGCGATCGGGGCTGAGTTGCACAAAGATCACCTTCCATCAAATCCAGCTTTCACTATTCTCTTTTTTCTCTCACGTTCGTTCCCCAAAACACCATTAAAGACCGAATGCCAGAAATTAAACGACAGAATCGGACCTGGCCGGCTGCCCGGCTACCTCCGGTCAGGGCTGCTCACCAGAAAGCAGAAATAAAAACCTCTCCCTCGGCCGTGGTGGGTGGCAGAAGGCACAAGGCTGTTTCCCAGCGCCTTATAATTCCTGTTTCACTGAAAAGGGAACCAAGTGCTACCGAAGCGGGTTCTTGACACGGCTGAGGGTGACCGGCTCGCTCGGGCTGCTCTGAACTTGCTGGCCTCACCCCGCAAAGCTCGGAGAAGTCCCTGGGGCAACAGCGCAGGACTGGGTGCCGTTTAGTGGGGAGGAAGAGGTTTTATGGGGTGCAGGAGGTTTTACGGGGTGCAGGAGGGTTTTGCATGGGCGGCCATCCCGAGGGGCAGCTCGGAGGGCTTGCTGGGGTGCTAATGGCCAACACCTACCGCAGAAATGCCAGGCCAAGAGCTGTGCCAGCCCTTGCCCGTCCGTAGGGAGCAGGACACCCCAAACAAGGGCTCGCCCGGAGCCGGGCAGCCCCAGCTGAGAGGATGGTGCCATCTCCTGGCATCACCAGGCTTTTCCCAGCCCGCAGGCACACCTCGGAGCAGCAGGGACCAAGGATGCTCATCCTCCGCCAAGGGCCGGGGCTGATCTCCTCCTGTACGGGCAGGGAAACTGAGGCACGGGGCAGCGGCGCAGGTGGCCCACCAGCACCTGTAGCACATCCCCGGCTGTGACCCGGGGACCCTCCTGCCACCTTGGCCTCGGAGCCCAGCCGAGACCACCCGTGCCCTGCATTTCATCCCACCCCGGCTGAACGTTAACTCCAAGCAAGCAGCAATCGGGCGGGTTTCGGCAGACGCGAGAGGAGAGGGGCAGCGCAGGGATCGGGCTCCGAAATCCGGAATTAAAGTTTTCTAGATCTCTGAAGCAGACAGCAAAGTGACACCAAGAACGAGACCGTCTCCTCCCATACGTTCCTATTCACATCCCCGCCAGGGAAGAAACCCTCATCTTCCTTAAGCACAACCTCACCAATGTACGTAACGGGGATTCACGGTTCAGTAGCTGAACTGCACAAAAGCTATGGAAGGTCAAGCTTTTTAGTTCAGGCTGAAACAAAACGGGCAGCTTTTGGGTTTTCAGGGAAGGGAAAAACCCACACGGAGCACACAGAGCTACAGGTCAGCCTGGAAAGACTATGCTGGAATTGAATGTCACGCTCAGGTTCTGTCCTCTGCTCAACTTCCCCAGTTTTGCTTCAGGGCTGTTTCCAAGTGAAAAATCTGCTTTCAAACAATCAAAGTGCTCCACTCCTAAATCTCTGCCTGAAACACTGGAGCATTTCCAAAATGCATATTTTTAATTGTCAGATTGGAATGTTTTGACATTTGCAAGTATTCCCCCCGCTTTGGCCAAGATGATTTGCTGAATTAAATCCAGCTTCGCTAAAAGTTTTGGTCCCTTTTTCGAGGAATGTACATTGTGTGGAAAGGGAATAATTACAGTACAGAGCCAAGCGATTCATCTCTGCCCTGATTTAAAACAGCATGAGAATCTGTCCCCTTAGCGCTCTCCTAATACCTATAAATTGCCAGGGATGTAAGAGGGCTCAGAGGTAGGATAGACCCCTGGGGAGCACTTGTAAGGAATTGTTTTTATGCATGAATAATGCAATAACTTTTTTTTTTTTTTTTTTTTGCTTTGCTCCTCAAACTTGCTTTAAAGTTCAGACAAGCTGGCAAGAATCCACAAGACTGTAGCATTTCCTATTTAGATCAGATTGAGAAAATTGCCTGTGTAGCATGGCTACTGTTGAGCAATTTCTTCCTCTGGACTAGTTACTGGAGGAGCAGTGGCCAGCGCGGCAAGGACTGACCCGTGGGGGGACCCGCCTCTGCCGTGTCAGCCACATTCTGTGGGACGACCAAGAATTCCCTCTCCTGTCACAACAAGATCTACTGGCATTCTTTAAATGCCACTTTAGTGGTCTGCTGCAAATGACTGATACGTTATCCTGTGCGATGAATCTGCAGAGATACATCGACTTTTGGGGCAGAATGGGTCAGATTGTCATAGTTCTTCAGCAGACATGCAGGGCAAAAAGGGGAAACTACCGAATTCACTTGCAGGTACATCATGGGTAGACACAGAAAATACCCCCCACCCCAACTTCAGCCAGCACAAACGCTCCGTGGAATATTTCCATTATAGTTTCAAAAGGATTAGCTTTCACCTCTACACAAGCTTCCTGATAACCACCTCAGCTTTTCTTGTTTAATTGCTTTCTGCCATTCTTACAAATCATCCCCCAGACCCAGGGTACGATTCTCATCATCAAATAACCACTAATAAACCCAAAAGATCCAGGCACAATAAACTTTTGATTTGTTTTTAATCAGTTCTAATACAGAGCGGCACATCTGCACCATGCTTATCCCGGTTCGGAAGGAGTTATCCACTCTTTATT
Organism: Aquila chrysaetos chrysaetos; assembly: GCF_900496995.4. Lineage (NCBI taxonomy): Eukaryota > Metazoa > Chordata > Aves > Accipitriformes > Accipitridae > Aquila > Aquila chrysaetos. The sequence goes on along the minus strand of NC_044016.1, from coordinate 40,315,734 downwards.
CACACGGGCAGCTTTCCTGCTTCTCAGTTAGCTCTCCTCTGCCATCAGTTCTCTTTCCTCGTGGTCCACAGCCTGCTTGGCCACAGCAGAAAGAAGTTTCCATGTCCCTCTGACACTCACATGCTGGTGACTTTGGCATTTCTAACGAAAAGATAAAGAACAAAAATTCAGTGAGCTCTGGAGGGGGGATAGGGCCAACAGCAGCTTGGACTAACACGCACAGAGCTCTTTGCAGGAGCTCGGACCCCCCCCCCCCCGAGCGCTCACCCTGCCTGCGACAGCCCTCTTACGAAATACTGCACGAGGTCCCCAAAAACCAACATTTACTCTGAAGGGCAGCTCAGCCGCAGGTGTCTCCGGCCACGGGACGGGCAAAGTCTGTTGCCAACTGTCTCGACTGCCCCAGCAGCACACAAACCCTCCCCTGCGGGGCTCAGCAGCGCCTTAAGCAGCAGCGCAGGACAGTAAATCATCATCTTCATCCCTAAGGGCATATCCCGATTTGGCATAGCAAACATTAATCAAGCCGTGGGTAAGGAACTCCGTTACCGTGACGCAAAGCAGCAAGAGGGTAACGGCCGTGGGCAGAGCCGGTCCTGTTCCACCGAGCAGCAGCAAAGTCAAGAGTAGTGCAGGAGAAGGAAGATTTGCTCCAGGACAGCCACCCCTTGTCACCCCAGTGTAACCACAAAGGGGTCCAGCCTAACCCGAGCAGCATCCCTCCGTAGCCCCTGAGGACCGGCTGATGCCCAGCACTTTGCTTCTGACAGCTAGCTAGGAAATGTTTGTGCCAGAGCTAGGTATAGCGCTAATAATCACGGGGAGCAATTAGCCTGACAAATAAATCGGGCGATGAAACGAAGCGCGGACCTCAGCTGGAAGCATGCAGGTTGGGATGCTGAAGGAAATGGGGAAGGAATTCACTTTTCTATTAAAGTTGGTAGAGTGCTCCCTCCATTTCCCAATAGCTAAATGGGGAAATCTAACCACACTTTGCAGAAAGGTTTTAAGTGTCTATACACCCCACAGCGACATTGTTCGGGAGAGTTTTGCCACTTATTTTGCATCTCGGAGACTGATGCTGGTGGCCAGGGAGGGTGGCCAGCCCCGGCGCAGAGCTGCACGAGTCAACTCCTGAGTCAGGGAAGCACAAAGCAGAACGTGGGATATCTGCACTTGCAGGAAGTGAAATGCTCACACAAGCCTTGCATATATTAGGAAAAACTGTTTTATAGTGCCTAGAGAAACTCAGTCCAGAGGTTTCATCCCTCAAAGAGATTCAGAGCTTCTGTTCTATTTATATCTCAAGAATGAAATCATTTCCCCCTTATTAGATCTGCGTATGTGACCCAGGTTGTAAACAGGGTAGCAAACACCAGCACTATCACTGCTAGCAAACAATAACCTTCAGCCAAAGTAAAAGCAAAATCAACACAGCAGGAAAAACATTTGATTACCCTCCCTTCTTGCCACATCCAAATTAAATTCTTGCTATAACAACTAAAGAAAAGCTATAGCCATACTCAGAAACTTAAAAAAACAGCTTATACAGAAAAAAACCAACCCCAGTGCTACTTACAGAGCAACGGCCTCAACGCCAACCCGACACAGCACGGGACACCTCTTGGCAGACACCAGGGCTGGCAGCAAAGAGGGGCAATAGGACAAGCCCAGCTGCTTCATTTCCACTTTCTGAGACCAACCCCCCCATACACAAGCTGAGCATCTCCCAAACGTGAGCACCAGCCCCTGGGTGCATTAATAAACCTGATCTGCCCTGAGCAGCCCCACCTGAGCTCCCGCTCCACCCTCCCACCCACAGCCCAGGAGCCGTATTTAAGCTCAGGGCTCTTGCCCTCACCTGCAGGGTGCTGTGAGTGAGTTTTTCCCTGCATTTGCTGGAGTAGACCCTGGAGATCTCCTGTCCTGCTGCAGCCATGTGCTGGGGATGGTATGCTGCTGGAAAAAGCTTCATCTGCAGCAGTGGGGTCCTCTCTGGGTTCTCATCCATCTCCCCCAGGTGCTCAGCACCCCCAGGCAGGTCAGCCCAGTCCAGAGGCAAGGAGCTGGGCTCAAGGGATGGTGCCTGGTCAGTGCTCCTCCCTGCAGCTTGGCAGGATGAGCGGCATAAGGAGGCACCCTTATTAACCAAGATGCGCCATTTAGGCCATGAATTATGGGAGGGGTAAGTCCATAATATCATGATGTAGCCTATATGAAACCTCCGCTAGCTTCCCTGCTTTATTCTGCCGGTGTAGAAGAAGAGGTACGAGTCTGGGCATTGTGCCTTTAGGTCCTGGGGGGGGCACAACAAGAAAGAACTTGGATGACTTTGGTGTTTTGGGGCTCTGGTCATTAGACCTCACTGTTATGTCAGGTAGGCTTTTAAAAGAATATAAGAAATCAATTAATCCTGTGCAGATGTTTTTAAAGGGGTTGTCAGGACAGAAGCTTCTCTAGGGCTAAAAGTCCTCCCAGTTCTCTGCTCTAGCAGCGTGATGCTGTAGCATTACTTGCTGTTAGATGAGATGCGGGGGGCTGTTCCCTTTTCCTTGGAAACCCTTGGCAGTAACAGGGAATGCCATTAGATGTCAGTGTGCTCTCAGCTGCAGGACAGGCAGGCCCTGCTGGGGAGGATTTCGGGCAGGTTGGTTTGCTTTGGGAGGCAGAGAGCAAAACCCAGCACCTGCCTTCAGTGCAGCTTTTAGGGGGTCTGGGACCCCCATTAGCCCAGTTGCACGGTGGTGAGAAGGATCGCAAATGCAGGCTTGGATCGTTCAGAGCCTGGTCTTGGCAAGTGCTGCAGAGAGCTGCCTTGTTTAATGAGCAGAGCTTCCCGGGCACCTGGAAGGCAAAAAAGAAAAAGAAGGTGTTTGCAGGGGGGAAGGGTAGCTCTAAGTGGGTTACAATACAAAGAACAAAAGGGGGGTGAATGTAGAGATGCAGTGAAACAAGATAGGAGTCAGAAGTGGCCAGCATTAATATCAAAGATCCACGACTGTAATGAGCATTGCGACATCTAGACACTGAATTTCTAACGCTGCCATCTTGCAAAAATAAAAATTGGCTGCTCTTCAGCTGCCTGGTTTTGCAGCCAACTTAATGCTACGGGCCATAATCCTGCAGGATGCTGAGTGCTTTCTGAAGGACACTGTAAGCTTTAAGGCCAAGGCTGTAATAGGACCTAGGTCTGGGCAAACCTAAGCACTTGGAAAGGCCGTAGGCTTGTCTTAAAACAAAGCAGTGATCTTCAAGCTGTGAGCTCCTTCTCACCAAACACCAAGGTTAGGATGAAAGCGCCAGCCGGAATCTCCACTTATTAACCTGACTCCAGGAGCTGGTGCTTGACAAGTAAAGCATAGTAACACCCCTAAGACCTAATCCTGAAAGTAAGCGCTAATTGACTTTTCTATAGACTTGATGAACGCTGCCCTGCTCCTGATGGTGCAGTTTTTACCACCTTGGGGTTTTTTTTTTTTTAGCCTAGAGAGTGATAATATTCCTGTATTGCCATAACAGAGAAGTCCTCACTGTGTGAGACTGGAAAGGCAAAGCCTTATTTTGCCTTTATTAGGAATCCAGAGAAACAAACCATCACAGGAGTCACTTTGACTGCTGCAGGGTTGGAATGAAATACAATGGCACGTCTTGCTGCTCCTTGCCGCTTCCCCAGCGAAAAGCTCCGTGTACGCAGGGACTCCGGTGACAGTGGTGTGGAAGCTGGTAACGGAGGGAGTTGTCTTTACATGCAGAGCAGTTTTGAAACCTACTGTCTCCTGAAGGGATACATTTGTGCTGTTCCTTCCACCCACTGCTTAGTATTATCACATTTCACAGGAGTGTGAAGTAGCTGAACAAACAGAGCCAGGGAGCTTTGAAAAATGCTACAAGCACCACCTACACCTTGCTGCAAATGTCAACAGGAATCAAGAAGTTCATTTCCTATGCAAGCAAAGTCTTCAAAGCAAGCCCCCCTCCTGTTTTAAACCAAAGGGAAATGCTGCTGCTGACTGCACTAGGCTCTGGAAAGACACAGCTGGGATCAACAAAGCGATGCAAATTTTGCCGAGGCATCCAGCCCTCTTTCATTAGGTGGCTTGAATCTCCGGGTTTCTGACAACCCTCCCTTCTGAATGTCTGCATCTTAATTTACTTTCAGTTGAGATGGCTTCAGGTGAATGCCAATCCTCTTTCGGGACCCAGCCTGGTACCGGGGACTCCCTGTGTGAGGTTTGGGTGGGGGGTGACAAACTCGAGGTTTTGGCTTCCGATGGAGGCAAGTGAAAGCTCGTTTTCAACGCCAGGGTTTGCATTTCGTGTTTGAGCTAGCTTAGGGATCAACTCCTGAAAAATCAGGAAAATGGAGCCTTTCAACATTCCTGACTTCTTTACTTGCATCCATTTTCTGGGATGTGGTGATGATGACCATGCAATGCTTGCAAAGGCTGTCATCACCTAGTTGTCTTCCTATTGCTTTTCGGAAGAGGAGTGATTTTTGAAAAACATCGTCCTATACCACCTTGACAAGGGTCTCGCTGCGATTCTCCAGTATGCTGGTGTTGCTCAGATAAAACCTAGGAGACACAACAGCATGTCACTTGTTTCAGCTCGGGCAATCGCAACAGCACTGGTAACGCGCTTTGCTAATCCGACCCCGCTTCCAGAAGCTGAGGGACGCTTCCGAGCCTGCAGCATCCCCTCGGCCCCCCGGGACGGGACTGCGGCCCTTCTGCTCCCCTCTGATGTGTCCTGTTCCCTTTGATGTGGCTGAGCGAGCCCTGATAGGGACTAGTAGCCTCTGGCAGTCGTGCTGGGAAAATGAAACTTCCCAGATCTTGAGAACACACAGCACAAAAAAATGTGTGAAAAATTGAAATGACAAGGTTATTCAGGTTGTTTCTTTAAAGGCAGCTTTAGCCTGGATAGGTGGCGAGGGAGAGTAGCTGAGGTTCTTCTTCTGCTGAGGGGGATTTCTACAAACATCTTCTACTTAAATCCCAAAGCGCTTCGCAATTCATGGACCAAATCCTAAGTTTTGTGGGCATACCCCTGCTAGTTGCTTTTTACCTTGTGTTTTACTTCTGTCTCTAAGTCGTTGCAAAGACGTGGCCCTTGTAAAGCCGTCGCTGTCACCGTAACGGGGGAGGCGGTGGTTCACGGACCTTTTCTGCTCGTTCCACCAACGCACAGGTCAGGTCCCGACCCAAGCGCTGGCAGAGCTGGAGCATCCTGGAGTCCTGGCTCCGGCAGGCAAACGCAGCTCCTTCCTCGCTGAGCCTCTGAACTTTCCCAGGGATAAAACTTAGCACCGCGGCTTTTTGGATCCTTAGTGGCAAAAGCATGAAGTCAAAGAACACGCGACTCATTTTAAAGAAATCTTATTCAGTTTGATTGGGGAAAAAGCAAAAATGGCAATGGGCCCATGCTGCCTGCACCGCGTGGGAGGACCTGGACCTCAGCATGGGGACGGGGAAGAGCTTAATCCTATAGCTATAAGGCACACTTGACCTGTTTCTATGTGGTTGGTATCAGTACATCTGTCTCTGGAGCTCCAGAGAATTAATCGTTCAAAGTATTTTATATGCAGACGCCTTCTTTTGTTGAGGTGGAGATTTGTGGGAGAAATCCAGTTGTAAAGAAGCTTTTCAGGATTTTATCGGAAAGAGCCTGGAAAGCAACTGTATTTCATTTAATTAACTTTTAATTTTTTGTAGCTGTTATTTGGCAAAAGGGGTTGATTTTTAATGAAAACCGGAGGAGTGTTTTTGACAGAAGTGAAACAGATGCAGAAAAAGCTTCCCAACTTGGCTTCACGTGTATTTTTGTCACTGAGATGATACAGCATGATCCTAACACGAACAGGCAAGCGCTGTCGGGAAAGGGACTAATAACTTGTACCCTTCTCCTAACCCGCTGCCTTTACGGGGCCTCCCGGGCGTGGTGTTCATCCCTGAGTCTGTAGGACGTGGGGAACTACAGGACGTGCTCTAAGAGAGGAAGGCTGAAGGCACGGAAAAAGGGTCCAGGGAGCCGAACAGGGCAGGCAGGAGAAGGGGAGAGGGGATGCCCATTGGGAAGGGACTTAGAATGACCCCCCCTCCCCTCAGCGATGCTCCATGGGATGAAGTTATTAAATCATTTCCATACCAGATGTTGGTGCTGCAAAAACAATCTACCCTTTGCGCGGCCAACGTGCTCTTTTGTACGCTAGCACGGCTTCTCTGGTGGGAATATATTCTGTGGATCAGGAGCCTGTCTAAACATTAAAACTGTTTAGGTAAATACCAGCTGGTACTCTGTCCTGTTAGCAAACAAAAGCCTCTATTTTAAATTAGTGTTGCAAGGAAGAACAATGTTTAAATAGTTACATTGTCTTCCCCTGGAAAATAAATAACTTCAATACAAATGGTACGGTGAACTCCTGGGGAAAATGCTCTCGCTGAACTGCTGTAGTCACCAGGAGATCAGCATCGTCTCTTAGCCGCGCCGCGGGGACAAGGGATGGGAGAACAATTAGGATTATGGCACTGGTGAAAGGAGGCGCGGAAAAACGTTTTGCCGAGGTTACCCAGCGGCAGAGGCAGGGATAGAAACGCAGTACGGGCTGGCAGCTGCCGGCAGCCCTGCCTGCTTGGGGCAGAGGCTTTGAGAGCCCAAAACCCAAACCTCCGATGCGCTCCCGCCTGCTCGAGGTCCATCCCCAGCCCCTGCTGCGGGGTGAGCTTCTGCCGGGGCTGGGGTCTGCACCCACCATCGCTGGGCTGGGGAGCTCCGGCTGCGGGAGGTACAGGACACTGAGCCTGAGCCGTCCTTGCTCTTCTTCCCCATCGCTGTTGCAAACTCTGCTTTTTTTTTAATGTATTTAATAAGCACTAGAGGGCTGCAGAGAACTGCTTTTGCAGCTGCGGATGCTGACATTCCTGCCACTTGTTCTGGGGCCCTGGAAGACAAGCAGACAAAAGAAGGATGCAGAGGGGTGAGGGTTTGGTTTTCCTTACCCGGGAAGAGGAGACCGGGGTGTTGAGATGCAGGCAGTTGCGAAGCGGCGCAGGTAGTAGCTCACACCTGGGAGGGAAACAAGAGATGGGAGGTTCTGCTGCTAAATCACAAAATAGTTCAGGTTTGTCCCCAGTCCGAGCCCTCCGCTCAAAGCAGGATCATTCAGAGCAGCTTGCTCAGGGCCGTGTCCTGTTGGGTTTTGAGTTTCGCCGAGGACAGAGACACCGCAGCCTCTCTGGACAGCCCATCACAGTGTTTGACAGCTCTCAAGTTTAAGCGGGGGGGAAGCTTTTTCCTGCGTGTAAATGGAATCCCTGCATTTCAATTTGTGCCCCTTGCCTCTTGCCCTTTCAGTGAACACCCCCGAGAAAAGTCCGGCTCTGTCGACAGCAGTGCTTTGATTGCAAGGCCACTATGCTAAAGGGTAACGCTCTATATTTAATTAAAAGAGAAAACCTAGAAAAACTTGAGGTATCGAGTTAAAATAGGGAGACCAGTCTAGAAAGGACCTCGTAAGACTGCGAGACCGACCCTCGCTATCCCAGACACTTGTCTGCTCTGATGGCTTTTCCTAATTTCCAGCCTTCATTTTTTTTTTTTTTTTTTTTTTCCCTTCCAGGGCCAGTTTATACCCAGTTGTGGTGGTGCCAGGTTCAATGGTTTTCCTCCCTCCAGGGTGCCCAGGGCCCCCCCATGCCTATAAAAAGCAGTCGTCCCATTTCTCAGCACCCGTTCTGCGGAGCTGCACCCACCCGGCTCCCCCCTCTCAACGCAGCCGCTGGCGTAGTTCTCGCGTTATCCTCCGATCCATACGCAGGCCTTTTCCTTTTCAGTCCTTCCCCGCTGCTGAGCACGTACACAGCAAAACCAGCTTGTATACAGAGCTATTACATTTTCATCCCTTTTTACCATATTCAAGTTTGTAAGGCCGCTCCTCCGGGCTTACGGTTTCTCCCGAGTTTTGTTTTTATGATCAGAACACTTTATCTGGATCCTCATGACAGTTTCAGTGCCTAAAGTCATCAATAAAAGTATAAAGCCAAGCAGAGCTTAGCTTTGAAGGTCTCCCAAGAACCTCTTTTCAGCATCGCTTACCCCTCAACGCCCCCCAGCCAAGCGGTCCCCAGAAAATGCCGCCTGGGAGACTCGACCTCTTTCTCCTTCCCAAGGGATACTTACAGGACCAGGATCAAGCGCACCGGGTAGATCACAAAGGCAGGGAAAGGAGCCTGTTTCATCCTGACTGAATGTCCTAAAAAACCCAGGCTTGCCCTCCCAGACAGGCAGGAGAAGTGCCTGGTTTCCTTCTGCTATCAAACAAGTCAAATGTGAATCATAACTTTCTTTTTCTGTTGTTTTGCAACCACCCTGCTCCTGAATACTTGAAACTCTGGCCTTGAAAACAAGCCCTACATGTATATAAATATTTTTTCTTATTTAAAAATGTAATTAGACAGACACAGCGGGACAGAATTTACAGTATAATTATGCAAACATAAGTCACCGAGGCCAGCGTCTGCTCTTCAGTCAAGACAGGCAACACCTCAGCCTGCAATAACCCTATTAACAGAGCCTGATGAATAATACAAGTTTCCTATATTTGCTTTAGGGTGCAATTCACCCATCTGCAGAGGGTCAGCACAAGAGCTATGTTCTAGTGAAGTCTTATTTAATACCTATAAATAAGGCTTAAGTGATGCATGGCCTTGCACTGTTCCTTTACATGGGGGTGAAGTACAGCCTTACGAAATCTTTGTCTCAGCGTGTCCCTGCTCCTTGTAATCCTATTCAATACCAAGTGGGTAATAATCTATGGCACTTATCTCTCTCTCTTCTGTCGCCGTATTTTCAGAAAGACAGTTCATACTTGGGTGTTGGCAACCAACTTTCTCTGTGCACTAAATACCCCCATAAATCTACACACGTCATTCCGCGCTTAAATATTACAGCGTTATAATCAATATTTGATAAATGTATTTTACAGAGAAGCATCCCAATACCCATTTCCCTGCTTTGTTCCTGTATCAGAAAGCAAAAAAAAAAAAAACCTATTCAGAGACAGAAAATATAAGGATGTTTTCTGGCTGTTGACTTTGATTTCCAGTTTTGATTGTTTCTCCTCTTTCTCTTTAGTTTGTTTATCCACTGTGGGGATGGCAAAGGGAAAAAGTATGAAAAGAAGGGGAAAAAGCCCAGTTAACAGGGAAAAAATTGCAATTGAAAGCAAAGAAAAAGGGGCAGACTGGTTTTTAACTCTTACAAAAAGAAATCAGAATACCTCTACAGAGACAAATTGCTACTTCCATCAGAAAACAACCTCCTGGCAAAATATTTACCGGTAATCAGACTTGTAATGAACTAGTGCCTGCGATGGCGGCTGGAACAAGGTGGTGGTGGTGGTGGGGTTTCAGGTTTTGCGCGGAGCCCGTTCTCCTCAAAGCGGCCAAATTTAAGATGACCTATCCTCCAGCCCCTTTCCTGTAACAGAGTCTTGTCTTTGCAAAAATCATTTTAAACATATTTTCTTGCCACCAGATGGCACGTACACACCAGGCGAGCGGTGAAGGAAAGCGGTGGGTCAGGGGAGGACAGCCTGGCCCTAGATGGGGGTGAGACCCCCCCGGCACTGCCCTGGCCAAGGGGAGAGGTCGATGCTGGAATTAAGTTTCTGCTGCTGGAGCAGAAAGATGCTTTAAGGAAGGTTTCTGGTCATCACAAGTGACCGCGCGTCTCCCCAGAATATATTCCCTATGATTAAAGTGATAATAGAAGAGAGGTTTTCATTCGGGTTGATAATTTGGCCATCAGGCACCAAAAGCGCCGTGTTTTCCCTCTACCCCCGTGTGACAGTGTTATTACCTCCCACGGAGACGGGGGAACTCGGAGTGGCCGCGACCGGCCAAAATTCAGAGCAAACCTGAGCCAGACCCGTGTAAAATAACTCAGCCCGAAGCCCGGGCTGTTTTCTAGTTTAAATTCGCTTTCCCCTGATGCCGTGCGGAGTTTCTCAGGGAGGGAAGTCGCCGTGGATGAGACCTGGGCACGAGGTGGGGGCGGCGAGGAGAGCGTCAAGGCTCTGCCGCTGCCTTTCGCCCCCCCGTTGTGAGCTGTGAAGGGACACGGCGCAGGGAGAAAGGGGGCTGGCACGTCCCTGTCTCTATTCAGCACCGAACAGCAAGAAAAGGTCAAGATATCTGGCAATTAACGTCCTATCACGGTCTCGCTTTTGCCTACTGGAAACGCTCCCTTTCAGCATCTTTCTTTTGTGCCTGTCATGTGCTAAATGCAATCTCTAGCATTTCTGAGGTGTTTAATTACTTTTCTCAGTATCATTCCTGTTGGTTCCATTTTTTTCTTTGGGTAAGAGAGCAGGAGAGTGCCTCACACCGAGAGCAAATCGCTGTTTGATTGGCAGCGCTTCCCAGAACAGCTTCTGATCCCCCCCCCTCCCGGTGCTAAAAATGCTAATGGTATCCTGCAACAATGCAAGGCTCCTTCAAAAATATCTTTTCTATTCCTCTACCGCAGGCCACACGCTGATAGAGGGAGCTGTTCTGACGCTCGTTGCTCTTGGTGTTGATGGCTGGACCCCAAGGTCGTTTTGCTGTTCCTCCTGCGCCGAGGAAGACTCAGCCCTGGCCATCCTGAGAGATGTTTGTCGAAGAGTCCCACGAAAGGGCCTCAGCATCTTTTCCCAGGAGGATTTTCCTAAAGCGGTAACGCGACTCCCCTGACTGCAAATTAAGCCAAGACGCTCATTGCCTCAGTGGCTACGGAGCGCGGCTGATCGCCGGCTCTGCAACACACGGGGATATTTCAAGCTGCGGTCTCGTTGCCTTTCCCCTACCTGGCACAGCTCTGCCCGTTCCCTCCCGCGCGCTCCCCGATCTGCCGACGTCTTTCTAAACACGTGGTGACCCCGAGCCCTCATCGGCGCCGAGCAGGATAGCGACCCCCCATGTCTTACATACGTTGCGCTGCTCGATACCCTTCTGCGTTTGTTTTTCTACTACTTTTTTTTCGGTGGTGCACAAGCATCACGGTGTTGGCTTGTTCCGCGGGCTGTGCTGTTACCCCCTAATCCCTTTCTGTGCTACCACTGCACAGCCAGACATTTCCCCCGTTTAGTATTTCTGCACCCACCTGCCTTTATCCTCTCGACTTCAGCCCGTTTTCCCAGTGAACGGGATATTTTTGAATCGTCGGGCTGTCCTCCAAAGGGCTGTACGCTTCTCCTTCTCCCATGCGACATCTGCCATGGGACGGGCTCCCCAGTCCCCCTGCTTAGGAGACACAAACACAAATAAATCAGTCTGGTGCTCGGGGCAGTAGCCTGTTCCCAGCCCCTCCTCGGGACCCTGAGCCTTTTTCCGTGTCACCCACTGGGAGAGGAGCTGCTGTGTGATGGGAGATAACCTGCCCCGGGTCGGACATACCTGTTCCCTGCCAACACCCACTGCCAAAAACTCCCCTTAAACACCATTTGCTTAAGTCGCATCTCCCCCCTCCCCGACCTGCAAGGCTGATTTTTATGTACTGTGGTAAATGTTATGCCTTGAAAAGACCCACACATGAATAAAAAATCAGGCTGTCACTCTGCCGTGCTCCTTTTAAAGAGAAATTGCTTAAAGCAGCAAGAAAGATGTCTAATCTTGGGACTCTGGGAGCCGGTGTTTGCGAACGCCTGTGCAAGTGGGGGAGGCGGGGGTCATTGCAGTTTATGCTCATGAATAATGAATCTGACATTGTAGCTATGCAAATGTAACCTAACAAGCTCCAAACGAAATAAAAATCTTGTTTGTTATGTCAATTATTCACCAGTCTCCTTCCCCAGCACTAGCTTGGATTTTGGGGATGGAACTGATTTATTTGAAGAGGTGGAAGTGGGCGATTGACAGAGAATATCGGGTGCCCTTACGAATCCTGGAGCTTTGAGCCATTTGTGCAGCCTATAAATACGAGACAGGATGCATGGCTTGAATACACACAGGGATCTGGTCCTAGTTAAGATTTCCTGGCCTTCTGTAGGAACGCCTGAGACATAATCAGCACTAGGAAACTTTCCCTGTCATCAGGTTATTGTAGAGCAAACCATTTCAGGCTTGACCTTCTCTTAACCAGCTGGTGACAGCCGGGGGTGAGACACAGGATTGTCGGAACTTGTGATAGTTGCTTAACCCCTCTCCATCCTTCGGCTTGCTCGTCTAGCGCACGGCATCGCGCTGACTTGCGGGGCTTTTCCGTGCAGCACCCCGATAGAGGGGGAAAGCGCTTTTGGCACGATAATGGCCACGCAAAGGTATTTAGTGCCCGCTACATATTATAACACAAGGCTGGAGGGCTTCCAACTGTTTTACAAACCCGTATCGACCAGGTGCAACTCAAAGGCGATGAAAAACGATGATGCTCAGTTCAGGACTGGGAGTGACGGGGGTCCTTGCCCATCGCCAGCTCTTTCTCCTCGCCTTCGACAAACTCACAAATGCATTGCCCAAAGGAATATCAAGCCAAAAGCCGCAGACATTATTTCTCTACTGAGGTAACCTTTATAGCTCTGATGAACAATATTTTACACAGCTATTGCTTGAACAGAAGTCACTGTATTGTTTTTTATACCTCTGTCTCTTGTCAGGAAGAAGCTAGAGTAAATTCTCCTTGGACAGCTCAGTGAAATCCTGACCCGCGTGCTGATCATTGCCGTGTTTTCTCAACTCAGAGCACAGGCAAGGATGTGCATCAGGTTATTGATGAGTCCAGATCAGCTTTCACCTTCCCCCCCCGCCCCCTTTCTTTTTTTGGCACCTGTATATGCCTGGCTCCGGCCGCGTTGTGCCTTTCCGTTTTAACCGGTAACACAACCTGACAACAAGGCATTCGCATCTAAACAACCTGGTCTCGGTCAATCTGCCTGCTGTTTTTCTGCAGAGATAAACCATGCCGGGTGGGTGCGTTTGCCATGATTAGCAGCTTTGACTAAGCACAACAGAGCAGAGAGCGGGAGCAGGTCTGTACGCTGGATACCGGGCGTCCGAGTGGGACAAAGCCCCCGTCTCTCTAGTCCCACGTCTCTCCCCCGTCTGCTCCGACGTGCCCTGTCACAGACCACGAGCTCCCTGGAGCAGTTCCCACGTCTTGGCCTGGCACCTCGCCCACGGTGGGTGCAACCTTAAATAAATCATTTTGAAAGGGAGCGCCTAGCTGGGAAACTACCAAGTAATTGAATTTTCTTTCTTTTTTTCTGCTGTCCCTCTCGTGCTGCCTAGAGAGGAGTGTGTTGGCAGGTGCCCTATGGGAGACGGGAACAAATCAGACTGTGTCCCGGTGTCAGATAGCTCTCATGATGAATAGCCGGTCTTCTGATGAAGCACAACCATCTTCCTACTCTTCACCTGATGGAAATTATGCCAAGCAATTACTGAAATTGAGTGTGAAATTGCACCGGTGACAGACTGCCTGCCGTGGGCACCAAAGAGAGGAGCGGGATGGGTGCCGTCGCCCGTGCCGGCAGGCAGGTCCCCTGCCCTCTCCTCCCAGGGCTGTTACGCCGGGCGGCGAGGTGGGAGTTTGTCTCGCAGCGTCTTCCCGCTGGACGGGGAACTGTTGGTCATTGCCGAGGGCTGGCGAGGAAACCGGCTGCAGCTTTTTGGGGCTGAGTATAAGACGCGGGAGGAAGATTTAGTCCTTCTGTAAGTTGTCAGTCCCAATTCCTGGAGCCCCGAGAAAGCCTGTCCGACAGAGAGCATCCACGCTGCGCTTGTCGCTGCCCCAGCTCTTCTGCGCTTGCCAGCACAGGGCCGCGGGGGATCTATTATGCACAAGGTGGAATACAGTAATTCGTGTCCCGTAAGGATGCTCTGATCAAAGCCGAGTTATTGGTTCGGTGGAAAAATTAAGAATGGGAGCAAGAGTTCCCAAAAAAGCGGGCATAAGGGGCAGTTGCTTATCGTTGTCCTCGCCCTCTTGTAAATGAAGAGGAGAATGAAAAAAAAGAAAGGCTGATATTGGGAAGATTGAGGCTACCGAGGCAGGGTACCCGCAGGAGGGGGTTTGCAGAGCCCTCGCATCCCAGCAAAAAGAGATTTGCTGTTGGAGCATCTCACCTCAACTCACAGGGGCTCGACGGCCTCAAGCCACCTGCCCGTCCCGTGTTTAAATGGTGCCCGGTTTCTGAGCGCAGCTGGGAGACGCCGTGCTCTGCACGGGACGGTATGTTCTGAGCAAGCAGAGGGCATCGACCACATCATCTTAGCCTCATTGAGTGACCGAGAATTACAAATGAGAAGCAACGTAGTTAATGCAGGCATTAAGAACATTACGGAAGGGGTAGCTCTAAGTGAATCTTTCGTGTAATTAACAGTACAGTTCTGCAAATTAGCGGAAATTACATATTGAAATGCTTGGACGACCGCCATGCCAGAGGGAAAGCGCCGACTTTTGTCTGATTGGAGATCGGCTGCTCGTGGCCTGCCAAATACTCGAATAGAAAACTACCTGGAAGCTCAACACATTTCTGGCCCAGCCTAAGAAGCAAGTGGTGGGTCACTGCGACAGTCAGGGAAAGGGGTCCACCTGAGACCATCGTCACCGCCAAATTCGTACGCAAGAATAACAGGAACAAATGAATACCAAAGCCCAGAAATAATTACATAAGTAAAAACCTTTCTGTCCTTTCCCCTAAGCCTAGCTCCTTAATCATGGGAAACACCGTTCATGGGAAAACATACAAGGAGTGAGTCATACCCCAAATATTTAGACATTTATGCCTTTATCTTGCACAGAAACGAAAACAAGAAGAGAAAAAGCAGGCGCCCGGTTAGCGTGCCTCCTGCTTGCTTTTACATCAAGGGCTGATGTATTCTCGGGTCCTTTGTAACAACCACGGGACTGGCTGGTTTGAAGGAGGCTGCGTGCGGATATGGCCCTCCAAAAGAAGGTACCGAGGGCTTCTGCTGCTTTGCACACAGACAGAAGCAGGACCCCTCCAAAAAGCCCCAGAACCCGGCAGAACGAGGTCACGCATCCTCAGCCCACCGGGATTACCCGTCTAATAGAAAGAGGCATCCGCAGGCGTGCTACGATAGCATCCCTCAACCTCTAAATCAAGCACAAAGGCTCCCTCACCATCACACAGTATATACATTTTTGCCATTCCTGCCCTCCTCATTTCCACTGCGGATCCCAGAGGAGCACTGGAAACAAGAAGAGGTAGGATGAGAAAAGCTCATAATTGCACATCGTTTCCCTCGGTGCCGGCACAACGGTGTTTACTTTGATGAGGAACTCGGTGTATGCAGCGAACATGCAACAGCCGTGCACAGAGATACTTAAAATAACGAGGAAAGATGCTGCTTTTAAACAAAACAATGCCTTGCTTTAAATGACAGCAGCAGCTACGATACCCGCAGCCTTACAAAGAACGCTGTCTACGTGTGGGACTCTGACAGCAACTCTCCTCCTGCCCTCCTTCCACCTTTTAGTTTCCCCCCCTTTCCCCCCCCCCCTCTTTTTTCACTCTGAACATTTGAAAGTCAAGGGAACAAACTGTCCCAGCTTGCTTTTTGGCAGAGAAAAAATACGAAAGGGATCTTTTCTCTACGGGAAGTCTGAAAATAGCTACAAGCACCCAAACCCACATGCAGGTAAAAACAAGGCGCTAACGAGAACGTGGTACGAGGGACGTATTTCTAACAGCTCGGTGTTTGACAGTGGCTTCTGGCTGGCTCCCCGTAAAGTAAGATCCCCAAAACCTGGGAATCTCGATGGATTTATCTCTGGCTGGTCTCAAATGAGAAAGCATGGCTTTTTATTCCTTATTATTGCATTTGCAGGAGATCAATCTGCTCACCCTGCAAAAGGCCTTTCCCGGACCCCGGGGTGGTCCGTGCGGGATGTGGTTAGTGCCTCTTTCCATGGCTGCAATTTCTTGGAGCACCGGCAGTAATTTCTCGGTGCTTTCCCCCTGCACATGCTGCTGACAGGATGAACTTTCTCACGGGCTCTGGGTGCTTGCCTGTCAGGCAAACTGCAGCTACTTTCATATTTTTATTCATTAAGGGAGTGAACAGAGGAAATAGCCGAATGTCTCCCATGGTATCCGTGCACTCTTTTTAAGGTGATACGGGCCTGATCTCGTCAAAATTAATGGCTTATGGTTATTCATGCTATTATTCTTAATGGGGCAAGCATATACTGTACCCAGCAAGAAGTAGTGCTTGACTTGTCTAAGATTTATAACACATCATGACCTGGCTGGGCTCACTGTAAAGTATAAAAACTTCATTGCTAATAACGATGCTGTGCTCTCAATGAAAAGGAACGAGGAGGGGAGGGTACAGCAGGCTCCCATTCACCCATCCCAGGCTCTTCTCAAGCTGGGGACCGCCTGGCCAGAGGTTGCCAACAGGCACCTCAGTCCGTCGGAGGTTGAACGATGCCGGGAGATGGGCAGGCTGCTCAGTCTTTAAGGCAAGAGCCATCCTTCTGTTCTGCATCTGTAAAGCAAATATTATCTTAGTGCCTTATGATCCAACTGATCAAACTGGTGCAAACCTCTTTATAAAGTCATTGACCTAGGATCAGACCCTTAAAAAAACCTCCCCACCTCTGGAAAACCACATACACCATGGATGAGAACCGGATCCCAGGGATGTAACTGTGGGGGTCTCTTAGCACGATGGGGCTCTACAGTGGAGGTGAAGACATCACGTGAAGACAACAGTTTGAAAGATCACAGGAGATTCCCTCCATCAAAGATCACGTCCAAAAAATTGCAAATGAAAAACCTGCCACAACAGGGAAAGAGGGAAATTCAGCAGAGCAGGGGAACCCCATTATAATTAAAGCTCAGATGCTGAAAACATTCACACGGCCTAAATGATCATGGAAAGACTCGGTGAAACTACCAGGACTTCAGAGGACACAGACTGAAAATTGCCTTAATTAAATAAAAAGAAAGAAAAGGCACGGAGATTTATAAGCATTGTAAAGCTCCTGAATACTAATTCCTGACTACAGAAAAAATATCCTTCTATATGTTTATTAAAAACATATGCCTCTGCTCATTAGGCTGTGAAGAAAATGATTTTTTATTCTTCCACTAGAAAGAAATGTTTTTCTGATTGCAAGTAAATATTTCTGTAACAGAAGGAAACCTCCTAGGAAACAGTCTCCTGTAGAAAAGGGTTTGGGTTTCTTCTCTGCTCCAATTGCATAATTTCTTATTTTTAATCAATGCATTAATTATTATTAGCCTTACAAACACAATATCCCTAATTGCTTTATTCATTCATAACAAGAACTGTGAAGTATGAAAAAGGCAGGTTTGAACAGCAGACTGGAGGGTTTAAAATGAAAGAAAAAAGGAAATTTGCCTAGTTTTGATGTCTTAAACGCTTGGGTCCCCTGGTTCATTACGAGAGAATCGGCTCTGCACCATGCTTGATGAGGAGCTGAAAGACCGAAAGGCCTTGATCAAAGTGTTAATATTTCTGCATCAGAGCGCGCGAGAGATTTAAATTGCCATTAAACTCTAGCGTGAGTCTAACCTGCCCAATTATAGGGCTAATACCCCCTGGCTCACGGAGCTGTGAACTGCACGTGTTTTAATGGGAATTTCATGGTGGACTGGCAGTTCTGGAGCCTGAACTTCCCTACGGACCACGGAGGAGACGTAACGAGGGCAGCCAGAGTCAAAGCCTTTCCAACGTCGGTACGTTTATGGATTACCAGCAACGCTGCCAGCACGGAAAACCGCGGTTATGCACACCAGAGTGGCACGGTCATTTACGGGGGCGCAGACCCCCCCATTCCGTGGGCTGCGAGACCTCGCTCACCACAGTTGCAACGCTCACAAGTGCCTGATTTGTTTCATCACACCCAGCTTCGACCGACTCCAATGAAAATCTGTTTTATCTGCTTTCATAAACTCCACCTCGGTGAGCAGAAGCGGCTGCAAAGGGCTCACTTGACATAGGGTGGCTTCGGCTGGACGGAGCGAACGAACGCGAGCAGGGGCGGACCCTGCGAAACAACACGTCCCTTTGTTCCCATTCCCCCCATATCGAGTAAACGGTGGACTTAAATCAAAGCAACCCCGTTGGCAATTTTGCTGAAGATGGACAACCTCGCTTGTCAGTTCCTATTACAATTACAAAGCCTCCTTTCCTATTCAACATGCACATATGACTTAACTTTTATAGATACAGACTGGGCATGCTTCCATTATGGTGCCCAGACGTTCATTCCCATCCCTACACGGCACACGCAAACGTT
Organism: Aquila chrysaetos chrysaetos; assembly: GCF_900496995.4. Lineage (NCBI taxonomy): Eukaryota > Metazoa > Chordata > Aves > Accipitriformes > Accipitridae > Aquila > Aquila chrysaetos. The sequence goes on along the minus strand of NC_044016.1, from coordinate 40,297,464 downwards.
TGGCTGCTGCTGGTGGCAATACGATGCTGAAGTCCTGTTCTTACACCAGCTAGGGAGGTCCGCTCCCAGCTTAGGGATGCACAAGGCTCCTTCGGTAGGAAGCAAAAGAGGAGGCACCAAGGACGTAACCAACAGGGCCAACACTTCTGCTCCCAAGAAGGGAAAACCAAAGTATTTAGTCGCATACGCTATTGGTAGCGTTCATAAGCGGATCGTTTGGCCCATTAATGCCTCAGCCTCCCCACGTGAAAAGCTCTTGAGAACCACACACAGGGCTGGTACTTATCTTTGGTTAGCCTGTGGGGTTTTTTCAGCTGCAACACCGGTGTAGTTTTAAAAGAAAACTCAGTATTTTGCATGAGTAGTGCAAGACTCCAGAGAGAAGGTTTTTAAGGAAAATATTGAATAGTATTACTCTTTTATAAATCACAAACTGTGGCAAGAGTTAGTGTGTTTGTTATCTGTATGTCTAGGTATACCATGTGAAACATTAGCCAGAAAACCAGAGATGATATTCAAAATTATTTTTAAAAATCCAATAAAACCCAACAAGAAGTAACTCCCAGTAATAGCAATGCTTTGCACTGAAAAGCTCTTTCATCTGTGGATTGGAAAACACTTTATGTACAGATAATGATGGTTTACAACCCTGACACACTTTGTTGTGTCTATATTTATACTGCAGCAATGCTAGAGCAGACTTCAAGGTGCAGGACTTCTGACAGTAAACACTGCATGTACGCCGAGTAAGAGGCACTTTCAGACCTTGGAGAGATTCTAAATTATATGGGTGGGGCAAAGAATCAGAGATTGAAATTAAGTTTTTAACGCTCAGAGACGTAAATGACCAAAACCAGACAGCATCCTACTCAAGCCTTCCTCTCTGCAGGGTCTTCTTGCCTACAGCCCACGAGCCAGGTGCCTTCAGGTGGCAACGCCTGGGCCAGACGGACTGGTATCAATTAGCTGAGTCTTGATATGCTACTAAATTTTCCAAGATTGTCACCAAACTGAAAATTGGATTACATCGTATTAGTTGTGTTTACCCATCTGCTACCACTGCTCTTATTTTCATGGCGCCAGAGAATTTTTGATGCGTGTCCATGTGTGTTGCACACTTGGAGGAGCCTGGGTACGTATTAGCAATTCTTGCCGTTACTCCTGCCAAGCTCCTTTCCTTGCTGTCTTATTTATAAATGACTCATTTATGAATGTAGTTACTTGATGTGTGTTTCAATTAACTAAGATCTGGGGAACTCTTCTGCTTCAAGCTAATCAAAGGTCGCTGTGAGAAACCTGAACGTCTCAAAGCATCCCAGGTAAAGGACATAGAGGCGTGTAGTACTTTACCAACACTCTTCGTGCCTTCAAACACGGGTACAAATAAATAAATAAGTAAATAGAAACCACAGCTTAAAACACAGGTATCTTTGTGCTCTGCCTCAGGTTCAGCGCTGTCAGATCTCACCGACTGTAGCAGGGAGCTGGAACGCAGACCCCGGGAAAATTTGCTGACGGTAATAAAATAGCACGTTGCCTTGGAACCGACACACGCAGCGCACCCCTTGGCTTGCGTTTTTTTTTTTCTTCTTGTAGCTTTCTCTGTGAAGAAAGGAGCCCTAAATCCTATGCAAACTGTTCCTGCACTGTGGACAAGTGGGGAAGGCTTCAACAAACCTTCTGAAATTGCAGGGATTCACACGCCATCTGTGTCTCTGAAATGCAACAACTGACATCGACAAATACGCTTATTGTCTCGCCCGCTCCAAAAGGAGAGGACGTTAATGCCAACTCTGCTACTCAAAGACTGCCTCAGCCAGCAAACAGGGCACGCGGGCTACCGTCGAGCGGCGTTTGGAGCCAACTCTTGCAACGTGCTGGTTATTGGTGGACAACAGATACCAATAGAGATTCTGCACATTTTAAGACTGGCTAACCAGCACCCCAAAGCTGTTCCCGAGCTCCCGAAACGCAACCCTGGCTGATATCGACACTGACCAACCAGCAAGGGTACAGGCGGTGGCAACAGATATAAACTCGCAGAATTGTGCAAGCTGCACCCACGCCAAGCGAGAGATCGGTAATGAAGAGGTGGCTAGTGCTGAAAGGGCGTGGTAATGCACATTAGCTTTTAGGAAATAGAGAGGGAATATCTTGCAAGGGTTTGTGCAGTATTTGTAGCTTATTGTGTTGTTATTAAGATACTTAAAACAATGAAAGTTATCTCCAGCCCCTTATCTGTACTTCAGTACGGGTGCCCAGTCACTGGAACTTAAAGAGATGATACTAGGAATATATTTTTGCATGTACGATCATTAAAAAGACAGTGACATCTACTGAGGAACCACTCAGCCACGGTTATCAGATTGATGCAGAGGTGTATAGACAGACATATCTCCTAAAAGCACCGTTCAAATTTGCCACCCAAACCCAATAGCCGAAACTGTCTCATTGAATACCTGGCTCTGGATGGTTCATAAGCACCAGTTAAGAGCCAACGTGAGGAGAACAGGAGGATTTAGGCCTTTCACGTCAAGGCGACTTAACAACACACAGGAAAAATCTACTGAACCCTGCTTGGGTGAATTCTGCCCAATGTGATGACTCCCATCTGGATTTTTTAAGTGGCGCTTTTCTTTTTTGGCTTTAGCAGAGACTCACTGAACCTGCAACAGTGACCACAGGAAACAAAGTCCATGTGATACCAGCAGCTGGGACATGGATGACCAACCCTGAACAAAGGTCTTAAATGTATTGTAATTAGTAAATGGAGAATACCTGTCACAAGCTAATTGCGCTGTCTGGAATTTTCCTCTTAGCAACTGCCAGTGTAGGAAAATAATTAGTCTTTTGTTATCTCTGATGTTCCTTCACAAAAATAGACTGTAAAAAAGATCAATTGATCTCCTTTTTCTCCCCAGAAAACCCTGTCCTAGAGAAGCAGGGAAGCATGATACATAAAAAGGCAGGAGCTGTTATCAGTCTCAGCAAAGGGGAATTGCCCTCTTGCAAACACCCCCAAATTACTTAAACCCCACTGTCACGAGAGCAAAAACAAACCGGAAAAGTCTTCTCCGGGAGTTACAGAAGGAAGCGTTCGGCACTACCTGTAGTGACCGCGACGGAGCCCACGGTGGGCAAGTCGCCCTGGGCAGAATTGCACTCCAATTCATTTATCTGCATCGAAGTCTGAACGCAGGAGTCAACGAGTGACTCCGGCTCTCGCTAAGACCCTGGGAGAAGAGCCAGCACACCAGCTCTCTCAAGAGATGCACGCAGCTCTTACAGTTCAATGCTAAGTTGCCGATTGCCCTCATGAAGGGAAATTAAAGGTATAGAGAGTCCCGGGATCCTGTTCTGCAGCACACCAGCACTCATTCGCCTCTGACTTTTTGCCTCTCAGCCAGGTTTCCCATTCTCTAGATCTAAAATCTTGCTGCAACTCAGTTCTTTTTCTATACAATAGAAATCACACCGATTTCTTTCTCTTATCCATTTTGTCTTGTTTATTTAGACTGTAGCCTCTCTGAAATACGCTCTTAAACGTGCATATGGACACATCCAGCACTGGCATAAGGGGGAGTTTCAGATGATAGAGCAGTCTGAATGCTCCACGAGATAAATCCTGATATCGGTATATCACTGCGTTATCCTCTCTCTCTCAGGTGTGGTTAAAAAATGAAAGGTTCATTGTAGAAATCTGTCTGATTCTTTGGATGGAAGGTTATAAACTTTTCCCCTGATCTCATGTCGTTTTATTCCCTAATTTGCATTTTGGGAAGGAAAAAGAAGCCTTTCCATAAGGCTCCAGTGTATAAATCTCAGTTTATTGTTTTCTATCAGGGCAAAATGTTAGTTCTATGCCAGGTGTCTTAAATTAATAGGCTACAGGTTTAAAGGAAGGAGAAAATTGCCAAAAACGTTCCTGCATTTGTTCCAGTCTTGAAAAGCACTGATTTAATTAATCTTCCTTCATCAAAAGCAGAAAGCATGGGTCTAATTGCAAGCTCAGAAGCATCAGATGTCCAAGTGATTGGGTAGTAGATAGAGATGAAAGAGCGTAAAACAAGGCATTGATGAATGCAGGTTTATTAGGAGCTCTGTCTCATTGACTTGTCTTGTGAAGCAGTTGGAAATCAGCTACAAAGTAATAAAAGAAAATTAGAACACATAAAACTTTGTTAAAGTAACGCGGAAAGGCCTGCATTAAACCACAAAAAGTGAGGAGCTAGGAAGTGAGAAGTAAAACACATCGTAAAGACTTACTGTCCAATCCAAAGCCCGTTGAAATCAATGGCACAGTGATATACCGAGCTGAAGCCCATTACTCAGCCATTAGAGGTCTGTTTGGGCTATACGGTGCCGCCAAGCACGTGTATAGGCCGCCGTGGGCAGAAACGTCTCGGGCTGGGTAGGCATACGGGTAGGTGTAGGCAGCAACGTCTAGCGCAGAAAGAAGACGGCAGCTGGTCGATGTCGCAGTGGCTAGGAGGGTTCCCCAAAGACGTCGGCAGCCCGGAGCGAGCTTCGCAGAGGCTCAGCGATGGTGAATTGTCCCCCGAGCCACGTCTGAAGCAGCGGGTGACTGAAAAGGGTACTTACTGCTCCTTCAACAGCAGCTCCAAGGTCCAGCTCCTCCGTAGCGGCTGCGTCCCTTCTCGGGGGGGGGGGGCTGCACTTGAGTGGTAGAGGTACGCAGCTTGGATCACCACCAAACACGACCCTGACGGTACCTCCGACTTAAAATAAGGTTCTTAACATCCATTTGCTTCTTCGTAGCAAGTTTTATCCACCATTGTTTCTTTCAAGTACTCGTTGCAACACAGTAAAATCAAGAACCTTACAAAACTTCTGTATCTTATGGGGAGTAACGTTTGGGAAGAAGAACTAGAAAGTCACTTTTTTTTTTTATTGTTCGATTTTTTTTTTCTACCAAGATCGAGAAGCCTGGAGATGGCTCAGGTCGGTGACCGAAATTCCACATCAAGCGTCCTTTTTCGTTACGTGCCGACTACACACCACCCACAGAGAAATCCCTACCCCGCGCAGCTCACAACCTTACGTTGCGTACACCCAGGCACACCAGGCTTTATTTTCAGAGCTGTGAGACCGAGATACTAGGCTTGTTTTCGTTCTTGCTCTTTCCTACCCAGCTGCCTACTCGTACGTCTTGGGTAGATATGGACTTTGTCCTTCTCAGTGCAGTTCATCAGAGCAAAAACCTGAACTTGGCCAGGGCTCCTGGGTGCTCCTGGAGTATTAAATAAAAGTCTACAACTTTGGTAACGTGCAGCTGACATATAAATGGAGAAAATGCAGTGGGAGGAGAGCGGAGACAAGGTAGCAGTGGAAATTAGTGTGCTTGCATAAGTCAATAATCACAGGGGTCTCCCAGGTGGCAGCCATCCTAGCTTCTAAATTTAATAGATTAGATGGAAAATAATGCCTCCCCCAACACTTCCCCTTAGGGGACTAGTATCTCTCAGGAAACCGTTTCCCAATAATTAGCACCTGTGTCTTATAAAAAATCAGAGCCTGCCATGGCTTCTCAAGCAGGGCGGTGGGAAGCTCTGCCGCATTTGCATTTTTTCCTGGTATCAAAACCGTGCTCCAGATTATGCAGCCGGCTGGCGTTCCGCAGGGCAGTGACAGCGCTGCCGGTCCCAAACGACACGAGAGCAGCTTTGGCAGTCCGGTTCGCAGTGAGGCAGCTGCAACCCAAGAGCGTATTTACTGGCTCTTAAAGGAAGTTTGAGATTAGTCTAGATTAGATCGGTGAATGCAGATCAATAGCTGATTGCGCTGTCAGGTCCGTTGGATTTTCCAGTCTCTAGCGGTTGACAGTGGATAGGGAAATAAGAAGAGAGTTTTCAAGAGAATTGAGTGTTACTGGGAGGTACCACCAGCTGTAATTATTGATGACTGAACAGGTAAACGCAAGCAAAGAACATGTCTGCTGCGCAGAACAGCAGAGCAATCGCTCGCGTCGCAAATGCCAACGTGCCTGGATTCAGTACGGGAGGAGAGATCGCCATTCCGATGGTTAGAAGAGATTCATATTTAGGCTCACTCTTTTATATATTCAGAAGCACAATTTAAAATCTAACTCAGGTGCTGATATATACCATAATCTTGAATTGCACTAAGGTCACACTCTGAGGATTTTTCCTCAGTAAGGAAAGGAGGACCACAATAGTGCTAACAAACACCGAAGCCTCTGCTCATACCTGCTGGATTAGCTTTGCTAGGTGAAAGAAGAAAAATAATTGATGAGCATGGAGACTCAAGGGAGCTGCCTGCTTGTAAACTAAGAGAGTTGGCATGCTGGTAATCAGGAAACGGAATTTGAATAATAAACCTTTTCCCCTCATCTGCTTGTTTCCCTGTTTTCACTTGCAAATCTGTAGCAACACCAAGGACATCACTTTTTCCTGGGAGAACAGCCCTGATGCTGAAGAAAGAGCGATCTAAGCAGCGCAAGGTGGCCGTGAACTCATCACAGAGGGTCAGGGTGACAATTAGGAACTGAGCAATGGAGATAAACTCCTTGTACAACCAACCTTCCCCATGCAACTACTGTGGTAGGTACCTAACTTCCTTCATAAATCTTCTGAGTATTAGGTTGCATCCATAGATGGCTAAATACTTTAGTAAATATGACACAACATGGGTTTTTTTCCCCGCTCTCGAGCAGACGTAACTATAAAGAGATCTGCTAAAGTATTATAATCAATACACCATTTGAATGAGCAGAAAAGGGATTGTTTTTTAATGAGGTACTTAGTTTTCTGAACGAATCCCATTTTCTTCCAGCATTTTGATTACAGCCACTTCTCTGATCCTAAAACATCTCCTGCTTCAAGAATTACTTAAAACTAGGCTTTGTGTATGGAAAGTGATTGATTCCTTTATTTTATTTTGCAAACCCAATTTTGCTTGCTCTGTGAAGAAGATCACACAAATTTTTATTTTGCTGTTTTGTCATTTTGTTGCTTCACAGGAGGGAAAAAAAGGAATGTAATTATTTTGTGCTAGCGATTAAAACAACAGAAAAAAAACCCCTTTGTGGTAGGGCTATAAACTATCAGCTCATCAGGACTGCAACGGCTTTAAATCCACCACAACTGCTACTTTGAATTTGTTCATACAAATGCAGCAGCACTAAAGCAAGAGCGAGAGGACAGGATAATTATCCGAGAGGATCAGCACTCGTAGCCAGCTCGGTTTTTTTGGTTTTTTTATATGGCCCACCTGCCTCTTGCAAATTCAAGCCTAACGGTTTGCTGTGGTGTAAAATTAATCGCGGCTCGTGGCGGACGGAGGGTAGCTGTCTCATGGGCTGTTTTCACCAGAGACAAAGGTGTGGGTAGTTTGATTTAGGTCAGTCCCTAGCGAGAGCTATTTTGCCATACGTTGAGTTTGTCACCAGCTGAATTTGAGAAGAAATCTATTGCGGGGCAGCCGGTGCCGGTAACTGAGAAGCCTTCAGTTCTGCTCTCTGCAGAACATGGGCAAAATCCTTCCTCCCCTGGCAAAGGGATACCTGGCACTCGAGCTCGACAATACAGCGGCCGTGACCGTAGACAGCACTACATTTACGCTGACACCAAACTGGATTCGTGCACTGAACCAGAGCCAACTTAACCATTCGGCATCAACAGCGTGTTTCACTCGTCGTAAAACAAGTACCTATTTTGCTCCTTCAGCTTGGGAAGGGTCATTCCCAAGAGCGGAGAAGGGAAAAGCACCCCCCCGCTACGGGTTAGTGTCCTGTCGTTTCCGTGCTTGTGCCCAGTTTGTGCATCCTACGGCACGCATTGCTTCTGAGCTCCATCCGTGTGACTGGCACCGCAGGGGATCGGGCCCACGGCTGCTTATTATCCAAGGGAAAGGGAAGACAGACATCCAGCAAGCAGAGACGCACGCTAACGAGACAGAAATTATTGCCTAATGCTGCTTCCTTTGGCTTCAGTTGAAGCAGGCTTGTGACCTAGGAGATGATTTATTTATTTTTAAATCCACATATTTCTAAAGATGAATGCTTTAAAAATAAAACCTTAGTGGAAAATCTGCATTAAAGATATAATCCAGTAGCATTGTGGCTCCTTATCCCATAAAATTGCAATTGAAAAATGGGGCAGATAATGTGAGCTTTTGTCATTTATATCTGAGAAGACTTCAGGAAGCAGAGACTTTCATGTGAATCATGTAAAAGGATTTTCTGCAAAACTCTGTGTCTGAGTGAGAATAAAAAAAAAGTCTCAACTCCAGAAAGGGCATCATGTTAAACAGATGTACAATATTGCCTGGCAGGTCTAAAACCCTCATGAGCTCTAATTTTAAGTTTGCTAAACCTTAAAAAGTTTTACCTTTATTTATATCAGAGCTTTCTTTCCTCCCTTTTGAATACAATGTCTGTCGGAAAATCCTAGTTATCAAGATTGCAAAGTCAATGACTTAAAAAAACTTACACAGAAGGAGCGTACCAGCTTTTCTGCATTAAAATCATCCTCCCGCAAGCTAGAGCACGTATCCAACCCAAGCCACGTGACAAAAAAAAAAAAAAGATGGGATTTTGAGAGATTGGCTTGAAAAGTGAGATCCCTATGGTTGGAAACACAAGAGACGTTGGATCTAAATTAGCATCGTGCCATTTGCATAATTTCCTCATGACAACACCAGCTCCTATGACATATCCAGCATTCATTGCTCCTGCCGTGAAGCTTTAAAACACCAGATGTAAACAGTAAATCTTTGTTTTCTCTTCCGGTAACTGGGGCAAATGCAAAAGACGCATCGCCAAACTCTGTTTCGGAGTTGGGAGTAAACTTTCCCCTCCTGCAGTAAGTGTTAAAGCGTGCTCTGAACTTCCTGATTAGTATTATCCCTGATTAGGTTGCAGATAGTCCTCTGATTAAAGTGCTCTTGGCTATTTTGGAGCTTCGCATAAATATTCATGAATGTAAGAGACGAGAAAAGAGTAAACAGACAACAAACAGAGGCTGGCAGCCATCGCCCCGAGATCCAGGGGGAGGATCCAGGTCCTGGGTGACAGAGATGCAGGACTCGAGCTGGGACGTGCTCCCGTGGGAAGGCGCGTGCCCTGCACGAGCAGGGACCTGTCTGGGGCCACCGAGGGCTCCTGTCAGCCCCGATCAGAGTCAGACCGAGCTTCGCACGGTCGAGAGGGTGAGAGGTGTCACGAAGGAGCTATGCGTGTTTTGGGCTCAGCCCACCGTAGACGCAGAAGACAGAAATACATCCACCACGCGCGCTTGTACTGAGCTCCGAGGTTTTAGATTCGGGTTTCTGCCTCAGGATTAATACATGGGCATTGCAAGTTTTTCGTTGGGTGTATCAGGCCGTCTCTACTGCAAAGCAAAGCTCCTCCATTCTCCTACACAAGTCCGTACTGCCACCCCCAAACCCAAACACGTTTCCAGTTCTTAGACATGTGGGGAGAAGATAAAGGTGGCCTGGGGTACCACAATCGTCCTCAATTCAGCTCAGTGGGATACAAAACCTCGTTATTTAGGCCCCGAAGTCCTCCCTTGCCATGAAGAAACACGGATGAAGCTTTCACGAGGGGGTTGCTTTACCCCATACTAGCTGAGCTTCTCCCACCCCACCTTCCTCTTCAACACCTGGCAGCGGCCAGAACCCAAGAGACAAGACCCCAATATCATCTGGGCCGGTAATTCTTACTCCTGCCATCCTTCAAAGACTTTTCGTTACTATCTAAATCAGATAAAAAGGAAATGAAAAGCAAAACCATCTGGCACTTCCCAATACAATGGAAAATCAATAACAGCGTAATCAAATTAAATCAATAACATCACACTTCTCTACCCCTTTCCTGCATCTTATTACTTTTCCAGCAGGTTCTGCACAAACAGATGTTTCCATCACGTATCCTCCACTGCTGTCACGCTGTCCCGTGAACAGCAGCCCACTCTGCTGCTGCTGGTTGTCTTTTGATCCGAAAGCAAAAGAGCAAACACTCCTCACCAGCACTGCTGCTTTTCGTTTCAGGCAGCTTATTAGCAGAGGCTGTGGGCACAAACCTCCCTCCTCTCCTCCCTGACACCTGGAGAGCTGTTACCAATTGTTTTCTCTTGAGGCTTTTCATCCTGAATCTGTGTCTCTCATGGTGACCTTTATTCTCACCAGGTTTTTATTTTTATCTCTGCTTTCCCTCTGAGGCTTTGCTAAAGATGAAGGAGAACTTGTTCAGCTGTAATAGTGAGCAACCAGGCTTTCAACCCCTGAACCGCACAGCGTTAGCCGGAACCAAATGGACAAAAATACGGCAGTTGCCCCCATGTTTCTGCAATCTGCGTACAGAGCAGAACACATGTCTTCAGAAGATGTGAGCCCTCTTTGGCTGTTCAGTAATAGAGTTTCTTCTTTAATTTACAGAGTAGATGTTCATGCTACAATAGTGGAAGACGACTACTACCGGCATAATTGATTGTCACTGTTGGGGCTTCACTGCGCTGTAAGAAGAGGTGCTCGGTATCTCCAAATGTCAGCGTGTCAAACTGACAATGCCGAGCAACAGGCAATTAAGGTTTCTGTGAAATCTCCTCTCCACCACTAGAGCTGCCTAATCTTTTAGTCCTCATCTGTATTTCCTAAAGCATGAAATTTTGAATTTGGGAGAAAGAATGCCAACACCCACCTTTTTCTGCCCGGCTCCAATACTCTCAAGCACAGCCAGAAAGTAAGAAAGTACCTGGTATCTCTCAAGGAAGATGTTCCTTCGAGTTTCTACAGCAGGACGCGACAGCGTACGCTAAAACAACCACCTGGCCAGAGACACGGACGTGTGCCCGTTTAGCGATCAAAAGCACCAACTATCGCGGTAACGAGAAATAAGGTACTAACTATTTTCCTCTATGATCAGCACACATCACAGCCTTCCGACGATCATCTCCGCAGCTCTCCCGAAAGGGCAGCGATCTGCATTTCACGGACGGGGAAACCAGCCAGTGACCCAGTCAAGGTCACGAACGGGTGCCCATAGCACCGTGCCTTCCGAGCGGGGAGGTTGTGCCCTGCGCACCGAGGCGTCCAGTACCCCGGCTCGGTATTAATGGTCTGCTGAGTCTTTGTTCTGACTCCATCAATTCAATGGCCATTTAATAATGTCCTATTTTTGTAATGTGGATACATGTCTACTGGGAACTGGACTGAGACCAAATCATCTTATGCTGGCCCTGAACATCCATCAACTGTTTTACAGCCGGTAGTCATTTCTGGCCTAGGAGTGACTCACTCTTACTATCTATAAACCAAAGAAGAATTCTACAATTAAGAATAATTGCAATTAAGATGAGTGACGACAATATTGAAACCTGCCCACTTAAAGTTTGGTTGAAAAATACACATCGCAGGCCCCTCGATTATTTTTTTCTTAAAGAAAATCTTTTCCTACGCACACTTAGCTGTTACTGAAACCAACTGGAACTGCACGTGCAGCTTGTTTTACGAAATTATCCGAGATGTATCTGATCCAAATGACCGGGTCACTTGGTCTGTCAGCTGTGGGACCATGGGGAAAACGTACGTGGAGAGCTGGTGTGTGCAGGGAAGTGCTGAGGGAATAGCTGGAGAGCCAGGAGCCACTCTAATTACTGCTTTTTAACTGTACGTGTCTGATGCACTTTGTCACACTACATAGGGCATCTCTTCTCAGCACTTCAAGATTAATGAGTAACAGGAACAGGTTCCCAGTTCCAACATGTTATGCTATAGATCACAGTGTTCAGCCTGAGAATGTCCCTAGATCGGTATGACAGGCTGCATATTCAATTGCTCCTCTTGGAAGTATTTGCATCTTTGAAAGCAAATATATTGTGCATAGCAGGAGAAAAATCAAGTTTTCTGGCAAGACATGCACACTTCATTCCATCAATGGAGGCAATTTAATCGAGAATGTTGGCCATTTATTGCAATATACACCTTCTCTGGGGCTCTTTCTGGAGTACAATTCCATTAAATATTTCTTTGAGTCCCTGCCTCTCTAACTTTGTTAGCGACTATTCTCTATCTTTTTGTGACCACAGTTTAGTGCCGATAGAAAACAGAGCACTCCGTGATTAGATAAAAGCTGGATCTAAAAGAAAAGAAATAAATCTGGATAAGATAAAGAAAAACGCGCAGCAAGAGAGGATGAATAAAACAATTTGTTTGCACAAAAGTACTCCAGGGTCAACTCGTGCAAGCTGACGACTATGTCAGTGCCAGATGAGAAACAGGTTCCACATGCCTCAGTTTAACACGGCATTTACTACTGCAGCATTTTCTTAACATCAGGCCTTTTCTTCCTACGTTAATGTGACTATTTGCTCTTCAGCTGTGAATAAATCTTCCCGTTAGAGTGTCTCCATTCTTCGCAGCTTGCTCATCTCCTTGACACTTCAGCAAATGCCAGATTTGTGGAGTGGAAGGTAGAGCATGAAAAAGCACCGAGGAGCACTCTGCAATGAAGGTACTCTCCTCCTTGCCATCAGGGTGCAAACAGAGTCCGTTGCAGAAGACCTCTGTGCCTGTTCAGCTCCACTTAAGCCCTTAAAACTATGCTTTCCAAAAGACCTTGCACATCTTCTCAAGCGCCGAGTGGTGTTTAAGCATGCACAGGACTTGAGCTGATCCTCCATGCAAAACTGAATTTCACCTCCTAATAAACAGAGGTCCACCGACTTATCTCAGTAATACCTGGGAAAATCCAGGACAACCGTCTGGGTAATGATGAATTTACGTCCGTTTTTAGGAGCTGCGGGATCAGAATGAAGCCCTTTAATCATCATACAACTGCAGCGAGGGTACGTTAACTTGAGAGTATGCCGCCACATCTTATTTGCATATGTCTTTAAGCTAGATCTATAAATGGTTCTGATGCAACTAATAATTCAATACATTCATCAGAGTAAAAAAAAGTATCATCTTAATGACTCCCTCCCAGTGATAATTATGTATTTAAATAGTTTCTGTCAACCAAGAAATATTTTCTCTTCTCAAGGCATTATTTTGTTTCTTCTGGGAAAGAAACAAACTCGTGGGCTGACGTTTCTTTGATAAGCTACAGAACATCGGCAATATTTTAAAAATTGTCCGTAGTGGTGAAGGGTATCCTGATTTCTCCATGAAAAAAACCCAGAAAATAAAAAACATCAGCATCAACAGATGGACAAGCCAGCGGGAGGATTTGCAAGAGCCACCTGAAATAAACTAAGCTGATAGAATTTGGCACTTCTATCAAAACAGATCTTGAGCAAAAGCTTCTAAATTCAGCGTGACATACATTTACATTTCTTTCACAATTTTTTTTCACTCCATTGCTGCACCTGAACAACAACATATAAACAAAACAAAACATATTGTTATAGCCGCAGCGGTACCCCGCAAAGTCAGTCATCACTCAGCCCACCCGAAACCAAGTCAATAGCTTATACACTAAATACCATAGCTTTTGGATACCATACTGCATGGTATCTGAAGAGGCGGGGTCCTGCCATACATTCCCATAAAAATAATGGCTTGCGCTAGGTATTGTGGGCTCCATACGTCTGGAACAGGCTGGATTACCAACTGTTCAACTTCAAAGACTTGCTCATCTACAGAGAACAACCAAGCTCAAGACTCCAATTTCTTTTTGATTAGGCCTTTCAAAGCATCCCTCAAGAATCAAAAGGGAAGAATATAACATTATTCTACGGCAATTCTGACATAAAAGCTGCAATATTAGACTGTTTAAAACAAAAAGGGGTTGCTTTTTTTTTCCCCCCATTGTGGAATGAAAAGCACCTTATTATAAATATAAGAAAACCCAACCGTCTCCTGATGATAATGACTCAGCCAATTTATCATAACAAAATGTCAATGTCACCCATAGAATAATCACGCAAGAATACTTCAAAAACAGAAAAAAAAAAAAAAAAAAAGAAAAGAAATGTACTCAATTTTGGTATGACTGTAGGGGTTGCTTATGAAAATGATGAAAGTCAGAGGCTTAAGTGATTAAGTCAAATATATAGCTCATTCATTTGCAATTTGATTTTAACTACGGACAAGATGAGTGAAAACAAGAACGGGAGCATCTGCATCATAATATTAATAAAACATAATTAGCAAAAAGATTAGCATAGGAGAAAGAAAAGCATCTTAATTCACCTTCCCTTAGCCTGCCAATGTGTCTCTTGCTGTTGATTATTATTTTCAGAGAGCTGGTGTTTACAAAGGTTTGATTAGATTGGAAGAATGCAAATTAAGAGGGAACTCGCTGACAACATATTTCCCTCTGTGTGCAAGGTGCTTGTAAATCACAGCAGACACCCCTGCAATATCCCTGGACTATCTAGAGAACACGGATGGTGCCGGCTGTTGTGCGTTTCCATGCCCAAGTCCCAGTTCACAGAGGTTCACGGGCTTCTAAGGTCGGAGGCTCAGCCATTAAACATTGATTTTCTCCTGGAGTACTCGGTGGAGATAAATTATCATTACTCCTGATTTCCAGAGGGGGAAACTTGAGGCCACGGCAGAGGAATTTTTCCGTCTCCTGGCACACACTGGGTCAAACGAAGAACAACGCACATGTCTGTGGACTCCCAGATCTATGCGTTAGCCGACAAGACTACCAACCACAAGCAGTTTCCATTACACGGCTCCGTGCAAAGGTCAGTCGCTAAGAGGTTTCAGGCTCCTTCAGAAATGCTAAACGGGGGGAAATAGGGTGGGCGGCGCTGGAGTCCCCGGCAGAGAAAGCTGCATGGAAGAAGACACAGATCGAGCAACGGGACGAGGCCACGAAGCCGGGTCAGGTGTGGCAAAGCTGAGCAAAGCAACTGTAGTAGGGAAAAGACAACATATTTATTGCAGAGAGAGAGACTATTAGAGTAAAAATGAAGGGAAGCATCATGTGTTTTCAGTGTTTCCTCAAGGGGAAAATATGCTTTTCCTGCCTATGTTTATTTAAACACTAGTACACAAGTTGCCTTTGGTAATATGGTTTAGTTTCCATTTAAAAGACCGTTCCTAGAACAAAAAGCGTTTCCTGGGCTTCCTGTAGCCAATTGAGGGGGGGGGTTGGGGAGAAGGCAGCTTTCAAGTCAAACAACAGACTTAGTGAAAAATGAAAGGGGCTTTTTTCTATAGCAAGCTGCTAGAGTAGAAGGGCTGAAAATGATCTTGACTTGTGCACAGTGGTGCGAACTGAAAAAAAACCCCACCTGAAAGGCAAGGTGGTGGATAAGGGATTCTGAGAACGGCAGTTCAGGTTCCTTTAGGCGTCCAGGTTCCCCCTCCACGCTAACACCCAATTCTTTATTCCTGGGTGGATTCAGCAAAACCTTCAAGGGCAGAAAAAGACGACAAAAAAATTCTTCTTCAGACTCTACACTACATCTTTTGTTACACTATAAAGGCACATAATCTGTAAAAATCATTTACTCTCTCTCCAGCTGAGACTGGCAAACTGATAGCTTAGAGAGAAAGCCACTTTCACATTTTATTCATATAATATTTTTAAATTATATAAGTTCTGTTCGAGTCTCAACATTGAATATAGCCTGAGCCAGTCAAGGAAGAAATCTAGCTTTTTGTAACTGCTACCAATAACTCAGGCATTTGCTGCAGAGACGTGATAATAAAGAACAAAAAATTGTTTATTTTTGTACCTAAGCTAGAGTACACATTTCCTTACAAAAAGGAAGATTAAACTAGTTTATACACCAAAACTGTTTACAGAGATTAGCGGCCATCTTTGACCTCAGTCTAGAGAGCAAATTGAAGCCATTAAAATTAGAAATATGACCTTTATGGTACCTAGCCTGTTATGTCCTCCTTGTGACCTGCTGTAATAATGGTAAGCAACAATACAGATAATTACTCTGTTATCCATTCCACCATGTTTTCTCTTCTCCTATCAAATACACGGACAAGTTCTGTCCCTGCAATAAAACTATGCTTAATGAATAGTCCACCCACTATTCATACATGATGTCCCGGTGTTTTAAAATTCCTCTCCCACAGCTATTATCACCTGGCTGGCATAACTCTTTTGGGCAGGCATTTCGTACCAGCAGAACTGACTTGTGCTTAATCACACTGAATGCAAATATAGATTTTTCTGCCTGGTTTGAGTAGCTTTCTCATATCTATGAGTTTTTATATCACGTACAAAGAGCGATTCCCTTCCACATGACACTTATGAGTAGCAGTGTTTTAACTAGAAAGCTCACTAGTGTTTGACATTTTTCCTCATAAGATTTATCATCATCACCTACAATTTTCCAATTCTGAGGGGGCTGCAGCTGATGCATGAAGATCTGTTCTGCCTTGGTAATTCACCCTCATCAGGAAGCTGAAAAAACAGATGAACTGAGCCACGGAGAAGTATCGCCGCTGTTTCTCCGGCCACTCGACCCCCCATCCCGGCAGGGCCGGTGCCGTGAGGTACCCACCCCTTACACAGCAGCACGACGGTTGCAAAATGGAGGGGAAAGTACCAGGCATGAGTTACTCTTTAGATAATTGTCATCTTGAACATTATATAAAGGTTGGGCTTTAGAGAGGAAACAGCAAGTGACGCTCAAGTGGGTTCACGATGAGTAATCCTTATCTGGTACCACTTTGATTTGGCCATCATTTAGATCACAATTTCTTCGGTATATGTTTAGGAAGCAATTAGCGGGACAGCGCTCGGGCCAGCCCGAGGCCTAACGTGAAGGAGGAACGGCTCCCTGCCCGTGCTAATCCTAGGCATGTGCAAAATGGAGCAATTAATCCTACCGCACACTAGGAAGGAAGGAATCAGGTGCTTCATATCTGCCAGAATAGATCAGCACTGTAAGATGTCTGAAGCGAAGCACGGCATAAATATAAGATATGCATTTGATATACAAATCAGGGAAGACTGATAAACACATAAGGTTAGAAAACATATCAAGCAAATTAATACACCTCTAGGCATTAACATGCAAAAAGGCAGCCTTTTGTCAGCCTTTGACGTTGGCAAGCTTTCCCCTTGGCCCCTGTGCGTCACGTAGACCGAAACACACATTCATATACGAGCTTTAAAATATATGCTATACGTCTTACGTACTGCCAGGATGACATTTGGGTGTCCCCTCTGGAGGGCACTGACACAGTCGGGATCCCTGCTCAGCTTTTCCTGGAACGCTTACAGCACACGCAGGTCTCGCCACGTAAGCCGCCTCCGCATCCGTTGCTCGCGAACCAAGTCTCCCGCCCGTCAGCACCCCTTGGGTACGTGCGGCAAAGCCACAGTGAAGCGATGCTCCATCGTGGACCTCAAGCTGGCCTCAAAATCGGACCAGGGATCCCAGCGTTCGACCTCTTGTCCGGCAGTAAAAAGCCGACCAGGAACCCCCGCGGGCGTTAGCTTCCCTAAACCACCTTGTGATAGAGTAGTCACTGCGACTACTGTATCTTTGTCCCCTTATCAAGCAAAATAAAATAACATGATGGAACAGACACTAGAGCTGAACCCAAAAGGGCTCCCACGCTTCCAGGCTGCAGAGGTGCTTTCGGATCAGCTGGAGTCTCTGCAGCAAAGGAACGTGGCAAACCCTGCTGGGTTTGGCCGCGAGAGCTTCCCACACCTGAAGGACACACGGGGCTGTCATCTGCCCAGCTGTGAACAGCAGCAAAAATTAAAACAAAGGATTAGATGTTTTAGCAGCAGTTTATTCTGTTCAGCCAGTTTTCACACATTTTCACAGGCTGCACAACCGTGCAGGCATACTAATGCTTGCATACCCCAACACTTGGTATAGATGAGGTGTTCGTGGAACGTTTAGTCACCAAATGATAACTTTTCGATATAAAATTTGCACACAAATTTAATAGGACAATTACTGTCAGGAACTTTACTGAAAGGGCCTAAATTTGTAGCTGCTGCTATCTGTAAAAGAAGTAAATACTGACAATAGCTGCTGTATCACGTATCTCGCACGTGTCAGCTAAGGCCTGGTACTAGCACTGAAAAATCCCTTTCTGTAGGGATGGGCTTAACGCAAGAGAGCGGACAAGGTGGGGAGAGCAGCAATTCCAGGGTGCAAAGTTTCAGGATCCAAACGTTAAGTCTGTGTAGGCAACGGGGGTCTCTGCGCCTGGGAGCAGCGGCACCGGGGGGCACACCGAGGGCTTCGTCCTAACGGGCTCGGATGACGGTGCGCAAAATTGCACCACGCGATTAACGAGAACTGCAATGGAGCAGATGGGAAATATTAAAACAGGAGCCGGAACCCTAGCAACTACAACGCTCTGATTCCTTGTGTTACCCAGTAAGACAGAAGTTTACCTACAGCCCCAGAAGTAATAAAACACAGTGTCATCCATGAGATATGATAAATGAGCTCCCTTTTCCAGTAGCTGTGTTTCCAGTTGCTATATTTAATGAGAAATATGCCTCACTACACTTGTCTTATTTGCTTCTTCGCTTAGCTTGCATGCCTGCGTGCAAGGCAGAGAGTCTGTTTGTTAACCCTCCTCTCCTCCAGCAGCGTCGCAGCCCGGCTTCTGCTTTGCAGCACCGCAGGCGGCCAGCCACGGGGTATGGGAGGGAAAGCTCCAAATGCAGCATGAGCCCTGCTCAAAAGGAGAGGCTCACGTGGGACTCGGGGCGTGGGGACACCTCTCTGTAGTGAGAAGTGTTTTCTTCATAAATCCCAGGGCAGGCCGTGATACTGGGACTTCCAGCCAGGAGGACAAGACATTTGGCAGCATCTGCTCATATTCTCCTTAACCCTAGAAAAGGATTTACATGCATGTAAACTCTGCGGTAACACTTCATCGTCCCCCCACCAGCAGCACGACACTAACAAGCGACAGAAAAGACGGCATTAACTTTGGGCGTTGTCTCCCATTTCATTAGGTCGACTATAAGCTTAATTAATTAGAGACACCCCATTTGAGATCTGACGGATGATATTGCCTGTTTGGAGAGGGCTTCTCGTATATGCCGTTCCCCATTGCAGAGGCAGAGCCGCTGCCAAAGCCTATTTGATGCCAAACGATGTCGAGCAACACCCTCGTTCATGGAGATCCCTGCCCAGCCTGCGCAGGAATGAGCTACGGCTGCAGAAGAAAGAAACTCATCCCGAGTGGTCCGAGTGCCCTGAAGAAAGAGGGGAAGAAAGGAAGAAACGCCGAGGTCCTGCCCGCTGCAGAGGAACGCTTTGCAAGCTGCAATCTCCCCGTGCCGCGGGGAGTGCTGGCACGGCAACCTCCCTGCCCACCATGGCAGCGCAGCCTTCCTCTGAGTAATGAGGCAGGTGAAGGATGGATGACTGCAGCTTCACAAAGAGCCAGAGATGATTGATGGGCCCGAAGAGAAAGATACGATTCCTTGATTAAAACAGAAACTAATTGATGGGCTTGGAGATGCAGATGATGTCTCTAAGCTTCCGACCAGCGACAATGAAAGGTGGGTGGATGGAGAGCCAGGAAACGCTGGTTCAGCAGAAAAAGGTAAAAAAAAGAAATGAGAAACTTGGGTGTCACTGGTGTCAAACGCCGGCAGGAGAAGACTAGAGTCAGCAGCACTTTTTCCAAACATCCTGAGGGACCTGTTCTGGTCATACGAAAAGACTGAACAAGGACTCTTCAAGGATGCTCAACACTTCTCCAGTCCTCAGGTTACCAGAATTTACAGACTGTTCAGCAAGGAGTCAGTAAGGGAGGGTGACAGGAGGAAGGCTGGCGAGACGCGTGCTGGGTTTCGGAGTGCCAAGGGTGTGGGAGAGGAGGGACAAGTTTACAGCCAAGGCTAAGCCTGAAAACGCTTCTCTGCCCATCTTACTCCACACGTTAGTAGAAAATGGATTTTAAAAGAAATTCTTCACATTTACTTACAGTTAGGTAACCGCTCCAACTCTCTAATGAGCCAGGGTCTCAGTCTCAGCACACAGGAATTACCTCCTGCCATCTTTCACCATTTCCTCCATACCTTACAAAAACCCATCATCTGCAACAATTTTTTTCTAGTCCTCTCCACGTCAGATCAAAACGACCCAGCAGTACAACAAAGCTCTTTTTGCCCATTTGCTTTTAAGGCAGTGATGCCTTGACGTACGAGGTCAGAACTGAAGTCTAATCACGGTACCTGCTCTTTACACGCACAGTAATAATCCTGCTCAGACAGCTATCCGGCACTTGGCTGGGATGCTGGAGGCTCAAATGTTTAGTCCCCTTGGCAAAGCATTTAGGCTCCTGATGCCCAGACAGAAACTGAGAATAATATTCTCTTTTTCTTCTCTATTTAGATGAGAATCTCTCCGATTGAATGGATCCTCTTGAGCTGGTACAGCAGCCTGCACAATAGCATCCCAATCTTCGACACACACGATAACATAAATATTAAACTAAATTATCCCTTCTTTCACTGCATCCAGAAAACTTCCTGCAATTTCTGCTGAAGAAGGTCCAGTGTGGTTTTATAGCTCTCATCACTCATCCCCAGTGGCTGTAATTTTGAAATTATTAACAAACTTAATGCAAAAATAAGGATTTACAAAAGTTTCACGTGAGTTCAGTCACAAATTTGGCTCCAAGAAACTTAAATTTAGGTCTAAGACAGATAGTCTACAAAAGCTTTTGGAAACCTCAATGGGGGAAAATCCATTATTAACTCAGAATTAATCTCAACAATCTTACCTATTGATTTTTTGCCTTTTATCAATTGAACTTCTTGTTCGTGAATAACTCATTTACAGGTAATAGACTGAAATAACAAAGTCCTACACAGTTATAATTGACACCATTTCCTAGAACATGTTCGTCAGAAATTATTGGTCTAATAATGATTTTTCAGATACCAGGATAGGCTAAACAAACTCCAGGCTGCCATAAAGAAGCAGAAAGCTTAATTAAATTTCATTCCAGACATCAGACTCCAGCATCTTTCTCCTCTACCCTCTTTAAAAATAGGGCAGAGCCCTTCTGATTCATGGGCACAGGAAGAAATGACCAACTGCAATTCATTGTACAACAGAGAAATTGCGCTTTTTAACCCAGAGTTTGTACAAACGTGATTTGTCTTCTGTTAAACCCCACTTTAGATAGCTGTAAATAGCAAAGACTGGACGGGAAATTTAAAATCTATGGGTAGCCAAACACTGAAGCGTTCAGGAGCGATTTTCTCACTGCTCAGCCCGTGAGTGTGCTGCACAACAACCAACGTGTGAGCAAACATTGCAAGCTGCTGCCCTTTCCCCACTAAGGACCGTAAGAAAGAGGATCCACATCAGAAAAGTCACAACGGGGTAGACACTTTGCAGGTGGGAGAAGGACCAAACCTTCTCCAGAGCAGCCTGGATTCTCCACCTGTCCATTAAGGGATCCACGCTACCCCTACTGTCACAGCATCGTCTCTCTGACACCCGCTCCTGCGTGGTACTCCCAAGTAAAACAGCTCCCATAAATCAACTATTAGCACATCATCCATGCACAAAAGTCAAAGAGCTCAGATAACGGTAACAGAAGAAGGACCAAGTAGTGGAGAGCAGCCACTCTCCTGAGAACGGCTTGTCTCCCATGGCAGAGCCTGTTCAGTCACCCAGCCCTGATAACACCGACAGACTCTTAATTTACCTGAGAGAGACTGTCTGTGGCTGGAGACACCTTACATAGTTAGCAGAGGTAGGGAAACAAACATAGCAAGGAAAATGAACCTTATTTAATTTGCCATGAAAAGCAATTGTGTTACCCTGTATTCAGGAGGAAAAGAGGATTGTCTCTTTTGCCGTTTTCTTTCCTCGGAGGTTAAGGTGAGTGAGGGAACTTGTTGAGTCTCCTGATTTCCTTACTACTTGTTCTTTGATTGATTTGTTCCCTGCGGTGTGATACAGAGAGCACGTATTAGAGGTCATCGCTGAATCCCAAGTGCTTTCCAGACTCTTCATCATCACTGTATTATTTCCATTGCAGTAGGGTTTAGAAGCCCAGGACAAGATTGCAGCACATTTGTAAGCACTCTATACTGGCACAGTGAGAACTTTCATTACCCCATGGAGCTTACGACTTAAATTATACAAAAGACAAAGGACAGAAGGAGGAATAAGAACTATTATACCCGTTTCCCCGCAGAATGGGAAACTAAGCCATAGAGGAACTCAGTGTCCTGACAAAAAAGCTTTGAGAAGACACAGATCAGGCAATCAAAGCTTCATCCCGAAGTGCCATTTCCGTCCTTTAACCTACACGAAGGCAGAGTCAGAGGAGGCAGCAGACAGTGAGAAAAAGTACCTCAGTAAGAGAAACTGCCAGTGATCATTGGCCTCACTTTATTTGGAAATGCCCTGAAAAAATGCAAATTCCCCTGAACTGCAGTCACCTACTGCCTCTGTTCTCCTACCCCAAAATATCCTGCTCTCCTTCCGTAAGTTATCACAGCCCTAGGGAAAAGGAGCTAGAAGAGGCTGAGTGGGATCTAATCACTTCTTCCCTATTCCATTCCAGAAATGTACACGGATTTAATGAGCAAAATCTACTTTTGAGCTTCCAATCTATTTTGCAGAATATTGAGTGGAGCATTCAGAATTTATTACGCTGGTGAAAGCACCGTTGTACAAACCCGCTTCCATTTCCATCGTCATAAGGATAGAGCCTGCCAATGTGAAATTAGCTGCAAACTCGGAGAGCTTGTGCTAGGTGAAGCAGGTGGCCAGGCCTATAATTAATCCATATACTTTCTCGCTCCAGCTGCATGCCAGCAATCTCAACTGAAACTAATACGTGAGCAGCCAGAGTTGCACTGGAAATTGTCAGGCATCAGACCCAGGGAAATAATTAAATCCTTTGGGTGTCCATTTCAAAGCCGGTCTCTGAAAGGGTTTGCTTGTCACCTCTGCTGCTTCTTCTGTGCTTCAGGGTATGGGAACAGTGTCAGGGAAGATCCAGGTTAACGTTAGTTTTTAAATATGGCCAACATCTGTGTCAATCCGTCAAAAGAATCTTCCCAGGCGGACTCAAACGCAACTGCACGTCTACATCGCGCTGGTTTTGACCGGAGAGAGCTCTGAAGGCTGGTCTGTTGGTGAACCTAGATTGCCATTCCCAAGATCTACATCTCGAACCTGTGGGTGCAGGCTACAGGGAGAGTCCTCTGAAGTCACGTACAGGCAAAGGGAATTCAATAAGCAAAGGGGTGAGGAGGAGGAGGAGAGACTTTCAGTGAAGGCAGCCGTGGGAACAAGAGGAAAGTACAGCCCTCGCCTTCCAGCCCTGCCAGCCTCTGGGTTGTGTGACTAACGCTGCCTTTTCTTAGGTGGTATTGGGTCTGCCAGGCTGTGCGGGGAGCCAGGATCCGGCTCCAGCCATCCAACAGGACAAGAGGGAACACCCTCAGCCAGAAAAGCCTTGGTTTTGGGGATACCCCAACTGGCCGGCACAGAAAGCAGAGTGCGGTGCTGAGCGAGGGTCCCTGGCAGCGCAGTGGCGATGCACTTGTGACGGCAGGGGCTAACGATGGAGGAGAGCAGGCTGTGGTAACTTCACGTCTCCCAGTTTGAAGCAACGCTAAAGCAGTGTTTGTTCTCCAGCAGGTCTGTAAGGGTCCGTCAGAGCATCAAGCAGGATGGGGAATGTAATCTGGAAGTGCTTGACTCTTCCCTTGCCTCTTCCACACGACTGATTCTGCCAAGGGCTTTTCAAGGAGCTTCACTGTCACCATTGCTTTCTTTTCAACAGAAGAAATGTACGTCTTTTCCTGAACTATGCATCCTCCACGTAAAACTGAAAAGTGCAAGGATAACAGCAAAGATTGATGGGCAGCATGATGATTAAATTGCTCGATTATTTGGTTTGCTTTAAGTCATCTTTCTGGGTTTTCTGGTTTTGCATTTTTAAAAATATATCCCACGTTCTTCTGGGTCAAAGTTTCTTGTTTTTGAATTTTAAATGAGGACTTTGGAGATTATAAAAAACCATCATGAATAAGAATTCTCTATTTAGGTAAAAAGGGTTCCTAATTGATTATAATCAATTCAGTGTGTTCAGCTATTGTCATTAGATATAAGTCTGGAATATATGGAGCAAAGAGTAATTGCTGCTGATGAATGCATAAAAAGGTAGTCCATGTTTCATTTGTACCATGCCCTTTTCATTTGCATGAAACATTATGAAACTAGACAATCATTAAAGAAATACAAAAATCACTGAATGGACTCTCTGCATTAGAGGTTCATTTTCTTTCGCTTCTCCCCATGTTTTCCCAGAGCTTGTCCTTGGGGCCATCTTATCTTTGCATTTCTATTTAGTCAAATGGATTTCACGTCTGCCTCTGCCACAGAAGAGATTGACAGAGTGACAGCAGCAGAAAATAAAAAAAGGGGTGAATTAATAACAAGAAGAGATGTTTATTCATTTAACTGAGACAAGGTGAGAGGTGACTATACAAATACGAGCTATGGTCAACAAAAGTCAGTGCAGAGATTAAAAGGTCCACTGTGGACTGGACTGACTGCCAGCTGGGGCTAGGAGAGCAGCACCAGCCCCACGTTAGCATCTGACAGGTGATTAGTAGCCCACAAAGAACCGGAATCGCCACTACGATTATCTGCGACTCTTGCTGGGGAGTTTTCCACCCACAGCCCGTCAGACCTTTGATCCAGATGAACACGGCAAGCGGGAATAAAGAAATCAAGCTTGGATATGGCCCACAGGCAGAAGGAGGGAGAGGGGAGAAGGAGCAGCTGTTCAGCCCGTCTGAAGGAGATGAAGATCCCGCTGAGGGCGATGAAGATCGCTGATTGACAGCGATTTACGGGCCAGCAGTCCCCACTGGGGCAAGCATTCAAGGTCCTGACCGATGCTGCCTGTTCTGCCTCCTCCCCGGCCAAGCCCCTGAGCCAGCCTCTCTCTGCTTCCCATCTGTCCAGCGTCTGAGCAACCAGTACACCGTCAGCAAAGCAGATACCTGGGCTGCCAGAGGTGAGAATCAGTTGGTGAACCGATTAAAACGAAGTTTACTGTAGTCCCCCAGTTGAGAGCTACAGAGGTTATAAAGGATAAACCCTGAGCGGGAGAAATAAACCTCCCTGTTGGGCCATTCCCGCACTACTGCCTTGATGTATCACACTAAACAGAGACGTGAAAGGTCTCTCCCTCGTCCTTGGTTATTTCATCATTCCCACGGAGAAGGAAACCGGCACGTTGCAGCTTCTGCCCTTATACAGTCCCAATTTTCCCCTAACATACGCAGTAACTCGTCTGAGCTGAGCACCTCCTGCTTCACTTAATTCCTGAGATCCTGCAGCAAAGATACCCACTGGAGCAGGTGTCTCATTTATCTCTACCAGAGGCTATAGGAAATCTAACGAACGCTTAGCTCATTTCCCTATTTCCACCTTTTTTCTTCCATATTATTCAGAAAGTGGTAATGAGCTCATTCCAAAGGAAATGTAAGATAACCTATCGAAAATGTACAGATTATAAGGAGTTAAAACGTGGCAAATCCATCTTTACAGTATCCCAGTAACTCAAGAGGATACTCATGACTATGTCTTTTCCACATTATTCATGCCTCCAGTGTGCTCGCTCCTACCACTTCTTAATCAGATATTAAGTAATTGCTAACGAAAAGAAAGCTATATGGCTCTGACCAGCCTTTTAACACACCTCGCTACAGAGCAAATGTCCTCTTACAGTCAGTGACAGCTGGGGGAGCCCAGCACCTTCCGATGACAAGCTGTTTTAAGCTAGAGATGTCACTTCCACATCAGTTTTATCCTCACTACGGTATGCGGTGCAGTAATACCTACAGACCCCTAAAGAGACCGAAGCTGCGTTCTGCTGGGCTCTGTCTATACGTGGAGTAGGAGATGTCCAAAGAAGCGAGAGGTGGGAAAAGGAAGAGAAATGCTCTTTCCAGAGAATTCCTCACTGCCGGGTTGGGGGCTGGAACATCGCTCTAGAGAGCTGAGTTGGTGACGTGGCAGCAGCTGGACAAACCCAGGAATACAGCAGGGCTGCCCCGAGCCCCGGCCCGTGTTCTGCCCATCAGAAAACTCGGCTTTTAGTGTTTCTAACACTTCTGCTTGTTCAAACGATCTCCAACTCCCCAGGAAAGAAAATAAATACAAATGTGCATCTTCTTAGCAGCCCCATTTCTTATTCCATTGCTGACAATACCTAATGAAGTGGATAAATGATAATTAAGAACAATATTTCTTTACAGAAACTAGCTCTTGGGGGGGAGGGGGCGGGGAAGAAAACCATGACACTACTGTTCACTGGTCTGTTATCCACTGTTTTTAGTAAGGGGAGGAGAAGCTGAAACACCACGAAGGGAAGCAGAGCAGCGTTTGATCAGAGTAGTAACAATAAACAACCCTCCGAACAAATCGCCAGGCGTTGTTTAATGCATAGCTCCCTGGCTATGCAATTAACTCCTCTGCCACTCCTGATAAATACAGAGCTCCAGGAATGGTAATTCATTGTTAACATCAGACTTTGGAAAAATTATAAATCTAAGGGGAAGAAAGGGGTCACTTTTTGTCATCCACGTTGCATTGTGGGAGATACAGTGCCTGAAGCGAAAAATAATAAGAATAATACAATATTGAACCTTTCTCTCAAAGAAAATCATTTTACAGCCTTCCAATACCAACACGCACTAGACTACCGTGTCAGGAACACCAAGCAGGATATTACATCTCTTAAGGCGTTTGTTTCTGAAAAAGTCCAGACTATTATTAAAAGACATCCAATTAACAATTTTAAAGGATGCCCATGAAAGTTGAAGTTACAAACTTTTATTCCACTTCCACCCTGTCAGTCATCTGTAGTACTCCATAACCCCTTTTAATTATAATATTCATAATAGTGCTAGGCAAGATTTTGGAAAGAGACATTTTATGGTTTCCTTTCCCATTTAGGAAGGAGATGGCAGTGGTCAAAGCCAGTAGTACAGCTATTAAGAGCTCAATTAAAAAGTTCCCTTTGTGACCGTTGCTTTATGATGTACCGCTTGTCTTCTTTCTATGTTTCGGCATATAGCAAAGTAAAAAAACTATTAAAAATATAACATCAAACTGCAATAATAAGAAGAGTAATAGAAAGGCCAAATCAACCATACTATCCCCAGCAATGGAAAACAAAACATTTGATTTTAGCTCTGGATTTCTGATCCTTAAGTCTTGAATTTTTTCATCAAGAATACCATGTTTTGCAGACTACCACCAAAGCAGCAAAACCAATAAAATACCTCAACGAAGCATCAACGCTAGTGATTTTAACTTTTGTCTAAAAATGCTGACAAACCACTGATTGCTTTCAATTCCCTTCCCATTCCTGACACTATTTTTGAGAGAAGCTCTTCAGAAACCTGTGCTCACGTTTATCCCGCTGCAGCTTAACCTCTGCAACATGCAGGTCCTCCTCGTGAAAAATATATAACTCGCTCTCCCTTTATATTTGGAGAACTTCTAATATGACATGACGTCCTGCCTGTACGTGCTTAGCGCTTAAGGTCTCTGCTAGCAGCATCAACAGTCATCTGAGCTTTGCCTTTGGAATCGTTCCACCTCCATTTTCTCTGGTGGAAAGCAAAGAAAGAGAGCAGTTGAAATCAATCTGTCTTTGCTGCATTCCCCTCCCTCCTTTCTCATTTCTCTTTCCTTTCTCCCCAGAGACCGGAGGTGTAAAAAGCCCTTTCTTGGGAGCTGAAATCTTTGGCATGATTTTACGCTCGGTATTCCTTCCTTGCCTCCAGCTCGACAGTGCTACTATACACAGATGCCTCCCACCTCACCGCCCCACAAGGCTGCTTATAGTTTCTAGGTGTGTATTCCAAAATTAACACAAATTCTCTGCTCTTACATCACTACTTAACCTCAGCGGCCTCTGTTGCTTTTTCCCCATTGGGACCCAACAGAGCTGAATTCCTGTTGCATCCTCTTCCTCCAGCACTTGTTTATCCTTTGCTTTTCTGAAGCCACGGTCTGACTTCTAAGCAGACGTCCTCAGGGAAATTGCTCCTTCTCCCCAGCCAGCAAGCTGGGCTGTTTCCCTGCCTGTGTGTTCCTCCTAAGGGTTCCAAAGCCAATAGCTCTGGATAGAGATCATTAAGCCTTAAATGACCTATAAATTCCTATTAAAAGAAAATTGTGTTTAATTCATTTCCCAAATTTCCACCCCAAATTGCCTCTGACTGTGTCAAACTCCATGAGGATCAATAACTCCAAACCTGGTTGCTATTACATTCCTGCACAGGAACAATTAATATCTATCTTGGGGTTTTACACTGCCTCATTGCTATGGTTTTTGAATGTTTTCTGCACGAAATCAACCACAACAACTAAGTCCTCAGAGGATATCTGAGAGACTCCCATAGCTCTGCCCTTCTGGGGAAAAGCAGTTTCTGCATGACATGGTTTTTGTTTTGATTTTTTTTTCTTTTCCTCAGGTAGGTGGAAATAGGGAAGAAACAGGTAGGCAAACATTTCTTTCGAGCAAAGCATTCAACACTGATGGAACACGTTTCCCTTGGGTCTGAAGCAACACAACCCCTTGCCAGCTCTTGGAAAGCAGAGATTTTCTTTCTCAGTCACCCTCTGCAAAGTTATTTCGCTCTGTTCCAGAAGTCATCTTGTTTCAGAAGAGCGCGAAGAAAACTCTACAGTGTTCATCTAAAACACACATTAACCCCGTCTGATCAACGCGGGTTGTGCCTTCGGAGACAAGACCTATACTCCGGCTCCCAGCACGGCCTCGACTTTCCTTGGAGGACGACGACTCTCTTGTGCTACAATCCTACCCGGACTTAGGCAAGCGTTTGCGTCTGCTCGCGAAGCCCGGGTTGCTCCCGCGTCAGCCGCGACCCAGGCGATGCCGCCGGCGCCGACCTGCTCCGTCATCGCGCCGCTACGACAGATGGCTGCACGCGCGCTTGCGAGCCAACAGTACTCATTCCACCCTTCCGCTCTCGAGCGCGTTGCTTCTAACCCTCCGCAGCGCTGAGTCTGGAGATAAATTTCCGCTCTTGTTTACGACGCGTTTTTAAAGTTGCTTTAACTTGAAATATTTATTTGAGTTGTAGTCCCGCTGCTCGTTTCTTCTTGCTTGCTTTATGGACGTGGTCACTGAGGAACAGCAACTAGTGGGCTCCTGGTGATGACAGGCCCATTTTAAAAATCCTGTACCCTCTACGACTTCCCCAGGTGGATTTTATTAAGGGAAGTTCAATCAGCTCAAAGAAAACCTCTGCAGTAACATGCAGTGTGGACTCCCCTCAGTTAATACTATTGTACCTCTTCTTTCTGCCATTGCCCTGCTTCAACACAGGGCTTATTTCCTCTGAAGGAAATTCATGGAAAAACAAGAGAGCTACTCATCTCATCTACGGAATATCAGCTTATGGGAGTGGAAATCACCTTTGCTGCAGAGAGCGCAACCAGTGCGGAAAGCCGTAACTCGCAACCGAACAGAACACAGATGAGAGAGCCCACCCTGAGCAATGCAATAGTTCTTACTGGAAAAATGCAATAGTTCCTACTGGAAACGAGTGCCAAGGGCCAGACTTCGGGGCATCTCTCTCAGCTCTGGCCCCACCGCCACTGGAGGCCAGCGGCTTTGCAAGTCCTAATCCCAGACGCTGACCTGGGGAGGCCTGGACTAAGATTTTGGATGCACGCACCGGATCGTCCACCCTGTTCCAGAGGAGGTCTGGCTTATCCTTGGCCACGGCTGAGCAGCTGAAAGGACAGTTGCTCATTTGCTTTGCTCCGAGCTGGCCTCTGCAAATACAAATCTATTCACCTGTCAGGCAGATTTGATTCCCAGCATGTCCTTTCCCCGCGTTGCTCTGAATCACTGATGTCCACAGTTCGCAGCACCTGAGCCATACAGCGGAAGATCCATCTGCAAATAGCTCTGGCGAGCTGACAGCTGCCTGTACTGTCATGGCACAACCCCTGAGCAAGTCAAGGAGACCCTGTCCCTAATTTACCCGGCCGTTCACGGGCACGGACACCAAACCAGCTGCTTCCACAGGTCCGAGACAGTTTGAAGCAGTTTTCCCACTAAAGCAGATATCCTTCAGCAGAAACCCCATATGCATGTACAGCACTGACATGAGCTTGCACGGGAAGCGCAGCCTCCCAGCAGCTGAGCTGCAGGAGCCCGGCGTTGGACAGCCCAGGAGTTCTGATCGGCAGATGTGAACAGCTTTGGATGTGAAGACCGGCTGACACAAGTGTGCCCGTGCTTGTTCAGCTGGCTACAGCAAGCCAATTTTAATTAATAATAATTGGGAAGACTCTAAAAGGCACTCAGAAAATTTGCCCCTCCTAAAGGCCAAACGCAGAAATAAACTCCATATTAAAAGCTGCCAGTTTTACCACCAGGAATAAAAAAATAAAAATTAAAAAATCACATACTTTATGGCGACTTCTGTCTTGCAGGGTGCTTGTGGGGGGAACCACAGAGGCATGTGCACACAGAGCAGCACAGGGGATAGAATAAGAGTCCAGAGCAGATCATCTGTTCTCTCACTTCAATGAGCAGCAGCAGACTGTTAGTCGAAAGAAAGCTTTTATATGTTTCATTATTGTTAAACATCTGAGACAAAGCAATGCTGACATCGCATAGATACTTCCCATTCCTGCTAGCACATTAGATTCATGCTTTATTACTCAGGATCTTCCCTACCACCTCCAAAATGCCTAGGGAAAACATTAAGAGATTAAAAGAAAAGCTATTGCTTAATATTAGAATGAAATAGATCCACACTCACTTGCTGTTTATGTAATAATAATTACAGCTAGGAGAGTCTAGCCCAGGAGACCCCCAAGTCCTCAAGCAGGTTTATCTTTCTAAATGAATTTGTCCCATAAACATTTTTAGTAATCTCATTACCAGTCTTGCATTGTTAATAAAAGTCATTAAATACAACATGATCAGGAACGGTTTGGGAAGAAAGCTGAATGCAGGTTTAAGCTAGGGTTTGAAGTTCAAATTCAAAGGTAGGAGGCATGCCGAATGCCTCAGAAACATCGTACGCTGCCGGAGTGAGATTTGTGGCAGACCTTACCCGTAGTGTCAAAACATAGGCGACTTGCAGAGATGCTCTTCACCTGCTCTCTCCTGCCCTGTGCATCTCAGGATCAGTCAGAAAATGGACTCAGGAGTTTGAATTGGGACAAGCACCCCAAAGGACTACTTAGGATCGATGCTTTTGCTCTGAAATTCCCCCACATGCTCACTCTTATGGACTGGAGGTGCCCGGCCGTACGCTCTGCTCCCCACACCAGCAGACACGCAAGAGGACTCCGTGTTACCCAGCCCATTCTCCCAAAAGATGGCCAGAGAAAATGGTTTTCCGTGTCGGTTTGCACAAAACTGAAAAGCCAAACAGGAGAATTGGAAGACATAAGGGGGGAAGAGAAACCCAAGGTAGACATCCTTGATCCTGACTTTTACAAACCTATTTTCAGGGGAAAGGGGGAGGTTTTATCATGTAATTAAATGTTTAGTGTTTTCACCATAGCTGACCTATGGATGGCTGCATTTCATCACCACTTCACTTCCATCTGCCTCTCCTCCGTTCCAGTCTGGTCCTTGGGACTTTACTGGCACAGAGAGAAAAGAATAAATGTATTGTCTACCTCCGTTTGGACTAAAGACACCTAAATCTTTCACAGTTCTTTAAGGGGGGGCCTGGAAATATTTGCAGCCAGGCATCCATCTGATCTAGTTTGCTCTGGGCTGACTCTGAGACATCTTGAAAATTTAATGTAATTGGAAAGGCAGGAGGTGTTGCTCTGTGATGAAATGTCATGATTGCACTGGAGACAATGGCACTGTAAATACCATCCTAAAGGATGCCTTTGTTTTTCCTTCCATAAAAAGGGTGGGGAGGCAGAAAAAGAGAAAGGAAACAGATGATTTGTGTCAGATGATCATTTTGATGTCCCATTCCGAAAAATGTTTTGTTAGAAGGAGAAGTCAATTAGTTTGATCCTTCCCTTGGTGTGCTCTGGGTGTACACAGATTTATTCGGGTAGAAAGACCTCTGACAGATGATGTGCTAGCAAAATTCTCAAGGCCTTTGGGCTTGATTTAAGATAGGACTAAATGTAGTTGCTGTGGATGAAAGTGGAGCCTGCGTAAAGGACACACTTCAGTACTCATGTTATATAAACGTCTCTGCAGACAAACGAGCAGAAGAATCGTCTTGCAGCTGAGGTGTGGGGAAAGCGAGGGCAGAAGGGATTTGGGGTCGGTCCGTGGCTCCGTCGCGAACACTGGAGGACATCTGGCAAATATCTTAATTATACCATGCCTCAATTTGCAAGGCAGAAGATAATTTCTCACTGACTTGGATCAGAGCTCTTCAGAACAGGGACTGAAAAAACTAAAATACGTCCAGAGATATCCTGAGCTCTGACATGGTCATACCGTTGACGATCTGCAAATCGAGAAGAGCTTGTGTAGGGGAAGACACAAATCTTGAAATAATGCACATCTCCCCAAGTAAAACCGTCACTGCTGGGCGTCACTCAAATTCGTCCTTAGTTCTGGATTTCACGATCAAAACGCTTGGCTTTTAGCTAAAGCTTTACAATGGATTTGGGCATCACTTCACAGGTGGGGAAATGGAGACACAAAGAGGCGCAGAGTCTTGTTCCCACTGAACATAAACTAGGGATAGAAACAGAGACTGAGCTCTGGTCCCAGGCTCTCTTACTTCACACGCTGCCCGCTGTGCCAAGCTGAGGAGCACTAGGCTAATGCTGGGCACTTCAAAATGCTAAGGAAAGCCCCATGACAGATTGTTCTAGCCAAATATTATGCCAAGGCTGTTGCGTCCCTTACCTCTCAGGGATAATCTCAAGTACGGGCCTCAGATTCAGGATCACAACTTGCCATAGCAGTAGGAGGAAAGACGCGTTTATGCCTGACATCAGCGCACAGATGCGTGCACCGCACTCAGTGAGTCACTTGGAGCTTCACCCAGTCCGGAGGGGGCCCTGAAATTACCGAGAGAAGCACAGAAACATCTGAGAAGTAAATTTGTGCTTGCTTTAAAAAACGTACAAATTTCTCCAGCTAGAGGACTTGTATTACTGAAGTGTCTGAGAATGTCACAAACATTTATTATGTCAGCCTTTCCAACCCATGATTTCTTCTGCGTGACTTTGTGCTGCTTAAAAACATGGTAAGAGATAATCCTTGCTTTAAAGAATTCATACATGAGACATTCAAAGGAGCAAGAGAATATTAATATTTTATACAGACTACTCAATCCACAAGGAAAGAAAATGTCTGTTGGTGATTAAGGGCAGGGCAGGAGTTCAGGACTGCGTTACTGACTACACTAAAGATTTTGGGCAATTGGCTTTCCCTCTGAATGCTTCATTCCCCCTATTGTATACTCTTGCACAAGGATCTGATGTGAATTAAAAGCTTTGAGCTGCTGCACTGAAATGTGAAATGTTATTTATCGTATTAATGCTTTTGCCTTTGACCATTACCGCAATCTTGTCTTGTCAAAGCTAACCTTGAAGATATATGTTGTGTCGTATATTTATGCGAGGGTAACAGCATGCACCGGAGACAGACTGGAGGTCTGTGATACGGGCGTATTGTCTATGGAACATAAAAAGATAGATCTAGACACAAGGCAGATGTCTTTTGGGTTTCACAATTTCAGATTTTTATGGTTAACTAACGGCGCTCGTAATGAGTCTGATATTTCTGCATATCAAAATTATTCTACCACTTTAGCAGATGATGTAGCACATTAATTTTTATTTCCAAAACCAAGGCTTCTGTTTTGTGAGCAGGCGTGGAAGGAGTATGCAAAATTGCAGTCCCAACCAACAATAAACTTTTAATCAACGTGGATGGCATTTGGTATCGAAAGTAGCCGGAGATCACCTGTCGATTTCTGACACCCTTCTAAACGCAAAAAGGAGGCTGACCCACCTGGGTCTACCTGCTGGTTTATCCGGCTAGCATGATTTCAAGCATCCCTGGTATTCCTATCAAATAGCCTAAATTTATCCTAAGAAACATTTGTTAAAAGATAACCAAAAAAGCCCAAGCCCTTCCCCATCAGAGTGACTCACTGCTGCTTGCTGAAGCAGGGGCTCAAAGAAGATGCTAACCATATGTTCCAAACTGAAATGTATTCAGCGTGTTAGTGACACTGAAACCTCGTCATAGTCTCCTCTGAATCACTCCTGACTCTAGAAGTTGGCAATTTTAACACCATTCCAATGAAAAGGAGCCTGGATCTTCTTTCTAAGTGAACAGCAGGAAGTTCAGTCAAATAAAACAACTGAGGCCAGGGCCTCCCAGCGATAAGTTCAGGTAAAATTTTAGCTAAATGATGTAGCTTTATTACCCCTAGGATGAAGGTTGTGTCACTGTTCAGTAGTTTCTCTTACCCTCACTGCCTCTGTTCTAGCAGACCTGAATGAAGCGATTAAAAGGGTCAATTGGCTTTCCTCCCTGTGCCCCATTCTGAGCCATTAGTTGCCGTTCAGGCCTGCTTTGTACCTTTTCAATTTTACAGGCGCGCTTTGTTTCCCACCTGCCGCGTTTAGTATTCAGCGGCTGAACTCCCAAGTCCCGTAGCCTCCCAAAATACCCGCGTACTTCCACTCTGCCCACGGCAAAATCCACCAAGAAGTGGGGTATGGTGAAACTATTCCGAGGTTAAGAAAGAAACCAAGCCAGGACTAGTGTATTACAGAATTCATGTGATGCGAGCGGTATATACAATTTTAATCCCAAACTCCCATCACAGAGAACAATCAAGATCATGGGGCAAGAGAGGAATGAATTTTAATGACAGATGACATCAAAAAACCTATTGTACCAGCCAAAAAGGGATGCATGTCACTTACATAAGTCTGGAGATATCTCTATCCTATTTCTCTATTTCACAGCTGAATTAATACACTCCACCAGCTTCATACATGCCTAAAATCACAGTTTTAGCTTTGAGTAACTTTCATCCTCAGCCTCTGCAGCCAAAGCCAACTGTGGAATCATCAGATTTATTTGGGCTAGTCCTGGACAGAGTGCAGGCGCAGGGATCCACTGGTAAGAGAGGGTTTTTTCATAAGACTTGGTACTTCCCTTCAAAGCCTTTCGCAAATATCCATGAATTAAGTTTGATAACAGCAGCATGAGGCAAGAAGGTATCATTTCGATTCCCATTTTCAAAGGCAGAAAATGCCCAGGCAGCAAAGCTCTAATTCCTACCTTCTATCGCCCCATGGGATATGTAGGCACTTTTGGGGGTGAGGACGTAGCTGTCTTGTCCACATCCGCGTAGACTGCCACTGGAAAAGCTGTGATTAGAGCTCGGTGTCCCAGCTCCTGGCCCTATAGCTGGAGCCCTGAATTATCCCATCCCTCCCTTGAAACCCTTCCTTGCTGCACCGCAGGACTGAAGGTCAGGCAATCTCCAACACCAGTTTCTTGTATCTTCCCCTCTGGTGACCCTTCTCCTTTACCTTCCCCATCGCCCAAAACCTTTGTACGTTACCCTAGCCTCACAGCGACACATGGTGATCCTTGTGCTAGATTTTCCTTATGAAATCCAACATGAGATCTGCTTACCTAGAAGCAATCCCCCACAGCTTCTCTTCCTTCAAGTTCTCCTTTCTGCAAATCCGACAAGCTGTTGTCTTCCTTCTTTCCCACCGCTGGTTCCTTCGCAGCGTCTGCAGCAGGGCACCTTCCCAAACCAGAGGAGCTACGTTCCCGTGACGGCGGCTCCTCCTGGCAGCGAGGAGCGGTTTGGTTCAGGACGAGAGGCTGCTCTGCCTTGCAGAGCTTCCCACAGGCTGCATTAGGAACTTTTTCCTGGCCCGTCTCCTAACGACTTTCTACTTCCAGCATCTAATGTAGGTGCCTCATTTAGATCGCTCAAAGGATCGAGTAAGGCACTAGTCAAGTTCTCTAAGTCAGGTTCTGAGAAGACCACCCAAACTCCCATCCAGGTTTTTGTCTCTTTTTCACTTGGAAACAGTGACAAAAATATGAGTAGATAATGACAAGTGACTAAGTGCAGTGTGAAGAGTTAACACTTGACAGCTGAGCCACTGACACTGACAGTGTGTGCGCTCCTAGCCCTTTCCAAGTATCAGATGTGTCAGCTTAAACATTAAATGTGGTTTAGACATTTAAGCCGCAGCCTAAACCTAAAAACGTTGTCAGTGAGAGAAGTCAATTGAGCAGGCTTTGGGGGTCATGAGCTCTTAAGTGATTCTCCTAGCTCTAACACACCAACTATAGCGGTCGGTGGTAATCTCACTAATAGTTACCTACTTCTGGGACGTATCGTCCAAGACGTAGGCAAGGTTGGCAAACCACTTAAGGTCTGCACTAAATACTGAAGCTGCATTTAGGGGTCTCAAGCCTCTGGGTGTGTTGCCCACAGATGTTGTAACAAAATGTAGTAAAGAGTGCAAATAAAGAGTCGATACTCTCTAGTGAAAAAAGGCATGGTGTTCTATGTAAGTGATGGGACAGAGACAGGAGATTCAGCATTATCTTAACATCATGCAGGACTGTAGAGCAACCAAGACACGGATCCCCAAACCCCGTTTTAATGCCTAAACAACAAAGCCATTTTTCTTCCTCCTTACACCTATTCATCTTTCAGGCTATGTCATTATCGCTCTCGGTCTTTATTTATTTAATGCTAGAGTTTTCCCATTGCTATTCCATCTACTCTTTGGCTGGTTCATTCATGCAGGCATGGCAGTAACCTCCTGAACTGCTCGCTCTTGGACAGTTATGCTCTGGCAGATCCTGATTTTCAAAAACAACTAGTCTCAGGTTAAGAATTCAGAGGACTAATTACAGAGGGCACAAAAGCCAAAGGGCCACATGTACTGTCACAAGCATTTCTTTGTCAAACACCAAACAGCTTCTGCAAGTCATCAGCAGTCATACATAGCCAAACCTAAAGAATTAAATCCCCCCAGCTTTTCCCAAGTTCAATCCCAGATTATGCATTACTCAGATTAGATTGGAGAAGTCAGAGATGAAGTTCAAAGGCAGACCTGAGGCCTGAGTTTTACCAGATCCCACCATAGGTTTATGCTGTAGAGAACTAGGCCTTCTGATTAAAATCCCCACCTGGAAAGCGAAGTGAAATTTGGACCTAAAGCCAGCTGTGCTGCCTATCCCCACCATTGTGCCCATCTGTGCAACTTGCTCCTTGTTGATTTTGTACACTGCTTTTGCCAGGGGCTGATGTGTGACTAGTTCCCCAGACAGTACCAAAAGGTAAATAAATAATATTGAATAATTATGATAGAGTTTCAGATCAGCCACGCTGGAGTTTCAGAAATCTGAGAGAGGTTGGTAAGGGCATGGAGCGATTTAAGAATCCCATGAGTTTTCTATTCATCTATGTGTGCGCAGCAGAAATGACTTCGAGCCAGAGTTTTTGAAGTTCATCTGCTCCATTTTTACCTGGTTTATGCAGCTGGGTTTGCAATGCCTCACAAGTCTCCTTTCATCTGTTATATTTCTTCCCTTGCTTTTCACTAAGAAGTAATAAACTCCCTTAAAGCGACAAGGGTGCCGGAGTTTTGTCTGGGAAGAGGCTCATCCAGGACTGACAAATGTTCTCAGCCTTCATGTACCTTGTGCAGTGCATCAATGAATTCACATCATCAATTGCCCAGTACTCCAGACCGATAACAAGTGTCTAATCCAAAAGAAATGCTCCTCTGACGTACTTTTGACAGCACTTAACCATACAGACTCATAGAAATGATGGAGAAGATCTCTCAGAGCTGGCTTTCTATAGTCTATCCTTCTGACAATGAGAGAATGCTCTCAAGAGCATTCTT
Organism: Aquila chrysaetos chrysaetos; assembly: GCF_900496995.4. Taxonomy (NCBI): domain Eukaryota; kingdom Metazoa; phylum Chordata; class Aves; order Accipitriformes; family Accipitridae; genus Aquila; species Aquila chrysaetos. Next base: position 40,259,617 of record NC_044016.1, on the reverse strand, counting down.
TATATCATTGTCTGGTCCAAATCTCACGGGAGGCTATTTCAGACCTCACTTCTTTGAGATCTTCCTGGTAATACAACCTAATTCTTTTGTTTACTGTCATCTCATCAGTGCTCTGTACACTCTTTCGCCTGAAAGTTGCCTTTTGTGGTGTTTGGAGCCTTCAAATTTATAGGCTGCCATCAGGTGATATGGAACCAGACTCTCAAGGAAAAGCAATAACATAACATTCATTCCAAGATATTTATTTTCCTGCACTAACCTCACATAGTATCCATGATAGCTTTAAGGACTCAGGTTCATGATTCATTTATCACGGCTTAACACCCTCAGCTGAGCCATGCTGGCCAGAAAGGATGCCTGAGACCCGACTGTTGCCCTCAACGCCAGACCTAAGCAATGCTATGAGTTTTGCATCTGATTCATTTTCATCCTCTGATTTTAACCCTCGGGGACCAAGACAGTTTCCTCCTTCGCTCTCGCTGTGTATTATGCCCGTTGCATCATATCCTCAGCAAATGAGACCTGTGCTCATTTGCCTAACCCACTGATTGCACTAGACGGTGCGTTTTCACTCCTTGTCATATCAAGCTGTCCTTAGGAAGGACTATTTCCCAAGCCAAATTCTCTTTCAAGAAACTGCAAGTCTGTTATCATACCAAGCAAGCATGACTTTTTTTTCAAACTTTACTCCAGAAAGACAAAAAGTCCTATTTAGAGACACACCAGACGGAAGGAGACTGCCTAAAATAACCACCAGCTCACTCGGGACGTTCTCAGTCATAGCAAAGCTTCCTGGAATATGGTTTGGGCTGTAGAGATTAGTCCTTCTGCAGCTGGCACCCCACGACTGTCTCCTGAAGGCTTTTTCTTTCGATGGAAGATTTACACCTACACTCGTGCCTGTTATTGTTTTTTTAAGAAAGGCCTAGAGTAATTTTTTTTTTTAACTTTTTTAGGCAGGATGCCGTCCCTACCTTTTTGTCACGTCGGATGGGTGTGAGTCATCCGAGCAGGGCTGACGTGCCTCCCCCGGCACGGTGCAGGATGGCGACAGCTTGGGTGAATGAGAGTGCCAGCCAGAGCGCGAGCCTGGAGCCCAGGGCCTGTTCTCAGCTCCCCCTCCGAGTACCGATGCCAACTGCGAGCGAGCTTCTTCAGCTCCCTTCCTCCTCCTGCCTCTCGTCTGCCTGCCGCGTTTAGCCTGAGCTTTTTTCAGGACAGGAGCTTCTCCCTCTCGGCGGGCGCCAGACACGACGAGGTGAAGATGCAGAGCTGACGGGTGCTACGTGGCAGCACGCTTTCGGAACGCTAGCTTTCGCTGCCGCTCCGCGGGACAAAAGATTGACAGCGTAGACTCACAGGACGGTTTGGGTTGGAAAGGGACCTTTAAAGGTCGTCTAGTTCCAACCCCCCCGCCGTGAGCAGGGACATCTCCAACCAGGTCGGGTTGCTCAGAGCCCCGTCCAGCCTGACCCGGAATGTTCCCGGGGATCCCTGGTCCTCGTGGGTCCCCTCCAGCTCAGGATGTCGTGTGATCCACTTCGCTACCCAGCAGCACCCTCTACTTCTTCCGAGGAGCACGCGCAGCCCCGGGATGCGGGATTTTAGCCGTCGTTCTCGCTTGTCACCGTTCTGCAAGTCACCTCACCTCTCCATACCCGTGTGCGCCTTAGCTCTCGCTAACACCACGTGACAAGAACTACCCGGTTCTCCACAAGAACCGAACTTCTGGTCCGTGGATCTCAAAGTGCTTCACCAAGGACAGCATCAACATCAGGTTTTGGTTTTTTCCTCTTTTAACTGGAGAACAAACAAGAGGGGAGTAACTTGCTAAGACTTTCCTCATAGCAGAACTGGAGAGACAGTGCAATCTGCTCACTAGGACATTTTTCATATTCCAGAATCCTGGCAGAATCACATCTACAGTCCATTCCACATTGAGAGTTTTTCTCAAATTACACCTATTGGAAAACCAACTTTCTTTTGCACTCAACCTAACAAATGACAGAGTGTGCACCGAGAATAAATAAATACACATATAAAAAAAAATTGTGAACCATGTCAGAAAGACCACAGTATTCTATCTTAAATCTCTCCCTTTGACAGACAGTGGATTAAACAGAAAATGAGTTACATCTCCCCAAACCATATAAATGTGAGTCCCACATTGCAAGGTAGCGTGACAAATAGCTGCTGATATATAAGAATAAAAATAAACCATGTCTGAGATCAGTGCAGGCATCACTGCTTGTATCTGCCATGAAAATCAACTCAAAACCTTGGGATAAGAATTCGAAGTGCATGGTTTCACTGGCATAAAAACTATGAAACCTTAAATAATAAAGAAAAAAAAAAGGAAAAGAGAGTTCCTGGAAAATATTTTTTTCACTCTGGCAAAACAGTTAAGAAAGAGAGGGCTGTTTCAACTGTTTCCAAAGGAAGACATTCCCAGGAAGTTAAAAAAATAAAAATCAAAGATGTCTCCAGAAGCACAAATGATCTATACTTGGATGACAGTAATTCTAAAAGGAGACCTGGACTTCTTATAAAGCATTTCAAAACACATCCTGTACCTCCCAAATTATTCAAAGGCAGGGATGGAGTTATTTTCTCTTACTGACAAAAGTCATACAATGAAAAACCGTGTCACCCAGCAATAGAAATACCAAACTAAAACCTAGGGCTCCTAAATTGTAGCCCTTCTCATTTAAGGGGCCACAGACAAAGTTAGCGTACCCCATTAACAAAGGTCTTCGCCTTTTTGTCTGGTCACCAGAGCATAAAAATCCGTGACAATGCCACTAAGCTAGGACTCTCAAATTGCGTTGGAAGGTCTTCTAGCTTCATCTGTGGACTCGCATGTGTAGCGATAAAAATGGTAACTCCTACTTCCCAAATTGTTCCAAGATCATGGTCTGAAAGACTTCAGACCTGACTTGAGATATCACAAAAGAATTGCTTAGGACGGCACTGCCAGAGGTGCGTGCACCTATATTACTCCAATATCTTACATGTTCCAATGCAGCACCAACTCTTGCTAGCTCTGCTTATGCTGATCTGCAACATAATAAACACTGGTGCGAAGGATTTGGCCAAGTTTTCAGAGAGTCATCCTGGATGCTGAATTGGAGATGCTGCAGAAGGGGCTGGTTGCGAGGAAGCAATAAGCATTCACCATCTACATCCCAGGTTGTCTTAAAGCATCTTAAATTAGGTAGCTAAAAAATGGCATGTCACTTTCGATATCAATTTACTTGAAATATACTCATTTTCTTTGTGGAAGAAAATACCTGCAGTACCCAGCAGCAGAACCTATACAATTTTACGATTGTTGTTGAGGCTTTTTTTTTTTTCTTTACTAATAAGGCAGGTTTCTGATGCAGAAAGCAGCCTGACACACCAGGCAGTAGCACAGTGGGCTTTATCACTGTCTCTGGCCACTAGAAACCTTTTTCTTAATTCCATGTCATCTTCCCTCTTCTAATCTTCTTTGACAGGTGCTAGCTAAATGCAGGAGCAGGGAAAAAGACAGTTTTCACTGTTGGAAAGATCCGTCATAAGCACTTCAGCCTTCTCGTGGTGTGACTTCTCACATGCCGCTTGCTGTTGCTCGGCGCCTGGAGCTTCCGCAGATCAATCCTGCCCGGTGCTGGGCCAGCATCTCTTCCAGCGGCCAGAGGAGCGACTGAAAGTAGTGTTTGACACTTTGCAGGATCAGGCCCTTACCGTCACACCCAAGCATCGCATCCCTTTTACTTGGGTATTTTTAACACATTAGAGCATCAGTAACTTTGCCGGCCCACGTGAGCTTCAACAACACACACGCGTTTGCAGACATCTTCTTCTCAGCGTTAACACTGTGCGTTGTGGGCTAGAGGCTGTTGTTTTCCAGGACGACTTGAGATTTGCTAGACAATGCTGTGCGCATGAAAAGCCCAAACTTCCCCTCTTTCCAGACAGTGGATCCTTTTACACTTTCCAAGCAACTGCTCCCAAAGGCAGGCGGAGGGTTATGAGCTCCCAGAATGAAGCCCCGGGGCTGGGTTCCTCCTTCCAAGAGAAAGACATCTAATCTGAGCTGAGTTAGTTGGCCACTAGCTTTTTACCAGCTGAAGTTTGCAATAAGAACCCTGCCTTGTGTGATAGATTTCCTGGGTAGATTTAGAGGCACGAGGAGACATTTTGGCTGCGTGCGCCCTGATATTCCTTCTCTGTAACAGCAGGTCCCCGTGCCCTCCCCATAAACGACTCTCAGATCTAAAAGCACTCGAACATTTCGGCTGACTCAAAGGCACAGAAACTAGTGAAGTCCTTAAGGGTACTGTAGGCACAGCATAATTATCCAACAAGTTACAGGAGGGCATCCTTCTTCCCCTGAATAATTAAGACACTTTCCATTTCTGAGAGTGGGACATGGGATTTGGGGAGAAATGTTTGGAGGCAGAATAGCAAATCCTCTGTTTCTTGTTCTTCTCTGTTACTGCAATCTCCTCTTGCTATCTATCTGGGGATGCTGCTAAATGAAAAGGTTTATGACAGCTCTTCAGCACTCAATCATATAAAACACTCTCTAAAAGATGTTCAGTAAGTTAAAGGAACTGCCAGCACTTTTTTTTTTTTAAATCATAGATTGGGATTTTCACAGAAGTAAAGAAAGTTTACATGGCTAAATTCTATTGGGTGTCAATGGGATTTGGGTTCCTAACTTCCTTAGGCTTCTGCAAAAAGCCCTGTCTTATTCTGGATTTGCATTTCATCTGAGGAAAGAATAGCTTGTGGTTAATGCACAGAAATAAGGTTAAGAATATTTCTAAATGAGCAAGGATTTGAAAGTCAATGAGTTACTCCCAGTTTACACCAAAGCAGCTAAAAGCAGAATATGCATACATCATTTTTTTTTTCCCAAATAAAATGAAGTTTCTGTTACAGAAGAAAGCTAACATTTATATTGAGCTTACTCTCTGGCAAAGACAGTTTTTGTCTAAGCAAAAATAACTCTTCTGGACCAAGTTCTACTCCCACGTCAGTTACTGTAAGCCTCCAGAGACTTCAGTGCAGTTGCTCTGGATTTATCTGGATTTAGTTGCCCTGATCCTTGATGATGAATGGAGGAATTTAACATTCCTGGGAAAAAGATGGCCTCTACACAAGGTTGCTGTTGCCCTCCGCATACTAGTGAGGAATCAGCCAAGCCAGCCACACGCACTCCCCAGCACAAACCGCTACTCACATTTGATGTGAAAATAGACATCTCCCTAGAAATTTCTGCCTAGAAGACAAGGTACAGGGTGGGGGAAGCATCTCAGTGCAGACCCTGTTTCCATGAAACAAGCTGCATGAGATGCTACTGATTTCAGCGATAGCAGCATCAGGAATTAAAAAATAAAAATACAGCAGGGCTTCTGACCCATTTTAAGCAAAAGACAGAGAAATCACGGGCTTTCTTCTCTCTGTTACAGGACAGGTCTTTTGTGGCTGAAGTCTTCTCTCGCATTTACACTTGTATAAACCTCGAGTAATTTTTTAAGTCACTATTTAACCTGTAGATTTTTCCAGGAAGAAGATCTGATCTACAGAAAATCTAAATCAATATCGGCTGGCTTTAGGTCAAAGACCTCAAGCATTAAGTATACCTGTCAGCTAGATATATACAGACATACATCACAGCCTGCGTGATAATTACCTCTTATTCCCCCAAGGCAACTAGTGGATAAGTAAAATATAATTAATTACTGTATTTTTCTGGCCTTTGATAACAAAGATAGTCAAGTCACTTATTTATTTTTGCTCAACATTGCCATAACCACTTAATTAGGAAAGCAAAATTCCTCTCTTTCCTTTTCTTCTCCACATGGTTGAGTTTATTCTCACAGAAAGGGACGTGCCAGGAACAGTTCCACTGAACGCAATCGACCGCAAGAGACAACCAGGACTGTCACCAATCTATAAAGCATCTTTCCCTTCTGATCTGTCATTCACCTCCCAGTTGCTTCTGCTCTCACATCTAACATATTTTCCTTGCTGGTGAAAGAAATGCTAAATTAACTTCATCATCTTTGAAATGCACAGAACTTTGAAGGCCTGTCAGATGTTAAAGATGGGGAAGATGTTAAAAGTCGTGCCTTGGTCCCTAAGATCTCCCCTCCATCCAGACAAAACTTTACCTTTAAAAAAAAAAAAAAAAAAAAAAATCCAACAAAACCCCCCAACCCAACTACCAAAGACCAGCTCTCCTCTCAAAACACTTGCAAAATAAAATAATCTGGAGTTAATCTGGAGTTGATATCCAGATAGTACTGTGTGGCTGTAACTCTCCCATTACCTCAATAAAGCTCAGTGTCTCTTCTGTAGGCTAGATCTAGTGTTATTACATATTTATACCAATATTACCCATGAAATGTCTCAGACCTATGTCCTGATGATTAATATATGATCCTGGGACTTGAAAGAGTTCAGGTTTGGTTAGTGCCATGCCAAGAACTTCCCCTGTCTATCTGGGCAAGTCTTCAAATGATACATAAACGTATAACTGTCATTTGCCTTCAGCAGAGCCTCTTTCATCTCTAGCATGGGGATAAAAACTTTTGCCTACGTCAGATGGTTTTCTGGAGGAAAAGCACACTGAAGCAACGTGCTCTGCAAAAGTCTGAAGTCAGATAATGGCTACATAAATACCTATGTCAAATTTTTTTTTTTTTTTTTTTTTGGTTCCGCTCAGTGATTTGAGCACGATCCACTGGGTTATACTAGCGTACAACCAACAGCCATGAATCTTTGTATTCTAGCTTTGCCTCTCTCTGCCGTAGAGTCACAGGAGGGATTCAGTACGGCCTTTTATCTTGAAACATGCCTAGCTGTATTTTATGACTCTTGTTTCCCTTCCCAGTCCAGAGTGGGAGTCTGGGGGGCAAAGGGAGTTAGCACCTGGCATTGAGAAGTCCAGAGTGTCATGTGCCAAGAGGAAAAATTTATTTCGTTGACGATTGTTTCTGACTTTCACTTCCCCCAACTGGCTAGAGATGCAATTTTCAGATCTGCCTGAGGCTATCCTCTCTGTTTAGAGAAGCAACAATAAAAATCCCCAATGCAAACTTAACTGGTATAGATGAGCACGTTCTGGGAGCTCACATTACTTGCAACTAACACGGTTTTTGGGAGCTCATTGACTAATTCAGAAGCTAGCAAGGTTCATTAGATAAAATGGGCCACTGTAATAAAGATTTGGAGGCTGCTCATGCAACATTTGGAGAGGGGAAAGAACATTGCGGACAACCATGAGACTATTCCTGGATAGCTAACACAAAGCTTGAATTTATTCTGACTTAATAGATTTTCAGATTTTACTGAGAGCGCTCTGTAAGGGTTATTGCGCTGGCACGGGACTGGATTTTCACCGAATCACACAGAAGGGCTGAGGCTGGACGGGACCCTCTGGAGATCGCCTCAGTCCGACCCCCGGCCCAAAGCAGGGTCAGCCGCTCCAGTCCTTTAATCGTCTCTGTAGCCCTACGCTGCGTTTTCTCCAGTATGTCCATGTCTCTGTCATACTGGGAAGCACAGGACCGAACACAGTGCTCCGGATGAGTCTCGCCAGCCCTGAGGAGAGGGGAATAATCATCTGTCACCCACCTATGTCTCTCTAATCAGGCTTCAGGGTGCAGTGTCTGCAGCTGGTTTCCCCAGCAAACAATCCTGAGGCAGTTTCTGTCATTAAGAGGCAAGTCTTGCAGAAGATTCATTTTCTGTACGTCAGGGCCTGGGAGCTCAATTTCGCATCCTCTCATCTGCCACGTGAGCACGGTGCGCAAGGTGCTCAACCATCACAAGTGGATTGGGTCTCAGAGAAGGTTCCAGAAAGATTACTGTCTGCTTGGGCTGTTTTCACTGTATATTTCCACTAACCCATTAGTCACCATCACAATTCCCATGCCTTTGTAGATATCCATATTTTAGCGCATTATCTAATTCACAGAGGTCTATTGATTCCTAGCTTTGCTCTGAAGGGCAGTGACTCATCTTTCAGTGCACACAATAGAAGAGCTGCTAATAAAAAAAACATTTAACATTTAGAGCCAGAGTATCTGGATGAGAAATGCTCCTACGTTGCAGACATCCAGGCATCGTGAGCTGGATTCAGAATCGGATGGCTTTTTCCCCCCTGCCCTGATGCTTTATACACGCACGCTCCCAACGTGCTCATTTTCTGGGGAGCTGGATTTGCCCTGGGTACGCAGCCCTCCGCATTAACAGACATTCCATGTGATGCACGACCTCAACCAGTTTATAGGAACTTCTTGTGGGCGTGAACGTTGGAAAGGACGGAGAGGGTTTCTGGAGAGGGAAATTTACCCCTACCCACAAAAGGACATCACCACACCGTTTTTATTCTCCCTAAACGTTCAAACTGGGATCTGAACAAGACTGAAGAAACGCACAGACTGATTCTTACAAAACGAGTTCATACTCTTAAACTTCCAGAACCAATTTTCTTTTAAAGCTACAAGGATGAGAAACTGACTGGAGAGAGAAAACTGCATATACAAAAAGGGAGATACTGCTGCTGAAAAACACAAGAATCATCTATCAGTCACTAATCAATAATGGCTGAGCAGTACCACTCGCAAAACACTCATTGATTTCAATAGGAATCTTATTCAAAGTCAAAATCTCATTCAATCTCAGTGCCACCTATTGTGATGATTTCTCAGACTCACGGCATTTTTTCTTAATAATTATTAAAACATCTTTCACTTTTTTAAAGCTGGTCTACAGGACCCATGAGACTAGGTGAGCATCTCAGCTTCTTATGCAAGTTTGCCTTCCAGCACACGTGGTTGCAGAGAAAATCCTCAGAGGACTCTGAGTAGGGCTCACAGCCCAGAAGGCAAACTATATAAGAGTGAGCTATAATGTTGGTTTTTTGGATACACACCTCTTTTTCTTCCTCCCATGACCGCATGAGCAATTCTGCCCAACTTTGAATCCTGCCATGACGCATGCAATATGAATCCAGATATATTAAACAGGTAGGTGTGGCGACTGCAATGCCAGACGCACCGGGAATACAACATTCCTTCTTTCTACTGTAAGCAGCAACTAATAATTTGACTCATGTGGCACCTCACATCATAAAAAGAGCGGAGGTAAACTGGTTTGATACGTTACAGGAAACGGGGCTCACAGTTTGATGTGTACTTAGGCATGTCCTTTAGCCTTTTTTTTTTTTTTTTTTTTTTTTTTTTTGACTTGGTTATTTTTCAGCTAGCACAGTTCACTGGGCAGCTGCACAAAGAGCCGTGCTGGGTAGAAATAAGTGGTTGGAGGGGAAGGCAAGGACAGGTGCTTTTTCAGCACTTCAAACTGCAAATGTTTCTGTACAGTTACAGCAACTTAGTCTCTGGTTTGACCTCCCGATAGTGCTGGGGAAGTTTAATACCTCCCTACTGACAGTGACTTTCTATCTGAGTGCGCAATGCGCTAAACCGGCACGGTTTAAGCAATTCAACCTGCAGCTTTCCTAATCTAGGAAAGAAGAAAGAAAAAGAAAAAAAAAAAAAAAAGAGCTTTAAGAGTAGGAAGCCAGGGAAACATTTTTGCTTGCTTCTCTGCAGGACTGACTCACATGACTGATAAAGTGTGTATTACAACACTGGTGCTCATGCCACTTGTGCCAAATCCATCAATTCCCAAAATGTAAGGTCACAAGGCAATATTACAGGTCTCCTCATGCAACCTGCGTGGCACAGGCCGGAGCGTTTCATCCTCCGCTTTCTTTATCAAGCCCTTGATAAAGAAAAATACAGCCCTCGATACCAAAAATACACCTTTCAGCAATTCATCTACCTCTTATACGTGCATTATCAGCGTCTGCCGCTGTGTCTCCTCCTCTCCCTCCAGGTAGGTGCAGAACCTCGCCCTCCTGCCCTGCGGTGTACGCCATCCTCCCCAAAGCGCTGCAGCTCAGCATTTGTGCAGACAGCTGGGGGACTGCCTTTGCTCCTGAAGTTATAGGGTGGATCCAAAAGCCATTCCATGAAGCTAATTTTCCAGCCAGCGGAGCAACCTAAATATCTAAGCGTTTATAGTTTGACACTTTGTTGTACTTCACATGCTGTCGAATGGAAGCCTTTGTCATGAATAAACCAAGATTTGTTAAAGGAAATGAACCTTGATAGGGTCAATGTGCTGTCTCAATCCTTCAAATACTTCTGTTCTCATTTTCCTTCACAAAAAACTTGCTGCTCTAGTAGACTTTTGATTCTTCTTGATCATAAAGAAGTGACGTTTACAAAAATACCAACTCCGCTAAAACTACTGCAATAAAAGAAACACTGCAGTACTGACTAATGCTATTCATTCTAATAGAGGATGTTAAGTGAAGTTTTTTAAGAGTCAAACCAGCTTGGCAAGCTGGGGACCGTTATGCAAAATTTTCCCAATAGCTCCACCTTATTTAATCAAATACTTAACTCCATGCCTATCCAGGCCAACAATTAAGCATGGCAGGACTAGAATTAAGGGTGGGCTTCAATACATTTTTTAATGAGGATGTTTTCCAGGATTGGGGCCAAATGAGCCAAAATTCATCACTGCTCAGAGGTAAGTGTAGTGCTGTAAAAGGGAAAGGAGAATCATTAAGTCTCCTATTTGGACTAAACTTGAAGCATTAATTAGGACATTAATTTAATTTCCCTTCCTATGTCAGCTTTTAATTAAGCATGAATTTACCCTCCTATGTTGGCTTTGGGGATTGCATGGAATTGCCACGGATTCCGTGGCATCCTCCAGAGCGTTGCCAGCACCGGGTCCGGGTGGTGGCTGGGCAGAGGGAGAGAGCAAAGGGAAAGGGGCACTTCCATTACCGGGGCCGGTTGCTCAGGCAGCGGGAGAACGGAGTCTCCGGGGCTGCTAATCTGGCTCCATATCTGAACGCAAACGCTCAGATCCTCCGCCTGTATGAATCGCTGCAGATGCACAAATTTACTCCCATTTCAGTTCTGGCTCTAAAATTAAATCAGAAAAATTACTAATGGTGTCTTAGTTAAATTATCTCTCACTTAAATTCAGCTCCAAAATGTAGTATTAAACTAACAATGTCTGGTGGCTCTTAATTCATTACTCCTCTATTTCAACTTTTTAAGACTTTCTTTTCATTTCAGGATATTAGATTTGATATAACAACAATGGCCTTAGTAGAGGAAAAAACTTTTTCCTAAATAATCTTGTACTGCTTCGGAAAGATAGCTCTTCACGATCTTCGTTTTCATTATACGCTCGATTCCATTACTCATTTCTATTATGCGCTAGAGTTCAAAGAATAGCCACAGCTACTCAGAAATACAGAAAGACCTCAGCTATCCTCTCATTTAGAAGCTGTTAGGGAATTAGGACCTCGCTGTGGATAAGGCACAAAACTGGGTTGGGTGATCGGGATTATAATCCTGTTTCTGTCCCAGTCTCCCCGGATGATGCCAGACAAGCCATTTCACAGGTTTCTTGTGAGAGTGGAATAACAGTTTCTAGCCCCGAGTGACTGCCAGGAGGATCCATTCATAAGCCTTGTGGAATGCTGGAAATACTTCTACCTCCTACACAAAAATATTTATTCAATCAGGAAACAGAAAAGACACTGTGTGATCTAACCGAAAAGGTTTGCGACTGGGGAATTACACATACTTCCCTGTTCCTACAGTGCTACTGCCAGAGTCAGCACGATGAGCTGGATGGATTGCTCGTCTTGTTCGTTATGTTCTTATGTAGCTGGTCTGACCCATGCCAAAATTAATCACATGTTTCAGTTCAACCAACCTTATTTACACCGTGAGTACAGGACCGGGAGTTTCAGAAGGACCCGTGAACGGCAGAGAGCTCCCGCCGCGGGCAGGGAAGGCAGAACGTGGCTGCGGGGGGTCTGTCGGGACGTGCGAATTACTCAACGTGCAGGATCGCTGAGTGAGGTCTACTGTGAACAATCTCTGGGATTAAATTTTACCACAGAAATTACCAGTCCAACGCTTGCAAAAGGCCTATTTGCAGCCAGCAGAATAAGGTCATAGGCAGAAAAACATTGCTAAAAGATCTGCTTTTCTCATTTTGGAAGAAATCAGACGATCACCACTAGGGTACTTTGCCAGCCCTTTCAAATCAGTAGGAATCCGCCAGTGAATTTAATGGGGCTAGAATTTTCCTCGTCACATTTCCACAGTTACAGTAAAGAGATTATTGAAGTGCACAAGCATGATTCAGCAAAGTCCCTCCCCATCGCCACCCTATTTCCAGCAAATTTGGCCAAGCACAAACTTTGGAAGGGGCTTCGGGAGGATATTCAAGTGAATTATATTTTGTCATATTAAATTAAGAGAGGAATCAGTTAAAAATCACTTTAATCAAGGAAACAAATGGAAAAAGAAATGGAATGATCCCTTGTAGACTGCTTTTGGCATTTGTGGATTTGTTTTGTATTCCCTCTCACTCAATAAACTGAAGGATGACTGAGTTCATTTCACAGAAGATGGATTGTATTTTCTTCTCTCGGCTCTGTGATGTCCATCGAATTCAACCAAAAAAAAAATTACTGTGCTTTAAAAACTCATGATTCCTACATTATTAGAGTCAAACTGCACACCTGGGGCAAGGGGAAGGAAATGAACATGATCTCCATGTATGATAGCTGTGATTATCTAATAATGGTGGTTAATATTTGGGGGAACTTTTAAAGCATATATGCACCGAGACATACTGATGATGCCAAACCTGAAAAGCTTAGTTTATACAGAAGCCATCACCCAACCCAAATTATTGATCTTTCTGGTGAGCCAGTTTGAGACCAGGACCCATACCCGCTCACTCACCGAAAGCAAGCAAAGCAAATGCAGCAAGTGAAAACAAATCAAGACAAGACATTCAGGGTCAGCTCTGGCCAGCTGGAAGGGGTGTTCTGCCCCCCACCTAATCCAGAAATGTCCCCACCACAGGGCTCTGTGCCTTTGGGGTGAAGAGGCTTTTAAATATTCTGGGGAAACCGGTCTTTATTATCTTTCTCCATCCTCTAGTGGTCCAGCATAAAGCAAGTGGTCTATGTCAGTGCAGCTCCTCTCAGAGCCAACGCCTCTGCAGCGACTTATATCAGCTGAGGATCTGGCTTGATATTTTCCCAGCAAAGGGCAGCAGAGAAGGAGGGTGAAATTAAGAAAGAAAAAAACCACAAAACCCCAAACAAACAAAGCAGGACAAATAAATGAAACTAAAATTGAAACCTGCCTATTCCTGGCAGAGACTGAAAACAAGGAGAGGGAGAGATTTTCCTTATGCCCAGGAGGTCCCTGCGTGTAATAGACATGGGCACCAGTTTAAGACGCTCAGTAAATCTGCAGCCTGGATAAGAGATCTGCAATACAGATTGGATAAGACACATTTTTTCGCATGAGGATTTGGGCATTTTTTTTTTGTAGATATGAAAGATAAACGTTAACCCTTTATCAGCAGAATAATCAGTTATATCTCTTGTTTGTAAGCTTTTGTCCTTACTTGTTTTATTATTTTAAGTCGTCTAGTGTTTAAGGGTGCTAGTGAAACACAATGATGCCATTATTGTGGGCATAAGAGAGAGCATACAGCCGAAAGTAAATCCTGATTCAAAGTCTTGGTTCTACAGTTTCAGCAGTGCACAAGTGCCTCCAGTCTCTGTGCAGAATATCAAACTAAAAAATGTGATCAAGAGCATCTCTCCCTGCCTTTTCAGCCAAAGAAACTGCCCACCTCCACGTACGCTGATCTTCTCCTTCAGCAAAGCCAAGATGTCAATAAAAAGATTTCCATTCGGTTTTTTTTTCCACCAGGATTTCTTCATTATCTCATAGGTGACAGGTGCAGATTGTGCAACAAGGAAACTGCCTACAAGCCGGGTCATACCGCTGTGGCCTACAAGCCTGCACATGCAATCCGTCACTTAGGAATTTGCAAATTGGCTTCACTATTTAGAAGGAGAGAAGGTTGTTAAAGATTTAGCAGACCTATTGCCAAAAAACTACTTTGGGAGATTGTTTTTTTTGATTGAGTCTGTCTTCCATAAAGTCTCATTTGAATGCTGTTAACACACATCACAGACACTGATGACACTGAATTATTTAATGCTACACACCTATCTTAGATGAAATCTTGCAGAGCAAAAGAAAATATTTACTTCAGTTGGGTGCAGTTTCTTTATGCACAATATATGGTGATGAGACAGGCACTAGAAAATATTACGGGAACCATGTATTAGGAAATTAATATAAATTCCTTTCGGCAGTCCTTCTCTGCCTCTTACACACCTGATGCCCAGCCTTTTCTGTCCCCTGATAACGTTGTCAATCTGCTGACATGCAGGTTCTCAATTCACTGACTGGTGTCCTCAATATTATTCCTGCTCAAGTCCTCATGTGTTTTGGTGTTTACTTCTTTTGCAATAATAATAGCTGATATGGTTATCTACAAAGCAAACAAAAGGGCTCTGTTTTCTCCCCTTGTTCAATTGAGCGGATGATTCAGAGAATTTGAGACAGAACTTTGCCCGTGGGTAATTGGCCTTCATTCCTTTCAGCCTGACAACAACCTAAAATGGTCACCATCCCATGTCTGCTCCACGCGAATGGAGCTTGCAATCTTTATTCAGTGGGACTTGAAATACTAAATTAAAGTTGAATTAAAGGTTCAATTGGTTTTAACTCCAGTATTTTACAAACACTTGAGATCCTCCTAACTCATTCTTCAGGCAGATAAAACCCAGGACAACAATGCCCACGCAAAAAGTAAATAGGAGTTGTCCTTTTGCCCCCACTCCTTCATGGTTTGGATATCACAAGGCACAAGATTAAGCTAAATGGGCAAAGAAATAGCGGTAACGGAGCAACTGTGAGGATGGAACTCCACCTTTGGCAAGGTGTAAAAATTTGTCCTCTTAACTACGTGGAGGGGCAAAAAGTCTAAAACCTTCTGTAAACAGAATGAATCTCCAACAGTCACTCGTTCCTTCTTTCTCTTGTCCCGGTCAGCCTCAGCTATGAGCATATTGTGATCCACATACCAAAACTACACGAAAGCATGAGTAAGGATAAGGACGTAATCAGATCAAAATGCTCTCTCAGCTTCACCGCTCTCCCGTTTTCTTTCTGAGGAAATGCAAGGGCACAGGTTCAATCTAAAAAGCCCCAGCCAGTCTGTGATCAAGCTGCCTTCTCCATCTACTAAAACAGAGGTGGCAATTAAGTACTTCGGGAGTATCTCTGTGACACACATTGTCAGATCCTCACACAGAGTAGTTTCAGATAGGGTGCCATAGCACGGGAACCTGTTACCTTGAGAAATGCAACAAATGCATTTCCTTACCAAAACGCAGAGAAGTGAGTTACAAAGACTTACTTAAACAATTAGTAATTTCAGGAGTACTCCAGGCCATGTTTTTAAAAACCTTGCAACCAAAATTAGGACTACATGTTCAGAACAGTACACACTGTTCACTGGACAAACAGACATTTGCGGAAGTATTCAACAGCCAATGCACTGAGCTAGTCAGAAATCTAAAGTTCTTTTGTTAGTGCAAAATTAGGGTGAAGACCTTGGCTCGATCATCTTTATGAAGGCAGATGCAAGACAACGGACTAACACATACCAGAATTAATTTTAAATATTCATCCTCATCACCTAAAGTTGAAAAGCATCTGTGGAACACGTGTTAGCACGAAGGCACTGCTTTGATATGTTTTGAGAAAAACTCTACTACCACATCTCCTATCTTTGGATGCTTTGTATCGTCAAGTAGAATCCATGTAAAGCCAATTAAAACCTATTTGTCAAAGGGTAGAACTAACATCATAATACGCATGGTCTGCTCACAGCTCACTAGCTGTTACTCGAAGTCACAAATCACAATAACTATTCTGTTGAAGTTGTAAAAGAGAAGCTAGAAATCCTGCTAAACTCAATGAGCCATTAAATAGTTGACAATATTCTTTATAGGAACCTAGAATAGTTAATTAGTCCCAAAATACAAATGGTGAGTGTGAGTAATTACCACCATAGATTCCAATCAAGATATCCAAGGCTAGATCTGCAGCTACCATAAATAGACATTGCTTCACGTACAATGCCAGCTCATACCAGCTGATTGACTGGCCCTAAAAGGTTGCTCTTGCACTTAAAATATGGGGGTCCTAGCTGAGAATGCCTTGGTTCTGTTCCCAATGCTGCCACTGACTTTCCATGAAATCTTCAATTTTTTTTTTTTTTTATCAGTTTACCTGCTCGCATTGCTTTTGCCAGCACAGTTCTCAACACATACCAAAGGACCTGTCTATTCCTTCATCTTCCTCGCTATGATAGCTTCCTCTGGCTGCTCTCTACCCTTGTTACTGTTCCTTCACCTCTGTTACCCTAGGTGCTCCGTTACCTTTCCTCTTCTGTCCTCTCCATTTCGGCATTTCCAGGCTGGTGTTTCTCTCTTCAAACCAGTAAGGCTTTGCTTATTGATGGGTAGAACATTTTCCCCAAGTTTAGTACTGATGAGATGTGACATTCAGAAGTTATTGCATTATACAAAAACAAACAAAGAAATGCCATCAAGTTGAGTGCAGGGAATTTCTCAATCAATTAATATTTGCATATCCTTGGATGAAAGATATCAGTTGTACAAAGTATTATTATTAATAAAAGCCCACCGAGAATCTTCTGTCAGGCAAACACAACTAATGATGTGTCTCGCTTTCTGTCTTGGCACCCCACCAAGTTTCACATGGGTTTCATGAAATACCAGCTTCTTGCTCAGCCCACAAAATCTAGCAGAGTTTGAAGGGGTTTAGACGGTCAAGCTGGGAGACCGAGTTCTGAAAGGAAGACAGACACACCACGCCTATATCACCGCAAAGATGTCACGTCTTGACACCGTGTACTGTACTGCGTGTGACAGCAGAATTGTCCCTTCCCTGCGATCCCTGCCTTCATTTCCCTCGCGCAGTCTTGATCTTGAAGGTGACTTTCCAAACGAAGCTGCTCAGCTACATGAAGATAAGATAAACTTGAACATTTCATGGCTCAGGATCACAGGGCTTCTCGCTCCTTAGGAAATTCTTTCTGCATCCTTTTTGACGCAACCCAACAAACAGCAAAACGGTGGCCCTGATCCTCCAAATATTCACAAAGCATTAGGGCTACCGACATCCAGCTTCTGACCGGACTGTCCTGTCTAGCTGGTGCCTGTGGGCAGTCTTGATGGTGGAGATTTGAAACGTAGCCTTGATCAATGGAAAAAATGCCTTCTATTTAGTTGCAGCAGCTCAATGACCTATCGTGCATCTTTGTCTTTCAAAATAAACCCAGGTGCTTGAGCAGTGTATATTTGAGGACTTGTAAATGGCTTCTTCCCCTTTTGCTGCTCCAGTGTCCATAGAGAGCCAACTGCCAGAATGTGCTTGTACAAATATATTTGCTACAGTAAACAGCCCAAGGCAATCTGTTGCACCCAAGGACCTTGTGTTGATTCTGCACTATTCCTTGGAGGATTTGTTCCTCCTTGCAAATTTAAAGAAGTGAACCTGGGAGGGACCAGAACCTTGTTCCTGTACATTTGCTGGCCTGAGGCCAGCCATGCAAAATGTATTAATAGACACGGACAATTTTATACGGCTACACCAAAAAACCAGAGCGACAAAAACATCTAAAGCAAATAATACTTGAAGAAAACCAGAAAAAGGGCCAAGCATTATTTCTTTTCAGGGGTGTCCTATAGCATTGCACTTTAAGAAATAGAATTTTTTTAATTTGGTGAATATTTGAGAAAAATAAGAAATATTAAGAAAAAAAAAACAACTGCAGGAGCTCTGGCTTACGACCCTTAACATGGAGCACATGGTTCTCAGTCATTTCAATAGGAGTATTCACGTGGTTAAAACAAACTGCATCCTCAAGTACTTCATTCAAGGACTCAAGGAGAATGATAATGGCCTTAGGGATGTCAGCGGTCAGGAGCCAACTGCTAGTGTGAACTGTGATCTTAGAAATTAAGAGACCGTCCACGATCTCTTGCCAACATTACAGTGATAAATGGTGATAGAGGGAGTAGCTAGATCCAGTTTTGATATGACCACTTGGCGTTTTCAACAGTCAACCCCCTCCGTTCAGGCTCCTGAACGTGCAGCCGGTGAGGGACTCTGTTTTCATGACTCCACAGAACAGGTCAGGAGCTCACTTTCAGGATTGTAATGTCCCTTGCCCCCTCTTTTTTTCATTATCACCCCTTCCACCTATTCCCACCTCTCTAGCACCTCTCAGCTGCATCTTTGGCAGCATCTGTACCGAGGTGGCACCACTCTGGAAGCATCAGGGATGCCAGCATTACTGAAAGGGAGTGGGAAACCTCAGGTGGCTGAGTAAAGCACCCCAACTGCTGCAGAAGGAGAGGATGACTTTGTTGCCTCCAGCGAGCAGAAGGGCTCAACCCTGCCACACCTGTCCTTGAACTGATGGGAATAAAAGAAAGAGGATAGAATAATGAGTAGGGGTATGGGAGACAGAAGGCAGAGAGGAGAGCAACCCTACTGCGACTCTCCACCTTGCATAGAAGTGAATAAGCAGCTTTAGCAGAACAGGTTCTCCCCGGTGTACCATGGGATTGATACGGTAGCTGTCCTCTCTGAGGTTCTTGGCGGAGCCGAATCTACAAAACCTCCAACAGGTAACTCCGCCTGCACTCAAATGGCACACTCCGGAGTAGCTTCATGAACTTTAATGGCAGCTTTTGCCATCTGGGTGAAGTCTGTGTGGAAGACTACTCTGATTTGCTGCTAGAAGCAAGGCCAGAATCAAGCTCTGTATGTCTTTTGTTTGAACTCTGCTTACCAGGTTCCCAGCTTTCTGCTGAGGCTGGCATTGAGTAGGTGACTAGCAAGAGTTTCCTTGTGGGTACCTGACTTTAGTTTCTCTTTCAAAAGACCCTTTGATCTTCCCCACTGAAGTAATATCAGATAAGCAGCATTTAAGGCTTTGGTAGCTGTGAAAATAAAAATAAATAAATAAAACCTCAGTGGCAATGCTGGGACAGGCTGAGCCAGTCACTATTATTGCTTTAACTGAATTCAGTTAAAATCTTGAGTTGCACAGTGATAAGTTCCTACTGAAGAACAAGGATGTCAGTGAAATTCCAGCAAAGAGTCTTAATAAGTCAAGATGCTACCTTCAGCTCCTTGTCGTCCTTGAAATAACGCAGTGCTACTGATTCGGCCACGGTGGTTACAAGCTTTGAGTATCATACATAGCAAAACAATGTGACTTTTCAGAACAGATATCCCTGGAGAAAGGCCGCAGGCAGAGGGAAGAAATTAGGATGACACTACACTCTAAATGCGCAGAGAGTAACAAGCACGGTTGGATTTGAACTGCTACTTGGAGACTTCAGCATGGGAGGGATTTCAACAAAGTTTAGCTGCTTTTTAGGGCATCAAAAAAGAGCACGGGTTTTCAAGAGGCACATAAAAATGTAAAAAACCCCATCTGGTCATAATACCCCCTTTTCTAGGGTTTATAACAGCCAGCACAGAACCGCAGCAAGAACCGCTCAAGTCACGCCTGCAACTTCTTTTTTGATCTACAGCTCTTGACCTCAACTTTAACCGGGCTGTACAGAGCAATAAAGTGGTGTCTCGGACACAGCTTAATTAGCTCTGAAGAAGCTGATATGTCCAAAAGCACAGCACATATCTGTGTGGAAGATCCAGCTTCTGTCCCAGAAGCCCAGTAGCTACCACACTCCAGCATCAGTTTGGAATAATTAGTGCAATGCTGTTTGCAGCACAGAGGCCAGACCCGGTATCCCTGTGCAATTTGCATCAGACGGTATCAATATAGCTTAGTGATAGAGAATCTGTCAAGTTATTTCCAGGGTTAACAACTCAGACTGTTTAAAATATAAATTTCATGTCTAGCCTGAACTTGGCTGCTTTCAGGTTCCCACTCTTGGGTTTTGCTATGCTTTTGTCAGACAGATTAAATAGTCTGCTATGATCAGAAACATCCTCCCTACGTGGACAGTGATAAACCATGATCAAGTTACCTTTAGAAGGATTTTCTTCTTCAAATTAAGGTAACAGGGACTAAACCACACTAGGGCTTCTTCCACCATGAAGCTAATCTTAGCAGAGAAGGTTTTCAAAGGCACAAAGGACCATTGAAATGCTCATTTCCCACTGAAAATCAAGGGCTCCTGGGTGTCTTACTCCATTTGTAAAACTTTGAAAGTCTCCTCCCTTGTCTTGGACAGCATGAATGGAAAATAATAAAAATATAACTTAAACATGGAGTCTCAGAGAGGCGATTCAACTACCAGCCCTAGCTGCCACAGTTGTCAGTAAATTAGAAGGAAAAGAAACACAAACCCATCCTTTTCCATTCCCTTCAATTATGCCAGGATGGTTCTTCCCTCCAATGAGCAATTTTGAGAGCCTTGCCCATCAGCCTCTACCAGGTAGAAAACTGCTCAGCGAGGAAGGGAGAAAGGGGACAGGGGGAAAGAGGGGCAAACCAGCACATCCTAGTTCTTCAGCAACGTTTGGCAGGACACAGAGCACTCTGTTACTGGATGTCTGGTCACGTTAGTCATCCAGCAGCAAACAAGCTTGGTACAGAGAAAGGAATGCAAAGAAGGGAACGCAACCCATCTCTCCTCTGCATCAGCTGTTCCTGGGGGAGAGCTGTCAGGGACTGATAGTTCCTAACAAAACCTGCAGAGGAGCAACAGACATCGCAGAAAAGCAAGCAAACAATGAAAATGATATAATGCAGGTGCACAAAATAAAACAAAATCTGATTTTAGAGGTGGCAGGGGAGACTGCTAAGCTGCCATAACAGCCCTACCTGCTCAGGTGCATTTTAAGTCTTTTGCGATGTGTCTCACTCATTCAGTCCCACCAGTATATTCATTAATTGCAGTAGGATTCCTGTTGTACCACACCTTCTTAGGTAAAGCAACTTCAATGTTTTCCATGTTGCAACTGTGAAACCTTCGGCTCTGAGAGGGGGCTTTGGAATACGCAGTCCAGACCCAGGACTGGACTTAGCCAAAAGGCACTGCAGTGAGGAAGGAAGCCAAGGAGGCAGCAGTGCATGAGCTAGCTGCAACTTGGGAAATTCACTTTCTACAACCTCGGGTTGATGTGATTCCCATTTATACCACTGACTAAAAAGCACTTTCTTAATTTTAAGACCAGAAAATAGGAACCTCAGAATTACCCAAGATGGAACTTGTATTTAAATGTCTCTTAGTTAGCAGGCATTTGCTCAGGGCTTTGATGGTAATTTCTGCAGAGATACACAGAGAAGCATAACCGCACATTTTGCTAAGGCACCTTCAAGCCCTGGAGCTAGTTAAGGGTTCACTCACTGGAACCCTCTTGGGACAAAGCACTGGGCTACAAATGCCGTGCCAGGGTGCGAGAACTTTACAGCCTCTGCTCCCTCGGGTGGCTGCCCCGCTCCCTGCGCTCTGCAAAGCAGCAGTTCTTCATCGCCCTTGCCTAAGGAGCCTCGGCAATAATTAATCATACCAAATACAATTACCTCAAACCTCAGCAACACTTGAGACAGTTTGAACGAGGGTTGTTTGCTCTGGGCCTTCTGTTTCAAAGAATACCCACATGACAGGAATTACAGAAAGCCTGAAGAGGAAATCACGTAAGGCTTTGATGCCATTTCTCAGAAGCTTTCTGACCTCATCTCTCTCTCTCTTATTTATACCTGTGATTGTATCCCTTTCCAGCTAATTATTATACCTCTCTGGTTCTTGTTAGCTGACCTCTGACAGGCACGTGTTAGGAAGGAAGCATGCATAAACTTTTCAAAACCAGCTTTGCTCCTCTTGAAGGAAAAGGCCCATACCTCAATGGCTGCAACTGCCTACAACTTTATTGAGAAGAGAAAGTCCTTCTGTTTTTTTTTTTCTCCATAGGATGTCTAAGGTCCAGGCCCAGTGCTAGTTAACAGTGGGGAAAAAAAGCCCTCCCACTCCACAAGAAAAATGCACTTAATTAGGTAGCACAGACCTAATGCCTCCAGCGCTCTCTGGTTTAATCTTCACAGTTGTCCATTTTTGATGGAAAATTTGTGCTGATTTCATGGTGGCTGCTTGGAGAAAAGTCACCACACTTAATGGTTATCTCATAACTGGGGGGGGGAAGGGGGGGACAAGTGGCTAACAATGATTTAATTATGTTTCTGTAATAACATCTCAATTTCCAAATGGCTGCCCATATGTATTAGCATGGAATGATCTCAATTACTGTATTTCCTTTAATTCTATGACTTAATGGTGATGGAAACCAAGAAAAGACTGACATCATAAACTAAACCAGAAACTCGCTGCCCACAGAATACGTATAACATCCGTGAGAGCAGTTCACACGTCCTCTCGCTGCAGCTGCATCCACATGCAAAATCTGTGTCCATATCTAATCAGTGCAAACATTTGTATAAGCGACAACGCTGCCGGATCAAGCCCGCCGTTAGAAAGACAACCCTGAAGAAAGGAGTATCCTGATGCATATGTCAGTTAAGGTAACTTAGATTGCAGACGAAGGAAAAGCTTAGCCAAAAAGCTTGTGGCATCCTTTCATTCTTGACTTCAAACCCCCACTCCAACGCATCTTCCAAAATCCTATGGATGTAAAATATCTGCTTTCTACTAACGCTTACACGGCTCCATAAATAGACGGTGCACTTCGCCTGTTAATTTCAGGAGATGGCATATATACAATTCAACAAGTCTTGATGATCTATCTTGTCCATGGGACTGGGTCAGACTGTTTATGGACGTGTTACCGTTGACGTAAATAACAGGGCAAATAAAACACAAATAGACCCCAAAGAAAAACCCAATCAGTAGTGTCTGCCTTCTAATTCCTCATTAGATAGAGTGTCAAAGCCTCGGCTAATCTCATCTTACTGTACAATCACTCCATCTGTTCCAGTCTCTAATTTCAATAGGAATTGAAATAAACATAATTCCTGAAAATGTAAAAAACATCTCAGATTTCCAAGCTCCTTTGTCTCTTAGCAAATTTTATACCCTCCTGTTTGGCACAGTGAGCTCTTCAAGTGCTACCAAGCTGATTATATTAGAGAATACTACAAATTGGATAACTCAAACCCCTCCTAGAGAGCTCTCGTAAAACTCCATGGTTGGATGGAAACTGGAACAGATGGGCGAGCTCCACCAAGCACTATATTAACCCCGCTGTTCTCTGACTAGTGGCCAATAACACATTCAAAAAGTACAGATCTAAAAATAAGTCTCCAAAACAGAAGATGATCCAAAGCTTTTAATGCACTGCGGCAAGACAGATGACCACTTGGTGACATACTTTTGCTATGATTACAAACAACTTCTTCCACAGAAATACAAGTATTTCAGCATCTCAATGTCTACAAGAGAGGAAATATTTAAAAGGGAAAGGCAAGTTTCAAGGCAAATTAGTGGCCATTTGTCCATTACAGCTGAAATACTTCAACTATCACCTCATTACATACAGAGTGATAGCCAAGAGAGTGCAACAAGGGCCATAATTGGACAGGAGAAATGGAGCAGGAGTCCTGGGGGGAGATTCGCAATGCTCCAGTCGGTGCTGCTCTATAAAAATATCTCTATTTTTGCTGCTGAGCACGCAAATTCCCATTACATTCAAAAGGAGCTTTGGGTGCTCAGAGTCTTTTAATCTCAGCCCATTTGAAGTTTTAAATACCCATCTTTCCTCTGTGCCACCGGTGAGTTGAATGACACGTTTTCACAGTCGGCCCGTAAGTTCTTAGATACCACAGGGTGAAGATTTCAGAGATGTCAAAGGAATTCAGACAACCCCAAGGTGCTCTGAAGGGGTCTGATGTGGAACATGTCCTCTCTCTGTAGTGAGGACCCTCCTCTTGTGGAAACTGATTTCTTCTGCAAGCCAGCCGTGCAAGGCAGTGCTCTCTCAGCCCAGAAGCAGTGGACTGCTGCAGATCCATCTCTCTCATTCCCATTCCTACAATATTATTCAAAAGCCTTCCAGGTAACATACTTAGCTAAGGTATTTACTGCTGGGCAGACACCTGAGTGCTTTACACCAGTAGCACAAGACCAGCGACGCAGCACTGTGTGCCTTTGGTATTGTCCCTACAAGACAGCCCTAAGGAAACAGCCTAGTCCTGGGAGAGGGGAACCAAACAAATGAAAAATCCATTTAAAAATCTATTGCTTTTCCCTGATTAGGTATCAAAAAGCCTCATCCTGCAGCGAGCTCCAAACAAGCAGATCCCTGCACTTGTTCGTAGATGCAGTTTGTAGGATGATCATTCCCCCAAATAAACAAAACAAGCTCTATTCTTCATTCTTTATGCTGACAAGCATGAAGGCTAATTGTTTAGAATTGCGTTTCAAATGTCCCAGATGAGATAAGTGCCAGGAGGTAGAGGTAAATCACACAACTACCCACTTGCTGCCTCAGAGTTTAAGTAAATAGAAATCCAGAGCTAATTAATATTTAGGAAATGCAAAACTTGTCATCTTAAATCAGGCTGAAACACAATAATCACATTAAGTGCTTACTTCAGCAAAATACCACTGAAATGCTAAGTGTTCGTGAACTATGTGCGTATTTATCCACTTAATTGACTCCTGGCTCTGACAGAACTCTATTACCCAGGAGTTAGAAGGAAATTTAATTCCAATCTGTATGTTTGCACTCAATGACTTCTGTTTAACTTCAGCTTATTTTCAGTGGCAGAGCTGAAGGGCTACATTTTTCCAGATGTAATACTACTAAGTTGAGCAACAAATGTGACATTTAGCTCTTGATGTGATGACCTTCCATTCATATTTTAGAAATTTTTCATCCTGTCCTACTTCAGCTTCACTTCCAGATGTCCTTTAAATAAAGAAGCTACTTGGTGCTTTAGCAGACACAGAGTCTGATAGGAATTACTAACGCAAATAGCCAACTACGGTCCCTCTTTTCTTAGGCTAAGCAAGCAGCCTTGCTTTTGTTTGGTACCTAAATTTTGTAACACACTGTGCCACTGACATGCAGCCATCAGCCGCGTGCTCCCTCGTTCTGCACAACTACCTCGTGTTAGAGAGGCTGCAGGAGGAAAACCCAAAGCGTTACAGACTACGCAGTAATGGACCGTTTGACCGTCGCTTCCCCGCACAGGCCACGGTTATGAAAACCCAATGCCCCTCCATTTTTTGCAGGGTGGATGGCAGCTCTTGTGCAGACGCCTTCAAAAGCCGCAGTTCACGTGGCAGCTTGACACAGCAGACAGCTGTACAATGCTTCTCTTCAAAACCAGGCTAAAAAACACCCGTTTAATAATCTCTCTGCTGTAACAGGATGAAGCGTGATCACGTAGCTCGTCTGACAGTCACATATTTGCCGAAAGGTTTGCTGTGGGTTTCACAGCAAATTGGGACCTTGCCTTTGCAGGCAGCAAAGGTCTGCGCTTCGGCTGCTCAGAGCACCGGGCAGTTCCAGGGGATTTCTCCGTTCTCTTCCCGCACGTGATCTGAAAACTGCTTCTTTCTTCCCACAGGCACAAGGCTTGAATGGCCCCCGCTGCTCCTTTCGATTCTCCTTCTGCGTGTGACACATTTAAATATTTAACAAGTTCATAAGGTATTTGTCACTGCCTAACTTGCCTGCGCTAATACACCGCTATGAAAATCTTCACATTTCCTTCTTGGCACCTTTCAACACGAACCAAGATCAACTAAGCTAATTACACCTCTCAGATTGAAAGCCGATTCCAACAGACATTATTCTGAGATTTACCATAGTCAGGACTGAGCAGAAGAATATAAATAAATCTACAAGACTGTCAGCACACAGGACTTCACAGATTAAAGACAGTGTCTTGAATCGCATCGGGAAGCAAAATAGAAACTCACGGAGAAGCAATGTTGTTTACGCCATGCAAAGAAATCTTATTGAAAGCAATGGGACTCCTTTTGCAGATTCAGTGTTTGTTGAACCAGGTCTTATTTTAGCACCTATAGCCAGTTTCTGAGTGTTTTCAATGAAATAGCCTGACCTAGAGGTGAGAAAGTTGAGAGTAGTTCAAAATTCACAATTCCCAGCCCAGGTACTGATGTTAAAGAATAAACACTGATGCCAGCTCTTGGTTCAAGAGAATCCCCGATATTAGCGAAATGCCCGTGCTCACAGGTAATGGAGGGAGGTGGGAGCTGGTGCAGCAAAGAGGAGCAGAGGACAGGGGGACAGGACGATGAGGCTGACAGCGGAGTGTGTGTGCCCAGATATGAAATGAAAAAAGCCTCCGTGCTAGCGAGATTGGGCAAAACAACATAAGGGACTCCTTGCCTAGCTCCAATGCTCCGAGACAAGCCAACTGCAGCAAAACTGCTCTCCTTCCTTGCCTCAAGGAAATAAAATAAAATATAGGGAGCTATTTTTTTCTGCTCAATGAGGAAACTGAGATAAGGTTCATGCACAAAGCCAAAGTGACACTCCTGCTTCACTTGAAAACAGAAATCGATGTTTCAGATCCCTTTTAGAGACCTTCAGATAAAGAGAGTGCCTTTGATTTCCACTCCGCGAGGACAGGTATTGGAACAAAGCTTTTGATGGATACTCCGGACCATGTCGGTGCCTGCTCCTTTATATAGCAACAGTAGGGCGATGCTGGCACTATCACGAGGACAAATGCCTTCCCTAACTGCGATGTTTTCGGCTCTGGCCTCCTGTACCAGACAGCCAATTACCAGAAGGTGCTTAGGGCGGTTGTGGATGCAGGGGGAGGAAGAGCAAAATGTGCTCTCTCCACATTTCGTGCTCTCACAATGTAGATGATGACTGCTTGTGTTAGCCAAAGCCAGGGAGCACCGGAGGAACGAAGGGCTGACAGAGACGGGGGGGAAATCTGTCACCCTTCCAGTGGCGGAGAGGCAGCCACCAACGTAGGCACCTCAGCGCGCTGTGACGGCACGGGAGAAGCCATCGCTTGCACGGGCAGAGTTAAATCCTGACAGCCGTGGGAGACGACTGCACCAGCTTCCCTTGCCTACGCTTGGGGTGTCTTCCAGAGATGGGTGTGGAGCACTGCAGGCACTAAAGCACCACTCGAATAGTCCTGCCTACTGTGCTTTATCTTTGGTTTTCATAAAAATAAGCTGCAGAAAAGACCCTCACAGAGTTGCAAATTGGGCCTGGAAGAGCTCATTAAAGGCAGAGCCTGGCAAAGTCATTATTATGTATTATGTCAAGTTTAATTCTGCAAAGAAACGAATGCCATTCGTGCTCTCTGGGTAATCAATACACACCTCATATCTGCCTACAACAGGGAACAAAAACCGATGGGAGGGGATGACACTAAACAAACCACCGCACACGTTCATGAAGTCTAAGTACTCAGACTCCTTCATTTCCATACTATCCCTACCTGAGTCATTAGGAGACATTTTGTACTGTTCTCGGCCATGAAGACTTGCCGCAGGCCAGGATTAATGAGTCTGACTTGTATTGACTCAATTGCACCCAGATCAGAAACACTGGAGCTACAGCCCTCGAAGTTCCAGACAATACACAAATAAAAGCTCTTGGCAATGGAACAGCGGACCAGACTCACAACGAGATACGAGCTACCAAGGGCCCCGTCATTTATTTCTGTCTTTCACCAACTGGCTGTGTGACCCTGTGCAAATAGTTCTCCGTGCTTTCGTTCTGCGACTCAGGACAATTCACAGAAGGCTGAACCACACAATTCCACACAGAGGGAACTTGCTTGTATTCAGATACATACGCGTGCGTGTGTACAAAAGCATAAACATATGTATATCTCTGTATAAGTCTGTGCTGAATTAAACGCACGTGAAAGAAAGGGGGACTCGATGCTGATAATGGAAAATAACGCAAAGCGCGTGTTCATTTTATAACATCAATTCCAAAACAAACCCACCAAGCCAAGCTGTCAGTAATGCTGTCTTGTTTGCTGCAGATTCACTCTTACAAAGCAATCAGAAAACCTACAATGAAAAGGAGGGGTTGCAATTCACAGGATTTCCAGTTAGTCCCTCTATTCTTGTTTTATTCAAATCAACAAATGCTCATCTCAGCAGGTAAAAAGAGACGCCTGAAGTTAAGGGCACGAGCCTCGGATTCAGGATCAATTCCTTGCTAAAATTTAGTGTGTGAGCTAGATGTGACTTGGGCCCTTGAGCCTCAGTTTCATTGCGACTCAGTTTCCTTGCAAATCTGAGCTAATACTTTCTTACCATATGCAGAGATTCTGAACATTCTGGTATCATGGTAGTGGCTATGAACAGGTAACATAAAATATGCTTAACATATACTACTAATGAACATTGTTCTTTTAACTAAACACATGCCTGCATCAGAACACCTGATTTTTTTTTTTTTTTTTTTTTTTTTTAATTGCGTGTTCTGATATTTTCAGTTCAAAATCTCCTGCCTGCAACTCAGTTTATCAGTAAAGGAAATGGGGCTGGCTTCATCCCGATGGAAGTTCCTGCCAAACAAGTGAAGCTGCCTATTCACTCTATACCTCTCCTTTTTAAGAGTCTAAAACCGCCTATAAAGGTAATTAAACTGAATGAGTTTGATTATAAACATGGCATCATTCCACGGTGGATCTCAGATGAGCTCAAGACAAAATCCCTTGCACAGTAACCTCCTTGTTCCACGCACCTGTGCACTTTGTTAATGGCTCCATATGCTTAATCGAAAAGAAATCTAATTACCTTAATTTACTTCATCCAAAAGTAGAAGAGTAAACTATATGTTTAATTATAAACTTTCCACTTTGGGCAGCTGTAATTAATGAGTCAAGGAATCATGCAATATGCCTAGAGCAACCTTTATTACTCCTGAGGTACCCGAGCACCACTCGCGGTTTAGAGCAAGTCACTTCCTATTAGTATTAGGAGCCGAAGTGCCTACCTAAGGCATTAATCATGGAGTGCTACAGCTCTAAGACTTTTAATTACATACAGTGTGTATGCTATACATGGATTGCACACATAGTGTGATGTTAATAAATGGCCTTCCCGGGGCTATCAAGGGCCTTGGTTTGGTTTATTTCACATTGTTAAGTTTTATGCAGACACAGGCAAGGTTGTTAGAAAAATGAGACTGTGATTCCCATCGCTGGTCCAGTACCGGGCGGACTGAGCCGTAGCTTGCAAATACTGAAGAGCTAACACAGTCCAGAGAGCGGGATGCTGATGGGGGGGCGAGAGAACCTGGGCATCCCCTCTCTGAGCAAGCCTTGCCTCCAAGTCGCCTCGACGACAGATTCCTCTGGAAATATCTCCTCTCCTTCTGCCTCTCCCCAGGTTCGGAACTAGAATTTCTGGATCATTTTATCTTTCCCCCCCCCCCCTTATTTAAGTTAAAACGACATGACACACAGTGCAAAGATAACGGTGTCAAGCAAATTAAAATGCCCTCCGTGCTCTAAGGAAAACACTACAGAAGAGACTAGATGGTTTCCCAGATTTGCCACTTTTTGTTCCCAGATGAATGGCTTTTACAGAGGTAATTTTTCTCAAGTGCAAGGAGAGCCACTGCTCTTCCTGAGCACAGCTCGGAAGGCTGACCTCCAGAGGACTCTGCAAAGCCATTAGCGTGAAAAAAAAAAATCTTTAACAAAGTATAGATACAAACAGAACAGATAGGAAAAGGGAGAGGAGAGGTATTTAGATAATGACATGGTTTGTATTGGTGTAAAATGGGGAAAGTCAGAGGGATAATATCTAGGGTTATTGCTAGTTTGGAAGAGAAATAGAACTTCTTTGGTAGCCAGTTGAACATGGAAAACAAACAAACATGATTTAAAAAAAGAATCTGCAAGAAAAATCAGTTCAATATTTTCCCTTAGCAGAACAAAACAAATTAAAAAATCTCTTGAGTGTACCTTTCCCAAGATCCTCAGCTGTCATAGATTTCCCCTTTAAGTACTTATGCCATTCCCTCTTCCAAAACTACAGAAAATGGTGCAAGTGCTTTCCAGACACAGCCTGTGTGCTGGCTCACTGCGAAGCAAACAGGTTTGCTTTGACTGGCCAAATATTTGATTGCGCCGGTTGGTATTAGCTGCAGTGATTTCAACAAGGCTTCAAAGGACGATGACTACAGTCAACGGTGGCTCTGCCAAGTCCTGCTAGCCGAGGCTCTAGACCGACGTTTCAGGGCACGAGCTTTCTATACTGCTCTCGCTTTCCTGCTGGATTGCGGTTGCCCTGCGCAGCTTGGGTACAGACGAACTGCGCTGAAATGAATGGCAGAGCGCACCAGGTATCCAGCTGGGAGCCATTTCATGTTCAGTACAGGTTCACCTGCATGACTGCAGATGGTGAAATCAGTGGAAAATGGGTTTCCAGGCTTGTAAGAACTACCAGTACCTATCTGCATATGGGCACAAGCCACCTATAAACACGGGACAAAAGCTTTTAAATAATTGAACCACGAGTCTCTCAATTTCCTTTTAAAATATTACAAAGGTGTTATTAGTCCCCATTTATGTCTCTGCTTCTGCTGTAACATTGCCTGCAACGTCTGCCTAAGCATGCATTAACCCCTACTGTACAAACTTAATTTAAAAAATGTGAGGCTGCACGTTTAAGAGTCTCCCGGACGAATCCTCAAGTCTTGTTTCATCAGGGCATCACAATATGTACAAGAGCTCAAAGGATCCCTTTGTAATATTTATACCCTGCTACTCCTCCTTGCCCAAGGCTGCTGAAATTTTCATTCAAGGACGAGACAGTAAAAGCAAGCAGTTTTGTAAACTGGGAGAGTGTGCACAGAAAAAAAAAGGGGGGACCTTAGCTCATCTCACTTCTTGTTGGAGTTTCAGCATAGATGTATATACAACTCTTCTATTCTCAACAGGTTCTTGAACAAGAAACCTGTGAGAGAACAGTCAATCAGCCGTTCGCTCAGGCACTGTAATCTGCCTATAGACTGCCCTACGAGCAGCTGTAATTGTAAAAATCTCTCCTTTGAAACTCAGTGGATAACTCCCTTTGTTCTTCAAGTGCATCATGCATTATTCCGAGGTTCATGACAAATGTCTGCGAAGAAAAGATCTCCAGAAAGCCCTGTCACACTGACTATGCTCTGAAGAGCTCTTAAAGTATTCATACAATGCTGTAAAGCATTTCTGAGGCAGCCTTTACATATCTGTTAATTGAGGCCACCCATTTTGTTTCAAATATATTAACAGTTCCTCTGGTTTTTGGTGCAAGACTGCCTCTCATTTTCTTGTGCATTCATTACATATAGTCCCCCTCAAATGGAGGGGGGAATGGAAGGACATGGTATCGTTGCAGCTGTCTGTAACAAATCTGCATCAGTTAGCTCTACTTGTTGCAATTAAACTGGGTTGCTCCTAATAAACAAATAAGAATTTAAGACACTCCTCTGGTCATCACAGCCACAGGACCCAAATCCTCCTGTGAAAAGGGGAATATTTTCATCCCTCTTTTAGGGCTTGTAAGAAAAGAACTACATGGCTTGCCCAACATCACAGAAGAAATCTGCAAAAAAGCCTCGAAGAGTGTCTCAAATTTCGGATGGTCCCCCAAACACCTTTGCTTTTTAACATGCATGCAGAAAACAAATATAAAGGGAATAAACTAAGAAACTTTTTAGAACTTCTCCCTCTGGGAGTACCTTTGCAACAGCTGAGATGAGCTTGGTCTCCGCTGAGCTCACCGATACACACATCTCCTCTCAGTCAGGAGAGCTTCCTGCATTAGCAGCCGCAAAATCATCCCGACTCCTATTTTTCCTTCATTATGTGCTGAGTCGTCTCTGTCCTCAGCTAATTACTTTTGAGGCCACAGCAATCTGCGGCGGTGTGAACCCTCCTGCGGCGAAGCGGCAGGACAGAGGTCCGGTTTGTGGGACTGGGTCCCTTTTACTGTGAGAGCATCCAGACAGGCGCTGGGTTTAGAGCTGCAACATACAGTAATTCAGATAATAACTCTCAGGAAAGACACGGTGCCAGAAAAAATGAGTACCACTGGCAGAAAATAAAGTAATAAGCTAAAGAAGATGTTTCGCGGGTGATCTTTACGAGATGGGTAGTCTAGAGAAGCCCATTAAAGAGAACATGAGTGTCTGTCTGTACTAACATGCCTGAAATCTAGCTTTCCATCTCAGAGTCTTTTACTGGCTGGCAATTTGTTCAAAGTGCAGTCTAACCCTGCTGACCTCAGCTTGCCCTTTACAAGGAAAGCTGTGCTGGCTGTAACACCGGAATATCAGCCCCACCGGTCTCGCTTTGGTGCTGACCCCACTTGCTCTCTGCTCTTGGTCAGACAAGCCATCGCCGTTCTCGTTCACGCCGCTCACCCCAATTGCTCGAGTGCCGAGAGACTGTATTACAGCAATGGTCTCGGTCACCCACCGTGCTGTCGTTTTCCACGGGACAGGATCTTATGGCTTTTATAGCTTCATTTTGAGTACTTGGAAACTCCAGGCTGCTTTTCCTGTCAGTCAGTGCATTACTGGAGTTCGAAATCTCAGCTGGGGTAGTGCACAAACTCAGAGATGGTCCCTATTCCAAAAAGCTAAATAAATAAGACAGCTAAAGAGTGTGAAAAAGGATTCTCCTCACTTGATAGGACTCAAAGGGGGATGGAGAGGCTCAGGTGAAGTTGCAGTGAGCTGTGTGACAGAGCCAAGGGTAGAGCTCAGACCCCCACCGGTCTCGGTCAGTCAATTCACTGAAAACCCAGCGGAACAGGTAAAGTAAAACAATAGAGTTACTTGAGGAAGAGAAACCTCAAATGAGTGAGTTCACAGCGTTTCATTTAAATGGAAACATGGGCTGACCACCTAGCACCTGGCCAGCCCCAAAGGTTGGTGTAGGGAGGAACCAGAGGCAGAATTGCATTCTGAAAACAGCTCAGCAGCCCGGACCGCCTGTTTGAAGCAATCAATAAGGACCCTGAACTTCAGAGGAAATACGCTACATCGGATGAATCATGATTTTAATTTCTTCTAGGCTGAATCACAAAAGTTTCCAAATATTTCTTAACTCCAGTAAGGTCAAAAGCCTGGCACCAGCACTTGGAATCATGCCTCTGCTGAGAGCATCTCCCAGCGGCAGCTACACGGTGCGCAGCACTCACCAAAATCTGGCCCTTACCCCTCTGGCAGGTATTTCTGAAAATATAAGCACTTACTTCTGTGGGGCACATTTCAGGTAGTGTAAACTTGTGCAACTCCTGTGAAATCAATCAGGCTACTTAGACTTTCGTCAGCTGTACTCCCTCCCACACTTCTTCCCCACTTTCAGGAACAGACCTACATAATGACTGCCTATAAATGTAAATTAGCACTTAAACGCTAATTATTACTATATTTGATCGCCTATAAGCAGCTACAGTTATATTTGTGCTTCTTGATGTAAAGGAAAAAAAGAACATCATTTTAGGCACAGTTCTTCCTTGCTAAATTTATCAAAGACTTTAAATAAGCTAGGTTTCAGAGAGAATATTGGGAATAGGGAAAACTTGATAATTCCTCAGATATCTGAGATTTCTTTTGTCTTGATTAACTATTTCCATTTATGATATTTACCAGGGGGAAAAAAAAGTATGATGGTGATTCTCTAACGTATTAAACATATCCTCTGCCTTCAAAAAAAGCTGTGCTTCAGATCCACACTTAAAAGACTTCTCCTCCACAAAGTTTACCCATTCCAAGCAGGATCAGGACCCCCCCTTACCACTGGCTTTCTAAACTGAGTCATCTGTGAAATAAGAGGCAGTCCTTGCCCCACACAACATGCCATTTAATTATATACCCATAACACCCCCAAACCCGTCATGATTTGCGTTGTCTAGATGAAGCAATGAGGCCAAAAGAGACAGATTTACTCCCAGTCCTGAATTTACTCACTGACAAAGCCTGAAATTAAACAACTTCTGAGCTTCAATGAAGGGCCAGGAAAAAAATTCTTCTCCACAAACAACAGTTCATTATATGGCCAAGTTCTCTTTTTGGTATTTCACAGTTGGTATTTAGTGCTATACAAAAAGACTATGAAAAGAATTACTGATGGTTGCTTTCTCTTTCTCCCCTTCACCCTCTCCTGAAAAATCTAACTTAAATTTTTCATGGTCCATAAAATCTGTCTCAGTTGAACAAGTACATCTCCACCTAAGGAACCACCTCATGCACACTTTGCTGATAAAAACCGCATAGTTGATAACTGATTATATGCCAATCACAGTATCATGGTTTGCTGGCTTGCAGAAGTCAGGCATGTTTTTGAACCTTATTAGACATGATCCCCAGAACTATTTCTTTCAAAACAAATTTCAAGTGGTGGAATGCCTGCCTGCAAACTATGGAGAAGCATGCTAATTTCCATTTCAGAAAAAAAGAAAAAGATGAAATGATGCCCTGGTTGATTTTTCTGCTCATTCAGAAACATTACAAACACAGAAGAATGAAAAACAAAAATGGACAGAGAATATAGAGGAGGCTAGCATTAAATTGCGTCTTATCTGTGGGCATGAATAGACAGAAAAGGAATTTGGCCTCGTGGTGGAACACCGAATGAGAGCAACTTCAGCTCAGCGGGCTGTGCTGCAAAACCTGAAACAGGGCCAGGATGTTGCAGCAAAGTTTTCCAAACTAGAGTGGCAAACGAATCTCACAAGTGTTAGATAAGCCTTGGTCATACCCGTTTAGGTAAGTGAATCTCCTTGATTCTGTCCGAAGGTACCACATCAGAGGAGGAGGACGGTCTGAAGTTATTGGACGGTTAGTCACAAGAATTGGACTCAGAACCCGGACCCGGCATATTTTCTTAGGAACTCAGACATATCACTTAACAGACAGCTCATACCACTCAACCTTAAAAGCCTGACACAGCCAGCCAAATAACCACCCAGGCCCCCTGTGATTCCTTTACATTCGGGAAAAACACACATGCCCTTCGGAGCAGGAGAATAACTTGCTAAACCAAGTGCCTAAGAGCAATTCCCCATCTCTTAATGAGTGTAATAACCCCTTCTTCCGCCACATTGACCTCATTGTCCAAGTTGACAATTTCTTGGTGCAGGGATTTACTGCAGATTTCCATGGCTTTACTTCATGCAGAGCCAAGACTTCATGTGACTGTGGAGTCTTCTCCACCCTCTCCATGATCATGTGAATTTTTTTGGATTAGACTATTGAGGTCTTAGGCAAGAGTTAAGTTCTGCACCTTCTGCTCATATCTGAGCTAAAGATGATGCGTGCAGCAATTATTGACTGTAGAATTTCTTTTAAAATACGTTTATTAACGGCTGATCCTCATGTGAGTGCTAGGCACCTTTGTGCTAGTCTTTTCATGCTTGCATTCATTTAACCAGGGCCAGAGATTAATTTCCTTTGCATTATCATTGCAGTGGTGACCTGCAGTAAATGTTGAGTTATGGCTAAACTTATCACAAGATACTGTTGCTGTTCATCATATCTAGCAATAATTCTCATTTTTACTCAATACCTCAAAATGGAGAAGCAGCGAGATTCCTACAGTAAATCTTGCAAGATATTGTCTGTTAACATTTAATGCATGCCACCATGGTATAGTAAATAATTCCTTCTGTAAAACACCTAGAACTTATCCCATTTTATTATTTTGAACACTGGCAAAGGCACAAACAAAGGCCAACTTGTGTATTAAACAATATCTATGAGATCTTTAAAAAGTCATCATTATATCAAATTAGCATTCCCCATCTCACATGCATTAGCACTCTGTGACGTTCAGCTAGAAAATATGCGTTACTCAGCGTTGGATACGTAAGAATTGCCATACCAGTTCACACCAATAGTTTATGGTGATGTGTTTGGGTTTTTTTTATATCCCGTCAGGGGAAAAGAAGCTGCAAGAGGAAGCATGACTCAGCCTTTTGTGTAAGCTGTCAAGAGACAGAAAGCAGAAATAATTTGAAGAACGTGCTGGAACCACGGATTGTCCCTCCCGAGCAGGATGTCCTGGTCACGACACAAACTACTCCCAGTTCCTCCTGCTCCCTCACCCTGGTTCTGCCCCAGACACAGAATTTGGGAGTTCGGGTCTTTTCAAGCTGATAAGAGAAACGAACCCAGCATTTTCCATAATTCCTAGGCTGGAATATTACAGGATCATTAGTCCGTTCTCTTCGCCCTGGGACTGCCATTTTAAACATCTGCCTTTTTTAAGGGTCCCAGTGCTGCCCCGCTTCTGTTGTTTTCCTGGAACCCATCTTCCCTGTGTGGTGTGCATTCTGCCTTACGCAGTCGTCTTTACTGTCTAATGCTATATACTACAATGAGAATTTTTACAATCTGAAAGTCATAATTTTAATGACTTTACAGACCATAATAGGTATCATAACATATACCTTAAATGGCTGTTTTGGGGAGATATGGGTTCATTATTTTCACTTTAGAATCAAATCACCCCCTCCCAAATAAAACAATACAATTTTATTCAAGTGATTATTTGCTTCTAGGACAATTTTTCTGTAACATTTTCATGCACGCACTTTTTTAAAAACACATTTGTAGAGATTGACCAAATTATTTATACTGAGATATAACCTAGACAGAAAAGCTTACAAAACACTCTACAGGCTCTGATTCCTGGTCCAGTAGAAGTGACCGGTTCTGCCTCTGAGTGGCAATAAGAGAAGCTATTTAGGCAGAACATCCAAATCAAGCCTCTTCATTGGTCTGTTCCCCTCACATTTGCAGAGCATCCAGAACTGTTGTATCAAACAGCTCTTCTAGCACTCATTTATGTGCCCGCTGTCTATGAATTTGTGTAATCCCCATTTGAACCTCCAGTACTCTTTGCCTCTGCAACCTCCTGTGACAGCAAGTGCCAGAAAGTCACAGCCCTCAGGGTAAGGAACTATTAGCTGGTTTAAATCAATCTCCTAATTTTATATAGTGCTGAAGTTGCACCCTAAGTATTCAGATTTAATTTAAGACGACTCGCTGTGACCTCCATACGTAACTTGAGTTGTCTATAAAGAGCTAGGGCGTTAGCAGATTCAAGTGTTTACTTCAGCAAGTCAATTATGCTGCTTTCTTTTAATCATACCCAATAAGACAAACACCCTGCAAGGATTTAAAAAAATGAACCATTGCTTCTTCTATTATTTCAGACAGAAAACCAAAAACCACTGGGAAAGCATATGACCGGAGCTCGCATATGATGCAAACACAAACTGCAATCAAAGTGTGATTGGGAAGGCTTGAGGGAAAAATATCAGTATGAAAAAGGAGCATCAATACGGAATTCAATAACTGAAGTCACACAAAATGGCTATTTTACAAGTAAAGTAAGGCTACAAAAGGCAGGAGGGAAGAGCACGTGATGGAACCAAAACAAGCATCAAAACCACGCTCCAGCACATATTGATGATGTGCATCTTCCTTTTCTTTGGGCTTTTGCTCCTTTAAAAACAGAGGATATTTACTGTCCTAAACACATACAAAATGACTACGCTGTGTGCTACTTTTAGTCAAATTTCATCTTCTCAGTGTAGTACTCCAACAAGATACCATCCCATATTTGAACATATGCTTGCTTCATTAGCACTTACACTTGCATGGGAGAGAGATTGAATGCAATTTCCGTGAATATTGCAAAAGATGTACGCCAATATAGATGGAAATACTAATAGCCTGCAGTGACAAATCACTGTTTTATTTTAATCTCAGAGTTCTTTATGATAGATTGAAATAATCCATTTTTTCATGAAAGATACCCAGGCACATACAGATCTAATCATCATAATTGGTAATAATAATTTTGTTGGAAGAATGTGCTAAGATTGATCAATAAGAAATCCTCATGGCAGGTAGCATACAAACAAACTGGTAGCAGTAGCCAATTCCCATCTTAAAGAGCTTATGACCTAAGTATGAAAACATCGGTGACAGATCCAAAAGTAGAACCTAAAAATAGGAAAAAAAAGTCCCAAACTGGAGCCAGATGGACCCTGCCCAGTATCCTGCAGTGAGACTTCTGGAAAGGAATAAAAACCCCACAACACTGGCAACTTACAAAATGCTACTGCTTTCAAAGCTAGACATTTGGGAAGAGACATGACTTCCTGGGCTTAATATCATAAAGTCCACCAAGAGAACCCTGAGGCATCCAAAACCACAGCAAATTTATTAGTAATAAACCTCAATAGAGAAGTGCTCACAGTGTATATGGAGGAACTGGACTTTCCCAGGACAAGAGAAAACAGAAAAAAGAATGACTCTAGGCAACTGAAAAGGACACAGGTGGAAAGTTTTCCCAAGAAATTAGGCAGTTATCCAGATAAAACATCCACCTCAAAACAACCAAACCAGAAAAATTCAGTCAAGCTGAGACGAATTCAAGAGGTATCTCAGTGCCTGCAAACTTGTATTCCTTGCCAGAAAAAAAATCACAGGTGGACAACCTTCCGTAGCTCTAATTGAAAGTCAAAGGCTCCTGAAATTACTTACACATTTTTGCAAGCATTGCCTGAAGTGCTTTCTGTTTGCTTCTGATCCCATAATGCAACTTTCAGCCCTCACGCAAGCTTCCTAATCCTTTAGCAGTTATGGCTACAAGTTGCCAATATAATTTTATGTTTGATCCCCCTGCTCTCAAAATGTGCTGCTGTGCAACTCCAAATGAACTCTGTTAGCACTGACCATGAAATCACTTGCTGTGATTTGTTTGCATATATATTGAAAAATCAAGTGATGTTAGCTCAGATTTGTGAAGAAGGGGTGGGGGCAGAGAAAGGAAAAAAATCTCAGTTGCCTACAATCCATAAACTGAACCACCTGCTGCTTAACACTGCAGGGGCTCTTGTACTTTCTCCATACCTTGTATCTATTTATGGCTCACACAGCAATATCTAGTAAAACAAGGTTAACTTTGAGTTAATGCAGCGGCAAGTTTATTACAGGTATAAACACAATGGTCAGAGAATAGGTCAAAGAAAGGTAATGAATGGCATCATTGAATTTCACTCTAAACCCGTAAGAAACACACAAGAAGCTGATGCTCTTGTGCCTAACCCTTCCTTAAACAACATCCCTTCCATGCACAGGATGTTTTTACATACAAAGGGCCCAGACGACTGCTGGTGTAAATCGGCGTAGCTACACTGACTTGTATGGGACGATGCCAACCGAGGGTCTGGCACAAACATCGTGATATGAGGCCAGGAATGACAAACGCTAAGCAGAACAAAGGAATTCAATCCAGGGAAAAATGAGAAATCAGTATTCTTCATTATGAGCACTACTTGTCTCCACCAGCTGATTGTTCCAAAGTGATGGAGAATAAATTCTGGCCTCAGCAGATCTGCTGTATTGTAAATCCAGACTGATAACTCCACTGCACCCAGCAGTGTTTGTTTTATATTTAGCAGCGGTCCTAGCAAAGGACTGAAATGGTAGGACTCCGTCACAGTGCTACAGGCTGCGTTCCTCGCTAAGCTCTGGCTCTCAAAAGCACTTCCACAGTTTGTCCCCTCTGAGTCACTGGACCGCTCACGTGGGGAATAATCAGGAGGAGGAAGAGGAGGCAGGGAGAAGTTGCCAATACTGAATCAACGCAGCAGAACCGTCACGGCATCTTGTGCGTGCTACAGTGCTCTACATGGCATGTTTTTCAGCTGCCTTCTTTCGCTGTGCTCCATCTGATGCATGCCCTGCACCCAGAATTAAAAAGCACTGTAGCTGTGAAGGTTAATAATTGACAATGGACAGTAAAGAGTATCTTAGCCATCTAGTTGAAAGTCAATGATGCTAAACGCATAATTGTCCAGTACAGCTATATTTGTTTCAGGTATACTGCAGAACATTTTCTCATGCCCAAGATATTACTCTCCTGTGATCGCAGGAATATCTGAGCCAGATCAGCCTGCAAATGCTTCTTGAGGAAATTGGGTTTCTCCGCTCTATTAGGAGCATTTCATTTTTATGATTAAAATCAGAAAACAATGTTCTTCCCAGTAAAAGTGAAATGTGCAAAATACGACTTTCCTATAACTAGGTTTCCAAATACTTATCTAAAGTGCTCTGAAAAGGCATTAATAAATAAGGATGAAAAATGAAAACTGCATAGCTAACATGTTTCATAAACTGTATTTGCTGTGAGTTATGGACAACATGCTTTAGAGAAATAATAATAATAGTTTACACTTCTGTACAGCACCTTTCAGTCGAGAGACTTCCATAAATAAAATACGGAGCTTTAATCAGAAAGGAAGGCATCGATTTCTCCATTACACAAAATTAGGTAAATCAAGGCAAAGACTAATAACCAGCCAACAGTTAAAACCACAGCAGACAAATTTCTGCGTAGACCCTTATTGACTGAAGTACTTTGATATGTGCTCATGATCCACTCGAATCAAAGGGACATCAGGCTATAGCTAAAATTAAGCCTATACCTATGTAGTTGGAGTTTGTGTGTTTTGGAGACGTGGTGGTGTTGCACTGGGATGGGTTATTGTTTCACGGATAGACAGAGAAAAATATGAACGCATAGATGGAAGAATCAAGACTGTATCTCATTCCAGAAAGCATGCTATTTTGGAAGATCTTTCCAGCAAAACAAGGAAGCACTTCTGACAGATCCTAAAGATGTTTAGCCAACTGGTTCCTGCCATCATGATAGAAATTGGGTACCAAAATACTTGTGATGCTCTGGACCGAAATGATTTAACCAAACGTCATACAGGTAGGCTTGGGCTGTATGAAGTGCCCCAGGCACCACATTGCCAGCTGGATCTATCTCTGTTATCTCAGCTAACAGTCAAAATTTTGTGTGGTGGGTGAGTCATTGAGCACACTGTGGAGAAGAAAAACTACGTTTTCACTCTAGTGCATGAGCTCAGATCACACAATGGCAGAAAAAATATGCAGAAGACAAAGTACATACAGAGAATGTAATGCAACAGACAAATGGAAGTAACTGAGAGGCCTTTTCTTCAACGTAACCAAAAAACCCTAGGTTCGAAGGCTTTGCCTCTTGTAGATCATAAAAAGGGGGAGAGCAGCAGGCTTTTGCGCGTTACACAGGTCTAAAAATGTGCCACTTTGCTTGTGACAAAGGACAGCTGAGAAGAAAGGAGTACAGGTTGAATTTTGATTAAAAAAATATTAATAATGAAAGTACTTGAGGCAAAAAGGAAAAAAAAAAAAAAAGGAGGGAGGATTACTTGGCATACAGGGGTATGCAGGAAGCTCTGAAAGACCAGAATAATGTACCATCAAAACACAACCATTTTAAAAGAGTACCTTTTCTTCCCTGCTCAGGTTGTCGTCTTTTGTTCCATCTCATTTCAGTGACCATCAATACATCTGTCTGTTCCCTTCTCAGCTGGCTGTGGTTGACAGTAATCCAATTGGATATAAGCCCAGATGCATTTCTTTCTTTCTTCCTTCTTTGTAATCTGTATAAAAACCAAAATCCACAAAAGACTAGCATTACTTACAATTCAAAGCCAACCTCTAT
This sequence comes from Aquila chrysaetos chrysaetos, assembly GCF_900496995.4. Classification (NCBI taxonomy): domain Eukaryota; kingdom Metazoa; phylum Chordata; class Aves; order Accipitriformes; family Accipitridae; genus Aquila; species Aquila chrysaetos. The sequence goes on along the minus strand of NC_044016.1, from coordinate 40,218,076 downwards.
TTCAAACTAAGCCCCCGCCCTAGCAGCCAGAAAAAAAATCACAGGAAATTTATTAGAGAAATTAAGCTGATAAAAAGCATTTCCCTTCCCCTCAATGCCTGTACTCTTTTAGTGGTGCGGGGCAACCTGACTCTGATAATCTAATCCCCTAAATATAATACATAAAAGAGTTGTGAGCCATCTTTAACTGGCTGAGAACACCGAACCCTGCAGTAACAGGGTGGCCAACTTCACAATTTCACGCAGGGAATCACACAGAGCGGTTGAGGTTGGAAGGGCCCCATTGGAGATCGTCTGAGTCCAACCCCTTGCTCGAAGCAGGGCCAGCTACAGCAGGGTGCTCACGATCTTGTCCGGTTGGGCTTTGAATATCTCCAAGGATGGAGACTCCACGAAAGCTCTCTGGGCAACCTCTTCCAGAATTTGACCACCCACACAGTAAAAAACCCCAAAGTTTCTGTTGCCAGAAGTCACAAACTTCCAGTTGTCATCATGACGGGAATCTCCGTTTCCCAGCTGGCTAAGCATGGATTCTGCCTGCACTTCCTTCAGTACAGCTGGGGCTTTGGGCAAGTCTCGAAGTGCAAGGTCTCAAAGATCCCATCACTCTCTTTCCCATCATCTCAGATACAGCACAGCCTGCCGACTTCCTCCTGCACCTCCTTTACATGGCAAAACAGACCCTCCACCACCGCACAGCTCCTGCGGGCACGGAGATCATCCCTGCCCCATCCCAGCCTCAGCGCGGGACACCAGGCATTCCCCGCAGCCCAAGACCTGCACAGCTGTGTCCTCCCACAGCAGCTCATTCTGCACCGAGGTCTCTGATGACAAGGAATAGCTGCTCCAGACTGCGCCGGTGTCACCGCCGTTGCTGAGCACACGGGTGCTGTCCTCGGCGGAGTTCCCGGTCCCCTTCTGCGTGCCCTTCTCCACGAACCGTCGTGCAACGCGCTGTGACTTTCGGCTGCTTCGGTTGCACACAGCGCTGCGTTTGCTGCTGTAAGCTCGCGGAGCTGTGCTTACAGCAGGGCTCTCCCTCCTACCTGCTGGAAGGGCGCGTGACCCTCACAGTTGACCCTCAGTTTGATTAACTGTTTTTTGCAAACCTTTCTTCTTAGTATGACGTTTCTTTGTTGGAGAGAGGCAACTTCAATGGTGCGGTTTTAGAAAAGGACAAAGGACAAGGAAACGGATCAGAAACGGACCCCTGAGAGAAACTTTCTCAGTTGCTGTAGAATTTCAGCCCTGGTTGCAGACATTCTGAAGAGGTACTGAACTATCCGGGGGCAAAGGCCACCATGCTATTCTTGATTGCCTCCCGAGATCTCCTAAAATTCAGTAGCTGCCTTGCCGATTCAATATGGCCATGCTTTGGTGCCTAAGAAAGCATTATTGAGGATCCCACTCCTCCTTTTTCTTTTTAGATAAATGATAACATCTAAGTCTTCAGAGAAAAGGCTGAAAACATAATTTAAGTTTACCTTCAAGTCTCAAAACCCAGGACAAAATCGACATTTCTCTCCCCTGGCTCCCTTCTGTTTTAGCACACCCGATTCCAGATAAGTGAGTATTCAGAACCGATAATGCTGTTGGATGCTTTTCAGCTTTGGCTAACAGGGTTGACACATTCCTACTAGATTTTAGTAACAACTGGCCGTATCTGCACCTGCGGGGAACTCAGCAGGGGCCAAAGGCCGCACACGGAGGCAAGAAACAGCCCATGAGAAATGACCGGCCAGGCAGCACCTTCCAAATTTATTTGAGCATCTGCAGGCACCGCGGAGCAGTCTGCGCATCCTGCTGCAGACAGCAGCCTACGGAGCCAGCGTGCTGCGTAACACCTGCAGAGCCGTGGGGACCTGGTACACACAGGATCCCTGCCTTCTGGAATTGCTTGCATTTTGTCTTCCTCAGGTCTATGTCAGTCGGCACTAATGTGAATGCAGTAAGGGAATTGAAAATCTCTGGCTCTGACTTCTGTCAATTTTATCTACCCCGTTCGGGTATCTGCCTGCAGGACATTCCTCTGGCCTCACAAACACCAGTTAGCTGCACAAACTTCTTATATACACCTCCTCCTCTAGCATATGTATTACAAAATGCACTATTTTGTGCTCTTCAGAGCCAGCTAGCAGCTCTCCTTGTTACATAAGCCTGGGCGGAGAGATTGATATTTGTTGAATATCTTCCTCTTCACGAGCTTGAGTTGACCGGGGTTTCCAGTTCTTCCTTCTCTAATTCAGCCTCATTTGAATCTACCCTGAAACAAGGGAGGCTAGAAGGTCTCAGCAGGAATGTTTAAGATGACAAAATGGTCTTGGGTAAAAGAAAGAACTTGAGAAAACTTAGGAAACAGAAATTGAATCTCCGTTTCTTCCACAGATACCCTCTCATGACTTGAAAGCGAGCACACAATCTTTCTAGATGCTATATTCTCACTAGTGCAAGAGATGCAAGTAGTTACCCATCACCAGTTCATCAGTACTGCCTCCAACACAGGGTTTGGTCAGTGCTTGTTCCCAGGGTATCACAGCTCTAATAGTAGTAACAGAGCTCATTGCTAATGGCAAACAAACCAGGAAACACAACCATGAGGATTTCATAACCTAAACTTCAGCGGTCTTCACAGTAATGCCAGGACCCATAACCAGCAAGAAATTTCATTTCCCAATTTTCCAGTATCCTTTAGTAGCCGCTAATGCATACGGACTACTACCAACTACCAGAAACACAATAAGTAAGTCCCTTTGTATTCCACCTTGACCTTTATCTGCCTCTTGACAACATTTAAAAAAAGTATTTTAACCAGAGATGGTTAAAACCCAACCTCATTATTTATGAAGCAGGTATTTTCCCCTCTCCTGTTGCCTCCTTTGCGCCACTTAATCACCATGGTCATTAATTTGAAATAGCACTAATTGCCATCTTCTGGCCTTTCAAAGCACATCTCGCCCATCTTCACTGGCAAGACCTAAACACAGAAAAAACAGGGTTTGAGTCTTGTCAAAGCCAGAGAGGACGACAAGGGAGAATGTGCTAAGATACACCCAAGCTGGTGAAGAGGAGGTGTAAAAGACACCATCTGGATATCCCGCATCACAGGGTGGATTTGCGCAAAATTAGGATAGACAACGTTCAAGTGGTAACATTACTACCCTCCTTCAGGGCAGCCCCAGTTACTTTAAATTTAGCGCTTTAGTGAACCATTACAACGGCTATATCGGGTCAAAGAGTCCAAAGGGTCCATCCAGCCCTGTCTTAGCATGGCACGTTGGGACAGCGGTACGAGAAACCGCACATGAAGCAAAACGTACGCTCTCCTAGCCACCAGCTACAGGGCTCTCAAGGACTCCATTGCCCTATCTTCTCAGATATCCCACCTAATAAGCAGACACTCTGAAGCTCTTCTAAAGACCCCCGTGCATAAAAGAGCATTTGCTTTCACAATTTTGCTAATGTTCTGGAAATCTGCGTATTTCCAGGAGGCAACCTGAACCAAGAAAGTCTGCCGGCTACTTCTCTGTGGAGACAGACATGCTAAAATAAAGACACCACACAAAGTTAGAGGCCAATGTGAGGTAACAGGCTGGTAATGTCCCATCTCTGTTATTCAAGGATAATTGAGCCTAACATATTTCAAGACAAAAGCCCCTGCCCAAAGTCAGCTGGACTCTGGCTCATGCTAAACTAATAGAATTTAGGACAAAAAGGAATTATTAGCTCCCCTAGTGTGACATGCTGTGGAGTTGCTCAGTATTGAGGCCAAGCTAAATGAATCCATTCCCAGGCTCAGAAGGCAAACCAAAACTGAAACGGACTTTGAATGTTATCTTTGTGTTTGTGTAAAGTTTCTTCTTTTCATCTTTGGTCATTTCTTTGCGCCAATTAGTTCCAAATGAGGGAAGAGGTGGAAACTGCAGCATCTTCTGACAAAATCTGTCTTCTGTTAAATTTACAGCTCAGTTTTATACACCTAAAAAATTCTCACACTTCAAATAAGCCAAGGACAAACTTGAATATCTGAAATGAACCTCCAAACCTTTTGAATTTTCCCCAGCATATGCAAGGAAGGCAGCTGCCAATCTCAGTATACATCTAGTTAGACTGCTATTCAGAAATATATAGTAACTATTTTATAACAAAGTCTTGCTATGATTCAGTTTACGCTTGAGTTTCCATATTCTATGACTAAATATTGGTTACACAAGAAGAATTTTGGCCCGGTTTTTCCAACGCTGATCATGGCATCTATTTGCGCAATTAACTAATAGTGACACTGATTTGTCTTTCGTTTGTGCATCTCATCTGTTTAAACTGCTAAACATTAATTTGTAATACTGTTTGCAGAAGCTGGAGTGTGTTTGAAAAGTACCTAATCCTGCTTCCACTTACACTGGCGGAATCAATGAAGTTTTGCCACAGAAAAACCCATGCATGATGCCAGCTGGGCCATTTATCTTTGGGATGAGAGAGAAACTCCACATTTTTTGGTCTTAAGACCTCCTGTGGCACACAGGCACTCTAGGCGTACGTCTAAAACGTTGTGCTAAGCCCAAACACAAGGATGAATGATTGCTTTTTTCACAAAACAGCTCCCCGTGCCCCATGAGCTCCTACACTCCAGGGAAAGCTGTGTCTTCACGGCCTTAATTGGAGAAGTCCAGAGCTGAAGCTGCATTTGACTCCACAGGTGGCTGCATTGAACTAAAGCAGACCTGGGATCTCGTGAACACTTCCCTCTTCAAACACAAAACCACTGGTTTGTTGAACCACTACCAAACTGTATTTGCAAGCTGGAAACAGAACAGAAAAAGTAAAAATAAAGCAAGTTCAGCAGGCTTAGGGATCACAGCTTTGTTGCAAAGTTTTTCAAGTTAAATCCAAGCTTAGCTGAAGGAACGATGCGGCCTTTCTCCTTGTGTTTCTCTGCACAGGGCACGTCCACAAATAAACATTTAAGAAACGCAATCTTTCTCCCTCTCTCTCGCTTCCTACCACTGTGATTTACAAGGTGAAATTAAAAATACACACATCCCAGTGCTTGGGGTTTTACATCTTGGGTCACTGATTTATAAAAGCTGCCACTGAATTTTAAATGCTTCGTTTTGATTTAGAAATCATTGCTTGAAAGTTGCATTTATCTCAAATATTCAGCTGTATTGCACATCACTGAAAATCTGATTTACGGATTGCAAAATGTATGCAGACAGACTACAAAACATATTTATAGATCGCTCCCCCTAATAATGATATATGCAGCTCACCCACCCAAAAGATAGGCACATATTCATACACATGTGTAAATGCATATATGTGTATATATCTCACATATTTATGTTAAAACCTTCTCTCCCTAACCACATTTTTGATGGTAAGATCAGGTACCATGTCAACATATAATGAGAGGCTCTGTGATGCCTTCCTTCCACCCCCTCACCTTATCATTCCTGCTAACACATATAATATTCAGCTTTAAGCTCTATTTCCAGCTCCCCAGGTGCCTCTTTCTCCTGCTGCTGCTGTCAAAGGCAGAGAGGCTGGATCCCAGCACGAGAGACTGGAGTCAAAAGATTGCAAAACCAGGCAAAACTTGCAAAACAAGTAATTGGATCTTCATCCCATCTCTTTGGTGAGGGTGCGGGATTGCTTCTCTTGTCCTCTCTCCTCACCAAGCTTACCTCTCCCCGCTGGGCTAGAACGAGACTAGAGATTTAATGGAACCACGGGGGCATTGCTTTCCTTAAAATTGAAAGGAAAAGACCTGCTTTTCCTTCTGGACTCATAGCATGAACACTGGAAGAAAAGGAGGAAGGCCAAATCCTTCACAGGAAGATGGAAGGACATACAGAGGAGCACGTTTCACAACAGCTTCATTTTCTTTTCCCAATTCCATTTCTTTAAGAGCCAACAATTCCTGATTTTTCATATACAAAGCACATCATCTGCTAATGGCATCACACAATGCCTCATCACCCACTCATTTTTATTAAATAAGCCCAATGGTAGTAAGAAGTCGGGTCCTATTGTGTGAGAGGCTCTAAAAAGGTCTGGCCATACGGCAGCCTTTTCCACCAAATGTTCTCAATCTAAACCGTCACCTTTTGCAGGTAGTAGAGAGTGGGAAGCAATGAGATGGTTAAAAAATGCATAAAGTAGATATACACAATATTTTAGTCAGTCATTACCACTAATCACAGGTTTCCCCACCCACTTAGTTATTTTCAGCTTGAAGTGTATTACACTCTTGATGCTACTGGACAGGGGACATTGGCTGGCATTGCCCTGACAGAGAGCCAGGGGCTTATCCCTGCTTCGCATCACGGCCTCCACCAATTCAACACCACAAATCCACATACTCACACCTCCATTCATACTTGCCCCTGCATCCTCCTGCCCGATTGCTGCAGCCGAGACCAAATGCACAGAGTAGTTCGTTAGCAAAACCGCTCCTGAGGCAGTATCCCTGGTCCCCGGACAGGGTTAGCATCCCTTCTAACCGCTGCCTACAGACTTGTTCTGGGCAGTTGTGATTTTTCCACTCAGCAGCAGCTGAACTGATGTCCCTTGTCCACCTCCTGGGGATGTTCTAAGGCTTAATTGATTCCTACTGCGCGGTGCTTTGAGATCACCAGACAAAAGGCAGAGAGAGGTGTGAAAAGGGTATTTAGAGCATCTTGATGTTGGGCAAAGGACCAGAGCAAAAACAACCTAGGAAACCGTATTTTGCAGTTCACCCTTATGCTGGCTTCAACATGCAGGGGTTAACTTCACCCTGTGCTCGTGATTAAAAAATAGCTAGCCTAGTCATTCGCAATTATTTATAGGCTGAAGAGGTGGCATATATTGTGCTAGCAGCACTTTTCAAGCTGATTAAGCTTGCATTACAACTTCATGTACAGTGAGGTCTGCTGACAGCTGGTTGTTCTTACAGCTTAAGAATTATACTCTTATCAAATCACAGGCAGAACTGCATTAGATTTTCCTCCCTCCTTCCCCAAAGGCCACCAAGAACACCAGGTATCTGGGGTGGGATAGGAAAGAGAGGAAGATCCTCTTTAATCTGTGTCATATACTGGAACAGATCAGAAGTAGATCCATCACGAATCTACCTTACCCATCCGGCCTCATATTATTCAAGCTCCTCCCCGCTGTTAAAGGCTTTCCCTTGATCTGCTAAGCTAAGGAGGAGGTTTCGTTGTCCTTACTTCAGGGGTGTCACAGGGAAGCACAGCTTCACATCCGCAGTTAAATTCCTAAATAGTACGAGGGCTGTGATTTTAAGGATGAGTCAGCACGGCACAACGTGGTCTGTCCCCTAAAAAGGGAGGCATTTGTAGGATTGAAATTCGATTCATCCTTTCTACAGACTAAAGAGATGGGGCTTATCCATGGATAAGATGTGGTAGCTCTCAACGCTGTCTTTAACAGAGGTCTTATAGTTTACTCAGCATCTGAGAGCTGAAAACGCTGAAGAAGTCAGGCACCTTGGGAAAGCCTTTGAAAACCTGATGCCAAACCTCTCTGAATCCAAATCCAGAAGTTTGCATGGACCACACAACAATCCTGTCCTACTGATCCGTATCTTCTGTATTCTTTTCCACCAGAACTGAGCAAAACTGATGGAGTACATTGCAAATTCCCTTCTTGATATCGGTGTCAGTGACTGAAGAGATTGCAGGGCTATCAGAGAAGTGGAAGTGGTGTATCTCCCAGCCCTCGGAGTCCCTTCAGTGCTAAAAACTGTCCCAGAGGAGGAGATGCACACATGGAGGGAAGGAAGGTGAAAACAAACATTTGGGGCAGTTATTTGCTCAACTTTCTGTACAACAAATGCCCTATGCATAGTATGTTTAGAGAGCATTAATAGGTATTTATTCAGTCAGAAGGCAGGTTTATGAAGATACTCTATAAAATTACAATGTTGAGCAGAGATAAATAACAATAATAAGAATATAATATACGTGAATCCATTATCTGACTTAAATCAGAGTAATTAAAAGCTACATATTTCAGCTGCTGAAAGTGGTAATTCAAGTCATACTGCAACTTTACGGACACATTTCCATTAAGACCATCAGTTATGAGTAATATAATTTCCTCTTCACTGAGCATTGCTTACCTAATTTCACCTTTTCCTTAATAATACACATTACTTAATTCTCCAAACAGCTGTGTAATTTAACTAGGCGTGGTAAAAATCCACCGATTAGCCTGCCTGCAATTCTGAACATGCAAAGCAATATACAGAATATGATTCTTCAAAAAAGGTTTCAAATTTAGGACAGCAATGGGATTTGGGGCAATGGTCTAAAAGGTGCAATTACGATAATATGCTAGGAAGGCAAAAGATTAAGCTTTTTATTATTCTGCAACATTTTTTATATTTTATTGCCAATAATTACACAGGTTTCTTTTCTATTTTCATTGCCTCAACATCTCCCAGGTTAATTATGTTGTCAAGATCATGTCAAAAAGCCACTGCTAAAATTATGATTCTCATTACATGATGATCTAATCAATTTTGTGTGGTAATTTTGGTCCAACCTATTCTACCAACATACACATCCTGTACATGGAAAAATCTATTTCTCTGTCACACTATATTATACTGTTGTTCTTGTGCCACTACAGTTAAGAGCCTGTCAGCACTTCTGCTACAACCTTTTATATCCAAGGTTTATAATATAGACATTAAAAAAAAAAAAAAATCACTTCTGGCTGACATTTGACAGGCATTTTCATTATGGAGGCCAATTATATTTATTTGGAATTTTGGTTCCATTTGAATAGGGAGTCTCAAGTCTCACCTGTGTTATCCAAAGAGCTGTTGAAACTAGGGATAGAGGCAGGAACCAGGACCACAAATCTAAACCACTCTTGAAAAAGAAAATAAAAGCCTTGCTTGGTAGTTAGCTCTGCAGATCAGGGCAACACTGCCGCTACTCTGTCCATCACTTCACTAAGGGCTCAGCTCTACCAGCATCACAGAGCTGAACTACAGGGCATTAACCAAACACACAATTATTGGAGGATCTGCACCCCAGCAAATGGCAGATGATGAGATACAAACAACCCCTGAAAACATCCCGAACAAGTAGTTAAAATGACCATGTTCTGTGTGAAGCTCTTGGTCTTATTGTTGATAAAGATCAACAACTGTTTAAGTCTGTGTATACAGGATGTTACATAAATAGGGAATTACCAGTTCATAAGCCTTGTTCTGGGAGAGTAAACACTTCTGGTGTTCAGCCATAGCTGAAAACATGACATAAAAGCTCGGAAGCAAGTGGGAGAGCCTAGAGATGGCCAGCTCTAAGGAGAAAATGCAAAAGGAACTGTTCGTACTTTCTCATCGCCATGGTTAACTAGATACATTTCAGTCCTGCCTGCATGCCCACATCTTGTGTTTGCTTCCTACAAACATTTCGGTGGTTGGCTTTTCACTGCCAAAAATGTCTCGGGGAGGGGAATTTTAAAATGGCATATGTGAATATGCATAGCGGCAATGTTTTAAAACATATCCACACTGAAGTTTTTGCTCCAGAACAGCTTGCATGATCAGTAGTCAAAAATAATGCTGAGTGGTTTACCAGGCTTATCACAGAATGAATGACAGAGCTTGTGTCACAGACTTCCAGCTCCTAGAGTGAACAAGAAAGATGGAAATAACTAATCCACTAGAGAAAACTGAAATGTGCTCATGAAACGTAGCTGCTCCTAGCAGTAGTAAGGCTGAATTACATCCCTATGCAAAGGCCAAACGCGTTACTCCAGCCCCACCAAGATCCAAGCAGTGCAGAGAGCTCAGAAAATTGCACAGTGAATATGCTCCACTTCAAGTGAATTATTCAGCACAAAAATATTTTCCAAGATGTAATTACCTTGGCACACTTTGTTCAAAGAGGGATACAGGTGGAGAAGGTATTAAAATCCTAATCTCTTTGATCACAATGTGCTAGTCTCTCGCAATCCCTAAACAGCTTACACAACAATTTAAAACACATGTGATTTCAAAGTAGAATTCAATATATATACAAATAAGAAATCAGGCAGTACCATTAAAAAAGGTGGGTCAGATGCACTCGGAGCAGCCTAGCTCAAATGAGTTCAGCAGCAGTATCAAAGCATCTATTAGCTAGGGATCAGGCACAAGCAGTAGTGAGTTCTACTGCTGGCAAGGTACGGATTTTAAATGGGCTTTGCATCTAATAACACATCTGAACTCTCATATAAAAACAAAAGCATTCCCTCCTTGTACCACTCAGAATCATAAAAAAGCAGGTTTATTCAACACCTGCTCTGAATTCTTCCAAACTGCATATACATTTATTTAAAAAAATAGGAAAAAATGGTCATTGGAAAGCATGCAAAAATAATTTCCAGTTCATTTTTAAGTCGTGCGTATGCTGTGGGCTAAGAGCAGCAGAGGGATCCACGAGGACACTCGAGACGTCTACCCAGAGCAGCACGATGCTCTCCAGAGGCTCATTTACAGAAAGCCAGTTCACCCACCCTGGCAGTATGGACAAGCCCACACACTCTCTAAATGACTTGCCTAAAAGCCAGTTAAACGCCAGTCCTGCAAAAGGCTGAAATGTAGGGTCTCCAACGGGTCAGTAGCGGACAGAAATTTAAAGGTGGGGAGAAGACAGAGAAGATAAAGGACCAGGAGTCCCTCCCTTAGCACCACCAAATACATTCTGTGGTGCAGCCGCAGTCACGTAGCAAGGCAGCCCTGTCCCTCTTCCTCTCATCCCATCCCAAGCAGGGTTCATCTGCCTTTGGCTTGCATTTGTAAATGGTAGCAGTAGCTCTATTTCCCTTGCCCGGGACAACTACTGCCTCTTTCTCTAACACCTTGCCCCTTCTGTAGGGACTTAGGATGTCTTAGATTCTCTTCGAGGAGCTTGAGCTGACAAACAGACCAACTCCTGACCTCTTAAAAGCAAGAAACCAAACTTAACCTCTGCTGAGGTTTGACACATATGATAAATGTGCTTCATACAAACAAGCGACTGATATTTTTTTCTGCTTAGCCAATGCCTCTGTAATTTTTCAACTGATAGTCAATCATCAGTGAAGTGTAAATAGGTTGCTATGTGGATTGGCTAAGATACCTATTAATCAACCAGATTAAAAAGCTGATGGCAAATCTCCAATAATTATGCAGCATAATTAAAAGGCTGGGAAGCCTGATTTAGGGCTTATTAGCCCTCTAAGTCCTTCATTAGCCATATTAGTTTCCTGCATCAGATCCCAAAGGGAAAATATTACTCTTGCACTGTAAGTCACAAATATCTGACCAGTACACTCAAATATTACACTCACTCCTGAATTTTCCAACCTTTGGAATGTCAGTGTACAAACCCAAATGGTTTTGCCCTACACTTTTTAAGCAGAGACAATACCCACACATTTTATGTATGGCAAATGCCCTTTTTCATAGGGTAAACCAAAAAAGAAATCCATGATGAACAACCTATTTTATCCCAATGGATATACCCCTGTCCTCCTGATCTTTAAAATGAGTGAAAGATACTGATCTTGGTTAATGAAACATCTTGACATATATCTGGGTTTTTTTTCATCTTATGCATGTCTATATTTTTCAGGTATATTTACTCTTGGACCGTGGGAAAGAGAAGAGAGGGCAAATCAGTGACTCCCCCTTCACAAAGGCAACCAAAACCTCAAGTCGGCTACCATTACGCAGCCTTGCCACGTTTGTCCCTCTTTAATTAGCATTAGACTATCTCTTCAAATTTGCCACTAAAACTTAAGATGATGGAGGCAAACGTAGATGACAAGGGCTGAGTTCACACAAGCTGTCCAGTAAATCAGTCCACTTCCCTATGTGCAAGATCTACGAAAAAAAAGATAATTCCCCCCAAACTTAAATGGTCCAACGTGCTGAGGTCATGAGAATCCTGAAGACGTGAAAGCGATGTCAGGAAACTCTAGAGATCTCCGGGTGCTCCGTAGATGGGGAGAGAGTTTACCTGGGATCAAGACATAACACTTTCACACCGAGATCACCTAGCTGAGCTGAGTTTCTTCTCATCAGCGTGGGATTGTCCCCTCCCAACATTTGTGAGGCAGAGCTGTAAATTGTAGGACACAAATGCCAAACCAGAGAAGCTATTACTGCACAGACAGCATCTGGTACCTTTTGATGGGCTGCATAAGCAGATGCCATTGCACAAATGCCAGGGCTTCTCAAGTGGTTCACCCAGCGTGATATCAACTGGCTACCTTCCCATTATGCTACCAGCTGCCAATGATTCTTCTGGGCAACCTTCTCACCTTTGAGCAAGAATTGACATACAGCTCTGTAAAGCTAAGGAAGATATGTCATTTTTTTCCTTCAATAAAAATAGATGTCTTCTGGGTTAATAGGTACTGTGCTGTAGCTCAACATCTTCCAGTGTCACCTTTTCATTTTCTCTGCCGTCTTCCCCATCGCACTGGAATCCCAGCCCTCACCTATGATGGGAGCGCAACCAGACACTCAACAAGTCCCCCATAGGAACTTCTCATGCTGTAATTTTGGCTACCCATTCCCACACTACTGTCACATTGATTAAACAAGCACTGCAGAGCAGTACATAAGAGTCCCTTCCTGAACACAGGCACAAACAGGTCTATTCTTACCTTAGTTTCTCTCTTTCAAGTAAAAAACCCCATTGCTCCACAACTCTGCTGCTTCTTTCATCTCTAGACTGCATCTCATCTTTAGACTGTGGGTTGTCTTGGACAGGTATTGGCACAGTCCCTCTAGCATGGTTCTGCTCTTTAGTTCTTAATGAACTTTATTGCTATAATCTCGATCTTGTTTGCATTTGGTGAGAAAAAACTCATTTACATGATCAGATAGAGCACGCTTTCCTGACAGAACCAGTCAAAACAGGAGCTGCCACTCAGCTGAGGATAATCATGTAAGTCCACCCTTGCCATCTAAATCAGGGCAGGATCTACCCCACCCATCACCGTGGCGTCTAGGCTGCCATTCTCTGTTATGAAATAACTGCCCGTCCTCCAGCACACCTGTGAAACGAGAAGCTCCTCCTGTCTTCCTCCTTAACAGAGCTTTCCAAGCCTGATGAATTATTATTTTGGCTGGGCCGGCAATAAGCTAATCAGAGCTGCTTGTTTCTAAAAGCCTCCGAAGCAAAATCCAGATTGCTGCTTGTCTCTGTGGTGCTGAGGCACCACTCTCCCTAGCACTAAGGATGCTGCTTTTCTACAAAACAACATCCCTGCTGTAAAACGTGAAGGGATCTGTTAATTAAGTCAGATTGCCAGTGGCTCCTGGTGGGGAGGCAGCTGCACTGCATGTTCCAGTGTTTTAAAAGCATCCTGGTGTTCAAGAACATTGTCATTATTTTCTGTATAGCATCCTCCCGAACATCATTAAACACGCTGAAGCAACACATTTGCTTGTATATCACATCGCAGGTGATCAGGTTTCACTGGAAGACTACGACTGCGTTATCGTGTCTACTTTGCACGCATCCTTCCCTTCCACCCTTCCATGTGGGAAGAGATGGTCCTGGTTTTAAAGAGCTTACAGCCTAAATGCATGAAAAGAGGAGATAAGGGCTAAAACCAATCAACAGACAGTTGGGGTGAGAAGAACAAGGTAACAACAATTATTTTCAGTGTTTCAAGCAGGCAGAGCCGGCCAGCTGCTTCGTCATCACTTGCACTTAGATTCTCACTACAGCTTCATCCCCTTTACTGATGCATGAAAAGGTCAACCCAGAAAAAGGCCCAGAAGCCCCCGGTTCCACCTGTAGAAGAATTGTTGACCCTGTCATCATGGAAAATAGCCATAGACTGTGTGAAGAAAAAGATGTCACAATTCTGGCCAAGCTTTAGGGTTTTGTGAGGAGAGTCAGGGATTGCAATACCACACCGATGCTAAGCAGCGAAACCCAAAGGGCTCTAATTCCGCTACTCATCCTCTGGCTGAGCAAGCACAGCTATGCTGCATCTAGAGCGTACCGGCACCTCACCCAGACTTGTTCAAAGCCAGTGTGGTAGGCAACGAGGAGCTAAGAGCTCGGATAACGACCTCGTCTCCTGTGTGAGGTCTGCTGCTGCGCACGGGCGGCTATCGGTATCCCGGTTGGGTAGTTCAAAGCCAGCTCGGGCAGCCCTACGCAAGCTACGCTCACCGCTGTGGGGCCAAAGTCTTCCTCACCCACCTGCGGACTGCAGACGTGAGAACGCTGAACCAGGCACCATCACAGCGCTGTCAGGAGAGAGCAGAAGGAAGAAGGTGGCGTGGGTTTTTGGATCGCTGCAAGGGGTCTTTGCAGAGAGGACAAAAGCATTTATGGAGAAATTGGGCTGCTGAGAAAGGCCGGCACGTGGGTTGGGAAGGGCGTGGGTGAATGACTGGGCAGAGCATAAGAGGTGACAGCGCAAGCAGGACCAAGCTGTGAAGACCTTTTAAATAAGGACAAGCAGTTCCCTCCGCAGGGTATCCACAGTCCAGAGCGGAAGCCTGATCATTCTGTTCTGACCGTTTTAGGTCGGTAAGGGCAAGATGCATCTGCTCAGCTGTTGAAAAGAGAAAAACCAGGTTCACTGGATGTCTCCCTGATCGCAGAGATACCAGCAGACCTCTTGGAGCACCTCATTAGGATCCAGTGCTTTCAGTTTGTCTGAGGAAACTGACACCAGGGCACAGGCAATTCCAGTTTTATCTTAGCAAAATTGCCTCGATTTTAAAATTATGCATATCTATGATGGGAATAAATACATCTCATTCAGCTTCTAGTCAACAGAGGAAAAACCACATATGTGAGTTAACCCCCCCATGTACTAACAGCGCATCTTAATAAATCCTCATCTAACTAAGCCCTTTAAAGCTTTAAGCTGACAATCACCTATATAAACTGAAAATCCCAAGTATGATTTGATTCTTACACAGACACGCTTTCTCGGTATCGGCAACACAACTTTGGAGAATCTGCAACGTAATGAAAGCTTTAGGGCTAGGAGCACCCTTCCATACGCTCGAACACCTTCCTTTCTCTGGAACCAAGAAGAGGAGCACATGGAGATAACAGAGCTTCTCACTTCGGTGGTTCAAGTGCCAAGATCCTACCACACAGAGCCTCATTTTTGTTCTGTTCCCAAAATACTAAGAAGGCATAAAAATAAATTAAATAGCCCTTGTGGAACACCAGTGCCGAGGGGGCAGAGACAACGGCAGTCTCTGCTATTCCGAATCCCGTGATGTATTAAGCAGGCCAAATAGCTGAAGGGAGTTCTATACGATGCAGTTAGATCAGCGCTCCTCTTCTGATGCCATTCACTAGGAAGTAAGAGCTTAATCAGTAGGGTCAGAGTGAATGAGATGTGGAATCTGAAAGTCACCTTCTCCTACCACCAAACAATAGGGACCCCTCTAGCTAAAGAGAGGACAACGCAGGGAAAGCTTTTTCTGCTGGTCTGTACTGGACCTATTCTAGGCAGAGCACCTGGGTTTTCAGTTAATAAAGCGGGGCCAAGAGATAACTGCTACTATTACAAATAATTGCCAGGAAAAAAAATGCATTAGGGTAAGAAAATACAGAGCACATAAAAGCTCTCATTAACATTCTTTATACGTGCTTATCATGATTTTTATACAGGGTTAAATATATTTTCTGGTGACTAACACTGCAAGGCTGAGGATTAAAAAGGATAATGTACAATGTGATTTATGAAGTTTTAATGGAAAATCCCCATGGGTTGTGTATAAATCTTATTTATAGCTTTAAAAGTATGTAATATACTTATTGTATATTTTAAAAACTGTGGGAGTGCAGTCCCTGTCATAGTTAATCCATTAAAAAAAGCAACTCCTAGGGGGCTCCCAGGGATAAAGCATTTGATATTTTAGAGACTATCAGTGTGTTCAGCGTGAAATGTCCAATATGATTTAGTTAGTGGGGGAGAAAAGGGGAATAAAAGAACCCAAACTGTCTTGAAGGAAGGAACAAAATGGCTGTTTTAGAAGTAAGCTCAAACCATTTGGATAAAGGTGATGAGTGTGCAGGGGAATTAAATAACTCGCTGTGGGCTCTGTCCTGATGCTTCTGCTAGCTAATCTCTGCTGGAAGCCTGAACTTTGAGCTCCATCTTTGTTTTAAGATTAGAAGAGCCACTACAGGGCCTTGCATCTTAGTTGTCAAATGATGCACATTCTCCTAGATTAAGTTAATCATATTAAATTGAACCCACGGAATCCAGTAGCTATATTTGGGGAGGGAAGGCATGGTATTGCCTATCTGTTTTTGTTAAGTTGCTTCCTCTTATCTTTGTGAAAGTCTTTTTTTTCTTTTTCCTAAAGGTTATGGAATCAATTTTACATCAATTCAGGATATTAGCTCATGGGCTCTGGGCTTTAGACTTAAAGGGGGGGGGGGGGGGGTGGGGGGGGATGAAAGAGAGTCTGAAAAAAAATTTTGTTGCCACCAATGTAGATAAGCCACTAAGAAATTTTCTGTTTCAGACCATGCAGGTTTGTTCTTTTCAGTGGTGAATGTTCATCCTTTGGGCATCAGCCCAAAATAGCCATATAGCTCCTAATGAAGAAGTAAGATTATCTTGCGAGATAAAATCAGGCTTTATGAAAGATCCTGACATATACTGTGTTAGGCTGTTGTTTGGTTATCTTTAATAATAGGAAAAAATCCTAGGGTCTGGCCAGGGAAACAAAAATCCCTAATCTCATCTAAGTTAGGTACAGAGGATTGAATAAGGGTGTCTGAAAGTTAATTTTGCTTTCTTGTATTTCTTGCAGTTTCTTAGAAGGATGTTGATATATGGGAATTCCTAGACTAGACAATCAGAGCCAATGATTCATTTCCAACGTGCCAAAATGAGCTAGCATGGTACTTTGGATGAGAATATTGCATGAAATAAGATTTTTTTAATGATGTTTCTGAGAAATGATGATTCTTCTCTCCTAACACACTCCACTCAGATTTATTCTAATTATGTCATGTTGCTCAATGTTATTGCTGGTGCCTTAATAACAATGTGAGGTGTTCAGACATATTTCAGCCTACCCAGGGAATAAAAGGTAAGCATGTGCTAGACACCTTTTGGAAGCCGCTAGACATGATCATTCAGGGAATATATTGCTGTTTCTTACATTTTACATCCAGGTCAACTGCTGATTTTCTACTTCAACAAGGCGACATGAGGATACAAAGCAGGATTCACTGCTGTGGAAATCAGAAAGACAATAAGGAGCACCCTCACGAAACTGGATGTTTTTCATGCAATTGTAATAAATCTGCCTTTCAATGGAGCATAGACATTGCAGGAAAGGCCATCCCCCCCAGGCCAAGCACACCCACACAGAAAGAGACAGTCCCCACTTGAATTAACCTACAAGCTAAATCAACTGAGTAAATAAAGGAAACGTTAACATCATGAATTACAGAAGGAACACAAGTCTTCCCAGCCTTGCAGTGCTGCATCTTATCAGTGCATCACACTTTTGTTTCCCAAGGTAAGACTATGATCCAAATCTGCCTTCTCCCTTTCAAGTTCACACATAGAGATATATCTCATCTCTTTTATGCACAGGTCCCTGTGAAAAAAAACCTAGCAATGCTGGAGCATCAGAAGGAGTTCCCATCTCCAGTAAATGTACTGGAATCCTCTAGGCTTGTCTAGTGCAGTCCTCACCTTCTTCCTTGGGGGAATAAATCAGGGCCCCACAGAACGATGGAGGGAATGGCTATAGAGTTATTCCCTCTCAGAAGAAATCGTCCAGATCTTTCTACATCATCCCTTTCCATGGTGTCTTCATTGCCGCTGTTTTTAACCTTGATAAATTGGCACATGCAGCCTGTTTCTTCTTCCTGCAGTAAATTACCTGCTTCAGCGATGGTGCCACATACCAGCTGCACTCAACATATGGCACGCAGAGGACTGCCAGCGAGGCCCATTATGTCCTGATGTTCGGTTCATTTGAAAAGATGTCGTGCAGCGTGAGCCTAGGCAGAACTGCCACTCCCTCCGAGCTGTGATCGCTGGAGAAGGGTTTCGCATCATGGATACTTCAGGCATCTAATTCAGGTGAAACTCAGTGGATTCGGGCAACGAACCTTAGCGCCCTTTATGGGGGAAGAAGGTGATACTGCTAAAGGAACGAGTCAGAGCGTTTGGGATAGATCTAAAGTAGTTGAAATGGGTCTTGCCCCCGTTTCCACAGCTTGGGGCACTTTGGGGCTGGAGAAGAAGGGTACACCAAGCCCTTTGCTACCAAAAGAGAAGGGACTAACCAGCACTTGCACGGCAGCAGAGAAGCAGCAGGGAGAAATAGCAAGTGTCAACACACAGAATTTCCTTCACCGCCTACGAAAACCCCTCATGAAAGGGATCCTTCAGGCCGCCACACAGAGACACAAAATCGAGCAAATTGCCGTTAGATGCCATGCATGTTTCCGCAGCAGAAAGGCAGAGCAGCAAATGCAGAAGCAACGCGCTGGTACAATAACCGACAACATTTTATCAACCTGGCCCAAAAGGTTCTAGGGGACTTCAAGATGTGCTAATTTATTGGAAAGCCAAATCATCACCTATGAAATATTTACACTTCTGACAGCCTTATAATCTGAAATTCAGAAAGAGAGATCTCATCAGCATTTTTCAGAATGGGAAAGACAGCTGAGAAATTAAAGTCGGGTGATAAAGTTTTACCAGATAATTGCAAAAAAGCAAGCTTGAAAACAGCCCAGCTAAAGATACATTACCCAACAAAATGGTCTCTTGCTGTTATCAGAATAATCCTTAGGGGCATCTTCAGTCCTATAGAATTTAATAGGAATGAAGCCCAATAGGATTTTGTAGGAAGTGCATTAAAAGTCTGTATTTGTTATAGAAAATGATAACCTTTCCATAGGGTTTTAGAAGCTCTCCAGCAGAATTATATAGCACAGCCAACATTTTCTATTACACTTTATAGGATGATTTAAAGTCTTTTTTTTTTAATGCCAATGCTACAGATATTGAAAGATCACTACTGTTTATCTTAGAAAGGAGGAAAATACCTAGTAACAGAGGAAAAGTATGATGAAATAAACCCTAGAGAAAATGGAATGAAAATTCCTATACATCCCCTTAATAAAGTATTAGGACAAAAATAGTTTCTTTCAACATCATATTCAGGTATCATGAAAAACAAGAGCTCAACTAATTTCAGAAAAATGAGTCAGAATAGAGAACATCTGGAGTTACAGGATGAAGGTTACAAAACATTAACACTGGGTGTCTTTCAAAGGGGGTAGAAACCACCACGTATCCTATGTCTAATCTATTGACTAAGGAAATCAAACAGCTCATAGTGGCTTCTAGCATCATAAAAACCCACTAGTTTCTTGTTCTTTCTTTTAAATCAGATGCCACCAACCAATGCCAACAACAGACTGAATCTTCTCTCTCCCCTCTCTTTAGGATGAGACCTGGGAAGGGAGCTGTTTGAGGAGGGATGGCTATAAAGAGGAACCCAGATTTTGGAGACTTTGGTAACACCCATGGGTGTTCCCAGGTTTGGACTTTGGGGGGCACAATCTAAACAAATATTTAGTCATGAATCAATTTAACAAAATTGGGCAGGAAATGGCATCGGCAGCCACTCCCCACAATCAAATATGAAATTAATAAGCAGAAGTTGGTACTTTATATTAGGAGGAAGCAAGTGTCTGGCTCTTTCCGAATCTCATTTCTTCTAAGTTACTTTACAGCTGTCTCAAACTGGAGACAAATGAGAGGCAAAGACCTCTCTATTTTGCCAAAGGAATATAAAGGTGCTATTTCAGAAAATGAGAATCGGAGCCCATAATTTCTCACTGCCAGCTCAGAGATGAATCTGGTGTAAATCAGCACCCATCCAAATCAAAGGACTGACACCGTTTAACAGCAGTTCAAGATTTTGTCCTTAGTATTTAAAAGGCAGGTCCGTGATCCCAGCAAGTTCTCAGGCGTACAGGTTTCACACACAAATGTGCCACGACATACCTCAAATACAGTTGAACTGAGAGGGTTAAAACCTGCCAGAGTCTAAAACATTTGCATGAATTAAAAACCAGTGCCAAAATCCCCCTTTCATACTGGTATACTGCTAGTACATCATTAGCTCTGGGGGAGTTGTTTCTGATTTGTAGCAGAGAATGGGAGAAGTGAGACCTATTTGTCATTCTGTTGGAAAGTCTCTCCTACAATAAAGAAATCTTCTTAGCCCTTTGCTTTTCTATTGAGTTTTCAAAAGCAGAAAATCTAGAAAAGCCTTACACTCACAACTGAGATTTTTTTCCTTTGGTACGCAGTGTCTCTCACATGGCTGCCAATGCAGAGGTTATATGAAAAGCAGCAGCAAATTAGGTTAGAGGATTAAGGAACAGCAAGCTTTCAGAGGTCTGCTGTGCATCTGATTTCTCCTCGCTTTTCACCTCAGGTAGAGGTTTTATGTACTTGTGTAAAACCGGTGCACAACCTTGTGAAAGCGGAGGAGAATCAAGTTGGCAGTTTGTGGTTAATATTACTCCAGCATCAATGGCAGAAATGGTATGAAGGGGGAGCCCCCCCATCCCTCCAGTTTCCTCCTATTCGCAAGATTTAGGCAGGCAGAAGAGGGAAAAAGCTTGCTTAAACTCTCCATAAAGTCTGGGAATTTGCTCCATAAAAATAAGATCCTGCTTTATTGTAGCACTGACTGCACCCAAGCAAACCTGAAGACCAAACCAAGTCTCTTTCTGTACGTGCAGTTATCTGCAGTCTGTAAATCTCAGTTCAGGCTGCCCCTGCGCTCTCTCCAGGTCCTCACCTCCGATGGAGCTGAACTTTGAGGCTAAAGGGTATGGGTGTGCGTCTCTGTGCAAGCTCAGGAATTATTGCAATTACAACCAGTACGAAAACATTTGAAAGTCAAAACAACTACAGAAGCAAATTAAGACTGCTTAATTATGAATTAGGGCGTCAACACAGAAGTTCAATGTAATTTGACTTTGGTCGAGATAAACCAGGTCAACTTAAATTCACACTTTCCTGCGTGTGCCACACAAATAAACCCATTGACTAATTGAGCTATCAAAGAGGTGACTTTCTAATAGCAGGTTTATTAAAGGGTGCCACTTCAAATCTCACGAGATCAGCTATTTGTGGATAGACACTGCAAGTAGGAAGGGCAGTTTTCTTTAGCTGCTAGTTCATGAGATGCGAGCTGAGCTCATGAGCAAGCTGCACTTGCTCAATCCCAGTGGATCGAGAGTCCCGATTCATTTCACTGTGTTATTCTTTCCCTTTGGTGATACTTTGTGAAGTCCAACAGAGCTCTTCCTACTGTAAGGCACGGAAAAACATCAGGATGAAACGGATACAAGAATCTAGCTGGAATGCTGATCTCATTTCAGTGGAGAGACGGTAATGGGGGGCTGGATGCTTACCAAACCTGAATGGTCCCCTTAGATGAGCAAACCTGAATTCACTTAGACCAGCTGAGAATCCAACCTGAGTGTGAGGTGTAGAGGTGAAATCTAAATGAACCACTCAGAAAATGTTCCCTTACCAGCTGATTGTGCCAGCTGCCTACTTCCTCTAGCTGCGATAAATTCCTTGTCATCGTCCAACATGTGCAGCCAAAAGCTGGTAACTCTGAGTTCTTATTAATGGCAGCTGTAGAACTGGGTCACCTCTGCAGAGCACAAGCGTTTCTTACCGTGAACAAGTTCTAAACCAGTAAGGAAAGGGGACTTTCAGCCTTGAAAGGAAAAAGGTTAATAGATACAGAAGTACCAGCTACTCAGCTGTCTCCCCAACACAGCTTAATAGTTAACTGGACACGGGCTGCGAACTGCAAAGCTTGAAGGAACTACTTTAGAAAGAGTTAGAGACATCCGCATGTACAGAAGGGTTGGGACTGAAATGTGTGTGTTTGTGCATTTAGGTAGCAGTAAGATTTTCATTGACTCTTGAGAAAATACATCCCAATAGTCTGTACCAGATGTCTTCCAATCTGCACAGACAACCCCTACTGCCATTTCGTTTTGGATGGGGTGCAAAACTAGCCGTCTGAGCACTTGTGATCATTAAGAGATCTGATGGCATTTAACAGCCCCAGAATCCTTGCCAGACTCCAATTTGCTTTATCACCTCCTGCCTAACTAGAATCTTTTCATGTAAAATCAGTGTATGGTTTTTGACACGAAGCCAAGTAAAACCCTAACTGCAAAGTTTTGCAGACTCTGGACCGTTCTCAGAAAAATACAATGAACTGATACCAGGAAAATCCCAGTCTCCAACAGCATATTAAAAAAAAAATAAAAAAATACAAACAAGGCAGACAGCTAAGGAAGAGAAGAGCTATTTCTCTCCAGAATCAGTGAAAGAGAGACTGAGATAAAGAGATTCTGGTACATTTATCAAGGCTACAAAATCCGTGGTAGGCATCAGAAATGGACCCAGATGTTCAGAGTCCGTCGCCTTAGCCACAAAGCTGACCACCTGCAATTAATGTTATAAACACGAAAAATAATTCAGTACCCATAAGGTCAGTCCAGATTATCCTGATCTTGGGGACAACCTCAACAGGACAACATCCTTGTACAAGCTGCCTCCACGGCAAGAGTCCTCCAGATGGAATTTCCTAATGCTGACCCAGTTCAGCAGCCTGCTCTGATACAAGCCCTCAAAAGCCTCCGCGGAGCTGGGCTTTACCCTGTCATGTATCTGCGCAGCACGGATGCTCACGTTAGCTCTGAGCCGAGCGTGATCCACAGGCAAGCACGGCATAGCTGAGTCAGCATAGCGTGGCAACCAGCCTAATTACCCATGTTAAGAAGATAATTATCCCAGGCAAAGTACCATAATGATGCTGCTTCTGGGACTCAAGCTAGTATCTCTGTGTAGACAAAGCAGTTTGCTGAGATCGGTAATACCATTTTGCGTCGGGCCATACAAGCGCTCTTTGTGCCCCGCTGAAAGGGGAGGAGAAGGTGGGGGACTGCACTTCCATTCCCCTCTCCTCTCACCACGGCGTTTGAAAGATGAACGTGCTAGGAAAGGAGACAGGCACTAAAGTTCAAGCAAGTTCTTCAGCCACATAGAGCTCCTGGATTTCAAAAATGCCGTCTGCCTCTCAGTGACTGGCAGTCTGGGTTTCCGTTCATGGCTGGTTCCCAAGTGAAACTAAGTCGAACAGCAGCTTTAAAAAAGAAAACAGCGACAGCATGCCTCTTTATCTCTGCATTAGTTAATGTTCCAGAACCTGCAGAGAGACCTGTGGCTGTGTGTCTGCATCCATTAACTTTTGCTTTATCGTTTCTTTTTTCTCATTACGACTTTCATTCTTCTGAAATTTCAATCGAAGGCTTTTTAGATTTTTTTAAGCAGATCAGTAACTTATGGCAACAATCACACACAAGAATTTATCGAGAGGAATAAAGTGTTTTGGAAGGAGAATATGTGGGAGTGGAGAGGAGAATGAAAACGATGATGCTTTGTGGGCAGCTTTTATCTAAGAAAGGAAAGTGGGTCATGGTGGCAATGTACGTAGTGAAACTCAGCAGCGGTGAGAGTTCAAGACTCATGTTAATGAGGCATCCCTGATAAGTCCAGGAGGAAATGTGGTAGCAGAACCTCACTGTTAAACTGTCAAAAACACAGCTTGAAAGCAAGCACACAAGTCAATGATCCTAGATATGATAACAACAACAGTCTTGCACGTAGTGGTTTACATCAACAGAACACAACGCTCTTACAAATGGAGGCAAGTACCTCTCCTGTCAATTTAAAATGGGGAAACTGAGGCAGAGGAGTGAAGGCAGAAGGTCACTTAGCAGGTTAGTGACAGAGACAGCAACAGCACGTGGATCTCTTGGGTCCTTCTGCTCCGGTCATTACATGAAGTTGTTTGCCAAATATGAAACAAATTGACTACAGTCTAGGCATGGGGTTTTGTTGCATCTTTCAAGTGATGGATAAACCACAACTGTAGTAATTTCTCCAAATACTCGCTTGTAAGAGTTTGTACCTGATTTCTAGCATGAGATGGGATTTTATTCCTAGACAACTTCCAGCTATCAAAAATTGTTATTTCATTATCTCTCAGAATAAGAAACCCTTCATAATCACCTAACTTCTCCCTGTGGGGATAGACTGTGATCAGGTTTCCTTTAGCAGTATTTTGATTAACTTAATAAACTGAACTCCTTAATACTTTTGTTGCAAGGGGTATTTCCACCCCTTTTCTCTCAACCTGATCTTCAGAAACAGTGATATCCCTGAGGAATAAAAGCCTGTTTTGCTTTCAATCATGGAAGGCTGATGACAAAGGAAAACCTGTTACTATTAGTGTTGCACATTTTATCTGGAGTAAGAGAGAAACACAAAACCCACAGCTGCCAGTAGAAAAAGATGATTTTCAAAAATGTGCTGCTCTGTAAAAAAACCAATCAAACAAATATTTTGTTAGCAGGGGAATTTTGTTCTACAAAATACTGGCTTCTCTATATATGATCAAGATGCCATAAATTCAGTTCCCAAAGTTATCATACAATCCTCAAATGCCTTTGAAGTGGCAGTACCAGGAGCATCTCACCGGTAACAACAGAAAGTAATGAATTTGCAGTGCCTACCGAAACACCAAAGGTGTAAAAGCCAGTGGTGCAAAGGAGAGCGCCAAATGCTGACGTAAAATGTTTTTCCTCGCAGACCTCAAAAGCAAAGTTTGCTAGGGATATGTGTCGCCTTTGTGCCTTTTTTTTTTTTGTGTCAACAAATGTACATTTCCTTGACTTTCGGTGTCATCCTGGCTCCTAAATCATTTTAATAATGGAATGCAGCCTAGAGACCTCCAAGGTTTGTTTGGGGTTTTTTTGATCCATACACAGCAGCTAATCCCAGAGCTGCTAATTCACAGTTTATCCAATGACAGTGGACTGATTCTGCATAGTCTCAGCAGTAATCTCTCTTGCTATCACTGCGACTGGAAAGAGGATAGGAATTACTAGAAATCATAACATTCAAATTCAAGTTTGCTACCTGCTAATGATATGCACATAACTGGAATCAGAGAGACTTCTCATTCTACCTAGACTAGTTTTCAGTTTTGCCTCAACATTATCTCCCCCTCTTTGGAGGAGTGAGTTTCTCATGACGTGTCCTACTTGACATTTTAGATTTTTTTTTTTTTTTTTTTTTTTTTTTTTCTCCTTCTTGGGTTTAGCATTTTGTTTCCTTTAGCTGACTTGGTGAACCACTCAGACTGCACTGGGTTGTATTCTCACTTGATTCACAAGTCACTTAAGCAATACAGGCTCATGAGTAGAGCCAAGAAATCTGGGAAATTTTTAATCCAGAAAGAAAAGGCATATAGACGTAAAAAGAAAAAAAAGCACAGTAGGAATTTTACGTCGCTAGAAAGATATCAAACTAAATGAGGAATTACTAGCATTATTATTGCATTAATAGAGTCTCCTATGAGGCCTGCTGGGCTAAGAGGTCTAGAAACAAGAGAGACTCCTTGTTTCAAAACAACTTTCAGTCTAAGGGTATATGATTTTCAGCAATACCCAAGCTAGTAACCGGTGCAAGAATCCATCCTCTCTTCCCTCAAGATTAATGCTAACTGTGGGAAGATCTCAGGTTTCTTTCGCTAGGCAATTTAAAAATATTTATCTAGTTGCAAGCTGCTAATGTCAGTGGTTCAGAGAAACCATATGGCTTACACCTCTTCTATAACATTTTTCTCCTGTAATACAGGACGGGTCTTTTCAGTTCAGTCTCCAGACTGAGCAGTCTCCTTCTGAACAGGAGAGTCTTTTTGTCCAAGGGCACCAGTTCAAATGTTGCTGTTGGCCCATGGTATTCTCCTCTAGACACACTGGCTGGCTTGCACCTTACAGCAAAGGCATGTACATTGCTTTTCCTGTTCTAATTCTTTGCCTTGTAAAGTAATAGTTGCCTAACACAAATAAAAAAAAAAAACCAAACAAACAACCTACAGATAAAAAATAAGCAATTGTGCATTCATGTTAGTTTGTATCCTCAGTATGGAAACGTCACTGTAAATGCCGGATATACTTTAAATACTTTGGTGATGACAGAGGATCTAGTCCCTTCCACTCTGTCAGAGCTGCAGCACATTTTACAAGAACTTTGTTAGTAAAATAGCATCAATACTGCGATTGACAGAAGTCCGAATGCTAGGAAGACAGCTAGAGTTCACTGAGTGCGAGGAGTGAGTTTTCCTGACTGTTTCTCAGTAACTTCCCTATGATCAATGCAGAATATTGCTACTGCTCTGTCAGCAGAGTAGCCACAACACAGCAAATAAATCAGAATTGGCCTTGTTCTCGACAGGCATGTCCTGCATGTTTTCCAATTCATAGCTGGGGTGCTCAGGCTGTTGCTATTTATCCCCCAGGGCCTCATTACACTGAATATTCAAGCCTTAAGCAACCTATCTTTTGGCATCCTCTACAGATATGAAATCAAAATCATTTACCATCCCTATAAATTGCCATTAAAAACCACTTTTCTGAAAATAGGCTCAATAATTAATATCTTTGATTGCACAGGGAAAACTGTTGAATCTGTTAGAATACATTTTAAATGCCAGCTTTCACTTTCAATGCAAGGCGAGAAAACTGAAATTCCCAGTACACCACCCACACAATCCCAGGTACCACTAAAAAATTAATGACTTTTCCAGGCCACTTGATAAAAAGAACAGAGACGGGTTTTCAACACCCATATTATTGTCTTTTTCAGATGGAACAGACTTGCTATGAATGAGTAGGACTAGAAAACCGCAACTTTTCGGTTAGTATTAGCTGTAAACATTCATATTGCGGTCCTATCCAGACATTCCATTTAGGACTGAGCACTGGTAGACACTGCAGAAGCAGAGAGTTTCTTTTCCTTTGGGCATGCAGCCAACAAGAAGGGCATAATTAGTCTGGTATGCAAAGTCTGTAAAAAGGAGTCAATAAAGAGTTTGCAATGCAAGAAACAGATGTAATACAGGAAATAAATTGTCAATATTGAGCACTACCTTACTCCTCCCCTGTGCAAATGACCTAACCCAAGATCTATGACCATTTTAAGACTCCCGAGTCTCACTGACCTGAAGGAAAGTTACTCCAGCCTCCTGGATCTGCCTCCTTGGTGGAAACAGCCTTCTGTGCTCTGCAAAAATGCTTAGCACCACACCAGAATCATCGAATGGCTTCAGATATATAGGATGATGAAAACTCCAGAAGGTACTCTTCAGTCATGCTTCGTAAGCTCTGTACGTGCAAAATGTCTTAAAGGTCTCACTGCACCCAAAAGCAATAGATTAGGCATGTGCTCAGTTTCTATTGATGATCTCAATCTCACATACCCCCTTCCAACTCCTCCATCTTAGCAGCTATAAAACATGTGTAAAGACTTGGATAACTTGCATTTTTCGTATCCCCTATGTGATGTACACCACAGCTTAAGTTCTGTAAATGCTGAAGTACTGAGCACAAAAAATTCTTCCCAATGGTGGTCGCTAGGAAAAATGCAAAGTTCTCTAAAGCCATATAATATACTGGAAAACTCGAAGTTATGAAATCAAACACACTCTCACTGCTTAAGGGGAAGAAAAAAGAGGATATGGAAGAAAACACTTCATAATTAAAATGCTTAAAATGTTTATCAGAACAATGACGGGGTGGAATGGTTGCTCTAAGAGCATGCTGGAAAATAAAAAAGAGGCTCTCTCAACAGACACAAAATCAGTTAACGGTTGGAAATTAATTCAAAGCAAAAGTGACAGATTTATCTACACACTTACCACTAGCCATATCTCAAAAGATTACCTACAGTCATCAAGAGTTGGATAACTAGAAACAGCATCAAGATGTTCAGATTTTCTGTATGTGAAAAGACCTAAGCCAACTGCAGTCTACGACTGATCCTAGACAAGAGGGGCAAGCGGTAGGTGAGAGGACCATTTATCTGGATCTTCCAGGGATTATATAAAGCACAAATGAATTCGGCAATATAGCCATTGACCTTGCAGCAGAGTCAGGGACCAAAGTTGTATCTCCTGAATTTCTGTTGTGCATCTTACACAAAATTTTTTGTCTTGTAAACCTCTATAATGAGAGTAAGCAGTGGCTTCAACCGTACCCACAAAGGCTACGCAGACCTTTTCAGAAACAGCATGGTCATCAACTAATTTTGAAACACATTAAGTAAACCAGAAGAGTCAGAGTTATGAAAACTGCCTGAATAAAACCAAGACAACCTCACAACAGATGGGTAGGAATTTCAACAACCTCTGTTCAACGTATTCTAATTACTCCTCTGACTTCCTCTTCCCTGGCCCTTCAAGTGACCACACAGAAACAGCGGTGCTTGTGGTACACAGTCAAGACAGAAGACAACTGCTGACAATAATTGGATTTAGCAGGTTTTTAGAACAGAAGGCTGGTACATACAACAGCCATAACTGCACTGGCAAGATAGATCTAACAGCCATTAAATTTTAATGCTTTACAGGACAAATACAATATTTGGAAAGTGCTTACACTGACAGTATTATTTTGCTTCTTAGTTCATAATGAAATGTAAGCCACCTAACATGGTTGTGCCTAAAATGGGAGACGGAGAAGGTTGTTTCTAATTTCACATTTTTGACACCAAATTTGGAATCAGGAATGATTTTTGACATCAGTGCAGTCACCGCCAGCTGTGCCTATGGAAAGCTCAGAACTTGATCATGTAACCATTTTCCTATGGAGGGCCGAGAAGCAAAATCTCTTTATTCAAGAAGAGTCTAATTGGTGACCTCATCATCATTTATAAGGACTTATTTAAAGGAAGGCATCTGCTCAGCTTTCGTAAGACTTGGGAGCAGCATATTAATCTTTTGGCACCAGCTGGAAAAAGTTAGGGGACAACTGATTAGATTCAGAATAGGCCACAAGAATCATCGAAAGTACTGAAAATGATTCATACGGAAAAGCTGAACACAGCTGTGTTCAAAGGGATGCAGCAAAACGGCCTTCAAATATATATACAAAGCCTATGAATATAAATATTTTCATGTACTTATGTAAATATTAAAAAATTATGCCCCCCAAAAGATGTTTTCCAGACCCATAGATAGAGCTTATTTTATACCAAAATATACGCAAGTTAGAGAACAAGAAAAGTTCCTCCAGTTGAGAAGGCACTGAAATAGCTGCTGCTTCTGAGGTTGTAGAATCTCTGATGAGAGATCTACCACAATAGCTGAGACCCCCAAATTAAGTAAAACAAAAGCCAATGTCTGGAAGACTGTGCTACATAAATTTAGCCAAGAGAGACATGGTTTCTGAAAGCAATCAACTACTCACATAGTGTAGTTAAGAAGATGGCAAATTCTCTGTCACTTGGAGTCCTAAACCAAGGCTTTATTTCTTTCTAAAATATATTTGAGAGCTCTTGGAGACATAAAGTATGTGTGAGGCCAATGTTTGGGAGGGAAGTTTTCTAGCCCCTGTTTCATGGGGTGCAGAAGCTGATTATCAAAATTATTCCTCCTGGTCTGAATAACAGAGTATCTCTGAATAAGAAGCTGCAGAAGAAAAAATTCAGACAAGAGGCTTCTTTCATGAATTTGAAAAAGATGGCATCAAAATTCATGTCTTGAGGTAAATTACAACATTACTCAAAGTCCATGAACAAACCATTAACTTGCAAGCTAGAAAAAATAAGATCACAATGCCAATCCTTCAGGCAGCAGTGTGCGGCTAAGTCTCACTGATTTCCTTTTAATTTGAAAAACTTGTAGGCTAAGGGTTTGGGGGTTTTTGTTTTGGTTTTTTTGTTTGTTTGGTTTTGTTTTTGTTTTGGTTTTTTTTTTTTTTTTTTTTTTAGATCTCAGTGGCACATACTAAAATAACTGGCTTTAGGATGTTAGAAAGAAGAAACCTTGGGCTCTTTAAGTGAGACGGGGGAACAAGTTCCGTAAAGCTCTCACCAATTACTACACCATGCAGGAACTATATTAATAGGGATCTTTTATAAATAATAAGCATACTGTGTACTTAATATTTTGCTTGGTTTCTAGGTGCCAGTTATTTCCCAACAGCATCCTGGCTGTCAACATGCATACACAGAAGTACTCATTAGCAGTATTGAAGGATGGTTTATAGAAGGTCAAATAATGGGCCATGACAATGCAATTATGTTCCCTACTATAAAGGTCACTTTTACTCATCATACTAATTATCTTGACAGGACTACATTTACTTCCACTGATTTCAATGCAGAAACTTCTTCAGTACCTTGGCCTTTTCTGATTTCAACACTGCATTTGCCCTTATTGCTCTTTCCGATGCATGCTTCTTGATGCAAGACAAACAACAAAAACAGTCTCCGAGGAAAAAAAAAAAAACCAACCAGGAAGCATTGTAATGAAAAGGTAAATAAAAAGTTAGCTTGCAGTTTTAAGGACAGATTTTCACACATTTAGCCTTCACCACTGCGTGAAGAATCATTATGCTGCAAGAGGCGAGATTTTCAAAATAGCATAGAATCACACATGCCTTTGAAATTCTGGGCACTTTGATTTTCTGGATCTAGAGGATGTTGCAAGAAAGATTTTCAGAAGCACTGTAGGACACACTCACAGACTCTTAGTGACTCTACATATTTAAGTCCCACATTCTTAAAAAACCATAATTTAATTGCAGATGCTCACACAGGCAGCCAGCAGCAAGGGTAGTCACCGAACAGCGTATCCTGAAACAGTGACGTGACTCAGCAGAACATTCACGAACGCATTCTGCCCTCCCCTCTTTTTCTTACCTTAACTCCCACACTGCCCAGCCTTTCCTGCCAATGGGATACTCAATCAGCATCTTTAATAGTTAATTTGTTTAAACTGGTCTATTAATAGAGAGGGACTCATGCAATCTTGCTGTCAATCCTGTCCAGTAAAATTGACTAATCACTCAGAAGTTAACCATTTTCAGAGGTACGGAAAGTCTGAGGTGGTTCCTACAAGCTTCCTGCATCCCTTTGGGTTCTGAGAGGCAATGGCTGGGCAGCCAAATACCACAAAATTGCTCCCGAATCAGCCTTGGAGCTTGCAGCCTTTTGCCCAATTCAGAGAAGTAAGATTTGGGTGTTTACCAGTGTCTTCGCCCTCCACACCCCTCACCCTGACTCCTAAACAGAGATCACTTACAATAAAGAAAGCAGGAGAAAATAATTTATTCCATAAACTTGGAGTGGTCAGTGTCTATTAGGATGAGGATATATGTCTTATAATTAATTTCCTGATATGGTGGGTTGGAAACTAATCCGTAATTGCAGTTAACCTTAAGACTGAAGGAGAAATTAGACTAGGAGGAAGACTTTTGTGCATGGCTATGAATAAAAGAGATAAATAATTGGTGAAAGTAGATAACTCATGTTACACGCTTTAATTATGGAAAAAATGTATAGGTATTAAATTATGTGCAAGTAATTATGTGCAAAGCTACAATGAAGTTTTTGAAATGAGCTGGTAATGTCTACAACTCTCCCAGCATTTGAAACACATGTAAGACAGGCTTTGACTTGGAGAATAAAAGTAAATACATACAAACAATTTTGCAGACGAGATGGGGCAGATTATCACAGGGGTAGGTAGTAGTATCCAATTTAAGATGGTGGACTATACCAATGGCTTTATCATTCAACAGAGGTTTGCTAATTAATCCTAGCTAAACGTATGCCCGGTGCGATCTAGACCTTGCATATCAGCACCAGGATTAGGCAAGTAACATATGCACTGACGTCACGGCACTAAAGGAAATACATGGAGTTGAAGGAAAGAATGATACATAAAAATTCAAGCAGAGACAAAAAGAACTTGCATCATGGAGGGGATCAATTTATCACAGGCTACCAATTAAGGAAAAGAGGGTTGTCTGTGACAACATTCTCGGTGCAGAAAACACACTTGGCATTTGTTCTTCACTTCTAGAACTGCTTGGTCTCTCTCTGTAGCCTCTCATATAACCAGCAATTTTTTGTGACCATCACAGAAGAAGTTTCATTCCTTCAAAATAGCCACAGTGCTGTTACACAGAGACACGTGACAGCGTCTTTGCTGTGGACACGATGCGGATAGACTGCATGGACTCCACAAAAGTGATATACACATAAGTTGTCAGAAGATTCTTAGGTCTCTGTGGCTCTCTCACTGCCCTTTCTTAGCAGCAGGGTAAGCATAAAAAAAAGGAAAAGATTAGAAGTCCTTGATTCTTCACCACAGTCAGGACTATGTTCGTGACTCTGCAGTGGTACGTGGCCCAATTTCAAGGCCTGAGCAGCGTAAAGGATCATACTCTAAGAGAAAATGAGGCAAATGCAGACACCTCTTCCCAGCTATAGTCTGTTTTACTCTCCTTGGCTGAGTGAATCTGCTCTGCTTGCGGGTGATTTAATTAAGGAGATAGTAAGCGTGTAGAAAGAGGAAGAAAAGCACCCCCTCCCAATATTCTTTTCCAATTTTGTGCTCAAATATGTTTATGGGATCTCTGAGGCACAGCAGGGTTACTTTCATGACTCCTGAGCACTTGAAATTCCCATTAAGTTTAGGCTGTGCTTGAAGTCCCTCTGAAAACAGAGGCTCAGTATTTGTTACCACTCCACCTTTTCATTTTAGGGTCACTCTCGAAACACATTTTCATTTTGCTTTTACGTGCTGACGTCACCGACCGGCTCCAGTCCAGGCCACTCGCTGCACTACTGGATGTGGATGACAGCCTGCGAGAATGACTAAGTCCCTGATTCTGGAGGCAGAACGGCGGGTTTGTTCCATGATTTGATATGCTGGGTCACCGTAGACGAGTCACTTTACGTAATCTGGCAATTATGATATTCATATTACTTTGTAAAGTGCTTCAAGGCCACGTATGAAACAAAAAGTATTATTAATGAGACAGTAACCACCTCTTTTAGGCAATAAACCTTTTCTTTCTGAATTGGAAGTTGACTTGCCCTTATTAAAGCTCAAGCAATTCACTCGAAAAGGACAGGCAGGTCTCACACACAGTGAAGAGGGCTCCAAGAGGACGAACAAAATGTAAACAGCCCCTACATACACAGAGACAGTAGGAGCACAAAAGCACTCACCCTCCTCTCAAGGCATCCTCCATACTGCCAGGAAATACAGGATCAATCAAACAGAGGAGCCCTCAGGTCAATGGTTACACACTCATAGAAAGGTCAATGATTTGTTTACAGCCTTCCTGGCACGACACCATAAGACAAAGAGGAAAAATAGTTATATGTATGGCTCATATAAATCATCTTAACTAAATTATTGGCCTGCTTTATTCCATACATCATGGAGCATACTTTACTGAAAGGAGAACCCACTCTCATTTACTAAGAAAAAAAATGAAGGAAACTAACTCCTTCTCATATCAGAGTAATATGGTCATGATCCCATAAATATGTCATATTTCAGATTGTTTTTAAAGTAATCTTTATAGGAAGTTCACATCCTGATTTATGGCCAATGAGAAAATACTGTGCAGATATGGCCGTAAGTGCCAAAGGGGAAAGGCAGCAAAGTTTCTTCTCCCAATGCTTCAACCCTGGCGTCATATAGCAACAACGGAACTGGGTCAGAACAAGATAAGCAAGTTATTCAGGAGAAATGAGACAATTAGTAATAGCATGTCTTGTACATTTTGAATAATGTGTAATTAAAAAACTCAATTCCCCGCTAGGCATTAAAATGGCCAAATTAAAACCAAAAATGAAACTCAACCAAACGAGCATCGAGCGATCTGAAAATGTGACCATAGATATCACAGTGGGAAGTTTTGAGGACTGATTTTAGCAAATCCATTACTAGTGTAAGTTTGTAATCGAAATGTTTTAAAAGCTTAGCGCTGAAGACACACTCTTGGTCACTATGTGATAGCACAGCCCTTCTGGAACACCACACACTATCCATCTTCCCTTGGGGGTATGGAGGTGGGTGCGGGTGTGATTTCCAAAAAGCTAAAAAACTTTCATAGAAGCAAACTAGGCACTGTGAAATCTATCTAGCAGGAACTAGAGAGCTTCTGAACAAAAGCAGCACATCAGCGGAAAGCATCCAGTTGTGATTTTTTTAAAGGAGTTCTAAAAATCAAATAAACTTAAAAGGAAAAAACCAGTAATAAATACTGCTTTCACACAGAAGCCACACAAATACGCAGACACCCGTTTCATTCCAGTGCTGTTTTCCCTGTCTTTCCTTAACTATTATTACCTTGATGAACACATTTAATCATTCCACAGAAAACCCTCCCTACACACAGGTATTTTTAGGTGAGAGGGATGAAAATATATCCGATTTCTCATTACCTATTTCTATTTCTGAGGCTCCACCAATTTGCATTTAATGCTAACTATAAAAGAGACCCAAGGAATATGGAAGGCTGTTTAGTCATCAATTTAACTCTGGATTCCTTCTTTTCTTTTCTTTCTTTCTTTTTTTTTTTTTTTTTTTTTTTTAAATATCAAATTTGTGTTTTAATCTGTAGCAAATGTAGGACGCTTACTTACCGAAATTAACAGACCTTACTGTTAATTTCACTGAAGCAGTGTGGCTCTCAAGTGTTAATTACATTCTAAATTGCTTTCTGGGGCAGAAAGACTGGTCTAGTTTTTATGGTCACAGGAGCATTACGGAAAACAGGCTCCGTGACATGCCCAAAGACATTCAGTGAATCAATGCGAGACCCAGAAGAAATGATAAAGAACTGAGGAGTCAAGCTTCAATTTTCCCCTGCAAACACTCGACTGCACTCCAAACTTTAAAATGAAATGACTGAAGCAGCCAGAGAGAGAAAAGAGGACAAGACAAAAGCTCAAAGCTCACATCGAGAGGGCAAATTCTTGTTTGTCCAATTACTTGAACCCAGGGAAAATTAGATGGGGACATAGTATGAAAAGGATGAGATGATAACAGATAATGAGGTTGTTTTTCATTTACACCAAGATGTCCCTCTAACACTCAGCCTTAAAATGACAGAAAAATAGGCCCCAATAATTTCTTTTTTGCAGAGACTGTTACCTCTACAGCTAATGTAAGCACTTGCCTCTTGTTACCATTCCCACTTTCAAGGTGATGTGAGGAGCAAACCAAGGACATGTTGAGAAAACTATTACAAAGGATGGTATGTGCATCCGTTGGCTTCTCAGGCCTGAGTTCATAAAAAATGCTATGGCCTTGAACTATGGGAAGCACAAAGATGTCTCAAAACTGTGTTTGTTTCCTAGTCCCTCTTTCCAAACAAGTGTTAGAACAGTAGCTGAAGACTGGGCCAAACGTGATGCCAGCTAAGACACCAGCCTTGCAAAAAAACAGCCAGGAAATACACTGTGGAGCAGATGTCTGGCATTTATTTTTCAGTTTTGCCTGAATAAACATAATTTCCTAACACTGAAGGACAGGCCTGGTTTCTATAGCACAATCATATTTTCCCCATAGACAATAGTCTTGTATTTACATGCTAATTAGGAAACAAAAACCAAAACAAAGCCATTTTTGTTTTCAATCACACATGCCACCAGCAGCACTCATGGTGATGTTCCTTTATCACCCCGCGTCCTCCTACAGAGATAGAAGGCAGGTTCACACATCAGAGAGTTCAGAATTATCCAACCTTGAGACTCTTTCATAATGCACTAGCAGAAAAAAGGACAGGTGGAAAAACCAAGAATCACCTCAGCTCCACTCATCTTCAGGCTTACAGCAACCTCATCATCGTGATGTTTCGTAATCTGAGCTTATTTTCCAGGTCATCAATTCAATTTTGCAACTTCTTACAGTTTTTGGTACTCTTTGTTAAATAATGTCAGGTCAATCAATCATTATCTCTAGGGCTTCAATTTTCCTTTCAAGACTCTGCCATTTTAAAACCTGAGTTTTCAGTCCTGCTTCCTTACTCTTTGCCTTAAATTCACCTACTTCAGCTACTCAATAGCTTCAATTGTCACCTTCCTGATTTTATTTTATCTCTGCATGCTTGGTTGGCACAGATAACACACACACAAAAGACTGGATTCAATAAATCTC
Organism: Aquila chrysaetos chrysaetos; assembly: GCF_900496995.4. Classification (NCBI taxonomy): domain Eukaryota; kingdom Metazoa; phylum Chordata; class Aves; order Accipitriformes; family Accipitridae; genus Aquila; species Aquila chrysaetos. The sequence goes on along the minus strand of NC_044016.1, from coordinate 40,181,976 downwards.
ACCTGTACGTCTGGGCTTCCTGTTTCTGTGTAATGACTTATTAAAGGTCCAGGGAAAAAAAATAATATGAAAAGCAATAATTGCTTTCAAAACAAATAGAAATACTAGATTCAAAAACTTGAAGTGGGGGGAAAGGGAAAGGAGACTATGCCACAGCTTTAAATAAAGTCTTAAATTCCACCATGCTTCAAATGTAGGACTCGGTCAAATTCAGCTCTCACCTACAAGCTTCAAAGTCCTTCAAAACAAAAGACTCCTTGAGACTGCATGGACAAATTTTTAAAGCCCCTGGAAAACATACTCACCAAAGACTTCAGCTATGAAGAAGTCCCTAAGTGCAATCACTCTGAGCTCTCGGGATATTGGGGACTGTATTTTTCAAGCTTCTCTCAGCTGCCAGAAGGACACAAATCTTAGCATTCACTCAAACAAGAAAAAAACCACTAAACCAGAGCAGGTGAGATTCTGACTCCAGAAAAAAAGGTACCGAGTAAAACACTGCAAAGAGTTTGCAACTCAACATTACCAAAATGCGTGCATTGTTCAGAAAGATAAGCTTGAAAATCTGACCACCTTGTGCGTTCACTACATTTTGAAGAGCTGCACAAGCAAGAAGCTGACCTTTTTATTTTAGTTTTTCATCAGAGATTGGTTGAAATTTCAGTCAGTAGAGGGCAACCCAGGTTTGCCTGGTTAAAATTCCATTTAGCCATTCAGATTTTAAAAAGCAGTAAGTATGATCAATGAAAAACATGTTAAAAAGGAACACACTGTTGGAACAAAGAGTAATTGGCTGATAGAGCAATGGCAAGAGACTGCTATTTAGTGATATCCGAGATAATTAAGCCATACATCATCAATATTTCCAGGCTTTTGGTCTATCTGTACTTCCAACACACATCTGGCTTTCTCCCATAATCAACAATTATTTCACATGATGTACATCACATGATGCTAGAATTTTTGCCCGGTACCATATAATTCTCAGCCTAGCTGCTTGCTATTGCATATTTGTCATTGGTGAACTACTATGTCACACCTCTGTCGGTCTACAAGTTCCTTGGAGCAGGGAACTCTTGCCTACGGTGCAGAAAGCAACACGCAGCTCTGCTGAGAAAGAAGCATTAATCTGATATAGGGTTACTTTGCATTTTCTTGGTGTAAAACCGACGTATAATTGAAGCCTGCCTCTTCTTGCACATACAATAGGGGGGCTATGGAGGTGCTAAAACAGTTTGAGCTCCACACAGTATCTACAGCCGTGAGCATCTGAATACAAGATCTTTAGAAAACCCTGAACCACACAGCTTGTGAAAGATAAAAAAACCGATGGGCTGATGCTCCAAGTTGGGTACACACACATGCAGAAAACCCTCAATTAGATATTCTTACAAAATGTTTAGTCAAGAAAACACGTCTAAGCTACTTCAGCAATCTGAAAAAATGTAACATCCAAAGCTGTGGAGAAGAAACCAAAGGAACCTAACAGTCCTTTTCCTTCCCCCCACCCTTCCCTCCCCAAATAACACTGACTCGACTCAAGTGGTTTCAATGGATCCTGAAAACAAGCATTATCTCGAAGGCAACGTGCCTGAATTAGACCGAAATGCATGAACACCGCCACTCTAGTTTTAAGCAAACATTTTTTGTTCAGTACATCATAAGGGTTTTTTATACAGGCTTAAAAAGGTATTGCAGCTTGCTGAAATACACAGACTTTGCATTAATATTTTCAAAGACCTCAGAAGATTTTGGGGCCCACAAGTATGAAGCTTTGTTCAGAAAGATGGTGTGACTTGTGAGAAGCAGGATTTAGGTAGGTGAGTTATTACATTTGACAGAGCGTTTCGTCATCTTTATTTATCAGGAGAGAATTCAAGAGTACATCGTAACCTTTGCAGGGCTGGTTAAAAGAAAACCTGCAATGATAAAATGCATTTCTAAGGCTAAAATGAAACTAGGGTAAGTATTTAATTGGTTACACACTGTTCGAAATGTGATGGATTTATATGTGTTCTGCTGAGCTGCTACTTTCCTGTAGCCTGCAAGAGAGATGAATTGTACTAGAAAGAACCTGGAAATCTTCCAAAACAGCACAGGGCAAACACAAAGTTTACTGATTTGTTAGTGAGCTGCTGCTATTATGTTTCAAGTTGATTAGTAGCAAAAATTAACATTTCATTAAACCCTCTGACAGGAGACAGGACCCTTTCATTAAACAGAAAGTATATAATTAGCAACAATAAGTAAACCTGGGGGTTCTTTGTGCACAGTTCATTATATATGAGATGCAACAGGAAAACACTATTTGCACCCGTCATTGTGAGCTGGAAGACATCAGTGCATTAAAAATTACAACTTTTTCTATAATTTGTACTGATCTTTCATTTTTTTTAGTTTTAAACACTCACAACAATGAAAAAATAATCCCTGTTGCAAATAGCTAACAGTTTAGGTCTGAGCTACATATGTTTTATGCCCTTAAACAACTCCCCTAGGTCAGAAGGGTTTTTTTTTAACTGATGCAGTTATAACTGTAAGACTTACTAGTACGCATTTGAAGTAACAGAAAGGCTCTGTATTTGCATAGGTTTTAATGAACTCATGAAAAAAATCCTATACTTAGTTTATCAGTGAGGTTGCATGTTTCTTAGGGTTGCTGAGACTCTTCATTTATTTAAACCAGGAGTTTAAGCAGGAAAATCTAGCAGTGTTTCCTAAGGGGAAATCCAAGCTATCTTCACACATAACCAGTGATGTCCTTGCCTGCACTCAGAAGCCCCTAAGTAGTTCCAAAAAATCTCTTGGCAGAGGCCAAACCTCATCAGGGTGGTGGCTCAACACTTTAGTCCGTAACAAGACACCCAGAGGTTCCACTTCTTGATGTAAATGGTCTCTGAATGATAACTCAGGAATGAGGATGTCAAGGAGACATGTTTTCTATCTGCCCAGCTCAAAACAAGTGTGTACTACCGTAGAATCATAGACTGGTTTGGGCTGGACATCGAGCCGTTGACTGTAACTCTTTGAGCGTGACCATCCAGCCAATTCCCTAACCACCAAGTGGTCCATCCATCAAATGCATGTCTCTCCAGTTTAGAGACAAGGATGTTGCGTGGGACAGTGTCAAACGCTTTGCACAAGCCCAGGTAGATGACATCTGTTGCTCTTCCCTTGTCCACCAACACTGTAACCCCATCGTAGAAGGCCACCAGATTTGTCAGGCATGATTTGCCCTTACTGAAGCCATGTTGGCTGTCACCAGTCACCACCTTAGTTCCCATGTGCCTTAGCATAGTTTCCAGGAGGATCTGCTCCATGATCTTGCCGGGCACAGAGGTGAGACTGACTGGCCTGTAGTTCCCCAGGTCTTCCTTTTTTCCCTTTTTAAAAACGGGGGTTATGTTTCCCCTTTTCCTGCCAGTGGGAACTTCACCGGACTGCCACAGCTTCTGAGATATGATGGAGAAGGTATTAGCAGGTGTCTCCCTTTTATTCAATTCTTCCCCGCAAGGGCTTATCAATTTTGTACCAGATTCAGTCACAGTCCATTTCTGTCACAGACTTATCAACATGGTAATTCAAATTTTGCAGGTGCGATTACACCTACATGAATACTGATGAGCTAAAAGTCTGACAAGACTTTGAAAAATGTGGACTGATTGCAAACTGCTGTAACTACTCAGTATATCTTGGCAAAGTTAACATGCGACAGGCACAACATCAGAGAAGGAGGACAGAAAAAGAAAGGTACGTCAAGTATGAACTTCCATTTAGGACATGGACCTAGTTTTTGATAGATAGAAAATAACAAAACAATTGCAATTTCTATTCATTTGGGATGATAGAATGCTCAGTGTTGCTGGCAATCCTGTCACAAGATTTTATTGAAAGCAGTGCCGATTTTGGAGACAAGGTAAATAAAAACAGGACATTGGTCCCAAGTTTTAATGAGTCCCGAAGCACATAAACTATTCAGTGTTTGCAATTCATCAATCATCTCCGTGATCCATGGTAAATAAGAAAGTACACAAGGCTGGGATTCAAATTTCTCAGAAATCTTGGAGTTGAAAAGTTAATAATTTTCCATGCCAAATATCTTACTGGAAGAAAACTATTATAATAATGAAATCAAGAATAGTATGAGAGTAGGATTTTTTTGGTTCCTCTTACAAGACATAATTTTCAGGGAAGGAGTCAATAGCGGAAATTTCCAAATGAGAATCACTGAAACATTTCAAGCTGACTGGGCCAAAACATTTGCCAGATACCAAATATAAACATCTAGCCGAGGTCAACAAGACAGACAGAACTAGCAATTCTGATACATAACGCGATATTTTACGTGAGCCCAATTTTTGCATCAACATGTTGTTGAAGACACCCCACCCATTTAGAGGCGTCTCAGATGGGCACTCCGTAGAACTAGTTACTGCTGAAATCAATGCCTCAAACAATGGGGCATGGTGCAAAGCTACTTTTTTTTTTTTTTTTTTTTAATGTGGATACTACTTTACGCTGACATAACTTAAATACCACGTGATCAGTCAAGGTAGCACTTAAGGATTTAGACTAGAATTTAACCTGGTCCAGCTGCACAGAGATAAATTTCACATTCTACACAACAATATGAATGTTTTCAACAAAAAGCAAAGGATAACACGCTGGAAAATATCAGCATATACCATACCATCCTGTAAGCAGGACAGAAGCAGTTTAGAGGAACTGGTTCAAGTGGACTGAATTGTCACTGCTGCAACTGAACCTACTTCAAAGATTGCAAAAAAAGTCCTTTCCTTCCTCTCGCTCTCCTTTTCTTATTTTTCAATTAATATCACTGCTTTATTCTCCAAAATAATCAAGTCAAGGAGGTCAGTTGCTCCACTGCATTTACTGGAGCCACACCATTTAACATCAGCTAGGGTTTTGGCCCGTATTATACTTCAGCAGAAAGAAAAAAATTATAATAATCCACTGTGGAAACTGAAGACAAAGATCCTGTAAAATGTATTTTAACACATATTTGATGTAGTGCCTCTACGGACATACTTCATCCCTTCCACGGGTCCTCTTTGACATTAGCAAAGTTACATACATTACCTAATCTAACATATATTACCTAATCTCTTTTACCCTTGTCTTTAAGATGCAAGTCAAACTTTTTAACATAAAAAATGCATGGCAATTGCCCAAGCAATAATGCCACTGTTCACATACCGCTCCCTAAATGTTTGCTATACAGTCAGACTTGTAGGAAGAGAAAACTTATCACGACAAGAGGTGGAGGGAAGATTTGCTCCCTGCACTCCCACTATCATCACTGCAAGCTGGCAGGCCAAACATATAGCAAGGTTTGAAACGTAGTAGACAGAAATGCATGTGACTGAGAAGGGAAGAACTTTGATGAACCTGTGACCCACACAGATCTCCACAACCTGAAAAATTTTAACACTGATGCAGTGGGGAGGGAGAGTCCAGACTCTAACCCAGGACAGTTCAGCTCCCTCATTTCTACGTCCTGCACATTTGCAAGACCTTCCAGGAAAGGTTAGCCTCCTATGCTATTACCAGCCCTAACTCTTAGAAAAGCTTGAACAAGGGATAAATTTAAAACACAAGCCAACATCAAAACACTTTTTTTTTTTTTTTTTTTTTCTTAAATTTGCCTTCTAACATTTAAGCTTTTCAGGCTTTTTCTCCCTCTCAGGTCTAGACACTGCAGGAAAGAGTACAGTATATGTCAAACCAGGAATCCTTGTGTAAGGCTGCTTATCTTAGCAGATGAGACTGAAAAAGACAATATAATGATAAGAGCTGGCAACACCTCATTTAGCGTAGGGCTTTGACTTCAGCAAAGGCTTGAAATGCTACTTTATTAAAGTGACAATACTGACGTTGCTGGAATGCGCTGGCCCAGATTCTGGTTCGCATGAACCATCTCAAAATCAGCAGAAACGATTACAGAAGAAGCCTTTGAATGCTCCAAACCAGCTTCTACAAAGTCCAACAGTGAAGAAGTAAAAAATGAGCTCAAAAATTCCCACTGCTGCACTCGCTCTTCTGTGTGCACTCTGAGCTTTCCAGCTTGCTTTCCTTAGTATCCAGCAACAAGAGATTTCTGTCTTTAAATGAGTGGCCGTATCTTCCTCACATTTATGTGACTTCTGAACAGCAGCACTTTTTGTCAGCGTCAGATTTGTTCATTCAGCTGCAAGTCACACTCCTTGGTATTTTATTTTTCTGGTCAGTATTGATTTCTTTCTTTCTGTCTAAAAATTCCCCGTCAAAGAAAAAATAATCCCCAAAAGTAGCAGACAAAAAAAAAAAAAGAAACCCCTCTTCTACACACATTTTGTTCATATTGTAGAAGTGATCAAGTGTTCTTCTCCAAACAAGTCTCCTGTGGACACAGACCCATGAAATCATTAGCACTGTGGCCATTATGTCAGGTTAGGAACAAAGCTCTGCATTACATCTGCCTTCTAAGACCTGTCTGCAGCTAGAATTTGTGGTGAGTTAACTTCAATTAGTTCAACAGACTATTTTACAAATTGTGCCGTTTCTCAATACATTAAACCGTTTGAAAGTGGTTTTACGGAGGAGCAGAACGACTTAACACAGTAAAGCTCCTGCAGATTCTCAGCTATGCTTCAAGCTCTCAGCCATGCTTTTGTGAGGTCCTGGGCTCTTATCAAGAAGGATATATCCCAGACCTCTCTGGAAGACAGTTTATTAACATAGCACATAACAGAAAGCACCATTTTTCTTTCTCTTGCTACAGGTTCACGCTGATCCCATGTAGCATTACCAATGTTACTGCTGTCTTGCTATTTAGACACGCTACCTTATAACAGAACAGTTCACCAGTAGTTCTTACAAATGCTGGTTATGAGTCTATTTTTCATACCCCAGACACAGAAACCATACTAATGGCCTCAACAGCAGCTCAAAACCTTCAGCCATTCAGATCCAGAAGTGCATGCTGCCCAACTTCTGATAGCAATACCTGTCTTTCCCTCACCAGAGGACTTGTATGTAACAATTGACCTTAAAATTAATTCTTCCTCGCTAAACTTTATTTACGCAGGTTATTTAACTGCCAGAGATCGTAAGATGGTAGCCACATGCTTCTCTGCGCTGTCTTCAAGGAGCGCTGAGGGTATTAACCTGGTGAAAATGCTGCCCAGATTCCTAGGACGTGAGTTTTGACATCCTTTGCTGCCTTGTCCTTTGTAGCTGGATGGTCCCCAAAACAGTAGCCCACAAAATGAAGCTGGTCCTACAAAAATCTAGGAGGAGCGTCCCCTTGATGGCAACATTTTCCGCTGCGTTTGCCTTTATTGACTTGTTTAAGGATTCATTGCATGACTTCAGTTGTCCTTCCAGAAACCCATTCAGCAGCAAGGGAACAGCCGGGCTTGCCAATATTTTTTTCTGTGCTGACTGACAACTTTCCAAGCTCACAAAAGACAGATGATGGGATTGGCTTACCAAAATCCCAGGACTTCTCTTGTTTCATCCTAAATCCCATTGATATGCAGCCCGAGCAATCTCCAAATGCACACAGTGAACCAACAGATCCGTGGGAGGGGAGTACTTATTTCAAAACATGGCTGCAGCGATAATAGACAAAAAACACATGACAATGGAATAGTAACAGCAAATGGATGTACCATTCAAGCGGCAGGCCTCTAGCTGTGGATACACAAAGCTCGCAGCAAGCTCATCTGCCAACCAGGTCTTGGAAACACTTGCGTAGGTTTATAGCTATAGGAGACACTGTCGCTAACCTGACATATAAAGAAACTCCCTCTTGATTTCTTTAGGACAGGAGCCTGCCTGAAGTCTAATTATGCCCTCTTTTGTCCAACAAGCATAAAGAAACTTGAAGTGTCATGTCCTTCAAAACCGCACGCCTTCGGCGGTCTCTCAGTCCGCCTTTTCTATGAAATAGGCACACTTGCTTTTGCTCTGCATCATGTTGGATTAACAAGGTATCAACGGACATTTCTTTAACAGCTTCTCTCAAGGATAGTGGCTAGGCATCTTTCAAGGCAGTCCAGTGTACCTATTAATTCCTGGAAAAGTCCTGTGTTTGGTTTTACCTTGTCCTCCCACCACTTTGACTGTACCACGCTTAAAGGCAATGAACAAAGGCAGCTGCAATCAGTGCTGCCAGCGCCCGCAAGTTCTGCGGGACTTGCTGCCTTTATTCTCCAGCTGCTGGATTCATGTGAATACAGAACAAATTTGAGGCAGAGACTTAATTTTTAGTTTCTGCTTTTCATGACTGACCAGGTGAGAAAGATGACCTGAGAAGGGGAAAAAAGGGTAAGAATTGAAAAGACAAATTAATAAAAAATAAATCTGAGTTAAGCATTATGACTTGAGCACAAGGGGCATGGCAGCAATGTACAGAGTTGCCATATTCTCTTTGTCTGAATGGGAGTGCATACACCTTTATTGGGCTGGAGCGGAGAAAACACTCCACTGACCGGGAAGGTTTCAGGGCTGTCTTCCCTTCAGACGAGATAAGACCAAGCCCCATCTTTTGTTCTAGGCAGTTAAACCAACAGGGAACGCAATCCCAAACGGAATATCAGGCGTATGTGAGCAATGGAATTCATTTTAGGCTACCAGGAAGAAAAACCATCGCCCTAGAAAAGCTCTGGCAGCATCACTCGGAGAGGCTGCCTTCCGCGGAGAAGAGGAGGAGAGGCTGTTTGGAGGTACACTGCTGGCTAAAGAAGGGCTTGAGAAGGGAACAAAGAAACCATCTCCTGCTGCTTGATTCCTGCTGTACTGAGGGAAACAGGAGTTCAGGTATATACTCTAACAAATAAGGACTGAATCCGAAGGATATCTGACCTCAAAACCAATTTCTTCTCCAAATGAAAATAACCTACTAGACCTCAAATTCCAGTTTTTAGCTCATGTCAGGCAGGGTAAGGGTAAATTTTAATTTATCTTCTTGAATAACTTATACTTAAATGACCTTTTCTGAATGTACATCATTTTGCTTTCATTTCACACAGTCACAAAAACATATCCTTAAGGAAAATTTTCCATGGTAAATAGATTTTGTCTACAGGGAGACTCGACAGGTTTTCACACCTGCCCACAAGCCTGCCCAAAGTTCTAATTTTTGGTGCTAACATATTGTACGGAATAAATTGCTCAACTATCTCATTACACGGGATGGTTCCATCAAACAATTTTCTTGTCATTAAGTGCTCTGTAGATGCATTTAATGGGCAGCACTCAGATGCTAGTAGAGAAAGAAAACCAAACCCTTCTGAAAACTAACCCCAAACTAGTTATTCATTAACTTAAAACACCTCTGTAATAGGCAATTATTGAAAGAGCACTGTCTAATGCTGGATATATTTGCACCCGAAGAAATAATAACTAATCAAGAATGGTGGTGTTGCTAATATTTATCTCTGGAAGCTTCATTGATTACATTAATCTTCTACATAGTCTCTTTCCCTTGGTACAAGTCAGACTACAGACAAGACAAGCAGCAGAGAAAAAGAGCTTGTTGAGCTCCCTGAGGTTTTCTACAGGGATTGCAAATACGGGGAGAACAAATGCTCCTGCTCTTTCAGCATCCATTTTAGAATCCAAATAGAAATGCTACTGCAAATACAGTTTTTCCTGTGACATTGCTTCTACAGCAAGGCCCAGCTAAACGTGAGCAAGATCCTTACTCAGCTGTCGTGCAACTTTTCATTAGTCTGTTCAGAAAAAGTTTTAAATGGAAAAGGAAACAAAACAAACAAAGCAAGCAAGCAAGCATCTGTAGGAGTAGCAAAGATTCCTGGGTGGGACCATTGCATTACCCAAATCTACTTTTTTTCCCCTCAGTAATCGAATACATAAAGATCTAAAAGATTCAGTTACATTCACATGTTTAGGCTCCCTTTCTTCTGCCTAAGGAAAACATTAAGTACAGGAGTCACCATAAAATCCTGGTAAGGTTGGTATAACTAGAGCAGAAAGGCTCTCCCAATCATAAGTAGCTCAATGGATTATTCTGTACTGTCATCTTCATAATACCAAGGCTCTGAGATTTTATTAAATCACAAAATGAGCTCTTGTTGCTTTTATTAAACTGTCACATAGAAATTCCAATCACAGGCCAGTACCCCATAATGAAAGGTCGTACACAAACATAAAAACAAAGAAAAACCTCCTAAAGAAATAAAACTGAAGGCAATCTCAGTTTGTTTTGTTTTTTTTTTATCCTAGCCTTTAACAAAGGCCAGGGTCCTTTAACAAGGACCCTCTGTTATCAGGGTTAATACAGTGGTGCTGGTTTGTACCAAAAGGAGGTGACTTCAAAATCTTTCCCACAATTGCATCTTACCCTGTTATCTGCTGGGTCCGCACCAATAAATAAAAGATTCTCTTCCCTGAAGAGTTTTTCAAAGCTGTTTTGCAACGTGTGTATGCACCTGACAGGTTTGATGGCTCGCAGCAGTTCGTCGGCTTTTTGTGCGGACAAGAACCAGGTTCACTACTTGTATAGCTCAGCAGCGCTCCATCAAAACACACAGAACAAACATCAGGAGCAGGACTGTGCTTAGCTGACCTACTTACATTACAGTCTCAGGGCAAATTCTGTGTTGCCCTTCATTGTTCTTTCCTCCCTGCACCACCAGGTAACACCTCTTCCCGTATTCTCAGGAGATACGGGAATCGTACTGGCTAAGCTATCATTTCAAAGCACTGCTGTCACATATCCAGCCTCCTTCCTCGCCTTAGAGTACAATGAGATCAGTACAAAAGTGCCTTGGTATTCTAAACCACTGTGCTAACTTAAATTACCTTAATCTCAAACCATGTCTGCTTTAAAATATCTTTTCTTTCTTAGTAATACTAATAAGGAGCCAAACTGCATGGACACAGTGGAGACAGTGCTTTAGATTTAATACAGCACATTTAAATTAAATGGGCCTAACACACTGCTTTCTTTTCCTTTTCAAGTACCATCTTTCATCTGCAGATGTTGTTTCAGCCTTGATAGAGTTAGAAAAATTGACAGCTCAAATATATAAATATTTTAAACATGCGAGGCAGGTCTAGATCCCAAGGGAAATATCTCAGCTTTTCCAATATTCACATTTGATTATTTATGCAGTTAAATAAGAAAGGAAATTGCTAACAAATCTATGCATAGGTTTGGCACGCTGTTCCAGTTTGCCTTTTCCTGCTCCACTCTTGTAATTGCTATCTGATTAGGAGCGAGGAAGAACATTCTCGTTTCACACACTGGAGTGGGACTTGAAACCAGTTTTCCTAACTCACAGCTCTTCCAAAGACAGCAGACAAAACCTTGGACGAGTCACTCGCTGTGAATCCATATTGCCCTTCCATAAAAATGGGAACCACCTCGTTCTAGAGGTGAGGTCTTTGATGCAGTGGCTGCTTCCCAAAGCAGAACCCTTCTTCGTCAAAGACGCTGACCTGTATTTGCTCTGCCTCAGACCTCACGGCACACAAATCACCACGTTAAAAGGGCTTTAACGGTAAATATGTGCCTCTGTGCGCTCCCCAAACAGAGATTGGGTTCCTCGATGTACTACTGCACATCCTGCCTTCCAACATCCTCTTCAGAACAGGAGGTAAAAAACCCGGATCCTTCTGATACAAGTTTAACAGGCTGAAGTTAACCTAATATCACCGTGCTAACTGATTTGCGGTGATTCTACCCTAAAGCAGCATCAGGCCTCACACTTGGATGGATCCCATTAGTTATAATCTCAAATCAATGCCCACAACCACTACTGTTTTCTGCCACCGACGTCCTTTCTGCTTTCTCATGCCTTTTTTTGCCTTACTCCTCTTGACGCGTTGAGGTGGGAGGTGGGGGGAGCGACCCTTGAAGCTGGTTTCTGGAGCTGTATTCTTGTCCTATACACAAACACAAATCTAGCTGAGAGCTGAAGGAAGGTCTGTGAGCCACTGAGACTTACCTTTATTAACCCTAGGAAATGATGGACAGATCAGCCTAAATGCCTTTCTGTTTAAATAACAAAAATGTTGGCTGTGTGTTTGGGATCTCTCTATTTCCATTAAATTTGTGTCAACTCCTTCTCTCGAACAACACTTTACCTTTATCACTAGATTTGCCTAGGAGCGCTGTTTAAGATATTTTGTGTGAAAAAATTTTGCCTCAATCACTTAAAAATTAGTCCTTTCTTCCCCTTGAATACTTATCTGCTCATGTTTATGAATAAGTTACAGCTACGAAGAATTTACTGGCATCAGTCAGTGCCTTCTGCTTATGTTGTTATTCTTTTCAGATCTTAGTATTCAATCTGAAACATTTGTTCTGTAGTTTTGCAACTTGCAAAGAAATAAATTGGACGGAACGTAAGCAGACAAATACATGCCCATATTAATTCAGGCCACTTCAGAAGCTATACAATGGCACTTCGGTGCCTACATCAAGGTTGTTCCTTGAGATCATCTTGAAAATACTCCTGGAGCAGCTTAAGCTGTTATTGTCCCCTGCTGCTTATTACCATTGCACACCGTGACAGCAGCAGTGTCCTCAAAGTGCTACTTACACAATTTAGTGAGAAGCCAGTTAACTTTAACCCATTGGTAAAAGAAAAAAAAAAAAAAAAAAAAAAAAAATCTATTTAAGTTGCCTAACCATGTCCTGAGGCAGACAACACGCCCTCGCTCAACTCCTGCTGTTGATTCCGCTGCAGGGTCTTCGCAAGCCTCAGGAGGTTGGGACACCTCAAACTGCCATAACCACTGTAACCACAAACATTTCCCACAGCCTTCGACACTTCAGGACTTACACGCAAAAGTAGGCGAACAAGCACTGAACTTCCATTGATTTTGGTGGGGCCAGCATATGATGCTTTGCAGTTCTGAGAAGCAAACCCAAGAACTGGTGCTGTTACGTATGAGTAGATACCGACCACTGCCAAAGGCTAATGGGATCTCGTTGAAAGCAGCATCCTAGGTCTGAGAAATTCCCCATCAGAGATCAAGAAGAGACCCAAGGTGGGCAACTGATAGACAATTTCTGTGCTAGTTGAGGTCACACATTAAAAGGGGAATTGCAGAAGTTACTTTTTGGGAAAGATGGGCAGGATAAGGACTTGATAGTGGAGACCAGAAAAATAAAAAAGTTCTATCATCGCACTGATGTTTTGAACTCACTTTCAAAAGTTTAAATTATTTGCATTTCATTTTTAATATTAAATACATGCAAGAATGGCAAAATTAATGCTATCCCAATTTCTTAGCTAATACGCTTTTCATGTTTTTGGAACTTCCACACACGCACTCTTCAGCTGTCAGCTTCCAAATTGCTAACCTGCTTGGACCAATGCATGCAAAAAGATAAACACACACAAATACTCAAAATAGAAGAATCACCTCCAGTGACTATATGCCAACTCCATTTACTTCAGTTGAGACCTACTAATTCACAGCAACCAGCAACCTAGCTTGTATTTAGTAAGATTGTCTTCCAGTAATCAAATTCATGACCGTCTACCACAGGCATGAAGACAATTTTCAACTACTGGCTTCGATCATGCAGGATTTAAACCTAATTAAAAGTAACTGAGACTGTCAACCTCAAGCTTGGCTTTTTATTTATCTTGTATTCTGACAGAAACACAAAAATGATGCCAAACAAAGAGCAGAATCAGCTCAGTAGTTTTAGGTGTTATGATCATATCCATTTGCCAGTTTTACTGGTATATATTAGGTATGTTCCATAACATTTAATAATGCATATTCTTGGGCTACATTTATCAGGATGTCAAAAGGTAACAGGCTGAATTCATCATGATGCAAGCCTGACACCTGAATAGGAATGTTGAAGGATTCAGCCCTTTAAAATTTCAGGAAAATAGCAGCAAATTAGAACTGACAGTATGTTACTTTGATCTGACAATCACGACTGTAACTCACATTGAGTATTGAATATCAGTTCCCTTTTAGTTCCAAGAAGAGTGGATACACACTACGCAGTTTGTGCATCTCATCATGTAACAACTGACAACACCAATAAGCTTTCTGAAAGCAGAGCTGCTTGGAAGAACTACGTATTATTTTGCTTTATTTTGACACCCACATACTCAATGGAATATATCTGTAGATATATTAAGAGTCACATGCATGGGCAAAGATGGTAATCTGTCACTCACCGCAAGAGCTATATCTTCTATATAAACACTTCTCTTGCTGATGCAACAAAAGGAAGTCGGTTGAAGCAAGAAGAATTTTCCATTTGCAGTTTCTATATTCTGTGTGTTTTATACCAGGTTGTTTTCAGTTAACAGATAAGTGATAACTCTATGCAGTGTTACATTATCAAAGACTGAAATGCCATTTTCTTTTTATTAAACATCCTGAAATCAGCCCTCCCGCCCTGTTGAGTGGGGGAAAAATATTACCAGTAGAGCCACCACAGTTTCAGGGACTAAAGCAAGCAAGCAGGCTTTAGGATATTAAATTCTTCTTAAGTAGGAGCTAGATGAAATTTTGAAAATGACTTTTTTGTGTTCTCAAACCAACAAAGTACCTATAAAGGCATAGAAAGTTGTGATTTACACTCCCTTAAAAGACAACCAACCAACAACATACATGTGTGCACACAATCTGTGATTATACACCCCAGCTTTGGTATTTATTTTTGCATTAGCACACCTTCCATCCCCAATACATGATCTAATTCTCTTCAGGTTTGTATGCTCTCGCCATTAGCAGCTACTATCGCTGTCCCCCCTCTCTGAAGGTTTGATCGAGGAACCCAAATAACTGAAAATCCATCAGCAAACCTTCCAACAGCGAGTCTTCAACTTGCAGAAAGAATGGGTCACACACATCAAGACTACCAGCAATGACTGGGACACTTCAAGGGACCAGTTTGTTCAGTCCAGTTGTCTCCAAAACCGTAAGTATATTTGAATTTAGGAAAATGCACGGGACAGTAGAAAAACAGAGCAAAACTACCAGAGTCATAACACTACCACAAAGTCACAGTAAATGCCTATGTTATTCAACTAAATTTTACTCTGCCAGACCAGTAGTTTATCACAGCTATAAAACAGTTTAACTTTACTTTGTCCTCCATCTCACATTGTCATTCTTACCAGGACAACATTACTACGGTGACGATCCATTATCATTTTATGTTTTCAGGCCCTGCACAAGTATCTGAAAACCTTCTGTGGGAGAAATCCCACATCCAGCTGCAGTATCTATACAGAATTAAGTGTCCACACCACGTCCTCACTACTTGAGAGATGTGGCTAAAGACGGAAGATCAAATCTACCCTGAATTAACTGGTAAAATAATTTTCCCAAAGGCAGAGGTCACTCTCGTCTAAGCTACTGCAAGTGCACAGTTCAGCTGTTTGTGGTCTCACCTCTCAACACAGAGCCCAGGGTCTCTTCTGCACTCTCAAAACATGATGATTAAATCCATCTCGGCATAAGAAAACACTTTTTTACTGCGAGGGTGGTTGAACATTGGAATAGGTTGCCCAGAGTGGTTGTGAAATCTCCATCCCCGGACATATTGACTGGACACATTCCTAGGCAAACTGCTCTAGCTGACCCTGCTTGAGCAGGGGGGTTGAGCTAGGTGATCTCGAGAGGTCCCTTCCAATCTCAACAATTCCGTGATTCTGTAATTCAGTTATGATGGAGACTGGACAAGATCAGACAAGCAGCTAAAACCTTCCATTTTTCACCAAATATTACTATTTTATCTTAGTAAGCATTGGACAGGAGAACGGTGTTTCCATACACAAGCTAAACAGTCCACATTAAATGCCTCTTTAAATGTGCTAAGTGAAAGCAAACATTGGGAGTTAAATAGGCAGCACTGAGATCATTACAGGACTTTCTTGACATCAAGATGTATGGGGCTCTAAACATTAACACTGAGCACTTCCATCACACTTTAAATCTTCAAAGTACGTACAGACATTCATTCATTAAACATTAACTATGTATTTTTTTTCCTCTCTTTAAAGCAACACATCCACGCTGGCATCATTTCACATATGAAAAAACAACAAAAAAAAAATCACAAACATATGTAAAGCCATACACTTACTGCATGAGTTGTGCTTCTTGTAAGTTCAGCTGGCCCAGAACCATTCAGGACACGGACAGGACGTTACAGAGCAACTGCTGGATGTCTGATGGAGGAGGCAATGCTAATTATAGCCAGCAAGGCTTCTTGCTAGTTGCAACCTCATGGTATCTCTGCAGCAGCTCCGAAGGTTCCATTCCAGCTGAGGCAACGATGCTCCTGCCGCCTTCAACACCCTCTGAGCACAATAAGGAGATTTTCAGAGGCACCTGGACTGCCCCAGTGTCAGAAGACTGACTCTAGTCCTATTTAAAGAAAATAATGCTTGTGGGCTCCAGTCTGTCCTTCTGTTTGGTGCAATAGTGGCCATTTCCCCTCACAAATAGGGAAAAGACATCTTCCAACTAACAAACAGGTTTATCTGCTGGGAAGGGAAATCTGCAAGCTGGCCTTCATGCATCTGTCTGGCTGCTGCTTCTACAAGCTGCTTGTCACAGTACTGACTAGGAACAGAGCAGGTACCACAACAGGCAACACTGAAACACATCTCCGTGGCTACTGAGGGCTTATATTTTCCATCGCTTAACAGAACTGGTCAGGAGCATGAAGATGTGACAGGGCGAAATCAGTCAGGAAGACAGATCCTTTTCATAGGCTTGGTCAAAAGCGAGTGAGAACACAGAAGTGGGCAGAAATTCTTAACTGTGATCTTCTCATTTCTTATCAAGATAGAGGTAATTATGCTTGTGTAAGAAAAGTCTGTATCATAGTGTGAAGCAACCTCTAATAATTTCCCCAAGTTAGCAGCACTGTGTCTTCCTGGTAATTGAGAAGCCACAAACATTAAAAGTGCTTTGATGATCTTGCTGCACAGCTCCTGAAAAACAGAGACCAAAGAAGAAATTCAGAATGTTACTGCAACTGGCAGTCCACTAAAACATTCCCACTTATTTACATGGGGACGATAACATCAATCAGGAAAGGCAGTAAAGAGTCTTCACTAGTCAAAATCTATTTATTATCTTTGAGCATAACTTCGCTACATTCAGCTGTAGAGCAGAAAGCCTTTTGTGAGAAAATGCCTTAATACAGTTGTTCTAAAACGGATGCAACATTTGGACCTTCCAGCATTATTTCTCCTCTTCACAACACTCCTCAAAGAAATGCCATCGTCCTCCATTTGCAACACACGACAACCAGTTATCCACACAGTGTAGTCTACGTCATTATCTCTTTATTTCTTGCTGGATTACATTCTTACTGTACACAACAAAGTACACCGAGCGGCTTTAGCAGCTAATGGCAAGCAGTAGTGCGCAGGTTCTCACAGTCCACGTGGACCCCATGCTTTGAGTTTCAAGCCCTAAGAGTACCGTATCTCCCTCTAGTGCCTGCTCGACTTACTGGATAACGACCTGCTGCTGCTGCCAACCCATGGATCCCCTTTACACCTAATGGTTTGGAAGGGGCAAGATTCACAACTTTTGTAGCAAAAAACTCAAGGAGACCTTTGCCCAAGGAACAGATGCAGTCAAGTCCTTTGCGTTGGCCATGCAGCCTACAGTTGTTGTGACGGAGTACGCTCCCAAAAAGTCAATTTTGGAGACAAAGAACTGAAAACTGGGAAATATTAGCTTTGCTGTTGCCCAGTACATCCTGAAGATAGCTGCATTGCTCTAACGCAGATCGGTTCCATCCTTCATGATCATATCCTTCTTTCTTCTCTTCCTTACCCTCACCAGACGTAGGGTCCGTGATGTACAAAGCAGGTTCTCCTCACTTAACCAACATCTATTTGATACTTTGTCATGTCCTTTATTGTTCAGTGAGAGGTCCTATACCTTATTTACAGCATATTACTCTAAACCTTCCCTGAAGATACAATTAAGCTCCTCACTGGGTTTTTTATCGCTCTCAGCACTCTATTTTTGAGTTTTTCAGAAACAATTTATTTTTCACAGCACCTCTAAGAGATAAAAGACATAATGTCCAGATGACAAACAGCAAACTGAGAGAAAGAGGGCCTTTATGGTCAAGGGAGACCACTAACTTCAGGTGTTTCATTTCCAGCGCCCTAGAATGTGATACAGACAGTAATACATGTTTGGATCAGGGTTTTCCATCACTTTCAAGCACAGCTCTGACTGCTCAGCACTTCTGTGCTTAAATATGCAAACTAGGAACATTTTTACTGTACTAGTTGTGAGTGTATGAATGAAACTATATACACCAGGAGAGACATCTTCTGTAATATTATTTATCCCCCAACCAGTACGTTTGCTTCCAGGCACATCAACTCCCCAAAGCAATTTATTTCAATCAGTAAGGGCATTGCTGTAAGATGAAATTTATCCCTATAAAGAGATACAAGACTAGCTCCTATAAGCAATTTAGATCCCATTTTGAGGCTTTAAATGGTACCTAGACCATGCGATGACACTTAAGACAGTGAATTTCATTTTGTGCGCTCTATTATGCTATTTTCCGTTCCATGTTACCATGTTTCCTGTTGTCTCTCAATACAAAATGAGAATGCTCTTAAACAGTCTCTAATTTTAGTGTGGATTTAAACAATAACCTACTGAATTGTTTGCCCTTCCAGTGGATATAATCAGATAAGACCAACTTGCGTCTGCAAATGCAGGTATACAGATTACGCTGCATCTAAAAGTGAAGCAAAGCACTAAAACTGATCATCAGCAGGTACCGACCAGAATTTATCGAGGCTGGAGAAAGCAAGCAGCCATTATTCAGTCACTTTAATAACCTCACACAATTAGTAAGTCTGCTTAAGGAAATAACTATTTCTGTTCCCAAGGCAGCTGGCATAGAACAATCCTTTGCTTTTCTGTCTTACTCAATATATTTTCAACCACCTGAGGATTCAGTGTTCGAGACTAAAGACACACATACTACCAAGTCAACAGAAAGGCCACTTCCAACGCCCAGTCATTACCGCAGTCACAGCAGCATCCCCCAAAAGCCAGATCCTGTTGTGCAAGATCATACACATGCACAAAGCAGGTATAAGCTCCATTCAGAATAGCATACACTCAAACGAACCAAGACAGGCAGAGAGAGACATGGCCCTATTTTGCAGAAAAGTGGTTGAAAGACTGAATAACTTGCCCAGAATTACAAGGGAGTGTGTGGCAGAGGTCAAGTTTCAGACCCTCATATCAAGCGCTCTAACTACACTATTCCTCTTAGCCTTTTGGTCGACAAAACCAGAGCTGGTTGTATGGAAACACGCTGGATCACTTCACCCAGGACTTTGTCATGATAAAACTATCAACACTGAAGAGCAGAAAACATTGGAGAAAAAGTTATCATTGGGAAATATTGACTGATAGAGCTAAACCAGCATGGATTTCTATTGCACTGAGTACATCTTCACAGACTGTCAGCAGGGAAGAATTATCCGTATGAAACTCACTTTTTGTACAGTTTAAGATTACTGTTCGCACACATCCTAATTCCAAAGAACTAGCATAAGAGAGAATAGCAGCCCTGGGTTCCAGTACTAAACAGCTTTTTTTTTTTTTTCCTGTGAAATCATCTCCCTTCACAGGATTTTCTACAATTTTCTGTATCTGTTCATAAATATGGAGTTTATTCAGATGTGTATAAGAGACTCACTTTTGCAATCTAGTGCTTCATTGAGCTATAACCAGGAAGCACTTCTCTATCCATTTCTTATGCTCTCTCTCCACCCTAACCAGGAATCCAGTTATTTAGAGCCTTTTTTCCTTCCAACTTGTAGGCCTACAAGTATGATACAGTAACAAACAGCACCCTCCTCACGCAGTGTCCTCCGAAATCAATACCCTCATCACCTTGAAGGAGATGACTTTGTCTCAGGGATCTAGCAGCGTTCTCATACCCTTTCCCGCACTTCATGCAACACGACGAGTACCTTGCCCAATAAAGTGAGGTCTTATTGATACGGGAACAAAGCGAAGAGACTGTAGCCAGCATTTGCCAGCATATCGGCCCCTTAAGCGGTCAGCACAGCCTTACGACCGGGGCATTAGAACTGCAGACCAACCTCCCAACTTTCACACTCAGCTGTGTTGTAAAAGTGGGAGGCAGAAACAGGAGGGTTAAGTTATCCTTTAATTTAAACAGCCAGTTCCTCGGCAACAGACTTGGCAGCATTTTTTTTCCTCCACTAGAAGCAAGCACAAAACTTTTCATCTTGCTGCTTTCTGGTAAGGGCAACACTGAAAAGACATTCACAGATCTGCAGACTGATCCTTATCCAAATTAAGAAATGTTAGCACAGTTGCATTCCCCCATTCTGTGTTTCAGTACAAAACTGCGTGAAGAAAGCAGCAAGCCAGAAATCATAACTGGGATCATCAGCATTCACAAACAAAAGAAAAAAAAAAATCAAGATGCTTCCCTGCATCAGGCTTCTGCCTTGTCCTTTCTATGAATCACCTAACGAGAAGGAAGAGGCTGGTCTGTGGCTCAGACGAAGAGGTTAACCTCTGCTCCCCAGGCTTCCTCAGATCTAAGAGCCCAGCCCAGCTGGAACCCACAGCTCAGAAGTATTTAGCTCTGCACATGTTTGTAAATCTGCATTAACATCTCATTCACGGTATTGCAGGAATGGCTTAAAAATGGTATTCGGAACGGTAGTCACTTCATGATGTCTGTAGAGGGACGGTGTTTGGGGAATGCTGGACAAAACCACTGCTCCACAATTAACACAAGAACAGCTGCATTTCTCGCATTATATTGCATCTACTTCAAATTCAAGACATTTTCACATTAGGTAAGGTCTGGCTAGCAGGCCATTGATTTGGTTGCCAATTTCTGTTTGGTACAAAAATGAACTAGCTCTGCTGCAATGAGTGAAATAAAACTGCATTCACCACAGTGTAACTTAATGCACTTTTGAAGTATTTCCTCAAATCTTCAGCCTCTTGGACCCCCAAGACTATTAGCATGCCAGCTGGCTTAGCAGAAAAGTTAAAGCACTTTTTTTGCCCCAAGAAGCAGGTCTTAAGGTACGTGATTTAGGGCACGGTGTCAAAGGAAAACAGATGGCTCCGTGGGGTTTTCGGAAGCCCCTTCTCCACCTACCAGTACCTGCCACCACAGCCCCCCACCCCCAGTCAGCTTCCTCCAGCTTTTGCCATTCCTTTTGTTCAGACTGAAATCCTGCTTTAGCCAAGTTGGTCTAAAACATGGTCAAAAGCTTAATTGCGGTATTTTTTAGTTCTCCTTCCCTGCATCCTTCCAGTCCTCGTTCTCCTCCTCTCCCCCAGCCACCTCCAGCCCGCTCCCACCGCTTTCCTCTTTCAGCAGCTCTGCTGACAAAACCAAATGTTTATTCTAAGTTCACCAGCTGAGAGCTCTTAACCATTTACTGCAGAGGTGGGAGGGAGGGGAAGGCAAAGGAGTTTGCGGGGCAAATTATTTGGCTCACAGCTTCAGGGGAAGCATTGTTTTCCTCCTCCTCCTCCTCCGCAGCCATCGGCACAAAGAGCCCAGCCTGGGCTGCCATCCTCCTCACCCCCAACGGATGGGTCCGTTTGAACTTCCCAGCCCCTCTGCATCCCTTCTTGTGATTGTAAGTCTTCTAACGCCACAGAGTTTTGGTTTCGAGAGATTAGCTTAAAATATGCCATTGAGATAAACCCAAACGCTTTCCTAGGACCAGCACTGGCCTTGCGATCGCGAGCAGCGGCTTTGATCTCCACACGCCACGGCGAGGCATGTAGAATACTCATGAATATACAATAATACAAGTGTCTAAAAAAAAAAAAAGAAAATTAAAAAATAATTTCAAAATAAGCAGGAACATGAGAAAATATCAAAGCACTAATTCAAGAGTCCCAGTGCTCTCATGGGAGACAGCTCAATCTGAAGTGTCCTTTAGGTAGAGCCCGATGTCTTTGATAGTTCACCATATTTGATCAAATAAAGCTATTGATCCTTAGCATGAAAGTTCAATACAGGCTACCAGTGCTGCAAGAGTAGTACAATAAAACCCTCGGTCTTTTTGATCTCTGCTGAAGCATTTCATCTTGACATTTGTTAAATGTATCAGTAGATTGCTTAAAATGAGAATAGGGTTTTAAAAGCTTACTAGAAAAGCAAAGCTCACACAGAAGATTCAACTTTTACATTTGGTAACTTTTACATTTGGTGCTTTTCATTAACTGTATTGCCCAGCCAGGTATTATTATCCAATTCCATTTTAAGCAAGATGGTGAGACCTAAATGGATTTCTAAATATATATTCTTGGCTTCATTCTTACAAGTGGTTTTTATGAGGGTTTATCTGCTTCTGCACCTTTGCAGTTAATCATTCCTTCAGACCACCTTCTGACCCCAATCCAGCAACAAAAACAGGGGGTTTATGCCAGAATATTCCTGAGCAAGACAGAAGCCAAATGGCAATGTTAGCAAGCAAATAAAGAAGAGACAGGAACGAAAAGAATGTTTTCAATCATCTGATCCTCTGTAATAGTCAGGACAGATTGCCATCTCAGCAACACCAGTGCAAACCAAAAGCAAATAGCAAAACCACGGATTTTATTGCTGTTACTCAGGGCACGATCTTGTGAAACCAGGTGTATATATCCAACCCCGCACAGGGCATGTGGGTAACGCAGCCTGAATCATAAAGACTTCTTTACCATTTAGAGATGGTAAGCTCTAGAACAGGTTCTGCATCAAAGTTACTGCATCTGCCTCCTTCGAGATTTTCAAAACAACCAGAGGAGGCCTTTGACAAGCCGACCTAGCTTTCAGATGAGCTCTGGTTTGAGGAGGAAGCTAGATTAACTGATCTGCAGAGGCCTAATCTGAAACTTTCTACGAGCTCATGACTTAAAATTCTAAACACATAACAATGGGCACAATGCAGCATTGAGTCATTGCTAATTTCTCACTCCTTACCTCAGAATCTGTCAAGAAGCCAGAGAAAAAGTCAACTTTTTCAGATATCTGGCCTGGGCTGTGCCAGATGTAAAATCTGAGGTAGGAGGAGGGGAGTTGACAATAATCATCTTTATAGGCCCAGGCTGCTGGAAAATATGGAGACAAGTCTTGCATTTACTTACTGTCTGGCTTATAAACTTGTACAGAAGACAAACTGTACACACGCATAAAAATGGACTATGTATCTTCAATTACATAGTCATAGGAGCAGCAGTGTATGTTTGGTATATTATCTCATCTAGTCTTCCTATAAGTTATTCTCTGCTGAGGTGATCTCAAATGTTCCAAAGCTATTTTGTTATTCACAGATGCACACATTTCTTCCTTCCATTAAAGCACGGATCACATAAAAAAACCCCCCAAAAACCAGGTTAGAGCATTGCACTGACCCAACGTTCAGTTCTGCCTGTACTCCACCCTAGAATATCAAACCTTGAATCTGTTAGGATGTCATGAATTCTAAAGGCTGGGAATACACAAATTCAGGGTTAGATTCTCAGCTGGAGTAAACTGATATAGTCCATACAGGTTTATTAGTTTATACTCTTTAAGGCACTGACACCTAATCTGTATCTTTTGAGAGGACCGAGATTTCAAAAATTTCTTTTTGTTTGGTTTTAAATCCAGTCAAAGCACTGTGTCTGACATTTTGATCCTGGCTGCATTATCCCTGTTGCTTTGTAAAATGGAAAAAGAAGAGAACGAGGAAGGCAAGGTGAAAGTATTGCGGAAGTGAGGAGACCTGAAAAAAGAAACGGAGATGGGGGGGGGCGGGGAAGATGACAACAATGTATATTTTCTTGAGAAACCGATATGATTAACTTGATTCTTCCCTGCCACACCATTCCCCATGCAATACTAGGTCCACACCAAAGTACACTTGGTGAAGGAATAGGTTTCGTCTACGATTACCACATCCACTGCCTGAGGAGCCCCATACACAAACACGGTGGAGTGACAAACCGGCTTCTCTATTTGCGGAAAACAACAGAGCCCGCTGACCTCTAATGCTGCTTCCTATGTCCTGAAGTTAGTGAGGAAAGACTTAAAGGTCTGTTACGGCTACCCTGCAGTACACGCTTGGTGCTACTGTCTTCCCTGAGGGGGGTCACCTTTGGAAGTAAATGGTTTAGAATTACTGGGAGGTCTGCGTGGATAAGTCTGTGTGATTTCAAACAAGATTTCAAAGCCTAGAGAAACAGTCAAAGCTGCATGTATGCATCCTTGAACTCCTGACGTTCCCCCACCATTAAGAAATTTTCTGAGGCAACGGAAAAAAAGTTAGCGAGTAACTTCAACTCAAAGCGTTTCTTTCCCTTCTTTGTGGTCAGCATCCAAGAAGCCCTGCTCAACACAGATCAGGCTGAACGACCGAAACAGAAGCACTCAGGGGAGCAGAGGAAAAAAAAAAAAAAAAAAAAGGCAAAAAGAAAGCTCTTTTCCCCTTCCCTTTAAGCTAAGTTTATAACTGTGTTGGAAAGAACAATCAAGAAATTCCTTGAGATGAGAGGGCAGGGAACTAGGGGAGAAAGAGACCAGAGTATTTCTTTAAGGGCTTCTTTTTTTTTTCTTTTTCCTCCAGCAATATTAGTATCAAAGAAACCATTGTTGGATTTGCTTAAATGCTGGGAACTGGAATGAAATTTGCTACTAGGCAAACTAGTCAAAACAAGACCTGCAGATAAGTTGCATCTCCCTAAGCAGGAGTGGAAGAATTCGGCACTTAATGCAATTTATCTTATAGAAGAGGCTAGTAAAACCTGATGACAAGCCATATAAGATGTCTGTACAGACCTAAACCATCCCACATATGGGCCCAACTTCTTCCCCGAGATCATTTGGCAAGTCCTGTACTCATATAGGTGACATGAACTCTGCTGCTATTTGGCAACGAGACAGGCAGGGCAGTTGTCAGGCTAATATTCTCTCGACCCGCTCCTGTCCCTGGAATAGAAGGGAAGAAGTCTCAACAAAACCGGTACCGGCGTACCAGACAGTCTTTCCCAGTGACACGAAGCAAGGACACACCTCAGTCCAACAAAAAGGGGGAAATTCGGAGGTGGCCAGGAAAACACACATGGCACCAGCCAAAGCATCCAAGTCTTCTTCAAAGAGAGCCTGGAGGGGAGCACATTGCAGTAATCCTGCCTGGAGGTAACAGCCTGCTCTGTTGGGAAGAACATTCACAGGAAGACTAGCTGAAGCAGAATAACACAAACCCACGAGAAGGAATCTGCTTTGCTTTGTTTTACAGCGGTTTTGTGCAAGAGAGGAAACGAACCTCACTGCAGCCGTAGTTCTTCTTAAAGTAACACTGAGCGCTCAATCTCTGCTTTGGGATGAAGCGGACCTAATGTGAATGCTGAAGGGCCTCAAGCACAACTGGAGCAAAGTCAGCAAGAATGAGTAACAGTCTTGAGACTGCTCTGTAGGATTCAGGAAGCTCTACTAGATGTATTAGTATTACAGTATCGCCTAGAGAGGACATCTGAGATTCTTACAGGAGATGCTATAAAAAGAACAACTAAGAAGATTATCCGTACGCCTCAAACTTTCAGATAGGTGACAGAAGAAGAGGGAAATAAATTTCGCAGAGTGTTTACATAACCCAGTAACAAAGCAAGGAATATACCCCCAGAAGGCCTAACCCCCTGTCCTTAGCCTCTTCTGCAACACTGCCTTTAACAATGGCTTTGCGAGCAAATAAGCTGAACCAAACTAACTGTGTCATTTTTTTCCACCGTGCTTTTCTACAGCTTTAACCTCTCTCCATTGTTGCCTGGCTGATTCTGAAAAGCTTAATCAGAGATGATAGAACTCTAAGTCTCTTCTTGGCAATGTTACTAATCTGTTTATTATTTTCCTGCAAAAGCACAGCCCTGATATGAAGCCTAACATAACCAAAACGCTTAATTACATTCTTTCCCTTGGGATGGGGAAACCATTTCAGCCGATGTGAAAGCTAGGGTAGTCTAAGTGGAGAACACCTTTATTAGAGAAAATGGAGCAGCACATTTCAGGAGAAGAAAAATGGGAATGCAACCTCTAATCAGATGATACCACTACATTATCCCTCAAAACAAGGTGCTATATAAAAGATGAAGTCCTCATGTAACAGTCGTAACGTACTTGTTAAACATCAGTTTTGGCTGCAAATTTTTAACATTCCAACTATTTCATGAGTTCTCTGGTCACTTTATTTTCTTTTAAACAAGTAAATCCGAAAGTGCACTGCAAAATTAAAAATCGTAATAGACTTCTTCACAAGTGCCTGCGGTAAGATAAAGAATAGCTATTATGCCATTTTTCAAGAGAGCCAACTCAAGAACAGAGACCAATGTAAAACTCAGCCAGCCTAAGCACAGGCACATAGCTGAGGCATCCTCGTTAGAAATGCAGTTGTCCCACATTCTGTCTGGAAAACTCGTAGAGAGAAACCAGATAGGCATCCCCAGACGATCGTTCAATTCCAGTGCAATGAATCAGTCTCAGGAACTGCCTGTCACTGCCAGCCATAGATGCACCATAGGGCAATTTTAGTGCCTAAAATGAGATGTGGGGAATCTGTGGAAGTTTTGTACAGCTAGTCATACAGGAAATGCATGGCAGTACAGAGAATTAAATCCAGGCTTCCCAAGCCACTATCTTAACCACATATTTTTACTCCACAGTGTAGTCTTATATAGATTCATTGGCTATGATCTCCTGTCTCAGTGGTGTAAATCTGAAATAACTCGGCTGAAGACAATGTAATCTCAGCAGTGGAATAAGTAGGAGTCAGCTGCATTCAACATCGCTGAAAGTGGATAAAAAAAGCAAAATTTGGTATTTGGTTATGTTGGCTTAAATCTAACAGCATAAAACTTGCCTGTTGTTTGGAGGGGCTTGAAAGGCATTAAATCATGCTTTGGGAAACGCCACTGATCTCCCGGTGGCTAGATGGAATTGCTAAGCTCAAAAGAATGATTGCATGATGTATAGCTGAGAGGCTGCTCTGCCTGTGTCCTTACTCTTCTGTAAAGCACTCCCATGCAATGCTTAATGCTAAACTACCTGCAAACCACAGGTAGAATGCTGTTGGAATTTCTCACTAGTAAATAAAAGTGACTAACTCTCAACAGTAATTTTTTCCAAGTGGTACATTGTCAATAGATGTAATACCCCGAGCATCAATGTAAAACCAAATATATGATCCTCCCATCTCAAAGTACTGCTAATTTTTCAGTAGACACTTGTGCATCTGGATGAAGGTGCATAAAAACACATCCCTTCTTCTGTTTGCTTAAATGTAACATTCTTGGCAGATAGTTATTAATTAGCATACAAAATAAGTGCTAGGAGTACATTTCTTTACCCAAGGTCCAGTTCTTTAGGTTGCTGAATTATGCCAGCTTCAGATCCTGTCAAGAGCTGGAATGGAACATTGATTTTCCTTAAAAAAAAAAAATTAAGATATTTTAACTTAGAATTCTGAGGGTGAATTTAGAAATTAACAATTGAAATAAAATGTTAACGACAAGCTAATCAGACTTTATTTGGGTGGTCTTAAACATATTTTGGTTAACTAAAAGCCAGGAAGTATCAGAAAATGTTTCATAACACTGTGAAAATGCTCAAGCCACTTTAACTGGAAACTTATGAAAACTTCGTGAAGCTAACAGTATCCCAACATTTCCCTCCACTCCCTTAGCTAGGAAGAGAATCCAAAAAGCAGACGCTGAAGACTCTAAGAATATTATTGGTCCAAGTGACCAGCCTAAGGGCAATAATAGAATTGGAAACATATCCAAAAATGACAGCGACAGAATCCAATATCGGAACACGTCCTTGTTTATCAGGTTCTGCAGCAACAGCAGTCTCAACAAAATTATGAGTCTGTTTATTAGCTGATACCTTTAGGAGAAAAAATGTGCCATCCAGCTAGAGAGAGAAATAGCATCAGTTATCTTCATTGTCATCTGTAAACACCAACATGCAGCTGCACGTTACAGACTACAAGGGTGTAAGGGCAGACCACGGAAAGGTGTTGGCATTTATCACGCGTAGTTCAGTGCTGCTCACTTATCACTCGCACCTGCTACCAGGAGGCTGCTTGGCTCTATTCTGGAGCCAGAGCTAAGCTTGCTGCAAAAGACATGACACCGCCATCCAAAAAAAACCCCCAAACCCAAACCACTCGCAGCAATGGTGCTTCCTTCGCTGCTTTTCAGAGATCCCGCTCTTCTGATTCAACCCTGGAAGAGACATATTTGGTTTTGAACGCTCCAGAGCACCTTACGGCTGCTCCTGCAAAAAGAATGGATGAAAAATCCCCGTGTTTCAAATATTCCTCCCTTCCTTTGTAATAACAATTGCCCTGGTCCCAGTTCCACCTTAAGAGCACAGTATACTCCAAGCCACTTTCTTATTTACTTCAAGTATTAAGCGGATTAACAAACCAAGAGGATATTAACTGTATCTACATACCTGTTATAACTATTAATCTGTGTGCCATTGTGCAGTGTAGAACAAGCTGATATTAAATAAAATGAGGAGCTAATCTCCCAAAGGGTACAAACCTTTAATCGTCCTGTCCCCTTTTCCTGGAACCATGCCATGTGCATAACTAATTTTTTTCTTCCAGGTGTCACAGTTCTGCCAGATCCAGCTAAGAAAAATGCTTTGCCTCAACCTATTTCTACATGGCTCAAGGGATAAAAGGCAGGAAGGTTCAGATCAAAAGCCTCAGATTAATTGTTGCAACAGCCAGCAACGTGCTCCCGCAATGGACTGATTCCTTTTCCACAAGTAGGAGAGCGGAGAGAGGAGATGCCAAAGGACTGGGGATCGAGCAAGACCCCTGCTCTCCAGCCTGAAGCGCGTGAGAGAGTTTTGCATCTACTCTAGCCACTGCACCAGTGAAGAAGCAATAAGTCAGAAATAGGCAGGGAATGTCCGAGGGCAGAGTACAGAAGAGATCTGAGAGCACCTCGGGGACTATGCTGCAACAACGTAAGGTCCATTAAAGCCCCTCGGTTGACAGAACAGGGCAAAAAGATGTAGGACATCCAGCATACTATTAAGGAGTTAGAACGACACTCTTTGCCAACCCCCAGGTACCATCAGCATCACTCATTACCAAAGCGACAGAGAAGCTGACGGAGGAGAACAGGGACCTCATTCACACTAGCGTAAACCAGGAATAAGAGCACAATTATACCAAAGTCAATGAAGTTAAGATGAGGACAGATTCGGTCTCATTGAAGAAGGCATTTGGATATATTATGCAGGAACCTTTATGATGTAATATTTGGCCTTGGAGATGACACCGCAATTTCATCAGATAATTAAAAGGCTGAAGCAAATACCACTTAAAAGACACTAAAAAGATGCCCCTGTACCTAAATAGTACTAATGTTAGGATTGAAATAACATTAAAGGGAGAGACTAATTCTGACCTCACTTTAACTAATTGAGAAAATATTCACCAGATGGTTTTATTAGGCAACCAAAGGTAGAAACTGCCACGTCAGCCGTCCCCATATAACTTAATTAAACAACACACACAACTCCAACGCACCGTACGCAGCCTCTGGGGAGAGCAACCGAGGAGGAAGAGGCCACGGGTAACAAAGGTTAATCACATTGCCTAATGCACTCACATGCTCCAGTGGCCAGGAGGGTAGCAAAACTAAATAATATCCCTGACAGCATACAGACATCGCAGATCAATGCAGGACAGATGCAGTTAAGTCAGTCAGACGGTAACAACTGCTTTGTGGTTTCCATACGGAACCACTGGAAGGCCTTCTAAAAGACATTAATGTCTTTAACAAGGTACTGGGGCTCCAGGAAGATAATGTAGACAGGCTATTGAGTTTATGGAGCAGAAAGACTATTTATGATGAACTGCAACCAGTCAGCTCAGAAACAAATCAGGACAAGAAAGCTGGGATTAAGACAAAAAAGTCCACGAAAATCAGTAAGATCAGGAGAAGCCTTAAGTACAGATTATTATTATTATTATTATTATTTTAAAATCAGTGGCCACTTGATGACACCTGAAATCAACAGGAACTCTTGGTAAGGGGGATCAGAGTGGGAACTGCATTTGGGGATGTAATTGTAGGGACTGCATGCCCCCTTCCCTCCCTGGGGTGGGGGCTGTTTTTGACAAAATGTAACTATAAACACTAATTGGTGAGCAAGAAGAAAGTTTTTCCAGTCCTCTAAATATTAACATTTTCATTTCTTTGAAGATTGACATCCATATTGCCCTGCCCTACTTCATCAAAAGCTTTTCATAATTTCCTTCAAATTTTGCTGCTAAACCTGAGAAATACCGGTGAAATACATCATCCTCTAAAAGTTTCAGAGAGGAGTAAAACAGAGGAAAACTACAGGACTGGATGATACCACCTCAAGATGAAACACAAGCCATGTCTTTTCAGCTGGTACCTAAAAATTCAGGAAACCGCTTCCAATCTACCGTGTCTACCTAGTTGTAGGTACATTGATCCATTGGCCCAAGCGCTGGTGCAGTTATAAATGATACTTACCCTGTGTAATTGCCGCCATTAACAAAATAAACAGTTCCTTTGTTTGGCTGCAGGGTAAGAATTATCTATAGATCTTTTGCTTCAATCCGGCCACAAGTTAGATCCAAGGTGACAACAAAATCCTCAGTGCAGCGTCTTGCATTAAGGTTGTACATTCAGACCGCTCAGAAACAGCTATTTCTCTTCCAAATCATTGCTAAAGAGGTTAGATAAGATGTTACTTAATGTATTCCAGCCAGCCTTTGGTTTATACCACAATCCTTTCTAAATCCATCTGAATGCATTTCCCAGTTCCATAGAAGACAGTACCTGAGGCTTTGCAGAAATGCAAATATTACTACAATAATTCAAAAGGAGTCCCCCGTTCCTACCAAGAGAGGTTTGTCTAATAACGACGATCCTTTATTCATCCAATTCTGTGTATCGTTCATGGATCTCTAGCTGACCTGAACTCTGCCCATTTCAACCGAGCTGTGCCCTTCCAACCTAGTTATAGGCCTGGCCTGCTATATTTACAAGGTGCTAACAACCAGATTCATTTTCCTCTCCACTTTCAAAATCCATTCTCGACACAGGAGGAAAAAAAAAAAAAAAAAAGAGTGCAATAACATGACCTTTAAGAATAAGAGGTACAGAGACTAGGATAGTTCCACAAAGAGCAAAATGAATGCTCCTCAATATTAAATGGCATTTTTAAAGATGGCAGATGAGTTATAGGCCTATTTCCGATCAACATGCCCACAAAAGGTATGTTTCAAACCCAGCCCAACTTAGTTGCTGAATGATTTCAAAGGCAAGTATATATCACATCTGAAAATAAAGCTCAGCTTGCCTTTTCTGCAGCCAAAAGTATCCCTATATACAACCGGATGCAGACTACGCCCTCAGCCTCACTGAAGTGCTTACGACTGAAAATTTTTTAAACTTTCCAGAGTTTGAAATATATCCTACTAACCCTAATGGGCCCAATTTTCCACTACTTAGAGCCACGCATAGTAAGGCGTGTGAAAAGTAACATCTAAGTGGATGAAAAGCTATTACTGTGATTTGGCAGCATTTTACATTCACTTAGCACTAACTTTGCACAGGCTTAAATAACTATGCTAGGTGTGAGGCAGCAAAAAAAAAAAAAAATATCAACCACATTGAAGTCAATACAGTTATGTCTGACTCAGAGAGGATTAAGTTTGGTCTGAATAAGACTGCTGTCTCTGCTTAGATGGCAGAACTATTCCTAGCTTCCCATCCACCCCCTCCAAACACTCGGAGGCAGGAAGCTATGGGCAAAACGCTATCCAGGAATAAATCATGATCAGTATTAGACATGCTTCCATTGCAATAGGTGCAGATCTTCATCCAGTGACAAATAATTGTTGGGATTTTTCCCCCCATTGAATCACTGAATTTGAGAGAAACACACCGTTCATACCAGTTAAGGAAAAGAGAGCTTATGTGGAAGGGTGAGACCCTATCCTTCCAAAGGATGCTACAACAGTAAAAGAGAACAAGCCCCCCCCCGCCCCCGCCAGCATCTCATGGGACACTGCGACCTTCCACCCTCTGTGGCCTGGCAAAACCAAGTCCATAAAACATGAATGAGATCCTAGTCAGCCTGAGTCATTTAGCTCTTGCTGCCCTGAAGCTAATAAACTCAAGAGTTCCCTGTCCCCTACTGCTGCTCAGAAATGCATACATGAGATGAAAGGAATTTATCCTAGCCTGGATATTCTGGGTGGGGGTGTGTGTTAAAGGGACATTTTTTTGTGAGACACGGCATTCTGGAGAGTGGCTGCAAAATGAAATGAGAAGTGTGCAGATGCATACAGCTCCCACATCCAGAGAAGGGACTAATCTTTAACCAGTAAAGTTATATAGGATTGCAGGAAAAGAGTTACAGCTCTGAATAAAGTTTAAACTTATGACCCTCATTCTTTGCTGCACTTTATGGAGTAATTCCTGTTAAAGCAAAAAGAGTGCTAAATGCTACCAAGTCAGCATGGTGGCTTTTTGTTCTAATGGATGAATATTGCTCTGGGGAAACAAAAGATGCAACTCTGCCATGGGTCTAAGATACCCTGGAGTATTGTCATCCTTTTTTAGAAAATAATGCAAATAAAGAGGAATGAATTTGACTCTTGATCTCTCTGGGTTGCATCAACAGCACAGAAAAGTGTGATGCAACAAAATAAAGTATGTAGAAAATTAAATACAAAACACCTTCTTAAGAGAGCTCTGGGTATCTGTTTTTCAGGGACATTAAATACCCCCTTGTCCTGTCAAAATGACTGCCCTTCCAGTTATACCCATTAACTGGTTCAGTGACTATTTCATTAATGATTTCTGTAGGTCTTCAGGACTTGGGAATCCTGCCTGCAATCACACTGAGCTGTGCACTACAGAATAACTAGCCAGACAGCTGTTATTTCAGATGATCTGGGCTAAGTACACCGAAATAAGCAGTTCCATCAACTGTACAGCTGTGCAAGATCAGAATCTGGGGTTGGGTGGAACAGAGTACATTTTCTTTAAAACCAATTTGAGTGGCAAAAAATGTTTGCCTTAAGCAGATGATTATTATTAAATATAGGAAAATATATGGTGCCTTTGAAGCAGCCTGAATGACTCCATTTTAAGAAAAGAATTAGTCATAACATCTTAGAAGATGTGACATGGTTAGCAGGATTCAGTTCTGACAGAAATTCCTTATGCACTGATACAGTGATAAATTAACGATTGACAATCCAGGGAAAAATCTCTAAATTGAACCATTCTCATTCTTTTTAAAAGGAAAACCAGTGTGGACACAAAAGTTGCTGCACAGAATAGAAAGATGCTATTGCTGAGTTCTAAATAGGGACATCTGGAATAACATCACTTGCTGTTTTAAAATCAGGCTTTCCACTGGCTCTGAAAGATTTCTGAATCATTTACTCTCGCAACATGGTTTCAGGGAGAAAAAGGTTCCCTGAAGCCAAAGAAGCAGACAAGGCAACCTGTCAGCAGCCTGTCCCCGAGTCTGCTGCACAGGCAGACATTTCCATGCCTGGCAATGCGTTTAGACACGCACACATTCCCTCTTGATGCTCTCCCTATTGGCAAAACTGGATCGAATGCTATAAAAAGCTGCTGCAAAAACAACCAGCAGCTAATGCAAGTGGGAGTAAGAATATAGAAGAGCATGCTTGTTATGGGATACGAATTCCCTGTCCCAGAAGAGTCAGGGCTCCACAGTTGTGTCCCCAAGCTCTGCCGCGTGATCCCAAGTCAGCTACTTGAGTGCTTCATGTCTTGGCTCCTTCCTCCATAACAAGGCATAAAAACGTTTGAGAGAATCCATGTTCCCCAAACAAACATATATTGCAAACGCAAGGAACGGTGGCATTACTTGTACTACAGACGACTGATCCCAGACACAGAGACCTGAACTTCACCGAGAAGTCACCCGCCGCTCTTCGCAGAAGTGCCATCACGCGAATGGCACTTAGCCAGAACGCCAACCAACACGGAGTTCCCACCCCAAACCAGAAATGCACCAGAAGCTCTGCAGAGGTCATTTAGCTACTGTGATTGCTTATGCACAGGAGATGCTCAGAGACCATGGTACAAAGCAACATAAAGCCTTGAGACTGAGGGAAAACGCGTATGGGCAAAACTGACAATACCACCACTTCCCGTTCCCTTCGCAGTGATGTTAGATGATTCGATATTCTGGTTCTATACCACCCCAGTAAATAGCACTTGGATATACATACATACAGGGCTGCATTCACTCTGTACACATTCAAAGGTAATCCATTTTAAAAGATGCTGCTGCACAGCTGTCGCAACTTATACTCCACATGAACTGATCACAGACAATTATTTTGTTTTCACTTTTCTTTCATTCAAGTGCCTTGCGCATCTGCTTGTCCATCAATGTCCCGCAGCATTTTAAAGCGTTTCCCATCCATGTCCCACCATGAGTGCAGGAGATGGGTGGCTCATTATATTGAGTGTGACATATTAGAGACATCAGAACAGGTAAAACCTGAGCTTAGATTTAAAAAAAAAAAAAAAAAAAAGAAGTATCAAAAACCCGCCCAAAGAGGCCTTCAAAAATTGAGAACTAGACAGGAAAAAAGGTAGTAGAAGATTATATTTACGGAGAACAGAGAGAATACTATAAATACCTTAGAGAAAATTTTCAAAAATATCCATTTCTGTACCAGCACAGTCTAAAAAAGAACATCATCTTACATTTTAAATTCTTAATGACTTAAGTGACTGGATACCCAAACTTTTCTCCTGGTTTTCAGCACAATAGCAAAAGGAAAAAAGGTATCTTGGTTTCTGGGCAAAGATCTGAAAACGGGTGCAATGTATACTATTTTTGGTTCAACTACTACCTGACCTGTCTCTACGCCTGCTTCAATTTATGAGCATGCATACGATGGTCTTGTAAGGTCCTCAAGAAATAACTGAGTCCTCTTGCACATAAGAATCTCAAAAAGTTCAAGCCTTCACAAGCACCTCGGGATCTGAGAATAATAAAAGTGATAAATGCTCATTTAAGCCTTGATCCAGCAGTATTTGAATAAAAGCCTTGAAAATTACATCCATATATGTAAGACCAAATAATAACTATGAGCATAATTCTCTCTCCTTCCCAGTCCCACAAGCATTCAGTGCTCCAGTATAGCTCCAGCAAAGCTCTAAAGAGCATTTACCCTCCGGTTTAAATGCTTCCCCAGAGAGCAGTCAGTACTCCTGCAGGATTGAGCTCTATTGAAAGGGAAGAATAGGATGGTTTATGGGCTCAGATGCACTACTACAAGTATTCAGCTAATAGCAGCGAGACCAAACAACTATTAGGAAACACCCTATGCGCAAGAAGGAACAGTCCTGGAGCTGGCCAAATCTGAGTAATATTCACAATCCTCGCTGGCTTCAAGACCTTTTCTTTTTTCATATTAGTCCAATCTCAGAACAATGAATTTTTTAAGCCATCAAACCTCTATTATAGCGATTGCTGGAGTTTTGAAATATGGAGAAAATTAACACAAAGTTACAAGAAAAGAAACAAGGTTCAAATAAACGTCTAGTAACTTTTAATATGTGCAGTAATAGGATTTGGTGCAGTAATTTATAATTTTTTTGTACAAGCAACAGCTAAGATTAATGTTCTAGTTATTATATGCAATAATTATAGGCTTTTTAGAAGCCGCCTGGCTGGAGGGACACTGCCTGTTTGTACAAAAGATAATTAAGGGACAAATTTAATTTTCCCATTCCCCTAGTTAGGCAGCTGCTGTAGATAAACACATACCTCATTTTCAAGTGCTTGTTCCTTATCACTGTCTTTGAAGTGTCACAACCCACATCAAAAACGGAATTTTCATTCACTGCCCAACTACAGCTGAGTTTATCTAGGTACTTGCACAACTCCTATCATTAGTATTACTTTAGTACTTTATAGCCCGGGAGGCTGTTAGCCTGAAAATCCCCTCTCTAAAATAGAAAGCTGCTCCTACTCATTTCCTGACACCAGACAGAAAACCGCAGCACTGATGTCCACCTGGCTCTGCCTTGAGCCTCAATATGTGGCAGACACACCGTCAAGTCCTGGTGCTCAGATTGTAGCCTCCCGAGAGGGGAAATACAACCATTCACGTAACCCTGGCGTGATTCCACCTCCGAGTCTGGATGGGCTGGGCATGCCACAGCTTTCTCTCTCCCCAACAGACAAACAAATCAAGCTTTGCTTTCCTTAAGTTGTAGAACACTTTTGCTTGTATCAACACCAGCAGTTTGGTTTGGAGCAGCAGAATGGATTTGAAGCGATTCTGAATTGTTTTCATTTACAGCGTGTTGGTTCAGTCCACAGAGTGGTGTTGGCATGAGCACAATATCTTTCTTCCAGTTGAGCTCCAGAAACTCTGTTCCAAAGACTTTGAAGCACTTAATGGGGCTGTGACCTTCCAAGCTAGCTCACAAGCAGTGCCCAGACACCTTCCAGCAAGTACCAAACTCTTTTCACTCTCTGCAAACCTCAAATCCTGTTGGTTGTGAAGAGCTTGGCCCAAGAGACCAGACTAGATGCTATCTCAGGTGACCTTCCTCTGGGTCACGTACAATGCACCAAAGGAGCTTCAGCACCAACTATTCCAACCGACTGACCTGCTCCTACTACAACAGCTTATCCGCCAAGACAGCCTTTAAGCCCAAACCACAGTCAGACCAAGAGCAATACAACAGGAAAACACGCCGTTATGCGGGGCCACATACCTCCATCTGCCAGGAGAGTAAACTAGGAGCATCCCATTCTAGTTAACTCAAGAAGAGCATAGAGCACTTGCTGTCTTTGGGTTTTTTTGTTTACCTAACACATCCCAGGGATTCGTACCTGGAAGGTCTTTAAAGCATGGTTTATAACCCAGAAGAATCTTGGAGGAAAGAAGTAGCTGCACAGTTTATTCGGTCTGTTTGATCATGCAATCCATCTCGAGCATTTTCCCTTACAGAACTCCATTCTCTCATCTCAAGCCAAAGAGTTTTGCCATTAATTTCCTGGATTAAAAGCCAGATGAGGCTTTCAGCCCAGAACTCTGCTGGCTGCTACCTGCTAGAAGAAAAGCCTTCAAACATCCCTCTTGCTGCTACACAATTAATTTCTTTTCCCGCAGGCTTTCAGAGTCTATTGAATTTTACTTTTTTTCCCCTCTGCTGACTCTTCCACCCTCTCTAGAAAGTGTTGCTTAGAAGTTAACAGGCAGAAAGAGAATTAATGAGATGAACACAAAGAGACTCCAAATGGTTTCCTCATTCAGAGCAAACTTCATCCTGTACAGGGTTGCCCATTTCCCGTAGTCAAAATCAATTGTTAGTAAAAACAGAGGCTTTGAAAGCAGTAATTTCCTGCTATCTTCCTTTTTGTGTCAAAATATTTACTTTCCTTTTTTTTCTTTAGTACTGTCACCCCTAATTCTGCTCTTCAACACTGTTGTCATGCAGAGAGCTGCAAACCACACTACCATGTATTCACATTTACAATCCGTGCTCTTGGAATGGAATTCACCTCTTTGGGCTCAACTTTCCTTCACCCCTGTTGGTTTACAACCACGATCTGCCAGCAACTTCCGATTTCACCTCCAAGACATTTAATTCCATATTCTGGATCTCCCCTCTCTGTAAAACATACATGATATTTCTGTGATTCTTTCTTATCTTTTGTCTACTTTGATTATACAGTTCCTGTGCCAAGGGCCGTTTCTCACCAAATTTCTACAATGCCAACGTATCGAGACGTTTGTTTGAAATAAGGGTTCAAAATTACAATCAAAATAATTTTCAGAACACAAATATAAATAACTCGGACGATTGGGGATTGTGTTCAATATAGCAGGCTAACCTCCTGAACAGTTACAAACAAGTTAATCATTACTTTCTCTCCATGGCTTTTCCTCCCAGAAGAACATCTGTTCCTAGGAAGTGTGTGCGGCATTGAAATCAATTTCCCTGGCTGTTCTTGTTTGTTTGTTTGCTGTCACGGACATATCACAGCAGAGAAGAGCTATACCAGACTTACCCTTCTGAAGATTGTTCTACATACATTTATCCTTGAACTTGTTTTAAATAACAAACATTGAAAACTGTGTTCTAAATCTGTTCTTCAAGTTAAGAAATCTATAATTTGGTGCTTGTTCACAGAAAGATGGAGAACATTAAAGCAGCTGGCAAGTACAAAACCTCAAGAACAAAACTAGTCTCAATATCAAAAACACATTTCAGTATAATGGACCATATAATTAATCTATGAACGAGATGACAAAGTCCCTAATCATAGAGAGAGTCAGCTGTTTCTTTGTCGATTTGGTTACTAACTCAACTGTTTCATTTAATACTCTGAGTTAATGAGGGGTCTCATATCCTAACAAGCTGAACATTAGTGGATTTCTACACTGAACGGAAGAACCTCAGAAGGTTTAGTGGAAAACAGAAGCAGTAATTATTAAAATTAAAAGGTGACAATGATGTTGGGAGTTTATATGAGTTCACAGTGGGTTCAAAATGGAAATCATTACCTTGGAAGTTAGTTTTACTTGGAGATTTATTTACTGAGAAGACAAAACTCATTAGAAACTGATTTCAGTGCAGAGAAAGAAAACTCCCGCGAATGCAAGACTGTGTGGGGAAAATCCCTTCCTGGTAAATACTTGATATGAAACAAGGTCAACATCTGTGAACACTTTTCAGCAAAGGTCTTGGCATGTTTCTTTTTCTTAGCCCATAGTAAGTCTTCTGATAGAACTGACTCCCACACAGATTAATGACCTGGCATTATTAAAATGTTGTTTAGCATTCCCAATTAAAAGCCCTTTTTGTAATACCAATTTGCATAATTACTTTGGATATTACAGGGCCCAATTCTCCTTTACCCTAGAGTCTCTTTACACCATCTTGATAGCGTTAAGCTTTACACCAAACCATTACACCTGAACAGCTTTTCATTCTAACTACGGCCTTTGTTTCCAATGCTTTCCTCCTCCTTTAATTGCCAGTCTTGAGTTGGGGGCAGCTGCTGCTGTTTGTGATGCAGAAAAGTCAATAATTTACACTAATATTTGTAAGAAAAATAAACCAGCAAGATGTGTAGCAGTGCGGAATGTAAACCTAAATAAAGGATATGGACAGCTGTCCTTGCGATGTGTTGTTATTTAGGATGTTCTAAAACATCATTAGTTTAATTGCATATATATTTAAATGGAGTGTTTCAATGGTTATTCTGAATGTACAGCTAGTTGGAGAAAATTAACACAATCTATTTCCTTCAAAAGGCTTTGGAATGAGTAAATCAACATCATTTACAAATTATATTATAGCACTTCTAACAATTTATGTCATTGAATTCACGAGTGCTGTAGGGAGCAGTTTGGTTGCAAATGTTTTGGGAAAGAGCTGGCTTAGGACTTTGGGAGCTTAGTGAATGCTGTATAAATTCTCACAACAGCTAAAGCCTACGGCCTTCCCTTGTTCAGAACACATTGTTACTTATGAGAGTTTTGTGGGCTTACACTTTAAATAATGCTCTGCTTTTAGAAGGGGAAAAGAATAATAATAAAAAAAATCTAATCAGCACACCTCTACCATAAATGTGTATTTGCTGTAGTTTCCACTTTTTAGTATATTCTGCATAACCTTGCATGAAAGAACTAAAATTTGGAGCTCCTACCTATCAGTGTTATCCCGATACGTCAGAGGGACTGCCCGATTTCATACCAGCGATGAATCAAGCCACAGAGCCTGCAGCAGAGCTGTGGCAAAGCTCAGAGGAATTGCTCAGGGCTCAAGTTCTGTAGGCAAAACTGCTGCGGAGGAAGCGTGTGCTCACGTAGGGCTTTGAGAGAGAAAAGCAAAGAGACACCCTTATACCTAATGAGGCCAGGAGTAATGTGCGAGCAAGATTGCTGAGCCGGTGTCTAAAAGCTTCTCGACCATCAAAATATATGTGGCACAGAAAATTCCTTCAGAGTCCTCTTTGTCTATGCTAAGCACGAGCACTTCAGTTTGTCTTTGACTTCCCCAGATTCAAAAGTACCCATCTCCTCCAGCCTCCTAATCCTTCTGTTATTTCAAGACAACTGAAAAGTAAACTCACCTAAATGCACAAAATATGAAGATAAAAAAAAATTAATTCCTGCATATTTCTTAACCTGTCTCAATGCTTGAAAAACAAGAACAAATAACTGGGGGGGGTGTGTGTAATGGGATGGGACACATCACTGCTTTATGTTCTGCCCATTTGTGGGATAAAACAAAACTTCCGGTGAAAAAGCTGCTTAAAAAGACACACATGTGGCAGCTATCACTATTACAAACTAAGTAAAATACTTCCATCCAGCTTATGTTGTGGCCACAAGTCATTCTTGGCATTTTTTGTGTCCAACGTATCTCTCCAAAAGCAACCAAGAGAACCCCAGTTTACACATTCGCTCGCAACACTCGAATAATTAGACTATGCTTTGTGGCCGTTGCTTCGTAACAGCAGCTGTCCATTTTAGGCAGCAAGGGCAGACTGGGTTCTTACTCAAGGATGGATATAGTGGATGCCATTAGAAGTCGGAACCAACACAGAATAGTTCATAGCAGAGGGTTGCCTTTCAGAAGGACGAAAGATGTACATACTCCCAGTCCCGGTAGCTACATAGGGTCTCTATCCAGCTCTGACGTACTTGATCTCCATGGGCTTCACAAATCAAGCACATCTCTTTATTTTC
Source organism: Aquila chrysaetos chrysaetos (assembly GCF_900496995.4). Classification (NCBI taxonomy): domain Eukaryota; kingdom Metazoa; phylum Chordata; class Aves; order Accipitriformes; family Accipitridae; genus Aquila; species Aquila chrysaetos. The sequence goes on along the minus strand of NC_044016.1, from coordinate 40,141,147 downwards.
AGGTGAGAAGCTGAAGTGTGGAGTCTTGACAAGAGTCCTGCCCGATCCCAGAGAGCACGGCAGTCTTAGTAACAAAAGGAGGCACTCGTCCCTACCGATACCCGGCAGCGAGAGAGCGGAGCTCTATTAGCGCAAAAAGGACTCTATTAGGACACCGAAATCCTGCCGCTGTGATTGGGACAAGACTACATCTGCAGCAAATGGCTCATAAGATTTAGCCTGATGGATATCTTATTTTACATCCTTGAGCATCCCTAATGGTTTGTGAAACAAGAGTAAACAACATAATGGATCAAAGCTGGGATAAGCTACTCTCCAGAGACTTGATTTAGATAATAAGATGAAATAAGCTATGACAATTTAAAAAAAAATGGTACAAAAGCAAGATAGCTATTTACCAAAAAGGGGCTGACAAAGGCATCGCTAATACTTTCCCCTCTGGTACCCCACTGCCAATAGTGATCCATCTCAAATCTTAATTCTCCTTGCATAGCTGGTGGGCCAACTGAAATCAATGGTATTATTAGTTCTTTTAAAATGTAGCCATATGCTTGAGGCACTTTGTTGGACTGGATCTTTTCACAGAGGTAAACTGCATGTCTTACGTGGGGTTCCACAAAATAAGGCAACTGCAGAGTGTCACCAAATTTCTACCTTAAGTCTTGTATAGCTTGTTTATTTTACATATGACTTGATATAATTGAAAATGTTTTAAGTTAATTTAAATGGAAGAAAGACCCTCTTTTAATATCACATAAAATTGTTAGCTATTGCTAACTGCACAAGTAGATCATAACTTGGGTTCAAAATGGATGTATGTTCCCAGTGTTTAATTAAAAAAAACTTAATCTATTGGAGTTCTTAAGAAAACCATGAGAAACAAAGTCTATTAATCTGTTTTTATGCTACAACAGTCATCCACTTACGTGGTAGGAAAATGCATGTTAAGTCAGCTATTTTTTATCGTAATTTTAGAGCGTGGTTATTTATTCCAGTAATGGACTTATTTTTAGAGAAAGTATAAATAACATTAATAGGTGTGTACTTAATTGTTCTGGAGGAAAAAAAGAGAGGAAAAAAGGGAGGAAAAAAGGAGGAGAAAAAGAAAAGTCATGATCCAAATTCCAGTAGAGCCAAAATGGAAAAAGAGCCAAAGTCTAACCGGACTTTGGAACAAGCCCCAAACCAGGGTTGTTCTCTCATTTCTAAGGTTCTTGCATTGAATTGGTAGCTGCATTCTACTCTAGCCAGTTGGATTGGAGAAAAGGCAGGAAACTGCTTCAAAACCCACTTGAATGAGGCACTTCGAAGAAGAAGCGAATAAAGTAGATAAAGACCTTTTTTTAAAAAAGCCAAACATGTAAGAACTCATTCTTGTCCAACAAACAAACAGAAAGCACAGAACCAGCTCTAATTGCAGTAGCAAAACGATGCCTGTGTATGGACACCCCTCTAAAATAGCCATTGATTATATTCCATTCTTCCTCTCCCTTCTGTACACTAGGAAACACAATAAATCAATCAAACCTCATCCAGTTTTTATACACAAAGCTGACAGCAGGGTCCAGTTTTGTTTGAGGAATCAAACAGAGACTTCCCAATGGGCAAGGGATCTAAGCTAGTGAAAAATCCCAAATTAGTGAAAAATACAAAACTGTAACGTCCTCAGCAGAGATCTGCCAGCTGGCATCTGCTGAGGATCCCATCCCTTTGTATTCGAGGGGAAAAGACTCTGCACAGAAGAGTTAATATAGTGGCCATTAAAAAGTCAGCATGTGCCAACGGTTGCCATGCTGTGGTAGCAGAGATAACCATAATCTGTCTCTGCATTAGCCTAAGAAATGACAGTGACAGTTGTGTGATCTGTTGATTTTTTTTTTAATAGCCACTACTGCACCAGCATGCAAAGCAAACTACTCCGTTTTTCAAGTAAAAAGCGGGGCGGGGGGGAACGAAAACTTTTTTTAATAGCAGTTAAATGTCACCATATTAATTCTTGCAGGGCTGAGAACACCCTGCAGGCTTAACCTTTAGGATTACTTAATTCCTGAAAGCAATAACAACCCTCTGCATCTGCCAGATAACCAGTAGAATGAAATTCCCATTTACACATTTAGTATCGAGACATATCCCCGAGTGCTTTGGGTTTGTTGCAGCACCACCCCGTCCCAAGCTTCTTCACCAACAAATCCAAAAAGCCAAAGAAATGATCATCGCAAACGATGTCCCAAAAGAGGGCTGGGTGAAACCTTGGGTCAGCGACAATCATCACTATTGAGCTGATATAAGAATGGAGACCCCAGAGCTTAGGTCTGCACTGAAGTAATTCTGCTGTGTACTGGTCCAAGAACGTCGTGGTCCAGTACTAAGTTTCCAACATACACCAGTGTCGTCTTTGATCATTCTGATTCCAGCTGACAAAGCCAAGATCCCTGCTTTACCTCTCACTGTCAGACCAATTCAACTGGACACTTTGCCCTGTGCATCTTGTTTGCCAACAGAGTGGCTAGAAAAGCCAAGGCAAACAGCAGAAGGGATTAGCATAAATTACTCCCTAAAGTTTGCTTCTCAACAGGCTGCAGGGAGGAAATGTGTCAGATGCTCAACTACTGCTCAGTTAAATCCCATTTATACAGCCAAGAATCTGCTTTATTACGTTTTAATATTTCTTTAGGTGGAGTGTACTGGAGAAGATCATTACTAACCCAAGCATCAAATTCCTGCCACATGTAAATCAACAGAGCTTCAAGGTGTCTTTCTGCTTGCACAAGTCCGTGATGGTTAACGCTAATTAAACATCTAACCCAAGAGAAGCTAATCGATATATGGAGAGACAGTTGAGTCATATGATACTCCTACTTTGTAGGATCTCTGACACAAATGTAAGACCAACCACACCATATTTGGCCTCTGAGTCTCAGGGCATTCAAAACACAAGTTACTACAGACTGTGCCAAACAGGCAACTCTGGGGTACATAGGAATTTTAAGCCATTCCCTTTCAAAGGCCATCGCTTTATTTTTTTTCTGCATGTCCATCCACAGCACATGTTCATTTAAAGCAATATAAAGAAGTGTAATGCAAACTCAGCTAAAGTTACCAAGCTCCCCTAATTCTTACTGCAATGAAGACTTGCTTGTTTCTTTAACTACCAAATTTCTTTGTTATGGAAATTAGTATAGCCTAAATCTTTAAAAAGGCAGAAAAGAGTACAGGTAAAAATAGCCTGAGAGGAAATTGTCCTAGGTAACCATTTCCCAATCTTACGTCAACACATCACTGTAAGTTACTGTTACTGGTACAGCTCCACTAAAGGATAGATGTGGATGTGATAGCAGTGGGAACCACGTCAATCAAACTTTGCAAGTAATGACTATATTCTGCCTATGACACATCTAGTTAAGTTAGAAGTTGAAAGTTTCGCATACGAAAATGCTGCCACCTGGAATGGTTTTTGCTATCGTACCAGCACAAATCAAGGAGACCCGACAAGGAAAAAGACCATACCAGGTCCTGGGCCACCGCAGTCTCATCTGGAAGCTGAGCAAATCTGGCCTCAATGATTGGACTGTTAGAGAGGTTGAAGATTAGCTGACACACCAGGCTGAGAGAGTTGTGCCAGTTTAAAAATGCACATCTCCTGTAAATCATTCCAATCCTTTCAACAGCCTAAGAGCTAAACATTTCTCCGTTAACCCTTCCCTATGCTCTTTCATTTGCATCGATCAAGACACCTAAAACCATGCTGTGTTGATCCAAACCCAACATGCGAATCATAAAACACAGATGAAAAACTAGCTCAGGTGTCAGACAATAAACAACTACATTGGAATTCTGAAATATTAGAGGAAACAAGCGGTCTACCAGTATACAGTCCAAAATGTTATCGGAGCAATCCAAAAAATGCTTCACACAAGCAGCATAACAACATCCAACAAAGAGTTTGCATATGGCCTTGAAACCTAACATTTGCAAATGGTCTTGCAGCAAGCAGTCTACGTAACCCCATTCAATGGGAAGCAGTGGGAATGCTATCACTTGAGCTGGTGCCTTGGAAAGAGATCCCTACTTTGCTGCAGAATTAAACAGTAAAGCAGCATAGCCCAAAAGGAAATAATTAATTAAAAAAAAATCAAACCACGAGCATTACATTGGAACAATACTAATTAATAAAAAAAGGTAATTCTTCTTTTATACTAGATTTTCATCCACAGGACACTACCAGTTTTTACATATCCTGAACAGAATAAGAGAAAGGAAAGTGGTATCTCAGAGCTTTACAGAGAACATAGGGGAACAGAGAAAGCTTCCTATCAGTTACTAGAGCCTGTTGAGGGCCGTACCCTATGAACCACCTAATTAGCTACCCAGTTGGTCCAAAGGGGTCAGGAAAAGAGATTACAGACATATTTTTGCCTTTTTCCTAGTGACGCTGAATTCCCCCGAGGGCAGAACAGATGAACAGCTGCTGTTACTCCACATGTCTAAGACATTATAGTGCTGCCCTAGAGCGAAGGCATGATTTATTACTATCACTCACTGGTATAAGACATAGTCTAGATTTAATCCTAAACTGAAATGAAGAAGTGGTTGATCTCAGCCAGCTGTCAGACTGACAGCTGAACAGATATAATCTAAAATACAATGCTATTTTCAAAGAATTGTATATAGTAGCTATGCATGCAAGGTTCCTCCCCGAGCCTAATACCTACGGAGCTGTATGCGTGCAGCAGCACATTTACTAACATATTGTATTTTCACGAGTATCTTGCTGCACAAGCAAGGATACGCATCTCCACATGATTTAGTAGGGGGCTAGCCCATTCATACTCACACAATACTCTAGCCACATAATTGAGCCACAGACACTAATTTCCTGAGAGTTATGCACCCATCGGTTATTTTTAAGCCCTCCAAAAAAAAACCAAACACCAAACCAATGAGCCTGTGCATCCAAAGCAATGTTCATCTGCTAGAAATAGACAGTAAATACCAAAAAAGCTTTTTGTTTTCAATCAAATCACAAAGTGAAGGGGTAATAATTGAGGTGGGATATTAGAAGAGTCCTTCTTTCCACATAAACAAAAAGGCCAGCAATCAATCTTCCCTCATCACAAAGATGCAGTAAAGAAACTCAAATTATTCTCCTCTTTCTTCAACAGAACTTGAGAAATGGTCTTCCCCACCTTCCAATGGAAGTTAAAAATCTGAATAACTACCCCCCCCGCCCCGAGATGATGTTTCTCTCGTCTGTGACCACATCTTTCATATAAATAGAGGCTGTCCCTTGTTGGGAAGAAGCCAGGAGCTCCGTGGCATGTCTGGGAGGACCAGCTCCATCCTTATTTTGTACCAGGCAGCTTTCTGAGGATGGCAGTGTGATCCAGGCCGCAGACAAGTGTATCTATCACATTTGAAGCCTCTTCCTTGTGACTTTCTTACGACCTTTGCCAAATCATTGTTGTTCTTTACAGCCCTGTTCCCTCTTCTCAACTTTGCCCAGCATTACCCACTCTTCACATCTCTCTATGGCCGTTTTGTTCGTGCTACACGCAGCACGTTGGACATCAATCTCTGCGGGGACCCCCAGGAAGAATACAAACAGGCAGCCGATGACTGCATTGCTCCCACCGGTACCTTATTTTTCAGTAGTTGCCACCATAAAATGGTCACTTGATCTAAGGGACTGTAGCCCAGCTCTCGCCTGAGCTGCAAGCATGTCACTCAACCAGATGCGAAATGCTGTGTGCCTAAGCTTCAAGGGGGGGGTTGAACTTGCAAGGATAACTGAGTTTTTTGGAGGGTTGTTTTGTTTTTTTTAAATTCATTCTGGTAATGCAGTCAATTGACTTATTGCAAACAGACTGTGGTGTTAAGAGACCATTTGATTTTCTAATTCCAGAGCTTTTTGCAAAGGAGCTGCTTCCACAATTTTGTTGATTACTGTTATAAAATAGAAACATTTGATCTATTATAAACACTATACAGATGACAGGTTTTTCTTTTGCACTTTTTTTTTTTAAAGTGCTAAATGCCTGATTCAGGGACTTCTCATGAAGTGGCTGTCTGTCCCATCTTTTTGATTTATTGCTCTTATATGACAAGATTGAAATCTCTAAACGTTTTCATGACTCAAAGATTCTCATTAGGAGTTATCAACAGAAAACTTGAAAAGGTGGGTTATTTTGGTACTCAGTATTTGAAAGACAGATCAGTGTTTAGCAATGACTGTTTTTTTCCAATTCTCTTTGGGGAAATGTGTTTCTTTTATCACAGACAGTGTATCTATATTCATTCATAACTGTTTGGAGAATCAGCATAATATTCCCTTCCCTCCATTATCTTTTCTTAATAACTTTTTTCTGCTTAGTGATTTTTTTTTTCTTAGGCAGTAGTTTAATATTCTCTTTGGACAGTAAGAAATATTATCCCTGAATAATGATTGCGATTTACTAACTTTGTCCCTTTATCCTTGACTCAATTATTATTCCTCCTGGATTTTACTCCTGGTACTTTCACTGAACACTTCTGTAGTTTTGGGGAAAGTTTCACCACTCTCTCATGTTTGCAGAGGCTACTGACGGGATGACCTCAGCTCTACGTCTTTTATCAAGTTGAGCTTTCTCTGGAGATGAAAGAGGGTTCAGCGGAAGAGTCAAACCTGGACTCAAATACTTAGATTTAGTTCTCTATCTCGCACATGACCTTGAGCAAGGTCTGCTATCCCCCGATTTGTTTTTATTTTTCCTGCAATTCAAAGTGGGAATACCACCACTTGCTTCGCATTGTAAAGCACTGTGAGCTCTACACATTATTTTACAGAAATAAATATGCAAGAGAATTTTTGTTACTAACACTGTACTTTTAGTAACTCAAGCTGTAGCGAGGGGAAAACCTGCAGGAAGTTTCAAAATTTTAAGACCAGGGAGGAACATCACCTCTGAACTCCTATATAGCATAAGCCATCAAATTTCATTCAGTTACTCCTCTTTTGAAAGCCTTTGAAGTTACATTCCCAAGATCTAGGCTGGCACATTCCTGGGCTGGCACAGCTTTTTGAGGAAAAACTTTGACTAGGGTTTTGCTATGTGGAACTGATATTTGTACATTACCTGGCACAGAATCTTTCCAGAATAAAGGTCTTTATGGGTTTCTGTGATGGAAGTAATAAACATGGCAGACTGTCTACAGTACAAGTCTGCAGGTGTTCTAATGCAGTGATTAATGAGAAATCAGATTAGAGATTTACATAAAAGCCAGTCTAACAGGTAGATTAGCAGAGGAAACAGTTTGCGCAACTCAAAATCTTTGTCACTGTGCATTTCCCATTAGCAGCCAAGGCTGCTAATGCCCAATTCTCACGCAAAGCGGGGTTCAACCAGCCTATTCCAAAGGCATTTCATTTCGGGTCTCAACAGAGAGCTCTACGCAAGCACACGTCTTCAGCCACTACCCGCTGTCCCCACACTTACAGTCCTTGTGCCGTTTCTTGTCACTGCCACGTCTCCCACCGCTGGGAGACTGCTAAATCTCCCAAGCAGCCAACAGCGGACCAAGGGGAGGGGAAAAGTCACGATTCGAGCCAGTAAGAAATCTAGTAGGACAGTAGAGCGTTCCCTTGGTACCCCTCCAAAGTTCGCCGTTAGCACGTCCCTCGGGTACCAGAGAAGATGGAGCACGTCAGACGGCTGCGATACAGGCAGGGCAGCGTGCAAATAGGTGGCAGGTTGGGGACAAGGGTCCACCGGCCAATTCAAATGGAAAAGGGACAGGAAGGACCCAAGCACAGCTGCATTGCTTTCAGTCTGTCTCCGCCCAACTCTTTTCACATTTCAAGGTCAAACAATCTCCGCGCTTCTTTCTGTACGTGCATGAATTTATCACCGGTCTTTTTACAGCATGCAAAAGTGATTATTTCTCACCCAAGCAGGGAACCGCCTAGGTAAAAGGTGGAAGACACTGGTCCAGAAGCTCAAATATGCAATCATCAGGAGACATTCGTTCAATTTCTATTCAAACCGCAGACTTCTAGACTGATAAGGGGTAAAGCTAATTGAGGACAGTTTGAAAATTGGATGGCAACCTCCCAGCTTTAAGCCTTGAAAAGATCTCTGCAGCTTGCCTGTGATTTAACTAATCTACAAAATGGAATCAGTATCCCATTTTCAGCTAGTGCTTTGTCAAGGTTTTCTATTTAGACTCTGAAGATCTTTCAAGAAGGAATAGACTCACCTTTCCAATGTACTGTAATGCAAATTTAAATTATCAGGTTTCAGTTGCCTGCTGCCATGAACTTGGGAGCAGCGAAGCAACACCATGGGAAGTAGTTAAGGGCATATTTTGGTATGCATGAGCTGCACATCAGCAAGTGTTATCAGCTGCAACTTTGCATCTTTTTCCAATTCACTTCAAGTAACCCTAGCCTCCCACATCATGAATTTTTCTTGAGATCTAACCAGAGGTGTTTTTCACATCTTAAAAAAAGGTATCTGCATTTTTGAAATTACCTTTCACCCCAAAGTGACACCTTTCTGGATGGGGCAAGGAAAAGGGAAGAAATTATGTGCTCGGATACTAAAAGAAGTAGAGCTTTTTAGGGAATGAAAGACTCGTCATCCGAACACACCAACTTCAGTGTTTGGCATAGACCCTGCCTGCGGTAAGGTAAGATGCAGACAAATTACATAACCCTCTAGTACTTTATTGGTTATATAGAGGCAGACTATGGAAAAAATAGGAAAAAAATCTGCCAGAATAAATATATTCAGGGGGGACATGAGATGCACTCCTAGACAGCGTGGTGTTTAAGCAGCGCTGGATGAACTGTGACTACAATGCACGTGGAAAAGGGGTTATTTGATGATCTGCTAGCATCCTGACAAAGCCCGAGTAAACCCAGATTATGGCCACCGGCCAGATATTGACAGATAGCTGAAGGCCAGCAGCTTTCTCATCAGCAGAATGCAGACTCTGGAAGTCACACCAAGCATGAGTGCAAAGTAGACTCAAGGACTTAACGAGGAAGTGTGTTGGGAGAAGTTTCAAGGTCTTACTAACAAAAAAGCCTTTAGTGAGAAGGTATGGGAACCTTTCCTGTCCCCCTGCTACGCTGGATATGGAAACAGCAGGTGGGAAATCAGATCTGTATTGTCCAAAGAAAAAAGCCATAAAAGAAAAAACTAGTTTTTCCAGCATACAATTCCTCATCTGAGACAAGATACGAGCTGAAGTGTATCCAGTCTGACTGTCCAGTGATGTCAGAGGCTGAACTATGAGTATATGAGAAAATAGCTAGTAGCGAAAATATAACAGCTCAAAAAGTAGATGTTGGAATAGCTAAAGACAAGCTGTGAGACTAAACAGAAGCAATGGCATAGAAGATCTTTGAACATCTTCCTTGGACTGAGCACAATGTAATTCCCTCAGGGGAGAAAAAAATACTTCTATTTTCACCAACATATTCTTAAGGGCACCAGTTCTCAAAGAGAGGGTGTAATGAAAAGGATAAAAGTTTAATGCATTAAGTCAGTCAGCAAGGAACGGTCTATGGCTACTTACAATATTTATGATAAAGTCATCTGAAAAAGAATCATTCAGAGGAGAACTGATAGGGCACTGATCACCTCTCCAGAATAGAAGGGAATAAACAATAGCAGAATATTGTCATTAATCTCAGTATATTTACTGTGTTGCTTAAATTCCCAGTTTTAGCAAAGGCTAAGGAGAACAAGCTAACTAATCTAATTACTCTAATTAACTTCTGCTAATGGGCCTGATTAACCTTAAGGAAAAAGGTTAAAAATCTCTTCAAACCAAAGTACACAAGCTATTTTTCTTGCATTCTGCAGTGATAGGGCAGATGATAAGATAGTTAACTTTGAAGGTTTGGTGAAGGAGGCTAGGTTAAGTGAAAAGCTTGTGTGCTAACAGTCCCTATATGCCATAAAGAGGTCAAATGACAAGAGCTAACATTTGTTGCTTAACGCCTTACAGTGAAACTTTGGCGTCTATGACAGAAGCTATCCTGAAACAGTTGTTCATGTCTGCTCTTCCCAGCAAATTCGGGAATGAACAAATCAACATAATGCCACCTCTAATTCAGAACCCTACCTGCCTGTGAATTAGTTCATTTGTGTGCATAAGCTAAGTCAACCAGATGGCTATTTCAAAAACATCACTTGCGCAGGGGAAAGGATGAGATACGGCAGGAGGTCAGACAAGGTGTTCACTGAGCCAAGTATCCTGTGTTTGACATACCAGAAGCAGCAAGACAGACTCCAGGAGGTTTTCTTGGTACACAACATAAATGGGTTTTCCCAAAAGAAAATAAATAGCAAAGCAAAGGTAAATGGCATAGCCCAGAAGAAGCAACCATTCCTCCAGTCAGTAATGAAAGCTGAGCTTTGAAGAGATGCTAACACAGGAGCCTTCACACCTGCAAGCAGTGAAATCAATATTAAGAAAATTTCTGCAGCCAAGAATATACTTTATGGTTGTAGCGTGGTTCATAGGATGAAAGAAAACAGGCAGAAATTAGAAAGATATGACTTATCTGCTGTAAGAGAAAACTGGTAGATAGGAGCTTTCAACTAACGCAGCTCCGAAACTGATTAACCCGGAACGTCCGCAACTGAAGAACAGAATAAGCTAAACAAAACAAAGGCATTTTTGCCCACCCAACTATTAAAGAAATACAGATCTTGTAAAAGCCTGATATGTTTATCAGCCGAAGCCTACATATTATCGCCACTTGTATCGGAAAGTGAGTAGATGCTTATGAACACATGTGTCTATCTATGGAGCAACAGGATTGTGACACTTTTATTTCTAAAGCTTCTTTAGTGTTATCTCTTGCCATTTTAATTGCACTTATTATTTATTAAAATCCACAATTCTAAAGTCATGTGATGATGTCAAAGCACCACATTTTTAAGCCTCCCAGCTATGAAGAATGAAAAGCGTAAAAATATCTCCTAAAGGGCTTCACATTTATTTTTCATGATTTCTGGGGGAGAAGGGAAAGGGAAGATGATTTATGATTTTTCAATGCTTAAGTTGTCACAGCTGCTTCACTTTCCTCTGTTATTTGGTAACAAAATAGAGTGATCCATTCTTAACGCATGAATAGAACAAGAATTTTCATGTTCTGCTGTATAATACAAGGAGACAGGCTCAGAAAAGGGACCAAAAAACTTCTCCCAAATATTTAAGGTGTTCCAACCTGATTGTCAGTATTCTGATGTTGTGCAAAGGGGGAGGACCAACAGCCAGCCTGTGTAATCTGGGCACCAGGCTGTCACCATGCACAACACTCCAGGATACAATTAAAAATAAAAAAGAAAAAAGCGAAGCCATTCCAGTTTCCTCCAGCTGAGCTCCTAGCCTCTGGTGGCAAAGCAGATCTGCTCTGGAAAAATGACTCGGCTTCTCATGTCACTTTGGTGAATTATATTTTCCCTGTATCTGCCTGTGCAACTAGCTAGCGAGCGCAGCTCTCCTGCACCTTCGTTCCTTACTTCCACGCTGAAAACCACGACAAGTTTCGTTTCAGCGGAGAGCGTGACCAGTGAATTCACCCTAAATGTAACGATGTTTGTCGTCTGTTGGGAGCGGGGCGGAAAAGGTACCACATGGGAGGTTTGGTGTATAAAAAGCATGCAAAGCAGTGACTGCTTTTTTCTGGCCGAGTCAGCCAGAAGCTCAGTAAAAGCATAGATGCCCGCTTAGCGGGGCTTCCCAGCCATACCTTTCTTAACTGGGCACAAGGTACTATTTGGACTATTTATTTGGACTAAAGTCACAACACACACCCACAGCTACATCATCCCTACGACTTTCCATTAGATCTGCTTCGTTAAACCTGCTTCTTCACTTTAATGCTGTCTATTCTCTCTGGCAGCAATAGTCAAGTCTGAGTAATGAAAAAAGGGAAGATCCCCACAAAGAGGGCAAACCCGTTGCACAGGCTATCTGTCCCTTTATAATATAAACCACACGCAGTTAAAGACCAGCACTGGCCGTGGAAGACGGCAGGCACTTTCCAGTTGCTATTGTAAGGTCAATGGGGTAGCGCCCTTAGGATTTCCTGCTGAAAACTCTACGCCAATGTAAAACTTAAGTAGCAATCGGAAAAGGAATTACCCAGACATGGTCCCTGCAGAGCTGCTGTGTGAGGTTTGGGCAGGAGAGCAGCACAAGGAACAGACATTTCAAGTTCCATTTAACCCAGATCACACAAGGCTTTCAGCTGTCCTCGTGAACGGACACATATTGCATTCACAGCTCCTGTTTCAGCAAAGCACTTCATCATCTGTTGCTAAACCAGTGGGACTTAGAGTACTTGCAAGGGAGTGAGTGATGGTTTTGCTAAACTGGTTTCTGCTCTCAGGAATACAAAACCTGTGGGAGAAGATCATGGGCAAGTTTCAGTTCATCTTTTTTTTGGTAAAATTAACAGCATGGGCAGCTGCTTGCAAAGTCCAATGAAGATGGAAAACCAGGCTAGTTCCAGGCCAAACCCACACTTCCAGCTGTACAAGAATGCTTACAACAAAAGGTACCATGCGGTTCCTTTTTGAGAAGCTTCCTGTACCCTTTTCAAAAGTATCTGATGCTTGTTGCTATTAGAAATAGGATGCAAGACCATGGTCCATCCATGTTCAGGTCTGACTGCCATAGCAACCTGGCTGGTCCCAACTGCAGAAATTCAGGCATAGCACAGATCCAAAGAAAGGCTGAAAGAACAGCTTCCAATGCAATTTCACATAGTCTGCAGTACTGGCAATCTGCACAGACATCTTTTGGATCTGTAAGCAGAGAAAATTTGATCTGGGAGTCTTGGAGAGAGCAAGCAAAATTTATGGCACTCCCCAGGTCATTTATTTTTCATAGCATCATTTTTCTGACCATAACTACATTTTAAATGGCAACAGCAGAGAGCCAGTGAGGTTTCTAAATTAAAATGAAAAAGCCCCATGGTTTCTTTCTCCTTCACTGAATAAACATATTTAAAAGTAGAAGAACTGAGCTAGAAATCACTAGTAACAAAGCATTTTCATCTCAACTTATCTGTGGTAGCCTCCAAACAATATGATACCATCTGTACTTTTCTGATTTCAGAAAGCAGCAGTGAGTAATAGCATCTGATTGTCTGTAGGAGTTGGGAGGAGGAGGACTGAACTCTATTCCACCACTAAACTCATTGTTTTATAAAGATCAAGGAGCCTCATTCTGATCCTACTCGCACACCAGTATAAGCCGACTCCCAGTACAAGCTCTACTGGGAATTAAGCTGCTGTGGATACACAAGAGCCGAGTAGCCACCCCAATTCTGCTCTGCTGCTCTGCAGGAGAAGGAGCCTGATATTGGTAAGAGTTAATCTAAATTTTCACTGAGAACAGAGACACCCCTTTCCCCTCTGTGTCAGGCATTCCTGACTCACATCTTGCACATCCTCTAAAATTCATTATTACACGCATTACAAAAAACACTCATCATAGTTGCACTAGTAATGTATTCTCAAAAACCTTGACTAAAACTTGGAAATTAAACCATCTCTTGTATCTCTTCCATTTCCTTCTACCAGCTACAAGGGTTTCTAGCTCTTCAGTCCTCCTCTTATGCGTTCAGCCAACACCACTTCCATTAATACCAGCTTTTTGTTCACAAACCCTATCTTCAGTGATAACTATCTACCCCTAGAACTCTCAGTCAGCTAATAAACCGTTCCTACTCCCTGTTGCCTCTCTCCTTCTGTCACTAAGCAGCATCAATTCCCACGAGAGAATCCGGAGCAGAGCCTGTACAGAAAAGCAACAGACAAAGCTACGTAGGGATGCATCCCATTCTTTTGGGAGCACGCCACACGCAGACTAAAGCACGTGCATGCTGTTCAGAGCTGTGCAAAAGGATCAAAAAGAAGAGCTGGAAACAGATTGTCTTTCCAACGAGCATCCAGGTAAGACACATGCCCCTTGCAGCAGGGAAGGACTGCTCCCACTTCACAGCCACAGAAGAGGCTCCTTCCCACCCCGTGCTAAACCGCAACCAGGGACCAAATCAGCTGGAGCCTCCCAGCAAGTCTGTTTGACTTTACGTGACCTGTCTATGGATCTTACAGGGTGTTTAGGGAATACAGAAACAGCCAGCTGAGGAGGATGCAAGGAATTCACCTAAAAGTAAAAGAGTTAAATTCAGCAAGTGGAACAAGACAGGCAGGTGCCACCTTTCCCTTGCCTTTAAGCAAGGAAGCAATCAAAGAGAGCTAACTGGACTTTAAATGGTCAGTGCTGAAATCAAGCACTGCAGCTGATTTAGAAGCATGTTCACTTACCTACCTAAACCCAGAGTCATTTAACCTTCCTATATAAATCAAGAAGTTAAAGAGAAATAGGTAGAGGCAAAGCAGCTACTGTAAATCAAGTGATTGAGTGAAGGAACCCAGGCGGAGCATGGAGTTCCTCAGCCACATGAAAACACTGCATATGTAGTCTCTCTCTGGAGAGTTATGATCCCAGATCGGTATGTTGAGTAATAGCTTGCGTTTATACATTGCCTTTCATTCGGTAAAAACAGAAAGTGCTTTCCTGATTATATATAGATAGAGGTCAGTCATCTCCAAATAAAACCAGCCACTGATGCAGCAGAACATGGCAGCAGCTCTCTGCAAAGGAAGCCAACAGTTTCTGAAAAGGGAAAACAAAGAATAAATTCTCTGAAAATACTTCTCTTCGTGTTTTGGAGAGGCAGAGTAACATCAGCTTAGCAAACATTTAGCTGACAGTATGATCACTACTTCTAAGCAGCAGGCAAGGTAGCTTAAGGGATACAGCAAGGGTCAGTGCAGAACGCGGTTTTATATCCCTCATTTACAAGGTACCCACTTCAGCTTCATACAGCATCAGACAGCTGCCTGAATTTTCTGGACCAAGAAAACAAAACCAAACCTCAAACAACAAGAATCTCTAGCAAAATAGATCCATTTGATCTAAGTCACTTAAAGTTCTTCGGAAAATTTGACAGTCAAACCCAGTAGCAGACCTCTTTCAGCTTCAAGATGTCA
Organism: Aquila chrysaetos chrysaetos; assembly: GCF_900496995.4. Classification (NCBI taxonomy): domain Eukaryota; kingdom Metazoa; phylum Chordata; class Aves; order Accipitriformes; family Accipitridae; genus Aquila; species Aquila chrysaetos. The sequence continues at coordinate 40,126,085 of NC_044016.1, read as the reverse complement.
GCCCTGGTGTCTGGGAGGCAGATGGAAGGCACCAGGGTTAGATCTCGAGGAACAGTCCCTATTTCAAAGGTACAGAAGGGGCTAAAAGAGGAGACCCCACTTAAGATACTACTTTATCAAGCAATATAGCTTGCTTCCCTTCTGTCACTGCCGCTTGTCGTACTTCTGTGAAGCATGCTTTTCTTCCCTAAAACCAATTTCTACACTAAAAAACCCCAAAACCTAAAGGAGTATCAAGGAAAAGAAAAAAAGTGATTGTTACAAGGTTGACTGGCTCCTGGTATGGTCTGTGGCAGGAGTCATATATTTTGCTTAATTAAGATAAGGCTGTTGCTTCTTTGCAGATTTCACTAATACAGAATTTATTGATGCAGCATTACACAGCATTTTAAAGTGATAAAATACAGCTGACACAGAAGCCAAAGGCACCCTGAACTGAAAACCAGAGAACACACTAATAGAGACAGATCTCCATGCTTTGGCCAAGCACGAGTGCTTTCCACCAAATCCAATACCTGGTCCCGATTCAAGGAAGCAAGTAGTTCAAGTACTGATTTAAAATTCATTCCTGCCAGTTTTAACTTGCGCACAAGTGTTTGCATTTACTCCAGTTGTTCAGCCAGATTCCTACACACCATTTTAAGCCATTCAGCATGCCACAGATTGAACCCGGGAGCATACAAGCACCAAATGGTGACACTTCTGAGACCCACGCCCCAAATACCTGTGTGATGATCTAGACCTCCCCTTGGTTATTGAAGATTACACTATCTCAACACTTGACTGCTAACTGTCCTGGCTGTGCCTTAGATCTGCGCCTAAAACGAGCTGCGTTCCTTGCTGTCTAATCTGCAGAGCTGCACACAGAATGCTGTTTGCCTTGGGGTTCAGGTTCCTTCTGGCTGAGGTTCCAAGCACCACATTACCAGGGCACCGAGCCTTTATAACTTAAGGCGACAGCTGGTAATAGTGGTGAGACACGAGTCTCCAGGTGGCTTCAGAATTGTGTATGGTATTGACTAGTAGTGAAGAGGTTTTGCTCCGAAGAACTTCAAATGCAAAGCACAGTTCCAGAGATCTTTCTCAAATTAGCAAAAAGGTTAATTTTCAGGCAAAAAGAACCTTTCAAGCAAAATCGTAAGTTTCCTGAGCAATGCTTCATAATGGAAACGAGTTGCCATTTCTATTAGAGAAAGGCAGTGATTGCTCTGTAATGATCACCTGAATTAGAATCACCTGCATCCAGAAATCCCAAGCTTTGCAAAAGCTCACATGGGCATGCAGATGTCAAGGCAAGTGCTTGTTTCTAGATTCAGCTACCTAGTAGCCCAGGAGTGAGCAGAAGCAGATGCAAACATGCTTGTAATTAGAATTATTAGAAGACACCACGCTTCCAAATACACTCTTCAATGTTTGATATGTTGCACTGCATCACGCTACTGAAATCGTGTCGCTTTGCATTGCGCCCAGTTAAAACCTGACATGTTGTGATACCAGACACAGTTTAACAGAACAACACGCTAGCTCATGTTTAATCCAGTCTCCATTTGCTATGGATGCTGATTATCTCTGAGATTTATGAAAACAACTGTGATAAATTACTTGACAAACAAGATTAAAATCCCTGAAGTTCTTTATTGTTTCCACTAGCTTCCAGGCATTAAAAGTGCTATGTCACATTAATCGAAATTCCTTTTTATTCTCTTAGACTTCGAATGTCAAGCATATCTTGTTCCAATTATTTTCAAAGAAGAATATTATTCTATATATGCACACTGCACAATCCCTCAAACCATTCTCAAGGGCAAGACATTGCCTTCAAAGTTGACAAACTTTCCTGAACCCCAGTATCTGCTCTGCATGTTTACATCATTAGAGGCTAGCAGTAGGTCTGTGACCATGCACAAATAAAAGCTTAAAATAACCACAAACAGCTCCTCTCAACTGCAAGGAAAAAAAAAAAAAACAAACCAAAAAGAAAAACAAGTATGTTCCCGCTGTCTAATTGTTTTAAACTGAACATTCAGAGCAGTATTTTAACAGTTGTCTGATGGCTCAAGTATTGGCCCAACACAAAACCCTATTTTGATACATGCTGTGTGCTATTGTTTCAAAACAGGTACTTGAATCAAAACACAAAATGCAACACAAAACAAAGAGTCTCAGACTTTTTGGCCCAGTTTAGATAAATGCCCTGAAATGCCTATGCTTCCAGCAGCGTTTTATCTAAACAGACCTCCTGTTTCTGCCAACTGGACAGGAAAGCTTTATCAGCACAGGTTTTCCCAAATCTTCTGCCAGCAACCTCACTGGTTTTGATCATGCTGAAAACATTGCAGAAATGCTACTACTCACTGTATTGCCTTAATGTTAGTGCTGCTCTAGGTGGGAAATGGACAAAAGTCACAGCAGTGAGATGATGATGATGATGATTATTACAGTAACAGCTCTAAGTCTGAGTTATTGTTCTAATTATTTACTGATTAGAAGAACAAGATACTATTAGAAGATTTGTAGGCGAAGTGTTAATTTAAAAAAAGAGAGTACCATTATGCTGTTGACATAAGGTTAAGAAAAAAATAGGGCATTCATTAGCCTTGTAAATAAACTAATAGCTCAGGGAATTTGGGGAATAAGTGAGAGATCAGCTAAAGATTCAAACTCTAGCACCATCCTGAATAAATTTATAACCCTCTATACAAAAAATTATATGGCATTTCATGCAAAATAGATCTAACAATAAAATGGATAAATGAAGATAAAAATACTGCTTAAGATGCCAAATTCTAACATACATGTTAGATTAAAATATACTATAAATATATATTTACAGTTAACACAATACATGGAGAGAATTTGTCAGATCCCACTGGCAGCAAGCTATGTAAAGAAACTGGACATGCACAGATAAACCAAAAATGTGTTCCCAATGTGTCCTGTTCTGAAACAAGAAGCCAGTCAAAAAATTCCACATGCCATTTAGACTACATGAAGATCTTTTAAGATCAGCAGGTCCTAGAAGCACTTTTATCACTTTAAGCAGACTTCTCCTGAAAACAGTTTTCAGAATTTTAACATTACCATACGTATACCTCAATTTTAATCTTGATTTTGTTCAAACCCAGAAACCCAACCAACTAAGAAGCTATTCTTTATGATTGGGTCCTCACCTGTACGTACAAATTTAAATGGAAATCAAATCAGTCATCTTTGCCAAGAGTGAACATCAGTCATTAGGAACAAAAGTCAAAAAGCACAATCAAGGTATTCTTTTTCACCTGACACTTTGGAACTAGTCTCTTGCAATCTAAACAAAGGAAAACGTATCATGCCATCAGATATCTAACACTGAGATGCAAGTCATAGGCTGAGATCAAGATATACTGTTACAAAACGCAATTTATGATTAAAAACTGTCTAAAAATGATTCTGAGTTTGAGAGACATACACGCACGAGTCGTACGTTTTCCTGAGCTGAGCCTGTGCCCTTCCTGTGGGATTCATATACAGGTCAAGAAGGCCAAGCGTCAGATATAATAAGTGATTAGTACTCATCTTAAAGACTCACAGTGGCTCAGTCCAGCCTCAGTGAGCTCATCCTTCTTACAGCTACTGAAATAGCAGAATCGTAGCTCCTCGTGTTAGCCAGGCTATTCCTACAGCCTTTGGTCAAAGCACATCTCTTAAGGACATTGTTGCACTCTCAGGAAGCCCAAATATCTTAATCTAATTGGAATGTGATGTGTACAGTTAATGAGCTTACTTCTTTTTGATCGGTCATGCCACAGCTTTCTCCTTCTAAAAGCTTTCTGGAACCTATCTGGTATGAATTCACTGATGTACCTGCAGCATATTCGTATTTGTACAGTAGCTAGCATAACACAGGCCTATTCTTGATGGCTGCAATAAATGTGATTAACAACAGTTTGGAGAAGTAGCATTTGCTGAACCACCAACATACATTGGAAAGTACCCTGGAGGTCTCCCATCCAATTTCCAAATACTCCTGACCCAGCTCAGCAGCATAAACCAATATTGCTGGAGGCCACCGGCACTATGCTCAGACCCAGGGGAAGGTGGTGTTGTGGCCAAAATTTTCATTTTATTTAAGAGAACTAGGCTTGGTGTGAATTTGGGAGCAAACAAATCTTTTAAAAAAGAAAAAAAAAAAGTCAGAAAATTTGTATACAAACCCCCCAAATAAATGTTTTCTTTTTCAATAATTCAAACTGTGTTTTTAACCTCATTTTGGGTACCAAATTCTTTGATAGCTTAATAATATCACTCATTGTACAGGAATACATCTGAACTGTCACAGCAGGGTTTAAAGCATCACAAAACGATCTCCTCTAATGGGAGAATCCATCATACAGACATCACCCCAAATGCTTTACACACGACTTCCATAAGTTCATATGAAGTCCAAGTTCAAGAGGGGAAGAAAAAAAGTCTTACTGAAGCATTTGACTGGCAGCTGCGGTCTGCTTGGAAGGCTTTGGATGGCTGGTATGTTACGCTCCAGAGAAAAAATATCCCCATATCCTCTGTTAGAAAAGGAGGCAACGATACTCGAGGACGGGCAACAGGGAAACACGTGCTCACGCCTCACGCCTCCCTCATGTGAACCTGGGCAAGAAATTCCCTTCCACCCCGCCGGACTGGTTTGTACGGTGCACACAGTCCATCCCAGTTGGCTTTCCCACAGCCGGCCACCAGCTGCCAGGCTGGGAGGCAAACTTTACATCCAACCTTCTCCTGGATTTATACAAGGGAAGCAGAAGCCTGGGCTGCCCCTTGCCCTGCGGGGGCACGCAATGGTAGCCGAGGTTAGGAGCGGTCTTTCCCCGAAAGCAGCTGCCCTGCCATTAATAATATTTCCAACCTGCGCCCTTTCCAGTGCTTTAACCGTTGCTTTACGCCAGCTGGGTGGGCCCCCAAGTGGAAAGGAAAAAAAGAATAGTGGAGATGATTATGTGTAATCTCGTGTCCCTCCCCATCCCCCTTCACCCCAGGTTTTCTGAGGATTATTCTAAAGCACACAGTGCGTCTCCAATTACTGGATCAAAGCTGCGTAACAAACGATGGAAGTGCCTACAGCATTCAGGAAAAAGAAAATTAGATCCCGTTTAAGAGGAGAGGGGGGGAAAGGAGGACACTCCCCCAGGCCTACAGATTGCTGCACATGGTCTTGAGGGACATAAGACAGCGCAGGCTTGTCTGAAGGTGTTACTATCCCGGTTTATGTGAGAATTCCCCAGGCTTAATCCACGCATATTTGCAGAGGATTCTGGCTTCTCCACAAGAATTTATTTTTACCCAGAGAATTGGGCTTGCTGCACTTCTAATGGGCTGGATCCTTGGCAGATGGAAACTGGTATTGTTCCACTGACGTCAATAGTCACAGCTTGCAAGGAATCACTGAGACGACGGTTTATCCTGAACTAATCTCCTCTCCCTCCCCTTTTTATTTACTCACATTGGAGAGCAGAGCTCATGTCTGGCATGTGCCACAAAAACACTCAAGGCAGCACTCACCTACCCTGCCCTTAAACGAAAAAAAGCCTCTCGTGTACCTGAAGGAGCAAGGCACTGCCTTCCAGGTGAGAAATGGGGATTTGCAAACCTGGCACATCCTCTGCTAAGGCGAGGGGGGGGGGGGTACCCATGCCGATCTGCCTGCAAGGGGCTGTCCTATCTCACACAGCTGTAAAAATGCCCCCGCAGCCAGCTCAGGGTCCCTATGACATATGATCTTATGAGGTATCCAGAGACATTACGAGTCCAAAGCAGCACTCAGAACATGCCAAAGATTATCAGTTAACAATGTAAATTTTAAAAAACCCACCTTGTCACATTACAAGTTTGTTCTCTAAGGAAAACAGTGACTTTTGAGTACTTTTGATTTGTTTTCTACTTATTAACAAAATATACTTAGTGGTTACTCTCTGCAAGATTACACTCCCTAGAGCTACGGACTTCAGCTCTAAAGCAGCAGGCTGAGGTCCCTGCATACGCACGGGGTACATGAAGATCAAGCTTTAAGAAGACGGCAAACATCGGTGCTGGGTCTGCCACCGAGTTACATCATGGGTGGAAAAACGGGGCAGTAAAACAACACAGCGCAACTAGGCTTACTTATCTCACGCTTTCTAGAATAATCTCAGTCTTGGAATCACTTTCCAATGGACTCAGAAACCTGAAAACCCACAAAAAGATGTAACATGCCATCTGAATTATCTGCATTTATAGCCACTGCTGACATTTTCAGGGCTCTGCCTACCTCGCAGGCACTCCAGGCCCCTGGCAGCAAAGATCTCTCAGCCCAAATTTTCAAAGCAGCCAGGATACTGGGTCACCTACAGCTGAAAGACTGCTCTGATCTCTAATCCTAGAGGTCCCAAAGTGGGTTTCTTCAGATAAACTACGAGCATGCACAGAAATACTGCTGGCGAGCTCTCCAGCTGGGCGCAGAATTCTCCTTTAAGAGGTTATGGCATGAGCCAGACTGCAGAATCACGTATTACTCATGCCGGTCAGTCGAAAGTCAGGGAGCAAGAGACGCTGGGTGATATCAGGCTCATCATTTTTGAGTGACTGCTGAATGATACACCAACAATACGTCTACTAGATTTCTGTGAGTTACCATGATTCTATTATGTGAATCCATTTCTATGTAATTAAGAATATTTAATGGCCTGGACAACTGGTGGTAACCAGCACAAAAATAAATCAGCTTCATTTTGGAGCAAAAAGCCCTACCTACAAAAGCCTGCGGTATTAACAATGCATGTTTAACTACCCTCGCGCAACTATCAAGGTGTCACTTAAAGAGTGAGTAATGGGGAGGGAAGGATTTTAAACGATTCCCAACAAGACCCTGACCCTCTTTCTTTCCAGCCATTAGCAAGTTTCTGAAGCCTTCAGAGCAGTTTCATTTGTTCTCAATCACCAGGAGTTTTAACTGTGGAATTTAAATGATTCTCTCCCAGACAGACCTAATGTTAAGAGCCATTCAAGTGACATCCCTCTGAGCTACAGCACTTTGAGAAGACACTCCACGAGCATCCACAGCCCTGTCTGCTCCACTGGAGCAAAGCAGACAAATACGCCTTACAAGTGGTACAGGATCTAGGGGATAGAGCCAAGGAGCTATTATTAGCAAAGGACAGTACATGCAAAAAAATCCCTGGCAAATTTGGCACCTGAGTTTACAGCTAGAAATCTCAGTGCAAGCAGGCTATTTTTCAGAGACAGCGAGTACCTGCAGCCCCTAATGACTCCACAGAAACATGAAGATCTTCAGCCCTTCTGAAAGATCCCTGAGATTAGGGTCTGTCTAAAGGAGAGATTTGAGCATTCATACCCAGATGAAAATGCTTAGAAACCAGTCACCATCTCTTTGGCCCAAGTGGTCCAATCCAAGCCAGAATTTCATTTACAGAAACCAAGATAACCTTTCCTAAAGCCTTGTGTATGCAAGCCAGTGAAAACCCTCTAAGAAAAACCAGAAAACGAATAAAGTTTGCAGAGTCCAAAGTGTGCAAAGCTTACACCAAGTGTGCGAGCTAGCCTTCTTTTCAGGTTGCAGAATCTGTTACAAACTTCTAGCAACACGAACAGAAAGGATCTTTAAAGCGCTGACACTGCTGTATGCAGATGTCTTCTGTTTAAGAGACCTGCCTTTTTCTGAAACGTTTGATCTGAGCCATAGAAGCAAATTACTGCAGATGTTGAAGCTGTCAAAAGACCAAAACAAAAACCAATAAACAAGCCGATAAGTAATTGCGTGCGTGTTCAGATGAAGCCTGAAGGCTTGTACCATCCCTGTCTCCCTGCGAGTGTTGTTCAAGATCACCATAACCCAACGGCAACACATTCCACTTCAGGAGGCTTAAACTATTGTGTAGCTGCTTTGACATCATGGTTTCAAGCAGATGTCAGAGTAGCACACAGTCATCTTGCTCTCATCTTGGCAACTGTTGTCTTGCGCTGTGTTTTACACAGAGAACATATTTTAAACATCCGCAATGAATACATCAAGGAAGCTCACCGTCTCCATCGTGTCAGTCTGATTTAATCCCTAACCTATTTCTCCTCCTGTTCCTTGCCTTAACACAAAGGAAAGCAGTGTGAGCAGGCTGGGCCTTTTAAAACTGGCCAAGGACTTCACCCCAAAATTCAGCCCTTGCTCCAAACATGGTCCAAGTTTAGTCCAAGACTTCAAGCTGCAGGAAACATGCCACCAGCTTCCTTGTAAATTTTACTCACTGTACATGCTGAGAAAAAGAGGTTTACGCGAGAACTCTTCCACAAGAGGCAGTTAAAGATGTATTCGTGGCCCTGATAACACCATCACATTCTGATCTGCACACGGCAGATAAAAGTTACTTTTGCTACAACGGAGTACAAGTACAATACATACATAATTCTCTGATAAGAAGTAAATCAGCTGCTTTGAACAGAGTACACCATGCCAGCTCCAGATGTTAAGAAGGCAAATGTGCAGCAAGAGTTACACGGGAGGCCAATAAATCTCTCGATGCTGATAAAGACCTGGAGGTGTTTACTAAACCCAAGATCTTTGTGATACGTGCGACAGAGAGCATGAGCAGGGAAAGGCCAGAAAAGCAGGGAAGGTAGAAGCAGTGTTGCTTTTCCTTCTGCAGATTTTTCTGTTCTGAACAGCTGCCCCTTGTAACAGCTGCACCGTCATAACACCAAGTTGCAGGCCTCCTTGGAGAATTCAAACCTGACCGAAGCATTTTCCGTATAAAAATTCAATAACAGCGTCAAACTGCTTTGCATGAACAAAGCATAATCTTTTATAGATGCTGTGGTACTTGGCTATGGACGTGAACTCCATATACAACAGCTCTTTCTTGCTGCAGTCTTTAATCTTATTAGACTTGACTGCAGATACTTATTTGGCCCTTGTCATTATGCATAATATTATATATTGCTTTCTCATTAGAGAGGGAAAAAAAAATGTCCTCTGTTCCCAAAGTAGACTCCTGCCAAAATTTGGCATGCCTTGCTTGCAGTGCCCACTTGAATGACTCATATATCTCTCTCCTCTGCTGGGAGACCTACTCAACATCACCTCCTTCCTCCTATCCAAGAGACTATGACTAGGTAAACACTGTGAAGAAACTGTGTAGGAGATCTTCACAAAGTGCCAAAAATAAAATAAGCTATTTTATTAAATATCAGCTGGTTACCACATCCCCAATACATTCTTTCATACTACTAGTATATCAGTTTATAAAGTGGACTTACTTCAAACAGGTGCATACTGGGTGTGTTTAAATGACCGAGACACAGAGGTTGGGATTTCTAAAAAAAAAACGCAGAAGAACTGTAAGAACCCAGCCCTACTCAAAATACTTCACCTCCCTTTCTGCCTTGAACTGAAAATAAGGAGAGGACCGGTAGGGACGGAACAAGCATTGCTAACCAGCTAGGAGATAAATCTGTTCTTCAGGCAGAATGTTGGATGCTGCTCCACTGAGGTGGACAACAATAAGATTTAGCGACTGGGAAGAAAGAGAATGTGGTTTGTCTTCATAAAGGTTCACGATGTAGATACTTATCTTTTGGGGGGAGTTTGGTTTTTTGGTCTTAGTTAAACAGAGCTTTCAACACGTGAACAAGAAGAGGCTCCAAGTTCCTCCGTGATTTAGCTGACCCCACGGTGAGAGCCTCTTACCGTAAAGCAAACCTCTCTACCTTGCTAAGTGTGCTGCCAGTGCTGCTGACATATCGAAGCAAAGGGGACGAGGCAGCGTTTCCTCATTTGAGTCCATGTTGTGCCCACATGGGACCACAGCAGTAACCTACTTAGCACTTGCACTCACTGCCATCGCTGGAAACCACTAAACATAGGAACTAAAGGAATTATTAGGCAAATACCTGCTCACTAAGCTGAACGGATCATCTGTGCAATTAGTCATCAAATCCAACACTTATTTCAGGGGAAGAAGGATCAGTCCAGAGCCTCATCTATTTGCAGCTTCAATGATGACAGCTAAGCTATAGTAGTCGAAACAATTGATGTTTTACAAGGCAATATTCTGGATTTTAATTTTTTGGTCATATTAATCCATACACTTGCTAATTTTCAGAATTCGGTAGATTGCAATGGATCTTCATCTGCTATTAGAAAATGCATTTAATCATATTAGCAGTGAAAAGATGTTTGCAGTGTAACCCTGCCTGTGCAATTTTCCCTCCTTATCATCATTCTCTGAGCAGTGTTTCATAGCAAGAAGATATGCAGCATAAAATCTCCCTGAATATGAAATTTTCTGAGTAATTCTGTCACAAGTCTCCCAGGACATCCTAGTCAAGGATGAACAATTCAGTAAAAGCCCTACAGAACAGGAGAGAAATTAATCATGCATTTTTAAGTGTTTTCAACCTCCTTGTAGGATTTAATGAAGAATTCTGTTGAGTTTTTAAAGGTATAGGGAAAAAAGCCTCACCTAGTCTATAAATCAAGTTCTTGGTGTAAATTAAGTTGATTAACAAGAGAGAAGATCTTGTCCTATCTAAAGGCAATTCTGAGGCAACCTTTGGTTTCTTACTGGACTTTGTTATTTTTTTTATTGCCTACATGATTGCATCCATTTCCGCAGAAGTCAACATCAAAGGTGTCATTAACTCTGGACCAAATAACTTCCAAATACTCGTTCAATTTTTAATGTTCCAAGAGTGGAAGCTATCCACTGGCTACTACATAAGCTGGAAATTTTTAGCATCATTAAAAAATAAATGGTTTTCCTACATAAAGCAGCGAGTAGCTTGCTTCTGAAATAAACCCTTTCATTTTCTTTCAGTTAACAGGCAAAATTGAAAGCCGGTATCAAGTGTGTCATACCTTCCCCGGTAAGTGCAGCGGGTCCAGACTGTTAAGAACTTTATGAAGTGGCTGAGAAATAGCCTTTACCCTTAGATGAATGTGATTTGCTTTAAAACACCCTGGGCACTAGCATATGACATTCAGTAAACTACAGCAAATACCACTGCTTTAGGAGATGATTTCAGGGCAAGAGTTTAGCCAAAGTCACAAAAGGAGTGGGCATTTATAGGGCTAACAAAACCACCCAGAGCTGTTGCATATAAGCCCTTCCAACCTAACAAGACTTTCAAAATCATTAACCCCCTTCTTACTTCAAGGAACAAGCCAGCCTTTAATTAATTGATGCCAGGAAGAAATATTCCCTTGAGGGCATGTTATTCTACGACTGCATAACAGAGGGTGTTTTTGCTGGCACTGATTGCTGTCAAAAAGAGGATATTGAAACAGCGTCTGACTCGGGGCAGCGCTACCTGTATTCAGGAAGACTGCAGAACAAAGAGCTGCTACTGAGAGTACAGGTGAAACTTTGGATGTTGAATCATTATCTTCAATTTTTTTTAACGGCATGCAAAGACTATGTCAGTAGCACTTTTCATTATCCACTTCACCAGTCCAGAACTACTTGGTAATTATGCCCATCCACTCTCCTTTGACAATGCTAACTAACAGAACAAGAGCTTCTGATAATACACAAGCTTCTTGTAAAGAATTCTTGTAAGAAGGCAATAATCTAAATAGCAAAGCTGATGAGTTTGCACAGTGCCTTGCTCTAGGGAATATGCACTTTCTCTAGTATGGAGCAAATACCTCATGCTTGGGGAGCTAACAGAGAGGGACTAAGATATAACTACTTTAAAAGCTATTAAAAGACAAGTCTGACAGCCTCTGCCTTTGCCAAACAAGCAAACAAGTCTGTGAACAGAACTACAGAAACATCCCAAAAGAAATAATTTGCTTCTTGTCAACCCCAAACAAGGCATTCTCTCTGTATTTTTAGGTCCTCCAAAGAACAGAAAAAAATTCTACTATTCACATCGAGAGTACTAAAAACTAGACACAGAAATCACATTTCATAAGCCAAGGAAGTTTCATTCAGACAGAAGTTTTGTGAGCATACAACTAGATATAAAAAAAAAAGCTCTGATACTAAAGGCCTGATTTAACTTCAGTTGACTTCAGCTAAATAAAAATCTTCACAATTCAATAGCTATTGGACTTGCTTTTTAATACTAGTTCCTATGACCATTTCTTTCCATCTCAAGTTCAGTACATCAGTAGACTAGAGGGGGAGGAGCAAATGTCATCACGATCTACCTTTTCTGTGCCAATTAAAGGAAATATTGTAGCCTGTGCTTGCTGCACAGATATGAAGAGGGGAACCGCGGCTCATTTACCTACGTGGGCAGCTTCAGTGAGGCTTCAGCTATGGCATCTCTCTTCTGGAAGGGATGCTTTTGACATTGGCCTACTCCAGGTGAATTTGCCCAGATTTCCAGGAGTGCTTTTAGACATCTATAGGCAGTTATGCATTTAATGCTCATTTGCATAGAGAGTTAGCAGAACAGCATACGCTAACGATGTATCAGACTGTGAAGCCAGGACAGGGCAATCCGTACACTTGCACGTAGCTCACGCTAACTTGCAGTTGCTCAATCACAGCACCAGAGATGTGTAAAGGAGCGCAGGGAGATCACAGCGCTTCCAGAGCCCGGCCGCGGCAGAGCCTTGAGCAGAGCCCAGATGTCCCGACCTCCCGGCTTGCAATCCCTTCGGCAGGGCAGGGGAAGGCGCTGCCCTCGATAGCCCTAGGTTTGCTGTAATGAAAGGGTAAAGGGGTTTATGGGCGTAACTCTCTGTCTGCAAACTCAATGATACCTTAAGGATGCTTAAATGGTTCACTGAATTGGAGCATATTTAGGAACATATGTTCCTGTTCCCTCTAACTCAACTCACATTTATTTTTTTTTTAGTGTCCCTCTTATCTTCCCCTTTATTCTTTAAACAAACAAGACTCCAAATCACAGTCACCCCCTCTGCATAAGTCTCACTGATAACTGCTAAAAACCTCATTTGCTCACCTTTCCTCCACCCATTATTATAGAAAACACATTACAAAATGCAATTAAAAACATGTCAAGATAATCTTAAGAGAAAGTCTATAACGTCTCAGACGTGGTATTCCCCACTGGCAATAAAATGAATTTAAAATATGAAAAAGAGTCTTAGAGCCTTCATTTGTTTCATTATAATCTAAGGCACTCCTTTAATATTAGCACAAAATCTATAGGAGCTTAAAACCATTTTCTGCTGAATTTCTAGAATACAACTTCAATAAGTTAATTGAACTTACCAGCTCAGAGATCATCACCATAGTAGCACAACAGACAAAATTAGGGCTAGACAATCGGATGTATCAATCAGTCTCAGTCCTTGTAAGATATCTGAAGATTAAGATTCTTGGCTAGATCAAATACACTAGCTTAGCAATAATGACATTTTTTAGGCTTTTTAACCTATATTCGCAGACCAATCTTCTCAATGCTGTAGACAAAGCTGCCTCATTAGGCAGTTCTCCATACAAAGGCTTATAATATTTCAATGTCTCATCTTCCTCATACCTTTAAGCCAAAAAAAGAGAGATACCTTATTAAAAAAAAAAATAAAGGAACTATTTCAGATATTCACTGTGACACCTGACAAGATTTTGCACATACGACTTACAGAGACCATAAAGAATTTTTAAAAACCAGCAGTTGGGTAAAAAGTCAGCCTCTTGAAAAGATTTTTTTATAGGCAAAATATCAAGTCCTGATTTTTATACTGAAAATGCTTAGGAAGACTTATTTCCTAATCCATCCATCCACAAAGAAATAAAAATCTATTTTACCCAAAGAACAATTTTGGGGGGTTATCTATGTTTTGTCATCATCTCTAAAAATGATACTTATGTGTTCCATTATTTTACACACATCAGTTAAGCCCAAAGGTCCGTCAGACCCTTCATCATGGCAAAAGACAGCGCTCGTGCCAGGCCTGTCAAGTTATTCTGCTTGGTGTCAAGGCAAATTCTTAGGCTTCAAATTGCTCACTTCATTACGGAATAGTACTTTTCAGAGAGCAGGTGGCAGGTAACACAGTTTACTTTTTGCTTCATGCTCGGGATGTCCGTCTGTCCCCAGGAAGCCGCCCCAAGGTTTCTGCCTGTGAACCATCTGAAACAGCGTCTCTCCCAAGACATAAAGCGGGGAAGGAATTTTTGGTGTCCACAGGAACAGAGTTCACTGCACTGGGGGACAGAAGAGGTGAAAGAAAAGGAAATAATTAACGTTCCCAAATGCACACAGCAGAATTGGTAGCAAAAATGGGGAGAGAATCAACAACTGAGACTAGCTCAGAGGCTGAACACTGCTCTCGATTCCCTTCCAGTGCGGTCCCCTGGAGACCACCTTCTTATCAGGTGAGAACATCCTTCTAATCAGCTTCCTTAATTTCAATTGTCATTTACCTCTGGGGATGCAGGCTTCACTTAAAACTATATCCCATCACTTTCTTGTTAGTCATCCAAGTATTTATATCCCTCTTGTACATTTTATTCCATTAGGAGAGTTATAAAGAAATAAATTAGAATCACAACACATCTACAGCTTGTTCTGAAAGAGACTGTTAGCACTTGACTCACCTACTTACATGTCAATTTAGCACTCTTAGCTGGATTTAAATTGAGTCAAGACTGATCCGCTTAAGACAGAATCTGCATCTGCCCTCCCAACACTTGAAAGGATTAGGTTGAAAAAAACCAAAAGTCAAATATTACTACAACCTGGGACCATTCAACACTTCAGAGCACGACAGGTTTTCTCCCCTGCCTCATTCACCAAATCTGAGTGTTGCCCAAGCACAGAATGACTGTTTAGTGCTCTAAGTCTCAGCTGCTGGTACACTCTTCCAAACATGCAACCTTGCCCAAGCTTCTTTAGGAAAAGTTAGGCTCAAAGGTATTCCCCTGAATTTCCTGCTCCTTGAACCTGCTCCACAGAAACACAAGTTTCTCAGAAAATGACAAACATATTTATCATTCCAGGCTGTTATTTTCAAACCCATCTTTCTAAATACAAACCGTCTCAGCTTTTCAATCAAATAGCAGCCAAGGAATAACAGGTACACCTCATCTTTTCACTTGCTGTCCCAGCACAGCAGTGCAGCAGTCACCACCAGGTATTATTTAGGTCTTCCCTGGCTAGAACAGCATCAGGAATTTGCAAGGAGCGATGAAAAGCATATGAAGGGGCACTTAGTACTGCTCACAAGTTCCATCTCTCCCCACCTTCCTTCCTTTAGCTCCTTAGGATCTCCAACACCAGCCACCGTCACTATTTTTGCATGTTGTCTTGCACGTGTGAACTCTTTGGGGCGGGTAAGTCTCTTATTTGCAGCATCTAGCACCAAGATTGCCCAGTCGCTAATGGGATTACTGCATTACTCCTAAGAGCAGTGATTTTGGATACAGTTCTCTTGATGCCAGTGTGACCACTAGTATAAATACAGACTCTGTATCTAATCCACATTACCAGGCAGCAATATCAGCTTCTCTAAATTATGGATGTCTGAGGTTCAAATATGCCTAAGTAAGTAGGAGTATGATCTTCAAAAGCAGCCAATAATTATGTCTATGTTCTTTTTTTAAATCAAGTGCCCCAACACAGAAACCTCAAGAGACTGATTTTTCATGCATATCCAACAATTTCCCGAACCCGGCTCTCGCTCTAGTACTGATGCACAGTCAGTTTTGAAAGTCGGTCTAGATGTTTAATTATCTGACAAAAAAAAAAGGCCTGAGCAAATCCAATTCCACCTATATGCTACAAACCAGAATTTCTCTGCTGATACCACTACCCGCAACCATCCTCCCACAAATTACTGAAATATAAAAATATCTCTAGAGCATCTCTGATCTCTTCCTTATCCAGGTGTCTTAAAGCACATACGAGCTGACATTCAGCTAACCAAGGTCACGTTTACCACCTCAAAACCAACCCTGGCTGGTCTCAGGATTACAGTAACATTGCACAAAGTTTGTCCTGCCCCTCTCGTCACAGACTGCATTGCTTGCTTAGGACTATTCTCTCCAAAATGAGAGTTTTTAATATCAAAGCAGAATCTTAAATATTAAATTTAATAGTGAAGCAGATGGAAGACACACGCATGCAGCTACAAGCAATCACAGCAAGCTCAGAGATGTAACATCTTCTAAGGAGAAAAGCCTGCTACCCCATCTTCTTGGAATGCATCAATTCAGTAATTAGGTGTATTAAGAGCTGTGTCTGTCGCATTTCACTCATTTCCACAGACATAAGAAGTCACATTTATAAGTCATTAAGCTGAAATAAAATCTTTGCTGGGCTTAATTAATTTAAATATTCATGGAAACAGGATAGCAGGGGAAAGTGTTGCTCTTAATCAAAACAGACATTGCTGTTCTATAATGCAAATTGCTATTTCTTATGTGGACAATGCCACGTACCTACAATAAAAGGGAGCAGAACATTAATGATAAGCATATAGAAAATGCAGCTAAAAAGGATGCACATTGTCCTTTACCTCTTGAACAGAAGGGGGAATTTGCCGATCCAAACATATGCTTAATAATAATGTCATACCTAATACAGTAGTTACTTCCAGGGTAATTTATCACAATTTGCTCAAGCTGAATGCAACACCCACCCCCTCCCCATCCTTAAAAAAAAGCCTGCTTTCTAAAGGTAGTTATTCATTTATGTCTCAAGGCTCCAGTACATTCACAGCTCCCTAGTTGTTCCCCTTCAGCATAGAGCCTTGGTTCTAATCTACAAAGCCATTAGCAAACCCCATTCCTCACGACTCCCATCACAGACCGCTGCATCGCAAGCTCTAGCCCAGACCTCTTGCCCTCACGCCGCGACCGAGCTCGTTCAGAGTCCTCTGCTACGCCAGCTCCTTCTGGGACTCCATCCACAAGCAAGTTACCTGCTTCATTACCCAACACCTTCTCCTACGGCAGCGTTCAGACCTTGAGCAACCCCTCCGCATCCACACAGATTAATTCTGAGTGTCGCACCTGAAAGGAGCTCAAGGGCAGGCTGAGCATTAGCCAACCTCCTTCCTTCCCACCTTAACGTGGTAACTCCGTTATATCACTCCAGCACATTTAGAACCAGGACGGGTTTCTAAATCACAACTGTGAACCCGCATCCCCTGCTTAGCTCCTCCATGGAGCTAAGGGAACACTGTCGGGATGGGTTTCCAACTTTGCGGAAAGTTGGAGCCGAGCGGGATGTTCAAGTTTAAGCAAGTTTAATAAGGAAGCATTTCTCTGCCTGGGAGCTCCTACAGCAAACCCACCACGCACCTACACAGACATGCCCTCTCCTTGCAATGCCACAGTGGACGTAATTTTCTTTTGAAGATACGGCAGAAGTGGTAGTGATTGCTCCTCTTCATACAAACCTTTGTAGTAAGGGCACATGCCTAAGAGGTGGGAGATCAAAGCTCCTCTTCCTTGTCTGCCAGAGGGAAATCCATAAAACTAAGCTCCTATGGCTGGAAGTACTCCCCTCCTATGGCTGACCTGGGCTGTTGAGCAGAAAAAATTACACAAGATTTGTTGGGCTGAAAAGTGACACAGCAGATTGCTATGATATGCAGAAAAACGACTTCTAAAAAAAAAAAAAGTAGGAAGAAAATACAGTTTCCAATTTTTGTCTGTTAATAGCAGCTTTGGTTTCATTATCTGCCATCCCTGTGTTCGGCTTTGGATGCAATTAACATCATAGAAATAAAATACTTGATGGAAGTAGCAACATGTTTACTGGTAATGAAATGTTTATGGATCAATTTGGTACACTAGTAAAGAGTGAATGAATTTACTTCAGGATGAGAGAAAACAAAGTGTAGATAAGCGCTGAAAATCACTTTGACTCCAGACATTCACAAAATATTATTATTATCCCCCCCAGAAAAGATAATATTGATCGTTGAGAATCATTTGGACAATGACAACAATATGTTTTCCTGACAGAGTACAACGACCTATTTAGTAGATGTCTGTACAGAAAACGGCACTGACCGAAATAAAATTCCAAATTTAAAATCTCCTTTGATAAAGGAGAGGAGAAAACCTTGACGTGACCTCCTCGCCCCTCCACATTTGTTCTCTCTCCACAACACTGGTCTGTCATTGTGCTTAAAGGACCAGGTGCCACGGCTTTTACTCGACGTGAAAAATCATTTTGTCTGTTGCTACTTCATTTTCCACTTTTAATATGGGCAAAATACTGTTTGCATATTTACGACAAAAATAAAAATTAAATTAAGTTCCTAAGGGCAGGAGCAGATTTAGAGAGTGCCTAGAATAACAAAAGCCTCAGCTAGGATGAAAGGGAAAGCAGCTATCTCCACTATACCAAACACTTAAAAGAAGTTTTGATCTAACGTAGTTTAATGCATACCACAGAGGAGGAAAAAATTCTCAGAGAATTTTGCTGCTTTTAACAAAGATTAAATGCTATATATCTTCTGGGCTCGGCCACTATTAGTAACAGCATCATATCACAATCCTACAAATGAATAACAAAGGTTTAGGTGGAATCAGCGGGATTCCCTTACTACTATTTTTACAATGACTGGCTGGCAAAAGAAAAAACAGGTCTTTCTCTAATGGGATGGAAAAATAAGAGTTTCATGCAAATCACCAGGACAGACTCCAGCTTTTTCTTTAAGTTTCTAGATGATTCACAGCCACCTCCTTTCTGCACCCTCTCCCCTTCGCCCCGGCTGTTCTCAGCACCGCTCAGACCCAGCTTGGAATAAAGGTGCAGAAGAGCTGTAGCTCACAGAAGCATCATACACAGAGAAAAACAGGGCACGGAAAGAAAGGAAGAGAAAGGAGACGCGGCTTGAAATGCAGGAGAGCTGGGGAAGCTTTATTCTTTTCGACAGAACAAAGGGTGATGAATAATAAGCATCAGATCCTGAAGAGACCTCGGCACTGCAGGCGGTCCCAGGTATTCCTGGAAGTTGTCTGGACTGCGCCAGCCCAACAGCTTTTGCAGAGGGCTTGAAGGCAAGCTCCAGAAATACATTTATCACACATTACTTCTGTTAGCCCAGAGAGGTGGCAGGTTAACCCAAAGACAAACTTTTTCATCCATCACGTTTAATCCAAATCGGTGGTTCTCGGCAATTTTTGACCCTGGATTCTGCTACAACCGATAAAAGCCGAAGGCTTTGCCGAGGCTCCCCACACCTCACCCCTCCACTTTGAAACAAGGAAAGACAAAGTCACAACAACCCCCTGACATTTCTGCGTGACCTGCAAGACACAAAATCCCCTTGTTAAAATCTGCTGCTGCACCTGCAGAGTCATTTGGGTTTAGTTTCCATTGCAAGTGACAGCAGGGTCAGCCCTCAGAAAAGAACTCATTTCAGTTTTGATCACAAAGTATACTCACTAACAAAACCACTTTTGAAAACAGATACCTGACCTACCATCACAGACAGCTGCTGATCACCACAGCCAGCAGCGCCTCTTGAAGAACCAAATAAATCTAATCTGCCTGCATCCATTCTGCTTTTTTCCCCTGAAGCATAATGAAGTTGAAAAGTCATGACTCAAACTAACCAGTGACACTTCAGTGAAAGAGCCAACTCCCCCAAGAATCCTGGCAAACAACAAATGAACACGGTATAAAATATGCAAGGGAAGACTCATCTTTGCCTAAGGACTGGAAAAGTTGCTGAATCCCAGCCCACACACCTAAAAGAAGGCTTTTTTGAAAGAGAACCGATGCTCCAGGACTTTAAGTAACGTGCATCCAGGCTCTGTATAGGTTAACGCTCAACATACCAAAATGGGACACCAACATGAAATAGTCCATTAATTAAGTGTTCACCTAAAGTTCATTTAACTTTCCAGTTTCAGGTGAACTTTTCTGAAGATCCCAGAAACAGACGACTTCAGGGGCCTCCATGCTCAAGCACCCCACCTGACATGCTTTAATTATACTCAGTTTTCAAAAATTACTCTATTCCCGTCCTCAAAAAAGGGATCCTTTTTAGGGGGTTGTAAACTGAGCTTACCAAAAAGCCTCCAGCAAACAAATGCATTGGATGACTTCTGTGCCGCAAGCTGAACCGTACAGTTGTGTTTCAGTTCCTGACTGATTTTAAGCTGGGGAGTAAGGTATAAAAGTGTTTCAGGTAATAATTCATGAAACGTTTCTTTATGCAAAACCTTTTGTTATTTTTAAGGATATTTGATCCTAAACAATTAACATTTTTTTTTTTTTAGTCCAGAAAGAATTATGAAGCAACTACATTATGCAAGTAAGAGCGTTCAGCCATTCCTCCATCCAATTCATACCAGCCTGGAATACAACATTTCATAAACCTTCAATATCATATAGACTTTCACTGATCGAGAATAAATGACGCTCCTACAGAACTTGTTCCATGGATTAAAACGAAAGCCTTATTTTGCCAGTGTCAATTTCTCTATTTTAAATTTATTTTAAATTTTTTCAATTGCCTTCAGAGTAACAAGTTTGATCTTACGAAGAGCAGTGTAGCTCTCAAAGAATTATCAGCCTGTTTATTCATTACTCAATTGATTTGACCTTTACTGGGTCAACTGCCACTTGAGGTCATCTTCAGGGAACCTAATTAGTCACCACAGTTCTTAAAAAGAGTTCTTAAACCAGGTTTGAAAACAATCCCAAACCTTTCACAGGTGCTAAGCATCTTCATGTCCCAGTGATTATAGAAGAATTTGGAAGTACCCAACAGCTTCAAAACAATCTAGCTCAGGTCATGTTGCAGTT
Organism: Aquila chrysaetos chrysaetos; assembly: GCF_900496995.4. Classification (NCBI taxonomy): domain Eukaryota; kingdom Metazoa; phylum Chordata; class Aves; order Accipitriformes; family Accipitridae; genus Aquila; species Aquila chrysaetos. The sequence continues at coordinate 40,105,373 of NC_044016.1, read as the reverse complement.
TCCAGATCCATCTGCAAAATTCACTAGTAAAGCCGTTAGAGGGAAAAATGCTACACAGAAGTAGACAGAAAAGACATATGCTCAGAAAAAACACTGCTCAAAATTTCAACAAATTCTAAAATTTTTTGTTTGCTATTCATAGAGTTTCTTCCATCAACACGTCAGAAGAAACTTCTGACTCTCATGCACAAAAGGTTTCCATTATGTATCAGTGGAATTTCAAAGAGGCACAAGCTGCATCAATTTGATACAAATCAAACTGTTTTCCCCCCCTTTATATTTTGTATTTCCAGCCTGATGCTATTTAACTGAGAGGGGAACAGATGCAAAATGTGCTTTGACTTGATGACCCCTCTGTGGCAACTGAAACCTGTGTCAGCTTTTGCAACGGCAGGAATGCAAATGTGCGCATGTGGGCAGGGGAGGAAGAAGAAAGGTATTTTGGTGGGGCTTTTTTTTCTTTTTAAATCATTACCGGTTAGGAATACCTATCTACTGAAACGCTAGACCTGGGATCACAGTCCTATTTGCAGTCTCTTCGGCAGCAGGAGTCTTCACACCTCAAATGGAGGTCAGCAAACCACTGTCCACTATCAATGCTAGGAGTCATTCCCTGATGCAGGAGGCAGGTGATTGCACTGCATCCTCATGTGATGCCTACACCTGAAAAAACCCCACATTTCTCGCGACTGCCAGCAGAAATATCTGTCCAGCAGATGTGCTATGCTTCAAATGACACAGCTAACCCCTTCATGACCGTTCCCCACATTTTCATAATAAACTCATTTAGCTTCCACAACGTCCCCTGCATTGTTGTGCGAGGTACTCCCAGACACCAGCTCCAGCTTAGCGAGGTTAATCTACATACTCTGTCTACAGCTAATGAGAGAAAAAAAGATGCTTTCGAGAATGATACCACCATTCCCATTAAGTCACCCAGTTGTTCTCATCACTGTCTCATACCACAGTCAGTGCAAACAATTCTGTACTACTTTAAAGCCAATCTCAATCTTTCTGTTCTGTTGTGTCTTAAAAAACCCCCACCATAATGCCGTGGAAGTCCACCCAGTTACCATTAAACAAAGGCCAAGCTGACTACCCCAAAAGCAGCTTGCCAATTCGTGCATTTTCCATCCTGTGAAATCTTTGATAGGTCAATCCCAAACTTCCGCACATCACAAATGTGAAATTTTGAATAGGAGATGAACAAAATGGCTCACATCCATCATAAAAGAACTAAAATTAGCTTGTTTGGAACAGATTGCTGTGCTGAACTAGGAAACAGAATGCTCAGAAGGATGTTCAAACCTCACAAGCTGGTTCTATCCCATGCAATAAATGTTTCATCCACCCGACTCAGTTGAGCCTATTGGCAGGGATCTGCTTCCCATCAGACTCCACCTGTTGAAAACCTCATTTGTTCTGCAGACAGTAGTTCTTAAATTTAGACAGAATTGCTTGTTCAACTATGACAATGAATAATTAGTTGCAACTTTCAGAAATAGGAGCAAGTCAACTACATCTCAAGTAGAAGAACATGGAGTTGCTCCACTGAAATCGATAAAGCCACAACGTATTTATACCAGCCAAGGATATGATTTCTTAATGAAGACCAGGAAATAGAAAAAGAAATTCCCAACTAATACCTCCTTCCATCACCCCAACTCACAAAAGACTATAAAATCATCTCACATCACTGACATCTTGCTGTTTGAGCTCAAAAAAACACATTGCGGGCATTACTATTTCTCTATTTTACTGCAGAGCGTTTATGAACCGAATACACTGCAAGTACAAGCTTTACCTAATCTGCAGAGACTCACCATGCCCCAGATGATGGCATCTGATGGTACAAATGTAACATAGAACTGATGTGTTCTATATTATGACGAGCACTTAGAGATTACTCCCTCTTGGAGCTCATCAGAATACTTCTGGAAGAATATCTATGCTCTAGAAAAATGTCATTTCATGGAATTGTTCTGGGAAACCTGTCAATTCTGGTGAAATCTTGGTAAACACAGTTGTCCTTTTCAGCAAATGCACCAACGTTGTATTTAACTTTCTCATTTTTAAGATGACAAAATTGTCAAAATGATAATGCAGCATTTTTATATATTTCTCTACTTTCGATTCTTTAACTTGAAGCAGCGCCCTCCCCAGTTGCAAAGACTTCAGACTGCCTCCAACAGTCAACGGATTTCAGCAGCAGAAAATTGAAGGGGAAAAAAATGCTAAGGATAGCAAGACTGTCATAAAACATGGAAATTCACAAGCATCGATTTCTTTTGTTATGTCCTTGCCTAACATCAATATAGCAGGGACCAGAGTAAATGGAGATAAAGATTAGGAGGATGACAACACTAGCAACACTTTCTTAGTTACATGTGATATTTTGGGGATTGCTCAGACTATAGAAATCAGTATCACATCACTGTCTAAGATAAGACTCGGTCCCATCCTACATAGTGCCGAGAAGCTTCCCTGGGAGGTGAGGGTACTCTGCAATTCACAGTTTTTTCCATTTTTGCTGTTTACAAGTGAACTAAAAAGCTGTGTGGGGATGCAGTAATGAAAAGCGGGATGCAGTAATGAAAAGCAAAAGGGTGCCAAGAGGAGCCCATCCTGTACTAGCTGGTATAACAGCAGTTTTGCTGATGATTTCAATAGCAGCAAGCAACCTAGAAAATGGGAATTCATTTCCCAAAACATTGGTAGGAGGTGAAACATAAAAGTGAGTGATGGGTTAATGAAAATAAATGGTCTGAAATAAGAGTAGTTCAGTAAAGAAGATATTTATCATGTTATCCAAGTTGGCTACATGAGAGTTATTAAGTTAAATCAGTTCTCATAGAAGCTGAATAAATGCAGACAATTCCGATGATCCCAAGCTTTAATCTCACTGTTCAGAGTATATTAGGAACAGAAAGAGCAAGAAATTGTCACAATGAAATACCTGAATTTTTAATGTAAACCTTTTGCAGAAAAGTCACTTTAAAACAGGTGTATCACTTCCACTTCTAATTAGGACACATGAAAGTTATTATGAAAGGAACCATTTCATACTTCCAGAACCTACTTGTCAGCTTAAAAGACTATTCAATTGCATGGGCAAAGAGGGGAGCACAGAAGAACAATACCACCAGGAAAATCTACAAAACAGAATTTTGCTGTTTGTTCCTTATCTTCCAAGGACATGGGATTCTCTGTTATCATCAATATCGTTAAGTATAAAAAGAAATAAGTTTGTTCAGCAACAGTGAAAAGCTGATGGCTGTATGAGGGAATAATGCCAGGAACTTTGGGTCTTGAGAGATCAGCCTTGCAACTCTCACAAGAATAAATACATCAAATCTCCATTTCAGCTCATGTTTTTATGAAGCTGTGTTATAGTTATGCTTATCTTCTGATCCTGCTACCGTATCAAGATTGAGGGAGGACTGTCAGTTGGAAAGGTATCAGTCACTGTGCCTTCTCCAAAAAAAAAAAAAAAAAAAAAAAAAAAAAAAGGGGGGGGGGGGCAAAGAACAAACCCTCCACCCCCACCTTCTTATCCCTCTCCCAGCTCACTGAAAGCTCAAGGATATACAAAAAAAGGGTTTGACTGAAAGTTTTGGAGAAAAAAAGAGTAAAGATCAGTCACCTCCATTCCCCAAATGAGAACATTTCAGCTCCGAGATATGACAGCATTTCACCCAGTCAAAACTAAACATTGACTGCAATGAACACAAGAAGTTTCCTTCAGAAAACGTGAAAAAAATAAATTCTAAAATTATTTCCTTGCACCTTTTCCCTTGCCTGAAGAACATTTAGCATTATCTAAACATGGATTTTGCCCAGTCCTAGTCTTCTGTTTTTCAGTAAACATCTCCACTTACCCTTGCTCACAGCAGCAAAATGGAAGAATGGGTGTCGTGGGCCAGGCCAAACGCTAGAGATCCCAAGATCACGTCTCTGATCTTGGCGATGCTTAGTAAACGCATGCAGGAAACACAGACAACTAATGATCCCTTCTTCTCATATACTCTTCCAATTTCCACGGAAACAGCAATTTGTAGATTTTTCCAAGCCAGAAGAACTTACATTATCATCTTTGTTTATTGGTCCCGAGAGGTTGTTCTTTTGTAAATATGTCTTATTTTCTCTCTGAACTCATTTGAAATTTTGTCCTCCAAAACACCCTGCAGCAATGAGTTCCACCATTGGATAAGATGCTGTGGCGGGGGGAAAAAAACCCAAAAGCTTCCTTCATTTTTTTTTTTTTTTTTTTTTAAACCTGCTGATGAGTAATAAAAGACCACTGCAGATGCTTTTAACTTTGAAAGAGAAATAAGTGGCAAATCATCATTCCTACCTGTAGGCTGAATTTGAATCGCTTCAGTTCACACTTAGTTTCCGTCAGCGCTCTCATGAAACTGCACCTATGTAATTTTTCCCTAAGTACCATGTCCATAAGGAAGAGCTGATAATGGACCAATTTGCACTGTTACATCAATGTAAATCCAGAGCAATTTCATTTACTTTGTTAAACCATAAATTTAACCAAGCACTGGTTTTACTAAAAGCAGAATTTTGCCTAGCAACTCCCTAGTTTTTTCCTTCCAAACACACCTCAATGTTCTACATAACAATGTACCAAGTGCATCTACTGTTTTATAGACCAGATAATATATCCACAGCTACACATGATATAATCCACCACTGAAATATGGACACCTCTCAGAAGTTTACAGTGTAAAGAAAGTTAGAGTAATAGCCTGGGTAAACTGAAACTAGCCTTTTAAATATCCCCTTACAAGTTTACTGCTGACGGTCACTAGCAGAGCAGGCTCCTACGCCACTGAAAATACAGAGGAATTTTAAAGAACACTGTCAAATTGTTTTTCACTGCCTTTTACCTTACTGGCTCCTAACCCATTATTTCCAGAAGACACCCAAGAAAAAAAAAAAAACAAAAAAACCCAACCCTACCTTACATACCTGTTCCCATGAATCAAATTTTCAGGCTAGAGTTCATGAGCTTTTGACCATCATTAATTCCCATGAGACATTTTAAGATACAGATGCTTCCGTGCACTTAGGTCCACTGCTGGTCTGTGGTCACTCCTTTGCAATCTTGCAAAGGGCATGATATCAACTGTTAAGATAAAAGTGAAGCTAGAACTGAGACCCCCTCAGTCCTGTAAATCAAGAGAAACCAAGTGTGAATCTATGCCCCTGAGGACCTTACATCCAGGAGAAGTGCAAAGCACCTGTGGGGATCATCAGCCTTATTCATTTAAGAGTTCACTGAGTCTATTTCTATCCAAAAGACATCACTGGGGAGGTATGTTGGCTCTCAGACTTAAAAAGTCATCTTAGTGGCAATTCTGCCACAAAATATAATGACCGTTTCAGAGGTCATAAGAGGTATTTTTGTAAAATATTACCTTCTGCTGACACTGTCCTTCGTCAGTGCCTTGGTCAAGTGCTTGGGACTGATCTCAGCATTTCCTCCAAAGGCCCATTCCTCCTCCGGTTGTTGCTGTAATGCTGTGACATGACAACCTCATAAAAATTCTAAAGGTCAGACTTGAGCTTCAAGGAACACACCAGCAAGAAGTAAAACCTGAGCTAATTCGCAACTGGCTGCACAAACAAATGGAGTGCACAAACACTAAATATAAAATTAATGCTCAACAGCTGTGTTTCCACGTAAACCCGCAAAGCAAAACCAAGTCAAGGTGAACCCGTCCTCCGAGATAAACTTTTTGTTCCTTTTCTCTCTCATCAAGGCATTACTATGATCTCTTTCTGGAGAGGATGCTATTGCACTGAACAGTAGTAGGCAATACCTACAAGATAATTAAGCCTTATATCAACGCCGCCACCCCACAACTTACTGATTCTACATTAATTTGGCTAGAGGATACTGCTGGTCTCATTTTGATCTGAAATTCCATCCTAACACAGCTTTAAGTAAAATCTGCATTTTGTTGGATTAAAGACAAGTTGTCCAGGTGCTTCAACTACCTCAGCAGCAAGTTGCTTCCGATGCATCAGATCCAACATTCAGCCTCTATGGTATCAGAAAGCTTTGAGCTCACCGTGCAACTTTGGATGAAGAAAAAAAAGTCCTACAAAGTTACAATAGTCTCACCACCTTTGCTCTGTTACTACCCGATCCTTAGTCAACGGCCCCGAGAGCACATGCCACCTGCGGTTGATGAGAAGGATCTGACAATAGGGTAAGTCTCATTATTGTATCTGCCACGTGCATCTTCTGCCCTCCAAGGCTCCCAAGGTCAGCCAGGTTCTCCTTGTTGTGGCTCTTCACAGTTTATCTGGGTAAGTGTGGGAATGAGTACAAAGCCACAAAAAAGTCTACCGATGGGCGTGTCACACACTCTCTCTCTGAAGCGCCGACTTCTGAGCTGTGACTACCTTTCATAATGTTGACTTTTAGGTTCTCTCTGTAGTGGCCTCTTCAAGGCCCCTTGCCAAGCCTTTTCATCCAAGTCAGACAGTCACATCTTCTTTCTTGGGTAGCTTTGAACATACTGTTGTAACAGAAGGAAAAGCTCAGTTGTTCTGGACCTCAGCTCTGTTTCATTTATTGTGGCTTTAACAGCTGCACAGCACCCAGTTTTGTGAGGCAGGTCAGGAGGTTAAGAGAAAGGTCCAAGAAAAAACCCAACCTCCCCAAGATAGAAATTAGTGCTCACAAAGACGCATGGGGAAAAGAAGTATTATAGGATAAAACTGGCTACGCTTATTCCAGGGGCTGCAGTGGCTTCTTTTAGTACAAGGCCCATTGAAACTATCTGCAATTGAATTAGCACTCCACAACCAGAAGAAAAGGTAAAACTTTGTCATACAAATAATGAAAGTTAGGACTAAAAGTCAGTGCAACCCATAAGTATGGCCTCCAACAACAGAGCTTTGCACAAAAAAATCTAAATAAGAAAATCTTGGAAACAAATCCAAAGATGCTGCATGTTGGGACACAGCAAAAAGCATGCTAATCGTCCACAGTGCCTAATCAGATTTGAAGTCCGTAGCAGTAATTGAACGAACATTGCCCCCATCTCTAAAACAAATTTATTCTTTCACTTTCCTGATCTCTCTTTATACTTGCATGCTATTAATTCAGGCACCTAAAAAACCACTAAAAGCCAACTGTAGAAACTTATTTCTTATTAGTCCATGCTAGGCAACTCTCTGCTTGGTGCTTTCTTTAAGCACCAACATATTTCTCAAGGCTTTGCCAAAGCCCGAGGCCCTGTCACTTGGAAAAGATTAGGCAGAATTTACATTGCCTGAACGTGGCCTTTGAGGCACAGGCTGTCCCATACTTCTATTAAACTCCGGTTGCATTGCAAGTGGGCAGCATTTATGGAAATCAGGTCATGGGAGCGTCAAACTTGTAAAGACTGAAAATTCAAAACAGGTTTCGCAGCGAGAGGACCACTGTTAAAGGGCTCATATATCAAGATGAATTAATTTCCTCCAGCAAGCCAGACCTTTTCCAGGTTGGGCTTGGTTTTACTGCCCCTGAAAGAATCCCCTCTTTTCAGGGTTTTGCAGAAGAATCCCCTGTTTTTCAGGGTTTCACGTCACTGCAGCATCTCTGTTAAATGTTAATGCTCACAGACGCTTGCTTCTTCAAGCTTCAGTGAGACTCTGAAAGAGAAGGATCAAGAAAGAGCTCCTATTCTGGAAGTTACCAGGAACCCAGGCTGACACAGCAGGGATTACAACCTGAGGCACTGATTTCTAGTGTGGAAAACTGCTTCTATTTGCAACACGATACAGAGATCAGATGCACGAGAGAGATGGATTTAAAAACGTTAGATACAAGTACAGGAGGGGAGTAAGTAGGCAACGGGGGGAGAAAAAACAATTCTGTACCAGCATACAAATACAGGTTTCACCAAGAAGATCCTACTTACAGGTTTAACTTTAATCTTGGCCATAGCAAGGCATTTGCTTCTCTCCCCATTCTCAGTGATAGTGAAAGCGGGGAGGCTGGAGAAAGGTTCATTCATAAATAGGAGTTACAGTCAATCCATCTGCTGCTACCTTTGCTGTCCATGCTCTAACAGAAGTTCTCTCCATGGCTAGCACAGGAGGGGATAAAATCCCGTTCACTTCTAGCACTGTCCAAGAGGGAAACCATCTGCAGCAGTAGCCATGCCACAGCTTTATTTTTAACTTCTCCTTGTGTTAAAAGTGCTCAATTCAAGGGTCGTCAGGGAGACACTCAGACTGACCATACCAGAACTGGGTATGTATGTTATCATATCAATAACAAGCCTGAAGAACACCAAGGGTTTGGTAAAGGATGCAAAAGCATAAAAAGGAACATAGATGTACATATTAGCAGATCCTCCACTACCTAAACCAGACAAATCTTACTAGGTTGAATTAAGTGATAAGGATTCTGAGACGAGCAGGGACTGAGGATTAAGCAGCTTCTACTAGCTGCCTGTAGGAATCGGCCAGGTGCAACATTTCCAACCGCAGTATGCGATGACTATAGCCCAAACCAAAATTACCGTATAACATGGGTGAACAATGGCATCTACAGAGGAAGCAGAGTAGCTGACGTGGGTTTATCAGCATTCAATTTACAGAATGTCAAAGAATCACAGAACTTGATTTATTCATGTCTAACTGTGGTCATGTACGTGATGTTTGGCCATATTTACACCACTGCTTGGGCCAAGGATGTTTAAGCACAAGCTAGGATTCAACACAGAACGGAGCAGGCTTTCATATCACACGACTCAAAATTCCTTAAGACTACTACTTCAGCTAGACCTCTAAGTGCCCTGAACACTCCGCAGCTATGATCTAGGTAGCTCCCACCTCAGAAGAAGACTTTTCACTATACAGGTGCAAATACACACTGTATAAAAGGAGAATGAATACACGGTTCAAGTGTTCAAAACTGTCTGAATTCCCCTTAGATATGATAAAACATTAACATTTAAGAAACTCAGAGATGGTTTTGAAAGTGTTACTCCACACCTACAATATATTACATTGTGTATTTATAAAGTGCAGGGATAGGTGAAGATTCCACTTTGTCAGAGGATCTTTCATGAAAGCTACAGCCTCTAAATAAAACCAACCTAAAGTTAAACACAATTAATAAAGCTGAGTTTTGAGTTGGTTTTAAAGGCATCTAAAAATCTATGCTAAAACTGTGCAGCAACTGACTGTTTGTTTTGGGGGGGTTTGTTGTTTGGGTTTTACTTGTAGAAAATTTGTAGACTATTAGAGAAAGTGCTTTAAATACGCAGATTCTGTTTGCCATCATAACCACCATATAAAGTTCATCCAACTCCCTCCCTCTCATGTGAAAGCTTTTCATCCCCAGGATAAGAAAAGGGCAAAGCAAATTTGGAGCCTGTGGAGAGCCTGATTTGTCAGTGAGGTAGAAGCAAGGGCTTGCTGCTTCTGTGACAGATGCACAGTGGAAAAGAAGCAATATCACAGCAGAGACGGACTGCAGACTGGAAAAAGAAAGGAGCCTGGGCTCTGGAAAGCAAGCAAATAGGGAGAAGACATGCAGCAAGTCATATAGTAGGAGAGTGTCCAGGAAAACAGTGGATGGAGGTATTTTACTTACTCTGCTCTCCTAGGTTGCAAACAACTAGGAAAAAAACAATAAACAGCACCATCACTGTCCATAAGCCACAGCTCAAACAGTCTTGTTTTAGCAGCTAAGCACGGAAACCAAAAGTCCTTTATCTTATTCCTATTTATTTGCAGTCAGCTGGGTAGCCCTGTGTAAGTCACACTCCTGCTCTCTATTTTTGTACCTTCTCTTGCTCTTTTCTGTACGTCCAGCATTATAGACAGCCCTGAGAGAGGGCACGTCTCACACCGGGCATTTTTGTCATGTTTGTGACATCAGTTCTCCAGGCTCAGCTCAGGTCCTTGGATCCCTACGGCTAAGTATAGTCTTAAACACAATGGGCAATTTCAGAATCTCAAGCTATATAGAAAACCCTAAAATGTGCTAAAAATGTACTCCTTGTATATTTTTGTACTCCTTAGCTCCGCATTATCAAAACCCAATATTAAAATGAATAGATACTTGACCAGAGGGTAGGTACCGAGAATAAATTATTTACAATGTTCATTAATTTTACCTGAAGTTGCTCAGCAACTTCCAAATTCAGTGGTTCCTCTCAAATGGAATTAAGTTTCAAAGGCTGCTATAGCTCCCATCATCTTTAATATATACTTTGAAGAAAAAACAAAATAAGATTAAAGTATCAGCAGCATCCTGTTAGTCCTGTAATAATTTGCAAGTGTTGGAAAGAAAAGACCAAAAATGACCTCTTTGGAGAGGAAAGAATCAGTGGTACCACAAAGAGTCTTCTACTGCTGTCAAAACCAAAACAAGAACAGCTTCACTAAGCTCCTAGGAAATGAAAAATGTGCTCATCCTCTAAGATAGCAGGAGTTTTAAGGCTGCTGGAATAAGGGGAACATATTTTCTCTAATAGTTGTTTCCAAAGATGTGTAACCACAACCAATGTAAGAACAGATAAAAGTCCAGATTTTCAGCAGAGCTCAGCATGTTGACACCAAATGCTTTTGACAACATTGTTCACGGACAAAAATGCAAAGTGCAAGCAACATGCTGAGCAATTTGGCAAATCAAGCCCTTAAGACTGAAAGGAGAATGTGGCTTTAAAATTTTATCGACCCCCAGTTTGGAACATACATAGCCCAGTGACTGCAGCCATTTACAACTACTGCCAATGTAGATGCATATAGAAGATGAACATAGCTTGTTCCTGGTATGCACGTTTTAGTCCTGTGGAAAAAAATAACTGACCATATGGAAATTGAAATTTGATCAACATCTCGTATCTGCTTGCTGGATGGCTTGACACAGCTCTGAGGTCTTTACATTTCCATGGACGTAGATAGAAGACATGCAACACTAAGAGCCAGTCAACAATGTTCAGGGAACAATTTTTCTTGCTGGAAAGTGTCATTCTGTTGAAATATGCAGCGCTCTAAGAATCAGAGTGGTTTGCAATAGAATTTCAATTCAAAATAGAAGAAAGAAACAAGTAGATACTCATTCTCAAACTGAAGACATTTGCAGACACTCAGCTTTAGTCAATAACTATAGAGCATACAGTCTCCAAACACGAACGGCCTTGGCAGTTCATCCCAACAAAACCGTGACAACACCCCTCCATTTCCAGCTCAGCTCTCTCCACTATTTATAGGAGCAGACAACTCGCAGGCCAATAAAGAGCATATTACCTGTTACTTAATTTAATCCATTACACCCGTCGATACTCAAAAGTACTCTGAATTTGTATAAACCTAAAATGGGCCTTAAACCAGAAGAATTGATTCTTAATTTATAGGAGACGGCTGACGTCAACCAACTTACATACCAAAGCCAAACGTGGCTCTCAGTTAAATTTAGACGATATGTTAACAGGCACCAATTTTCCACACTGTGTATTAATAGATTGCTTCTGCCTGCTTACTGAAGCATTCCCGTAGGTGGAGGCAGCTAGATGACAGAAGTGAACTTGACAACATTACCAATATTGTTTGAGCACATACGATACTTTCTGTGGGCATGCATTACCTCTAAAGAGTACAGCGTGAAGCAGCCAACAGTGTGCTGGCTGGAGTATAAACTTTCTGCAAAGATGACAGAAGTTTGAAAGAAAAAAACCCGACGTCCCAAGGGTTTAAGCAAAGAAGGAAATAAGCACTGCATTGCCAGCACCACCTGCAGAAGCAGAAGCCTGTTTCTCTGTCAAGGTAAAACGAATCCATCACAAAAGCATTATTTATCAGTACTGGGTGCAAGGATTTGTGCTTATTTGGGAAGCCACGTGAAACAAATCTCCTATTGGATCAAGACAAAAAAACTCTCGTCATAGCAGGTGTGGGATCTAACGGGGCAGTTTCAGCTCAGGAAGACATTTCAAAACCCAGGTCTAATTTCCATATGATTTGGAAACACCCCACCCGCCACGCCATCAGTATACGCAGGAGATACGGTGACAAATCTGCAGAATACGGGAGGAGCTTGCTCTAGAAACGGCAGCGCAGCACGGAACGTGGACATGAGAGAGACGTGTTTGAAGTGACTTCCACTGTCACCAACCCACGACTGCGGAAAAGTCACTTCACCTCTCAGGCCACAGCTTACAGAGAAAGGGCAGGCTTGCAAGCCCTTGCCGGCAGCGGCTTCATGGGAGCTTGCAAAACTCCTCCTAGGATCCTGGGGAGAAGCATTGCTGCCAGCAGTCGTAACTTCAGCGAGTACCTCCTGGTAGGCAGCCTCTCGGGTCCAGGTCAGTACAGATCACCAGCTCAGAGCCCACACTCGGCCATTTCTCAGGATATTGCTAAAACGCGTCAGTGCAAAGCCTTGTGTGACACACGCTGCTGATCTTCCTGCACAACCCTTCTCTCCACGCGCTTTCTACAGAAACAGAGCAAAAGAGAAATATTTTCAAATGTTTTCAACCTTTTAAGTCAGGGCAGGGAAGTAGAGAAAAAGCTGAGAAGCTTTCCAACTAATGCTCTGTGCATTTTTGGGAAGCCAAGGACCCTATTTGTTAGTTCCACTGGAAAACTAAAATTGACTTTTAGCTGGTGCCATTCCAGAGCATTGGCTTTCAGTGTGCGCTGTCTTTTCGCATTAGTGAATCCGGTGCTGCTGCTACATCCCAGACTGACAGCTGTAGAAACAGAGCACGAAAAAAATAAGTCCTCTGTATTCACAGAAGAGGTACGGAGGCGATGCAGCAACTTCTCCCGACGTGCCTGTTCTGCAGGCACCTATCCCGAGGGCAATTCCCTGTGACATATTCATTTCTTTTCTGTCCAGAATACTAATAAGAGTGCCAATTAGCAGAAGGTGACTTAGATGGGCGATTTAGAGCCCGGTGCAGGTCAGCCCTCAGATGTTAGCAGCACGCACAAAGGTGAGCTCTCCCCTGAGCACCAGCACAAGGCTGAGGTGACAACTCCAGTTAGATGGGATCGGCGTGTAGGTTTCCTCCTGCACTTCTGCAAGAGATGGATTTTTCCCCATTTAAAAAACAATTATTTTTTTCAAGGATCATGATATCTTACCCACGTTGAAGTACTCCAGCAAAATTGACCTTAAATCCTTTTGGGTGCAAGAAGTTGTAGGGAAAGGAGAGCCAAATGGGGGCTGAAAAACAGGTATCAGTGGTGAAAGTGACACTGATTTCAGTAATTTGATTTCACTAATGGGTTGGGGGTGAGGGGGTTTGAAGTAACATAACTGTAAAATATTTTATTTTGACATTTCAAAATTATACATTTCAATTTTAATTATTCATATATTTTTTATTGTAATGTAAAAAAGGGCATTAAAAAACTTTAAAATATTTTGATCTACATGAAAATAAGCAAACTTTTTGAATCAAAGCAACTGTGTGCCTCTTCTGAAACTACTGGCAAAACAAAGTGTATGTTTATCTTTTCACTCATACAGTTCTACTGCTGATTAATATCTTACTGACTTCAGACAGGGTTTTGAAGACCAATCTAATCAACTTGCGCACAGCCTCTATTTCAGAAATTTTCATCTTCATTGCTTGGATTATATAGAGGACTTTCTAATGCCAAATGTATAGACATGCAAATATTTTCAAAAAATATACTGAACAACGCAGAAAAATAAATATATGTTTCTCAAGTTTCTTCCCAAAATGTATTGAGAAAATATTTGCCACTCCTTAAGTAGAGGTTCCAGACAAGCCATGAGAAAGCTCAAAGGAGAACTGGGCACCGATCGCCGGATTTATGAACTTCTAGGTCTCAAACGAGTCCTAGAAATCAAAATATTTTATACATCTGGCATCTTTACTTTGAGACTTCCTATGTAGCTTCAAAACAGATTCCCACCCTTCCCCCAGAAAACACAAAACCAAGCAGCCAAGCATTTAAGTGACTTTTTTTTCTTCAGACCATTGAAAGCCAAGTTCAAACCTGCTCCCTGTTCTTCCATCAAGACCTGTTAGCCTGGTGGAAAAAAAACCAAAACCCACAACAACAACAAAAAGCCAAAACCAAAGCAAAAAACCCTTCTGTTTTAGCATGGAGAATCATCACATTTATCTGGACAAATCTGAACTCTGCTTACTAAGTGCTAAAGAAAAGCTATTCAAGTTCTCCATATGCTCAGCAGGGCATGCTAATCTTGGGAGCACCCACATCACACATGCTCTACCCAACTCCTCTTCCCTGCCCTGCCTTCAGCAGATGCTACTAACATCTACGCATCTGTTGCTGCCTCACAAATTGCTTTTATGTGCCTTGGGAATTGAAGGATACTTTCTGTCAAATAAACCTGTCACAGCAGCTGGAAAGCACATAGGTAGATGAAGGTGGCGATGTGAATCTGAGAAGGAACGGGAAATTGTTTGCTCCCAGCTCCCCCCCGATTCCTGAGAGCCTAATCCTGAACCCCATCCTAATCTTAGCCTGAATCATGGACACAAGTGCTTAATTTGAACCACAGTTGAGCACAAAACCATCTGCTTTTACTGGCATCAGCCATTCTGAGCTCCAGGAAGCTTGGTGAGCTGAGTCATTAGATTTATCTCTTCTTTCAGCAGACTCCAGAACGGGGGGTCCTCACCCCTCGGGCGCTTCAGGTGACTGTGACAAGCCCCCCCCTCCTTTTTTTTTTTTTGCTATTGCGAACAAAACATTGCTATTTTGTTGATTACAATTCTTTCCTGGTACCTCTCACTGCAAGATTTTGTGGTGAATGCAGACGTTTGCTTTGCCCGCAGTCTGCTGAACGTATTCAAATGTTTGCATGCATCTGGCTGGCAGGTTTCTCTTTCACAGGCTCCAGTGTCTCTGTGCCCTGTTACTCCAGCTGGGGATTCAAGCTAACAGCACATTACCAAACAAAGATCCTGTCTTAGTTCTTAAGGTTTTTTTCAAACCCAGAGACCTTTTTTTTTTGGGGGGGGGGGGGGGATCAAACCATAGGAAGTTATTGCATTTATGCACTGATAGGCTTTAAAACATCTGGTTCCTCAGCTCCCTCTGTTCTACCTACAAATTGTAGGTTCCTAAGCAGAACCTATGTACTTGGATCCTAAGCCAATCTCTATTAAACTCAGCAAGAAAATCTACTGGTTTCAGTGGCAATTGGGTCAGATTCCTGGTATGAAAGTTGAAATTTTGATATTTTTTTTTTTGTTGAATAAATACTGTAAGGAGCTGTTACAGCAAGGGTTATTGCTGCACCAGCTCATCGCTTCTACTGGTTCCCATCTCTCTGGCCATTTTTATAAGCCTTCAAAAAATTTTCTTCCTGCTTGTTCATTGGTGACTTTTACACCCAAAGTCTACAAAGAGCACTCGGAGAAAGACAGTAAGCAAGAAATGAAAAGCTTTGTACAGATCAAGCTGCTTGCTCAAGTGTACTGCTCAGAACCAGAAACAAATCTTGTTGTTGAAACCAGAAACAAGCTGGATGGGAACACGCCCGTGACCAGACAGTGATCCCGTATACCACACGCCCAATTCTCCACTGCCTTGCACCTCTCCCTTAGCACCAGCCTATACCAGTTCAGCAGTGTTTTTGAACACCCACACAGCACTGATGTCACCCACTAGATAGCAGAGAAAGTAACAAAGAACTGAGCCTTACTTTACTCCTTTGGATTCACCAAATTGCCAAGATACAACATCAACAGACAGAAAATACGCTCCAGCTGACACTATAATCAACTTTCAGTTTACTAGCTTAAAACTGTATCACTGCCCTCACCATGTGGCACTGGATTAAAGTATTTAGCTCTGAAGAGCAGGCACATCACGTCTCCTCCTGAATCAGTTCCTAAACAACCATTTTTCAGCCCAGCATATAAAAGTAAGCCAGCATCTGAAGACAGGGTAGACGGTTGGGGACTCTAACATCTTCACAATATACCGGAATATGGTAGTCCCAAATCAGCTAAGCGACATGCGTGCAATGGTAAATTCAATAGCAAAAATGTAAGCTATTTCTTGTGTTCCTATTATTCAACTCTGAAGTGTTTCAGGGCCATTAGTGATGGGATACGACTAGTAGGACGAGATGAGACTGCTCCAAAGCTGTGATGAGATGTGCCATCCCAGTAACAACTGCATTAGAAAAACTGCATGAATTGGCTGTTCCTCCTGGCCTGTCCACGACTGTTTATTTTTACTATCCCCCTTCCAAGATCTTTCACTCCAACTGCAGATGCAGTCACTCCCTAACACAGGAGAGCGTGCCAAATTAAAATAAATAGCAAGACCCTTCAAAAATAAAGTGCCCTGCTATTTACATACTTGAAGTAACCTAACTCATCAGCAAAGGAAAACAGCATGTCCGATTACAGACTAGAACAAATATTTTTCCTGCAAAGGGTATGTCTTCATAGCTAGCTCAGATATCATCTTTCACCTACCTGCATCCACACACAAGGAGGCTTCAAATCAGGTGACGCTTTTTCCCTAGGATAGTCAGTCATCCTTGGAGAGGTGCTAAAATGCAAAACAAAGCTGTCACTTAAACTGATAGCCTGCCTTTCTGGCAGCGAGGATGTCAGTTCGACTCTTCGGGGTGCTGAACGTCTTCCCTGTGGGCTGGCTGGAAAAAACCAAGTTGCATTTCATGAAAAAAGTCATGGTTTGCAACTTGTTTGCACAGCACGGCAGAACAAAACAAGACCTTATGAAAGGTTTTAAAAAACAACCCAACCACCCAACCCAGAAGATGCAGCCTCTCAGTGGTTAGAGAAGCCACCTGAAACAATAGGATATTTAGGTTCAAATTCTCTTCTATCCGATACGGTGCAAGAAGGCAAAGCTGAATCACTGCTATCCCAAAGGACTGTCCTGTTCCTAAAGCTGTGGGATCTGCCTTTGTAAACCCAGCCATATACAATACAGAACAAGCCTAGTCAGAATAACTCCCTGTCTGATCTGACAGTTTGGTACTTAAAACGCCTCTCCACGATACGGGAAGCGAGCAGAGCAGGAACTGGGTACCCAGCTCTTCCGTAGTCCAGGGGAATACTCTAACAACCACAGGCTGTTTTGCAGCGAGCCTGCCCGCCTCCTGCATCAGGCTGTAAATTTTGTCACGAAAAGTTTCTAAGTCATAAACAATACGCTTCCCTCAAAAGCTTTGTTTCTGAAAGACAAATACTCTGCAACCAGCAGATTTTCCTAAGAAAACTACCTCCTTGGGTCTCCAAGTCTGAGATGTGCGGTGTACATGTGCACAGAAGACAGAAAAATACCCTCTCCAAACCCTGGAAAAGACTCAAAGAACAGCACAAGGAATCACAGGCGAAACACCTACAGCTCCTAGCAAATATATCACAAGTGAGAAGACAGTAAAATCTGAAATTGCTTTGCAAGGTGGTAATTTATAGTCAGGCTGAGGCCACGGTTCCACATTAGTACCCGAGTTTAACACATTCACTCTACCCCAGGCACTTGTTCCACCTTCCCCACCTGAGGATCGCTGTCTACCAAGGTACACCCACACGGAGCGGCAGGCAAACATCTACGCTTTAATTCAAGCGTCACGCAGCCCGTTGCGTAATGAAGACGTGCCCTGGCTGAACCACATTAGACTCCGAGCAGATACTGCTGAACTTTCTGCAACACGTTGAAGGCAGTTAGGATGCTCCTATCCAAAGTCCCAGGATATTTCCAAACCAGCACTGTGAAGCTTTATCTGCAAGCAAACACCCACTTTTGCACAGAGGCATCCAAGTTACTCTAATCTGATTAGGCCCACTCTCTATTTGCCATCAGTTCTGCAAACCTACAGCATCTCCTCGCTGCACCCACGCACATCTGGTCACAATGATTTTCCTTCCTAAATAAACTTCAGAGAGCAAAGCAAAGTTTCCAGGGTTTGGGCTTATTTATTTATTTTTTTTTCTATCATCTCCACATTCAGCTGCCTATATCCCATTAAGCGTGGCTGTTCCACATCTGGATATGCCCTGTCAGGTGTAGCAAATGCTACAGAAGAGATAAGCAGTGTTCAGCCCCTCTGTTTTGCACCGAAGGATACACACAACAAGCCTACGGCAGTAAACGTCAACTCAAATGAATCACCACTTTGACTCCAATGGCAGTTCTCGTGTGTGCAGCCCTTACAGGATCAGAGCTTTTCCTACATCCAAACACAAAGGAAATCTTGGTAGTTACATGCTCAGTCCGGCTCTTTACTTAGTCCCATAATCCACGTCTCACCTTGACGCATCACAGCCTCCCTCCTCCCTTGGAGATTTACCCCAGTAACAGCCAGCAGCAGCTGAAAAGTGCAATACTGTTGCGTGAACTGGGTAAAGCACTGTAATGCTTAAAACCACCAAATTGCAGAGAGGAAACTGAGCTCAGTTCCAAGCAGCAGCGAGTCACCAATGTGAAGATGGTGCCTGCTTTGCCCCGAGGGGTTTCCCTCAGTCGCCACTGGCCAGAAGCATCACTTCAAATCGGCACCAGGTCTCGGGCACCTCCTTTCCAAGGAAGGATGGTCAGTTGTGCTCCTGCACCCAAGGCTGTCCGAGCTTGCCCCACAGAACGAGTTAATTGACAACTTGAAACAAGCCTACTTATTACACAATTGGGAAACAATCATGCAGCACACTGCATATCTCATCCCCTGCAGACAAAACACAGGTCCCTGCTAACTCAATTAACCTGACAGTTGTTTCTGGGCTATGCGAGGCTTCACTTACTACAAAGCACACAGGAGGGCTAAGGCAAGGAGTCAGAAAATGCTATTCAAATCAGACTGACTTTGTGGGGAGAATTTATATAGATTAAACCCTGTCAAGGGCACAGAAATCAGATGTAAGAGAGACTGCATATCTGCATGAGAAAACAGGCTGGGGAAGAAGCCAACAGCAGGGCTTTGGTAAACTCCTCTGCTATTCAGACAGGTGAGGGGGGAGAGAAAATCTTGTTATAGAAGACTGAAGAGGAGTCGGCAACTTTGTCGGCAACTTTGCAGAAACAAGCAGCGATTGCTCCTAGTGCTTGTGTGAATAATAATCATTAAACAAAATTCCCTTTGGCTTCAGTAAGAGATTCGCTCTTTTCTACACAAACCTCCTTTTTCAAAAGGCCACGGAGCTGGGTCCCATCACAGCTGTACCTCACCCAAGTAAATTGAGAACCTAACTGCAGCATGTTGTACATCACCAAACGTGATAGGACAAGGAAAGAGCGGCAGGTAGATTGATAGCCTCAGTCACCACATCATAGAAACAAGTATCTGGTCCCACGAGTCAGAGCATGGATTGAACCGAGGACATCGCACCTCTTGGCATCGCTATTCTCGATGAAGCTGAAAGGATAACGCTTGCACTAAAGCCCCTCCACTTTGCGAGCACTAGTGTCAAGTGCCTTTTAGAAGGACCGAGCCCTGCAGGGAAACAAAGACTCTTTATATGAATGCGTGGTCCTAACCATACAAATGTACGTGCGGACAGACTATTTCCATCCTCCCCTCAAAGTGCCCAAGGGACACAAGCGTTTATGTCAGAGGAGTGTCAAAAGACTTCATTACTCCAACACGAGGATCGACAGATTTTCAGATGACAATCTAGTAAACAGTGGTGGGTGCATTTTATTAACCTGTATTTTACACACATATGTGCTGGTACTTTTCATCAGCTGTTTGGTTTTTTTTTTTGGCTCACTTCTTGCAGCAAGTGATACAAATACTTCACTGCGTATTGGGTTACGGTAGACCCCCAGCTTCTGTAGGAAGCCTCGTCTAAAAACCACAGCAGTCCACTCAATAACAGTTGCGAGACACTGAAAACTAACAGGCACGTACATTCATTCTGAACAATACCTACAGGTGCAGACCTCACCCTTACAGAAATTGGCAAGGCAAAAAAAATATAATGGGACATGGGAAAACTAAATGGATTTGGAGTAGATCTGAAGTTATCATAAAATAACATTATTAAGCCTTAGCCTTCAGGGGTTAAGCTATTCTCAGGCTGGTCACAGAGAGCTCTGTTGCATGGCACATTATTTCATTTCACCTGCCTGTTGCAGGTTTGTGCGTTGGCCCTGGTCAACATCAAAGATCAGACAGATGTCAGATCTCAGCAAACACGGCAGTTCATACACGCTGCTGCTCACACACAGGTCTCCACTGTGCTTAGCCAACAAAAAGCCTGAGCTTTTCAGGCAACGCAAGCCAGTGATAATCCTCACTCTTTCAAGTAATGATGCTGTAAAGTCTCAAACATAAGCACGCTGTTACACAAACTTCAGTAAGTACCATTTCTTCAGCAAAACAGACCTTAAGGATTGAAGGCACAGTTTGATTCACTGAAAGTACAGCAATTCTTACACAAACATGTTGCTTTTGGCACAACCATATAATTTCTGTGTATCACTCAACAAGCACCAAGTAATACTCAATATAGTATAAGGAACAAATAAAGCCTAAGTCCAATCTCATCCCTCCTTTTTAGAGCAACCCATTGATTTTAAGAGTCAAATCTGTATGGTTATGTCATCAACATTCTTCAAAAGTCACTTTGAAGACCCTGGACACACAAATAGCTTCCCTACACACACAAAAACCCCCACAACGTTCCATACTTTTAACACAGCACCCAGTGAAGTAAAAATAAGTCAGCAACAGACCTGGCAGGTAGAAAAAAACCCCTGAAACCCACAAAAAACCCCACAACTTTGCAGGGCATCTGGATGTTGGGATATGATCTGTTAAATATTGACATAATCGTGAATGTTACTGGACAAAATGGAGCAGCTGCCATCCCCGTCATCCCTTTCCTCCCATATTTGTCGATGTATACATCATGGTTTTGATTTTTCAAGTAACAGACGCTCATTTTTTCCTCTTGACATGGCTGCACACAGAGAGCATGGAACGACACAGAGCAAGGCGACGGCTTCCAGTGCCTTTGCTCAGACCTCAGTCGAGTCCTTAGGCCGGCGGGAGAAACTCTTCTCCCTCACCTCCCCAGCCTTACTGATTTCAAGTAAGTAAATTAGGGTTGCAAAGCAAGACGAGCACAGCAAAAGCCCCGTAACTACGGTATGATTTATGCAGCACCACAGATCGTAAGTGGCACGGCAATTCAATCCCAATTTCCAGTCATTTGCCTGCCAGAAACAGGACTGCGATCAAAGCCCCGTTTCCTGTCTTTAGATACTGCACTTGCGTTTCTGGGTGCCGAACAGGGAGCAAGAGCCCGTAGAGGCATTCGCAGCTTTCAGGACGTGCAGAACAGCCCCGTGTCAACTCCGCTGATTCTGAACCTTTGGCTACCTGACCGGCAGCACCGCGAGCTCAACGCTCGTCACGAGGCAGCCTTCTGCTCTGCATCACCCATATTCACAAATCTTTGGGAATTTAATGCCTTTCAAGACTCGTCGTATCTGACTGAAACTGGTCATCAGGTTCAAAAGCACTCCGGTTCCACACAGACACACATAATGTGATTGCGTATGTCTTGTTTCCTTAGGAAAGCAAAAGACACGACTACTTTTTTTATGCTTCCTCTCAGCGCGTGGCTTCAGGCAACCCATTCTCCTTCTGTTTATCCATCTGTGAATGTGAGAGAGCATCTACCTTCCCCACAGTGACAGATGCTTAATTAATTCTAAGGGTGAAATTCACCCCTTTGCAGACAGCCAGCACAGGACCCAGAAAGCACTTGCACCCTATTTCGAGGATTTCGGTGAGATGCAAGTAGTGCACATATAGCAGTACACAGAGAGGTTATGAATGTGAAATCCCAGTCTACTTCTTAAGTCAACTGAAGCAGATGCATCTGTTATCAAGCCACTAGAGGAGCATTCCCATCACTTGGGGGCAACGGCTGAAATACCACCACCATTTCTCATGTTTAACAGAGCTGTTGCCTCATTTCCACGGGCCGCTCATTTGTGCTTGTCAGCAATCACCCACTGTCATCTGTCTTGCCCTCCTCAGAACTAAGATCTTCAATATTTCTAAGTTTGTGCGATACCTAACACAATCCACCCAATAACAGCGCCCTAAGACTCTTCTGCAATACAGCAATGACACCGAAGGCTCTAACTCAAGCTCTGGCTTGAACTCAGGTATATGCTTTGTGGATACTGATCCAAGTTTGTTTTACAAGAATACAATATTCACAGGCAAATGCTTCCCTACACATCAACCACTATTTGCTGTACTCTACAGGACTATTGAAACACTTTCCTCCAGAAAGCAGATGCCATATGGGTATGTAGGCTCAATTAGCACATGCTGACAGATAGCAAGACACTTAAAAAAAATTCAAAGTCTTGGCAAGCTTGAAAAGTTACTGTATCGATTATGTCATATTGCATCTTGTGGTGCCTTAACTTTTGAGGTTTCTGTGCTGGGAAAGCAAAGAAAAAAAAAATCAGAGAAGCAATAGGAGAGATTAAAAGGAAAAGATGGAAGGGGCTCTTCAAGGAGGCACCTGGTTGGGAGCGATCAGCAAGCAACGCGGCAGAGACCATCTTGCCAGTTTTCCTTGCCAAGGGTGGGCAAAGGCCCTTCACAGAGCAGACGTTTTATTACTCACACATCTCTGACTACCCAAACTGATCTTAAAGCACTTTGGCATGTCCCAAGGGTCATTAGAGATTACTTCCTCTCTGCATTAATAATGAAAACGGCTCTTAACCAAAATTAAACTGGAGCAGCTTAATAGCATTTTAAAATTGACAAATCTGAAACAGCTAATTTCTTATTCCCCTCTTGCCCATACAATTAGCAATGGGAGAAAACTTCAAGGTTCTGTCTCTTAAGAAGTGCTGAAGAATCTTCAAAACTTCTGTAGAAGACAGAAAAGAGCAGCACCCCCTCTCCAATTAAAGGATTTGACACCTCCTTCAGTACTGTGCAGGGACTCCACAAAAGCTCAGATAAAACGTGGCTAAGCAAAACCAGAAATGGTGGCTGGTTTTCCCAATCAGAAACTTGATGGTATTGTGAGGTAAGGTTGTATTCTCTGCTCTTATCACAGATGGATGATTCACTAAATTCCTTCTGACTGGGAAGTGTACACATTTGGGTACCTGCTACCACATCACGCAACTTCAGTGCACATCTTGCAGCGAGTACCAGCTGGACAAAGCACATGACCCTTCGCCTCCTGGTAAACGACCATCTGTACCTGCAGACATGGTTACGGACTTTAAGAAAAAAAAACCCAAAAAACAAAAAACAAAGAACAATAATTTCCAAGCCCACCTGTGTGGCTTAGAAGCTGCTTTCAATTTGCAAAATACAGCAGGAGTATCTGTAGCTCTCAGGTAAAGCTCCTGAGTGCTGTAATGATTTTTGAAAAATTATTCAGGCTTTTTCATTGGGATAATATTGTCACAAGAAGCGTGGCTGACTTTTCTGTGAGAGCCCCGTGCCCTGCTTCTCAGCCCATGAATTTATGCAATGTCAATTCAAAATTCACTAGTGCTCTGGGAGGAGAAGGGAAGCCACCAACTAAACACGGAGCAGCTGATGCAGCAAGCCACAGTAGACTACGGATGCTCTGCAACAACTCGGGTCTTTCCATTTCTGACTCATCCAGCAAGAGCAAATGAAGGAAGTCACTGCGACAACCCAGGAGAAATCAAATTGCCATTCCAGTGATCTGTGACGAGCACAGTTTCCCTCCTCCAGAAAGAGCACCCAGCTCCACTCCGCAATGTTTTTGCTACAGCATCTATTCCACTGAGGCTGCGACACTGGCGTGGTGCGCACCAAACATCTCATCTGGAGAAGTGAGAGAATAGAAGAGTGACAAATGAGGTTTTCCCTCCTGTCTCTCTGTCAAACACGGGAAACAAAAATAAAGGATAAAACCAGCCCCTCCACATAAAAACCAAACCTGACTAGGGAAAGAAAACAAAAAATCCTGCCTGGTCATCCCATGCTGATCTTGCAAGGGCCTGGTGAACAATACACCAGAATAAATAAGTGCTCGGGCATGTTAGTTAATCACTTACGATGACATTGCTATGAGCCAGCAGGAAGCAAAGTAGGAACTGGGCGGGGGAGAGGCACGTGCAGCTTTTCATACCGGCAACGTCACTTGAGCAACCGACACATTCATCGCTGCTCCAAACAAACATGGTGTATTTAATATATCTTGGACAGAAACATTCTCAGCAGCGAAGACTCACAGCATTGAGTTTGCACAGAGGACTGTGTACTAGGGGACATCACACCTGAAGGTCTCAGCAGAGGCAATTTTGGAGGGTATCGGGCCCCTCTTGGTTTCACCTCAATGGTTAAATATGGAGCTGGACTATGGTTCTGTGGAGGGGCACTTCAAAGCTCTGAGTAAGTTCAGTGTCCCTAGGAAAAAGGTGCAGTTAAAACTACAAAGACTCAACCACTTGTTGCCCCAATACTTTAGGGAAATAGAGGGAGACTTGCTGATCAAACAGCAACAGGGAGCAATGCACTGCTCTGCTCCTAAAATCATGCTGAGAACCTCTCTCTTATAAGCATCAACTTGAGGGAAAGGATTTGAAGAACAAGGAGTGGTCTCACATCTGAAGATGGGGACAAATGACTTCTTCCAGCTTTGATGAAATAGCAAAGGGGAAACATCCTTGGCTGTTTTGAAAGGGGAAAAAAATATATGGTCATGAAAAGAAATAGATTTCTTAGATTAGACAAGCAGAAAAGCATGTTGCAGAGCACATTTCCAGAATGTTTTCAGAAACCTGCTGCAAAGCCTGTGGCAAGAACTTCAGCCTTCGATAACATGCCAGCTGGCAGCCTGCAAGCAATCTTCTGCTGCAGTCCTGTTGCTCTCAGAAACATTTCTTTCGCCAGCAAGTTCTACCACCTGATGCTCAGCTCGCTCGCATCCCTTCTTCGCTGCTATCCCTGCTGCTTCACTTACTTGTACTAAGAAATGGACATAAAAGGGGGCACAAAAAGGAACAGCTGTTTATCCCAGAGCGGTGCCTCAATCTTGATTCACTGCCAGTTCCTTTCCCCCTTCCCACCTTGGTTTATACAGCGCACAGATGTTTAACTGATGCCTGCTTACTTTCTCAAGTGCCTTATTGCAGCAGCCGGTCCCCTGAGACAGGCTTTCTTCCCCCGGCTCTCCCTTCTGTTACAGGCAGAAGGATGGCTCGCTGCTCTCCTGCCTTCTCACGCGGGAACGCTAAAGCCCTCCGCCTCTCACGTTAACTGCAAAAACCTCGAGAAAGAAGGTTATTTTCCTCCCTTCTCTGGCTCTGTTCTTCTTCTTGCCCAAGCCTACGCCCGTCCCAACCAGCAGTACGCCAAAGCCGTCGTCTCATACCTGGCTGCTGTGCGAACACCATGAAGTCCACCCACGTGGCGAGGGTTGGGGAGAACACTTTCAGCAGGTTTTGATGCGCTCACATCGAGTCAAACTTAATCAGGGCTGAGATTCAGCGTAACACCAGTATGCCAATTACTCCCATAAAACAAAAGCTATGGGGAACTTGGTAAGGAGTAGGAAGAGAAATGGTGTGGTGGTGTCTACGTTATATAGCAAGACATGAGATAATTCACCTCTCCCTCTTAGGCCCAATCAGAAAGACTTCAAACTGTGGTATCCAAACAGTAACATATTTTGATGGGAGCAATTTTTTTCTCTTCCCCCGGAGAATATTAACTGAGATACAAAGAAGGAAGGTTGATTTAAGCAGCTATCCAAAAACCCCCTTCTGTTCTTCTGCATTAATAACTTCTGGAAAAACAGAAGTTCTCTGCCAGGTTAAGTTAAATTTAAGTCATATTCCAGAAATATGAAATTTCTTCAATTTTATTAAAATTGAAAAGCAGTCTATCAGAGGTGTATTTTCATGACATACAGTTCTCGGGCACTATATTTTATATGGATGTAATTATTCTAGCTATTCATCACAGAATCACAAATCCAACCTTCAAGAAGTATCGTAATGCAAGATTCATTGAATCCAGCTGATATTAAATATCAACAGGGCTCCATTATCAGTTTTTGTATCTGAACACCGTAATATCAGCTATTACTCTTTTATATTAAAGTTGTATCTTTGGAAGAGAATTACTTCCCTTGGCAACAATGGTAAATGTTAACTACCTTGAATATTTCAGTCACATATACATTATGTATAAGATTGTGATCTGCTAA
Source organism: Aquila chrysaetos chrysaetos (assembly GCF_900496995.4). Lineage (NCBI taxonomy): Eukaryota > Metazoa > Chordata > Aves > Accipitriformes > Accipitridae > Aquila > Aquila chrysaetos. The sequence continues at coordinate 40,079,175 of NC_044016.1, read as the reverse complement.
ACAATAATGGAGAAAAACAGAAAGCGACAAAAAGATTTGCTTTGTGAAAGATTTCTTTCTGTTCTTAGAGAAAAAGCACACGCTATACAAGGAAAAAAATATTTGGAATAAAGTGTCAAGTCTTTTTCCACTGGGATGCAGGAATCCGAGTTAGTATTTCTGAAAGAACGGAGCTTTGCATAGCAAAACAAAGCATTAAAATAAAATGGTTAATGTTATTTGTATGACAGCAATGCCTAAAGACTCCAAGCAATACTGTGGTGAATTACGTAAAGCACTACACATGCGAACCAGAAGAGGTCCTTGCCTTTCTCATGTGTTGAATTGTAAACTCTTCACAGCACAGATAAAGCACAGAGGAAAAGAAACAGTTAGCACGCATAGATCAAAGCGGACTATGAAGAGAACCCAGGTTTCCCCAGCTCTTGTTTAAAGCACTGTCCAATAGGTTACACTGCCTCGATCCCATTGATTTCAAGCAACGTATTGATGTATTATTCCCACATCCAGAACCACACGAGTCAGCAGGGTTCTGCAAAGCTGGCCAGACAATCTTAAGCCTCAAGCTCTGATTTGGATACCTGTGATCAGACCTCACTTCGAAGATGCATGCAAATTATAAATCTCATTGCTTTCCCAGAAAGTAAAGTTATGTAAACCAGCGTTAGCATCAGGTTTAAATTAATGTTTACATTGATAAGTAAATTGAAAATTACATCGCTTGCATGCATTACACAAGCTAATTCCACATCCCTATTTGCAAATATTTACAAAGCTCTAACTCAGTCATTAGACTAGATACTTACAAATCATTTGGAAACTACCAGTTTATGTCAACTTCATTTTTCATAGTGATATTAGGCATTAATGGGTAGCAAAGCAGCTGAAACTCCCCATCGTTTCCTGTTCAAATTCACAAGGCAGGAAGGTGGTTATCAATATTAAGGCTGAAGCTGAAGATTCAACTGTGGTGCTAGTTATGCCAGCTTACGCTGCTGCTGTTTTCTACTTTCCTTCAAAGAGCAGCTGCTCCTTCCCATTCCTGACCATTTTGGCATCTGATCCATTTGGAGCTGGATTCAGCCACACAAAGAGGTATCTTGAGGCGATAAAATGAGAAGCAAGGGGCTACTAAAATGAATGCTGCCACCAAGAAGTTGCCATGCTATGCCCAAACACACGAGCCACTAGCTGTCCTGTCTTAATTGACCTGTATACTTCAACTGCTGGTCTAATTCAAGCACAATACGGCCTTTGAAACTTGTAGGTCTGTATTAATCATACTGATGCCAGAAAGAAGTAATTTAAATTACCAACAATGTTGCAGAAGACTCCATGAAGATGTTACTTTTAGGGATACCATACTATTCCCTCCTTCAGTAAGGTTAGGATGCCCTTGCTCACAAGTAGTGCTTGACTTTTTACGTACTCCAACCAATTTCACCAAGAAAACCTGTACCATTCAGCACCAGTATCTGCACTGCAATCTAGAATTTGATAGCTTTCATATAAAACTTTTAAGCATATAGATATATTTTAATGGAGATTATTGACAGTCACAGGTGGTAAACCTTCCTTATTTATAAACTGATGTTATTTTAAAAAAGCATCTGTTATGGATCAGTGTGAAATGTTACAGGAGCTCTTAAAACCCCAAAGGTCAGAGGATCTTCAACAATATTATTGAATAGAATAGATTATTGAATAATATACTCAATGTTAGCCATTCTTTCTGAAATAATCTCTTATTTTTTTTAGACGCAAATGCATCTGTAGGCATTGTAATCTGGTATCGGAACAAGAAATAGTCATGTCACCATATGCTACACCACACTGCACCCTGAAATCTTACTAGTTGTCAGTTGTCACACTGATGTAGGTTTGTACAAAGGTGAGTTTCTAACCCCATTTAAACATATTACTTAACCTTTTGCAAGAATCACAAGCTACACACGCTACCTGCCTACACTGTCCACACACACTAAACATTCCCACAGTAAGCGTCTACGTAAAGTTCTCTGTTCCTACTTGTAGTCCACTCCAGAAGTCAACCCAGAAAGGAGCACTTTAGTTCTGCAACAGAAATAAGAACCCAAGTAGAGGAAATCTGTATTAGCACGCCCATCCCTCAGTTCTTCCAAAGCATCAGGGGACCACGTGGAACCAGCCCCTGGCACACACATGTATAGGAAACCAGCATCCCCAGGTCAAATAAGGACAACATAAGGGAACAGTTGGGATTTTTGCTCCCTGTTGCATGAAGAGGGCAATACATTTCATTACCCATCACTTCGTTGCCACTTTTCTGAGAAACGTTTAAAGGTCCCTGTAAACTCATTATTGAGGATGAAATACACAAGTTTAGGCTCCTCCAAGAATGTTCAGCATAAAACTTACCACAAAGTAAAAGCCAATATGGAAAAATGATTTCAAGAGAGAGCCTAAATCATTTGATAGATACAATAGAAATAGCACAGAAAAGAACTGTTGACATTTCCTTAGGATTCTTTCAGAGCTAAACTTGCAATAACTATTGATTTTTTGTTTTCTTCACAAGTATATATACATTATTTAATACAACTGACCAGTTTGTAAACCAACTTTCTTGTGCTTTTGAAATATTGATGCCTTTTGGAAGGTTGAAACCTCTACTGAAAACCTCCATTCCATGTATGAAGCCTAAAATACTGCAGCTTAATCTATACAAAAGCAAAAAACCTAAATATTTTTCTTAATTGACAGGGTGCTCTGCATAGTTTTTAAAAGTTGACGTTCATTGTGCTCCACTTCTCCCTACAAAAACATTAACTTTTTTCTTTCCCTTCTTCAAAAAGGAATTGTTTTGTTTTCCAAAACTTTGTTCCTTGTAAGTTCAAAAATTTTCACATTAGGCCAGCAGCCTTTTTAATTTAATAACATCACTCCTACTGTGGCCCAAAAATCAATTATTTCAGAGAATACACCAAGAAAATTCAGCATAAACAAGTATCAAATAATCTTCACAGACAAGTAGTCAGCTTACCCTATGCTGTCTAAAAGGCTTTTATAATATTTAAGTATCTTAACAGGAATATAGATGTTTTTGTTGGGAAGAATTCAACTGTGCTGTTATTTACACTAAAACAACCATCAATATTTCAACATAAATATTCATATAGCCAGTGTGCCAGTCTTCCCCACCCTCCCAGGCAAACACCAAATCATTATACAGTTGAGATTCACAAGAGATATGACAAATATAGATCAGAGAGCTGGGGTGAGGAGCTCGCAACCTCTCCTGGGGGTCCCTGTGCCATCAGGGGAGCGCGACATCCCAGCCTCGCTCAAACTGCTCACGAGCTCCGTGAGACTTGGAAGCCCCCGAACAGTGGGCTCGGTATATTAAAATATAAAGTATTTGAATTTAAAGACAATCTCTGCCCGTTGGTTTTACCAATCAGCATTTCTTAAAGGCTTTTCTGCAAATAGTTTGAGACTGAGACTAGTGCCAAAAATATGCTAAAATTCTGCATGCTCTGTTAAACGGGAGGTAAAAGCTTTTGATGTTTTCCAGGTATGCTTTCCACAGTGATTTAATTCAGGCAGGCAGCTACATGAGGGAAACTGAGGCACAGAGTGCTGAAGAGGCAGCCCCAAAGGCAGAACTCAGAGGAAAAAGCACTTACAGACTTGAAGGATTCGATCTACAGAAGAAAAAGGGGGAGGATAAGATCAAACAGTTTACCTAATAGCATGGATCACAGTTGCTTTCTACCTTTTCACATTACACAATCCATCACAGCTATTAACAAGAAAGTGTATTTTAGCCACTGGTAAAGGTTGATACGATTAAGTTCCAAGACCCACTTGCTCACTGCCTTGTTACCTGTGGAATCACACACATCTGTGCAAGGCTAATATGAAACACCTGCTCATCTCTGTAGCACGATTTTACTCACCTGGCAAGTAAAAGAACTGTTGAAAATGTGACTTTGCATTTAACCAGACACACACCCCCCTCCCCGGGCCTGTTTCTGCCCAGCACAGCAAGCTCTGCCTTGCCTCCTACCTAAAATCAACTTTGTACATATAAGAGGAGCAGAAGCATCACATGAGGTTCCTGCTGGGGCGAAATCTCACATCTCTCCTTTGACTTTACTCCCAAAACACAACCTCTGTAAAGGTCCTCTCAACATGGAGCCAGTAAGAGATTTCTTCTAGGGCACCAGCAGAGCGCTGCTGTTAGCGCTCGCTCAGCTTTCCTCTCCAGAACAGATTAATAAGCTGCTGCACACCACATCTTGCTACTGAGTTCAGGCCTGTATGTCTATTTTCATGTACTTATTAAGCTATCTCGTGTGGCTACAGATAGAAATTTACTGTGCATGGCAGATCTGAATGCAGGTCTTTAGAACCGCACAACCGAAACCTTAACAAGAAGTTCACACAAACTATATTCTGTGCAGCTTTAACAAGCATCCCCTTCTATCATGTACATCAGTTAATTTAACTCTGAACTTTCAGATGCCACAACACAGAATTCTACTGCTTCATCTACATCGCTATCCATCTGTCTTAACTGTCTGTCATTTACATTATTTATCAAAGTCTGACGGCGCCCACAGCACTCCACCAAAAACATATGCTAAACCAACCAGGCCTTACCCAGACAAGCTTATCATCTAAAAGACCCAAGACAGGACACGAGAGGAAAGCCAGGTGTGCCACAGAACATCTGGCAAAAGGTACAGGACAAGACAAATTCACTGCCTTTCAATTAATAAGCCTAAATGTATTATACTAATAATCTAAGACCTGAGGAGAGGTCAGGGATGCTCACAGTGAAGGGATGGCTCCCTGAAGCTTTACCTGTTACTGCATCCAGGTTTCAAACTAATTTTCCTTGCCTGAAATACCTGACATTTCCTGGACGTACTATCCAGGGCTATTACTCAACATTTTCTTTTGATGGTTATTGCCAGCAGAAACCTGATAATGCACACCAATCACACTGGTCTCACATGTTGCTATCCCCACTTCATTCAGCTGCCTAAAGGTTGTTCTTAGTAGTAATGTACCTAAGGAAGTGCAAGCACAATAAGCTGTAATGCATTTAGATAGCCCCATTTAGCTCAAACGCAGTTTCACCTCTACAGAGCTGTTCTCCAGAAGTCTATTTTCAAAGGGAAAGTCAGAGCAAAACAGAGCTACACAAATCCTGCCTGAAATTTCCCAGGAGAGTGCAATTAGGATGCCTTTACTTAGAGCCATTTCAGTGTGCTGCAATTACTCACCAAAAACTTTATCGAATGTGAATAAAACATATCAATTAACTACCATCAACAAAAGATACTACAGTGTGTAGGTATGTAGCTACATACTCTAGTATCCTCTTGTTGATAGCAGTTAGTATGTTTTATTCTATTTATCTGCCTTCACTGAGGCATTAACTGATGTCTAAATGTTTCTACCACCTCAGAGAGAGGCCACCCATCAAAAAAAGCTAACTCCAGACTTATTCAAGAATAGTCTTATACCTTAAGAAGGCTGCTTTATCTATGTAAACAAGCACATAAGTAGATAGGGATGCGCGCTTTACGCTCTATTAGTACACTACAAGTTATTTTAATTTCTACAGTTCTAAAACCAACTACATTTCCAACCTCAATGAATTTAAGCAAAAAGACGACTACACGCTGATCTACTGGACCAGAATGAATTTCAAGCACTACTTCAAAACATATTTGCATAGATAAATATAAACTAACATGCATTTGCATCTCAACAGGTGCAATTTCAGTTATTTAAAGACTAAGGCCTCCTTATTGTGGTGTATTTTAAGAGTTACATGATTTAGGTACTTACTTCTAAGTGTGTAGAAAGAAGTTCATTGCTGAGATCTGCCCTTACAAAGCCCCACAGAGCAACTGAACGAGGCTGTGGTAACCGAGCCCCCCAAGCAGAGCATGTGACTACCTTCAGGTGAAGGGATTCAACCCCTAAAACTAACCTAACCCTCCCCTCAGCTGTGTCTTACCTTCCAGCTGCTGCAAATGTGGGTTTGTGGGGGTTTTTTGGTTTGGGGTTTTTTTTTTTTGTTTTTGTTTTTTTTTTTTGTAAATCAACATGAAAATTCTTTGCTAAGGCAACAAGTAACTGTAGACTTTCTTTCAAACATGTATTAATAATACACTGCTTCTACAGAACATTTTTTAGCTGCTCTAGAAAGCACAGCACAGGCTTAAAAAACCTTTGTGTTTTTCAGAAGGCTTAGCACCTCTGCTATTTTAACCTTGAGGGTTTCACCCTAAGTGTTTCCAACTCTTCTGAGTCATTTAATGCTTTGCAAGGAGAGCAGACGAGGGGATAGAGACGTCATCTTGGCTATTAGGATCTTGTAGTAAAGTGAGAATCTCCGTTCCTGTTACGATTTCTGGGGTTTTTTTCCCCAGGTGAAAAGCACCAGAAAACTTTTACACCTTTAAGGTCTCCAACACATAGCCAAACAATGAGAAATGCATCACTTGAACAAAGTTTCTAAGAAGTCAGTCTGTGTGGAAACAGCAGAGACTGACAACCAAGGGATGATAAAAAGAGAAAGACATTTTCTCCAATTCGAAGGTGGACAATGTGGGAGGTTCAACTGGAAGCACAGAAAAAGCTTATGGCAGAGACTGGATTGGTCGCTGCTGCAAGCAGGCCACTAAACTTAAGCTAATTGTTGATGAAGGCACTCAGGGTTATCCTGTCTTCCCCAGCGTCTCTAGTTACTTCCCTTTGCTGTTGGTTCCCAAGCCCTGCTACAATGAGTTTTCAATGAAGATGCACAAAACAGGGACAGATTCAGTTCTAGACTGAACTATGAATGCGAACAACCAGCAGGTCGAGCACATAACCTGAGCCAGACTGCAAGCCCTTTGCGACTTGGGCTAGTGAGAAAGTGAACTGTAAATCATTCCCAAAGCACCTGCAGATAAACTGTAAACTAATTAATATCAGAATTATTGATGCACAGCAAATATTTTGCAAAGAATTTATCTGAAACTCTGTCACCACTTTACAGCATTGATTTATAAATCATTGAACAAACAGTGGCATGTCCAATAAATACTTCATGAACGTTTGCCAACAATTTATCTTACATAATATAAATACATTGCAAATACTGCAATGTTTGAGTACGCTGTTTATAAGTTACAACCTGCGTACCATCAACTACAGTTTATAGAAACATTCACTCCTTTGCCCAATACAAGGAATTTAAAAAGGAATCTGGCCCCACACTTGGGGCGTAGCAGTATGAAATACAAGCCTTGCCTCTGATTATTCACTGATGCTAGTCTCTACTACTCCTCTGTTCTTATTATCAGCCAAGCATCTTTGCTGCTCCTGCTGTGCTTTTCTTGAAGCTTTGGAGGAGTTCCCCATAAACATGCGCTATCTATAGGCTCCTCCACCTGAGTTTAAGAGGAAAAAAACCTCCTTGACATTGCGTAGAGCCTTTGGGGTTGGCACTGTTTTCCTTTTAACTGACTACTAACTACCAAATGTTCCTATTTCCAACACTTTTTACAGCCAATACTCTGTTCACATGCTCTTTTGTATGTCTGCATCCATCTGCTTTCCCTTGAATGATCCTCAAATAAAAAGTTTTTCAGGCAAAGATTACCTTTGTCTCATATTATAGCAGCTAGGACTATGGACCCCGGATCCAGGACTGGGGTCATGTGTGGGGTAAACACAAATATTAACTCAAACAAGGTCTGATTCATTTTCTTATTACCTCTCTTAAATGCCCAGTGCTCCAACTTGTCTGGCTACAGAGAATACATGAGAAATACACCTAAATCCGTCAAACTTTCTTCAAGTCTGCCATAACCTCAAAAATGTCCTATAGGTACACATATATCTAGAGGAAATCACAGATCCCAAGGTTTTAAGATCAAAAAGTGGTACTGTGCTCAGCTTGTCTAACCTTCTGCAGAAGGCAGGTCAGCAAATCTCGCCCAGCCTGTGATCCTGTGGTCGCTGAAACCTCAGGAATTTCTCACGTTAAGGGGCCGGGCAGCCAGAAAAGGCAGGCTGTGAGCAACCTGATTTAACTATGAAGTTAACTCTGTGTTCAGCAGGAAGCTGATCTAGATGACCTCCAGAGGACCTTTCCAACCCATGTTTTCCTACTATTCTATGATTTAATCTGGCCAGCCCTCTTGCTTTTAATGAATGAAATGTCCAAATGCAGTTAAGTTCAATCTTTCCCTGAAAATTCAGCCTGAGTAGAAAAGCAAGTCACAAGATGGTGACTTAAGATACATTTTGCTCTAAATTGTTCGGACATGCTTTTTTTTTTTTTTTTTCCCAGCAGAACACTAACATCACTGTATATGCTAGCCTGCTCTCTTTTTCAACTCTATATCCCCGGAGGACTCTGGAGAAAAATGCTTTATTTTTCCTTCTTCATCAGCCTATCAAGATCCCCTAATTCCTGCTGTTCTAAGAACGCACTTTTAGCAAATAAGAATGCTTCAGATCACTGGGGAGTCCAAAGCACTGATTGAAAGTCACGAGCTACCATAGTTTTTGCATTATCAAATTGATTTTGCTTGCCTTTTTAATTCGCAAAATATCACTGGGGGGTGACAGGGAAGGGGGAAGACACAGAGGGCTTGTTTGACTTTATTATTTATTTCTGTTTCACTTGCACCAAAAGTTATCACTGACACCAAGGTTCCACTGGTGTAAAATGCTGGGCATAAGATGCAGGGTCTGTGCCGAAAAGCTCACAATTGAAATGAGACATGCTAACAGCTAGGAAGGAATTAAAAAAAAGTAAAGTGCTATTCCCAAGGCCATATAGTAAAGCAGTAGCAGAGTTAGCAGCAGTCGCTAATGCAATGAGCTGTCTTAAAGGCCGTTGCTTCACCAGCGACAAGGCCAGCCATTTTCTCCCTAGCGTCCACAGGAATGCAACAGGAATAAGATCTACTACCTGGCCCGGTGGCAGCTGATCATCTGCATCTTGCCTCCGTGAGAGGCAGTAACTCTCGAGTTACTCAAGGCTGCCTTGCAAATGCACAATGTTTCAGCTGCTACTGAGTTTGGAATGAGACTCTTCTGCCCAATTTTGGATACTTCCTAGAGGAAAAAATACCAACAAAAATTACTAAAAGAAGCCTGAGCGCATTTAGCAGCTTATTTGTAGCTATTTAGAGAACTTGTCTTACCTGTAGTTCAATCACACAACAAAAATAAACAAGAAATTATATGTATATATTGCTCGCTTAATTTTTCAAGTCACCTAAATAATTGCCTAGGGTGATGTATCTTAAAGCCACTGAAGCTCACCGTGTCTTTGAAGCTAGCAGATAATGTTCACATCCATCTCTGCAGTTCACTGAAGACCTCAGAAGTGCTGAGCTAGCACTGGAGGGCTGCTTGGCAGCGACTTTGTGGGAGAGAACCCTGTGATCTGCCTGGCTCAAATGTTTTATTTTTGCCATACTAGAATATGTCTTAGCATAGTAATGACAAAGGTGTAATGTATCCCTTGACTCCAGTAATGACTGATATAATTCTCTTCTGTAGACTAATTTACTTTAACCTGCCTACATATTATTAAAATGCCAGTCACCAGGGCATCAAAGCAAATAATGGGCATTAAGTACTAGTGAAATAACTGCACAAGAAACAAACAAAGGAATATTTGGTACTGCTACTCCATTTAGGACCCAAAACTGCTATGTTTTGGGGTTTCCTTATTTTGCATTTGACCTAACTACTTAAGTCTTTCTGTTTAACTCTTCTACTGGTATGGAGTTAGGTTGGCTGTATTTTTAAGGAAAGGGATGGTTTATTCTTATTTGCCTCTGATAATTACACATGCTAAAATGATGATAATCCAATCTCATCTTTCCAGTGATGAGCAGGACGCTGTGGTGATCAGGAAGAAAATTTTCCGCTCTTGCAGGGCACTGGGGAACAGATGTCATGTGTCCCTGAAATCTGTCTTTCTCCCCCTGTTTTCTGGGCAGCAAGGAGAGATTTTAATTCTTGCCCTCCAACAAGCCCAAACTCAACACAGTCTGTCAGAGCCTTCTTTATTGCTCTTAATGTTTTGAGGAAGGCATTCCAATGCTTGTGCATGGGCAGTAATATCAGACAGGCAATTTCTTTTTCTTAATTTAAGGCAAGGTTCCAGCTTGATGGACTTACAGCCTTGTCAAACCCCCTTTCCTTTATATAGGTTTAAAAAAGTGACGAGTGACATTTAAAAGGAGACCAGTTGAGAGAACCACCTAAAAATTAATAACCTTCAATACGTAGTACATTAGACCCTTAAATCTTCATGCGGCTTAAAAATATCTATAAAAGCACTAGATTTCCCACGTACAACGTGCCAAATTCCTTCAGGGACTTTTTCCAATGGGGAGTCAAGATAAAATTGTGTTTATCAATCTTCAGAACACTTTCAATTCATTACGGAAAAGGGCAGCTTATTCCAAAAGATTTCTAAATCTTAGAGCAAAATATTGCCAGCCTTGGAAATAATTCTGAGCAGCAGACTGCTTTTACAGGCTCTCTTTCCTTGGTTGCAGATCCTACCCCCAGCATTATCAGGACAGTATAATTTCAGTGCCCTACTGACATCTGCAAGACAATTATTAGCTAGAGAGACAGGCAGCACTCAATTTTTCCCAAAGTCTTCCAGAACCTGTTATTTGGTCACATCGGTTGTTGTCTTTTGCACAGCGCAAAGTTCAACGGCTTTGGTCTGAAGGTCAGCCTGATTTTTTTCTTGCTTGTCTGGATACCGCACAACCATGAGCTCTCACAGCAAGACAGCAGCCTTCTTTGGGAGCTCTGTGGCACTCAGCACTGAGACACTGTGCAATGACCATAAAGATGCCATCGCAAGCGAACGTTCAGTAATGAGTTCTCTTCAGTAACGCCCTATTTGCTGTCTGCTAGGAGAGGAATCATTAGGGACACTGCAGAAAGTTTGTATTTCTTGCGTCTTACCTGGACGTTTGATGAGCTGCTCCATCCTCCCTTTCAGAGGAGTCGCTTCCCTCACAAGAACTGTATGAAGAGGAGTAGAAAGACCTTCCCTAAGAAAAGTTCGGATGTATTTTTAAGCTGAAGTTGTAACATAACCACATGATTCCAGGAACTGATGCTTTAAAAACACAAAACAAATATGAAAGTCATAACAAAAGACTGGAGATGAATGTATTATAGTCTTGGGTTTTCGCATTACAGTTGAAGAGCAAGTTTTTTTACCAAATTTCTTTAGCTTTAATTGCAGCCATAGTAGTTTTAGTTCCAATTTCTGTTACATCTAGAGTCTCACATAGGCTTGTGTAGAGACCCCTTTTAGTCTGATCATCACAATCAACTAACATTAGCCCGGGTAGCTCAGTACATGCTGCAATGACTTCTGCTTTGATCTAAAGCAATCCATGACATAAATATTTAGCTCTTCATGACCTTTAGCACTTAAGTAAGGTATAACTTCATGCCTTCAAAACATTCTTGGAACATTACCTCCTTAATTTTCAAGAATACGAGAAAAGTTATAGGGTTCTTGCCCAAACTGGCATCCATGTATAAACAGCAGAAGCCCAGTGACATTTCAGGCAGAAAAGCATGAATTCATCCAGGAGACTGTGCACACAGTAGTATATTTTGTTCTCCTTGGGCAGCACAATTCCCAATAACTGCAAAGAAAATCTGTAATCCGAGTCTAATGCCAGTTCCAAACATCCCCCAAACCAATGCTAAAATTAAGTTATTCTGAAATCAGGGAATGAAAAAAGGGAGTTTGTTTAATTTTACCTTGCCTTTCAGTAGTTACAAAGTTACTTTTCCCACAGCATGAGGGGAAGTTGCATTGATGAAGATATAAATGGAATTAAAAAAATGAACAGCTATTGTCCAGAATTCACATGACCCCAGCAGCTGGGGGTTTAAGGAAAAAACATGTAAAAAGAGAGTAAGTATTCCTGCTTGACATAGCCTTCTCTGGTTTTGCTAATATCAAGTTGGCAGATACATAACTGCCCTCTTAAAAACTGAACCAGAATTATACAAGTGTCTTTAATGAACCTTATAATAAAAACATTACCATTCTCATCTTTTAGGAGCATGGGAATGCCATTACACTTCCGATGCTTATTGAAATGTATTCTACTGCTGATCTGGAGCCCACAGGAATCAATGGGAGTTCTTCCATTTTCAGCTCAATAGGCTGTGGGTCAATGTTTTAAATTCAATTTGAAGGAAACTAGTGTTTCAAGCAGCTTTCTCCCTCCATCTGTAGCACTGCTAAAGCTGACAGATATCAAGATGTCTAATAGAGCTGTAAACTCATCACCTAGCCTTTCACTCCATTTTCTTTTCATTTCCTGTCTAACACTTAATTCTAAATACATTACCTTCGATGCATCAAGTTGACTTTGTACGTCCATGTTTCCCTGCAAGCTGCCTAGCACACAGAATGTGTACATCCATACATATTCCTCCTTTCCTTTCAGAGAAAAATATGTAAGTTTTTCAGGCGAGAAACAGAAGACAATATAATACCGTATACGTGACACAAGACTCAGCACTTCCAGAAATTCATTAAGCCCTTACCTTGTGGCCAAGTGTATTTCTCATAAAAACACCCAATATAAATACTTGAAACAATCACGAAATTCATTATGCCCTAAACCCCACTGTTGTATTATTCACCCTCCAGTTAAAAATTTATACCTTATGTTCTAATCTGAATTGGTTTACCTTTAGCTCAGGGTTTGCATCTGAAAAGCCTGCCTTCGGATAGAAGAAACAAAAAAAACCTTTAGCAAAAGAAGGCGGCTTCTTCTCCCTCCTCCCCTCCCCCAGGCCCATGTAGGTGTTCTGATAAAATCACCTCTTAACCTCTTCTTAGACAAGCCAAATAAATTGAGCTTCTTCAGACTCAGGTTTTTTTAAACCTCAGAACAATTCCTTGAGCTCCTTCTAAGAGGCAAGATAGAGGTGAAACAGGACAAAGCATTGTTCCCTTAGTCCACTAAGGGAGAGTCACCGTGTCACACATCCAGAGAAATCATTCAAACAGTAGCTTGGCTGTGGTGTCCCAACCACAAAATAATATGTTTATTTTTTCCACCACTTTTTTTGTTGTCATTTTATTGATAAAAACTACACAAAAACTAACTGATCATAATAATTAATTAAAAAAACAAAAAACAATGTTACACATTCTCCTGTGTTTTAGAAATTGTGTCAGCCAGTGAGTTTCACCAAATACTCTTGCTTTAAAAGATTTTCCTTCTGATCCATTTCAAGCACATCATTTCCATTTTGGTTCCCAAACGTCCATTAATTTTGCTTAACAAGCACCGCTGGACTGTAAATATGAGAGTCGTTACTCCGTTGCATGTTTTCCCCTTTTTTAGAGCCCGAAAAGTAATTATAGTGTCAACAATGAAGCACAATGAAGATAGTAAAAATCAAAAGCACCCTCCATAGTGTACAGCCTGTGTCTTAAATGTACATGCACCCAAGTTTCTTTGTTTCTGCTGCATCAATTGCCAATGTCCTTTTGGTTCAACATAAGCTTTAATGCCCATGTCTGAAGTTTGAAATATTAGCGCTTGACCACTAAAAAAAAAAAAAAAACAACCAAAAAACAAACCCCCAAAAGAAAAAAGAAAATATATATCTATCTTTTGTTTGTTTAAAAAGAACAAAAATATTAAACAAATCTTTGAAGAGTAATAAACACTTAATAAGGAAACATGGCTGACCCACCCCACCCAAACCCTTGCCCTCCCCACCCCCTCTATTTTTACCTGTGGTTCTCCTTCCCTGGAACCGTGCAATGTAGAAAAATCAAATATACAAACAAAACTCTTAATCCATCCCTTTATGTAGCTAGAGTGAAATCTATTTTTTTTTTTTAATAAGAACTTGACAATCTCTCTTTAATATTTACATTGAGGAATTTGTTTGAAAGTTTAAAGCAAAGAAAATCCTGAAGTTCTCAGTGTGTACTGCAAGATAGCATTTCCACAGTCTGCGGAGTTTGCTTTATCCCCTTCCCTTTGTCTGTGTTGGAACATTTGTAACTGGAATGGTAGATTTTAGTTTCTTGCCCTGGTCTCTTCTGAGATGAAAGGTCCCCCAAAAGAACTCCCCACTCCGCCCCCTGAAGAAGTGGTCGCCATCGTTAGTTTGGTATTCTCTCAATGTAAATGGCTGGAGCAGCCGAACGCGCGATTGTAGCTATGAAGCTGTGGTCTCGACTGAGTTCCAGGTTGGTTGTCTCAGCCTGCTCCCGGGACATGGTATCGTACCCCTTATTTACATGGAGAGGCTTATGAGCTTGGCAGTATCCGATCACCGGTTGGTCGTAACTGTAATAGGGTAAAGTCTTCATGTGGTGAGGAACCTGCACCAGAGAAACAGATCAAAAGAGAAAAACATGTAAATAATGTGCGCAGTCACGCATTTGTACAGCATGTATTGCAATGCAGCCTCAAACCCACTGGGTGCTCAGCACATCCGCGGTCATTGCACAGCTCTCGCAGCAAGATAAGCCTTTGAGGCTTCTAGGTTGTCTGCAGCACATGCAGATCTCTCTTGAACAGGACTGCTGACATTCGTGACAGTCAGTGGGTCCCCACTCGTGGATGGACGTTACATCTGCTGGAAGCCTACGTAATCACAGACTCGTTCCGCCCCTTTGCAGTGTGCTGAAGCCAGATTTGAGGGGGCTACTCTCCATTTTGGTGACTATGTTTGTGGGCAGATTTTCAAAGTGGTCTTGCGTGCTGAATTCTGACCTCTTTTGGACAACCAGGCTACGAAGGGTAAACTGGAAGCTGCTGGTAATACAAACCTTTTCAAAACTGGCCCTTCTTCCAGTGCCTCAAAAGGGGCTGAGCATTTCTACAAAACTCAGACCAGCCTGAGCATGTCAAAGGACTGGAAAACCTGGCTGCCAGCATGTGTAGCTTTCAGCACAGCTGGAACACGTGTTTATTTCTTCTATGACAAAGCTGCTTGCCCAAGGTCATGATTTCCTGGGTTCTTTATCTTACAACCTCACCAAGAGAAACACTATCAAAGCGGCTCAACTGATGCTCGCTAGAGCTGAGCAGATCTACACTTTGTAAAAATGGTCATGTATTTGAAAAGTCTGCAAGATCTATCCTGAATTCCATCTTTCTTCTTTATGTAAATATTCAGAAACTGCCAGCCCCCCACCTTCTTTTTTTCCCATAAATGTTCTAATGCTTGCAAACGTTAATCCCACAAGTAAATATGATTTATGGCACAACATCAGATACAAATCTTTGCAGATAATTTTATCATCTGCAAGAGATGAGCTGATCAAGTAGAAAGAAATATGCTCTTAGGGAAAAAAACACACACTGCAGGAGATACAGGCAAGAGTTTATTCTAGCACTGCTAGAAAACCTGAGCTCATTACAGCCGGAGATATCCTACACATAATTCAATCTTGTAACAAATGCCTTTTTATTTTCCGTGCCGAACTTTAAGTGAAGTCTACAGAGCTAATTTATCACAAATTTCCACTGCACGGTGCACTTCATTCAAAAAGGTATGAAAAAAGCAAAGGCATTAAGACTAATTTTAAGTTTTGCAGGGTTGGACTTCCTCTTGCATTTGGATCTCCTCAGCAGTTAGATTCCTCCCCCTGCTTCTCTGCAGAACGCTGGAGAGATTCCAAAACTCTTCCACTAGATGGAATTCAGCTGAAAACGTCATTTTACGTGACAGCTGAATGGCAAGAATGCAGAAGACAAGCTGCTCAGTAGAATTTGATGGGACAACTGTGCTCACTTGTGGATCAAATTCAGCCACAGTGCAAGAAACTGTAACTCCCTTTGGATACAGTAATATCTATGCCAATTCGTATCAGGGCTTGAATTTGTCCTCAGCCTTTAAGGCAGCTCTTTATGATTCCATAAAAGCCAAGGACTGTTTGTGTTCTGGAGAGTTGAGAGATTGAGGTCCCGGCTTTACAGCAATAATACACAGTACATTAACCACCTGAGTCCTGTATGCAGCACTGGTTGCTTGTTTTCTCCCCTTCTCCAAACAGGAGTCAAAAGGATCAGGATCTCAACAACATCCCTAAACGGTGGGTAAACACGCTTCCTTTTCAACTATTTCTCAGTAGTTTTATAGAATCTCTCGCTTGTTTTCACTTAAAAGTTAAGTTTTCGTGTGTCTGAAATCATATTTATAAGGGTTGCTGTGCCACGTGTGTAGAGGGAAGGTGGATATTCTTTGTCAGTGTAAAAAATAAAACAAAATAGATATATCAGGCAACCCATGAGATTAAGGAGTTGCAGGTTAATACATAGAAAGCATTTCTAGGATAATGAAGCCCAGCAATGGATTTGTACCTCCCTGTTCTCAGGCCTGGCTCTTGTACTACTCTTCCTCTTCCTCTTTTGGGTGCTAGATCCCATTAAGGGAATTTAAAAAACTAACCATGTCAAATGACCATAAGAAGCATTATCCTTGAGGTACCACCAGTAAAGACTGAATGAAGAAAGGCCACCAGCCACCCCATCCCCAGTTAGTTCTTGTGATGCCTCCAGAATCGAGGTAACAACTGTACAAACAATTCAAAAAACAACCTTCCTGATCCAAGTGAAAGCCTCCAGAGGACTGTCCCCACAAAACGGAGTGTCCTTGCCTTCCCTGAAACTACTTCTCTGAAACATAACGTTGCATTTTCAGAAAGACGCGAGGGATCAGTTTTCATCTACAGTGAAGCGACCATACATGAAACCCAAGCACACAAAAGCTTTTTCAGGACACAGCCTTGACTGCAGAAACTATTGCAAATGTGGGCACAATTGTACCACCACTCAGTTTGGTGCAAGTAAAAAAGATGGAAAATACTGATGACATTGTTCACTCCAAACAAAGCTGATACTATTATATTTTTTTCTGATTCACAGATCAACAAAACATATTTAAGAGCATCTAAGTTGTTGAAAATTAATTTTGTAAGTATTTTTGCTTCAGGTTCTGAAGTAACTTCTTTTTTTGTTTCATTATTGCTATGGAACTAATACCTGAAGATACTGAGATGTGACCTTGGACAAGTCATTTTATGAGCTGGAAAATGAGAAGATTAAGTCCTGCCCCTGCTTGCCCTTGGAGACTAGAGCTCTTTGAGGCAAGGGCTGTTTGTGCAGGGACCAAAACAACACAACTCTAACCTAAGCTGGGGCCTTTCAGCTGCTATGGCCTCCTAGAGACAAAAAAGCAGATGACTAGAGTGAAAAAATCCAAACAGGTCACTAAATGCCTCACCAAATAAATACAGACTCTGGGATTCTGCCATCTCTATCTCAAGGCATTTTCCACAGCAGACACATTTTTCACTGCCTAGAAAGTGGGAGTAAGGCTGAGAATTTACCTGCCAGCAAATCAAAGGCAGGGCCAAGAAAAGAACTGGGATCCCCTAGCACGGTGTCCTTCGCTATCTCCTCCATGCCACTCTGCTGCCACTAACCACAGCCATTTATGCTACAAAATTCTTTAAATTTAGTTTTGGAAAAACTTCAACTGTAAATGAAGATAAAGAGTTGCTCGCACGGAAACACAACAGATACAAAACAAAACTCTTTCTTTCATATAATCTGTCATAACATCTGATTCAGTTCTTGGCTCTGCGTGCTCACTCACAGTTATGCTCCATGACAGCACGGTCCGGTACAGCTAGTGGAGCTCAGGGGTGGGACACAGAATGCCAAGACGTTTACCAGCAGATGATGCACGTGTCTGTTTACAGCATTTTGTGAAGAATTTCTGTTTTAATTTTGAAAACCAAAACTGCCTAATACTTACACGAAGGATGAAAACTTTTTGCAGTAGGAAAAACATAAATCAACAAGAGAAGGAACTCCAAAGTCACTGGTGTACGTGATGGACATTTTGGTTTTAATCCATGTATGGCACCAAGCAAGATTGTCTTCTGCTCTAATGCCTTACAATAAGTGATCATACTGTCTATCCACTGTTGCAGATAGTTAATTAAGTCAACGAATGAATCCGTACTCCATTATGCAATGAGCTTACTGCCTTATAAGCACTCTAAGTGTTCAGTGCGGGTTTTGGGCTAATGGGCTGGATTAGTTTGGCAGTATTGACTTCTGAAGTCCACACCTCTGTAGATCTTCACTCTAAATGTAATAAACATTGCATCTTAGCAGCCACACACTTCAAACAAAGGTTCTATTACAAGCAAAATTTACATAAATCCCCAGCTACAGGAGGAAGATTTAGCAGTGGAAATTTAAGAATGCAAATCTTCCCTTTCGCAGTCGAATTGACATTGGAGAGGTTAACAGCTCAACAGCCTTGCTGCAGCATAACAACTCCCTTCAAAACAAGCCGGACTAACTTGAGTTTACCTGAAATTCAGTGGAATTGGCCTGTATTAAAAAGGTATTCCTCAACATTCGCTGTCCCCTTTTCCTTTGACATTCAACAGTGATGTTCAGTTAAACCTTTAGTCATTCCAACATGCAAACACATGTATCCACATTCCAATTCAGGCATTTTACACTGCACTGAATTTTATCTGCAGGTTTACTTACTCATGTTAGAGATATTGGGAGGTAAATTAGCTAACTTATTCTATCGATTTCTCATTATTATTACACAAGAAAGTTGTATTAAAAACAATTAAATTATAAGAATTCAGCTTGGACTTCTTCTCATGGGTGCAGCCATTAAAACCTAGATTTTTATCAAAACATCAATAAAAATCTGTATTCTGGAACTTAAAAAGTATATCAGTAAAGATGAAACCCTACCATACAGCCACTGAACCTGGTGAGCTTTAAAGAATATTGGATAGGGGCCTAAGTGAATATCAAGTGACCTTGTTTCTAAAATACTTTGCTCTCTCTACCGCCTCTCACAGTACGTTAGACACCCTCATACACTCTTAATTGCTTGCACTGCGTCCGAACAGGACACTTCAGTCAACTTGAAATTTGGTCCTGATACGAACTCTAAGGTATGACAACTCTCTACCAAGTAATGCCAAGAGAGTTTAACAAAATAACAAGTTCTTCATACCAACTGCAACTCCTGCTTAAGTATTTTCTTCTGTGCTCACAGCAACAGACTTATTGCAGTGAAGACTCGTTGAGGATCAGACAGAGATTAACTCTCTTGTCTCACTCAGAATCACTTGCAGTTCAGCAAGATCTAATCACTAGCAGTCCCAGGCTGAAATAATTTCCTGGTAAACTGTTAAATCAAATTTTGGAAACACACGTTTTCAGAACAGATCTATTTCATGCTGGAAATATTACGAGTTTTTTCTTTATGCTCACTTTTGAAGAAAGATCTCCCACCATTCATTATCCTGCAGAGAAGGAAATTCTTTCTCGAGAAACATAAATGGCCACGGATGTCTTAAGTGACTCACTACCAGAATTATCAACAAGCAGACAGAAATGTAATATAAGAAAGGACTGACAATCCCAGCACAGTTTCTGGAGGGAAGTCCGTGGTGGGATGGAGTGCACTTTATTTTTTTCCCTGAAAGGAGAATGGTATAAGGGCACAAACTGTCACAGGATCCTCAGACAAGTAACTGCTTTGGCAAGAACCTAAAACCTGGAGCCCAGCAATAGAAGTGATGTACTTTCTGAGAACCAGACTGTTTCAGCTGTCTCAGTCTGGGTACCTTGGCTTTATACATTCTCTGTTTAGACACTGCAGTTCATATGTCTTCAGTTCTGTTGCTTCTGTTTTCAAAGAGAAGGAACACTCTGTTTTTAAAACTAAAGGCATGCTCCATTCATCCTGATGGAAAATGTGATAGGACAACCACCACTGTCTTGCAGTAGACACATTTTCCTTCTAAAAAAACAAAAATGAAGCATGAATATTCTCGGGCAGTTGAACATTATCTGGTTTCATGTTAGCTGGTACTCCATGATCCAGGTAAACTGATTTATGTGTAAATACTTGCCTAGTTAATGATTACATGATTAAATTACACGCAAGTTTAGAAGTTGTCCATATGTAGTAGAAACTCAGAGTTACAAAATATGGAAGCTATGTTTTCTCATTAGTGCTAATATTTAGTCTCAGAACACCATGACTTCATTGCTGAATTAGCATCATAGCTGTTGATAAATCAAATTCAGAGTTCATTTTAAACCCTCTCATAACTTTGAGGAAAAATAAGCAAGATATACTATCATAGCTTTACGATTAGTGAAGCACACAGCTTCACCTTAGAGATAGATTGATTAGGCACATTAGGCAGATATAGCTGGTATAAACAATTTCAGTGGATTTCACGCTGCTGAAAAATCACAGTTAACAACCCTGGAACATCCCTTTGGAGTCAGCTCAGAAAAACAGTCCTGTTCAGGAAAATGCACAATCATACACTTCCTATTAAACCCATTAAAAGGGACAAATGCAGACACTGAAGTTAGTTCAGAAATATGAATGGGTATGTGTTTTCTTCTGCTTCCAATTGGAACAAACACAAAAGTGCCTGGCTGTTTTTTAAAACAAGCCTTTTGTTCTGAAATTCATGCTTCCTAAGGTAACTCTCATATTGACAACAAAATCAAAATCTCGTTTATTAAAAAATTGAGAACTCAGAAGTTGGATTGCTCTGCTATGAGGTGGTATGAGGTTTTTATGAGTACTGTTTTTACTGCGGTTGTCTGTGTAACATCTGAGCAAATCAAGAATACTGCCAACTTGATTTTTATGTGAAGGGTCTTCAAAATCTTTAATTAGCCCAGGTTTTCTAAGAGTTACAGATCCCACTGGGAACTTTGCCTCAGGTTGGGATACCTACATTAGGCATGAAGCATTGAGCAAGAGTCTTTTGGTAGCTTGAATTGTAGGTGCAATTCCCACAATCAATTTCCTGCAATTTCATGTCCAATTTCCTCCCCGCTCCAGACAGAAACCACTTCTTTGTCTCCTCTATCTATTTCTTACCAAATCAGATTAATGGTCTGTGCAGCTCCCATGGGAGATGAGAGAGACAAGAAGGAAGAAGACTCGGTCTGTAGCTAAAGGTCCCACGCTACATGGTACTGAGCCCACTGCCCTGAAATCATTAGCATCGCGACAAGAACCACCAAGCCTGTCCCTACCAGTTTTCCCCAAGAAATCGAGGACATACTGCTAAACGTGCACAGAGGGCTGGTGTTCCACAGGGATGGGTAATACTGTCGACTCCCAATCTCTTGCACGCTTGCATACACACACATACAAACTTGCATATATGTTCTCAAGTTGAAGTGCTGCACCAAGTAAGCTTTTCTTCTAAGTAAAGCACAGTATCTCCTTTGAGTCACTTCTCTGCAGTCTTTTTTTCCTTGTCTTACGCTTATGTCTGCCGTAATAGTCCTATAAACTGATCTTATGAGCATCCTACATCCATTTAGACTTGGATCCTATTGGTCCAGCTGGAATTGTGGCTAACGCAGAGTCCTGCCAGGCACTGAACTACAGCTGCTGAATACGATTTGGACCAAACCGGACGATGCATTTAGCAGACTGCAGTTTCCTAGTCAAAACAAGCGGTGAGCAGCCAGGACAAAGACTGTTCTCCTAAGCAGAACTGAGAATTAAATCAAGGTCTTTGGAACCAAGCCTGAAGTCTTCTCAAGGATGTAGGTGTTGGGCACAGGACAGCTTCTTCAACATATGCAGTGGAAGCCTTTTCTGTATCAAAAATTAATCTGGAGATAAAAGGCTGTGGTTGGCAGGTCTCAGACCATGTCCTAGTAAAAAAAGTTGGTATCAGTGGAAATTTGGAGCCAAAATACTACAAATGACTGACAGGTGGGTCATTAATCTTACTCAATTCTTGTATTTCTGGCTGGGAAAATGGGATCCCAAAATTGACACAGACTGTCAGAAGAGAGGTCTTAGTATGAAAAACATAGAGAAACAACAGACAGGAGACACAGGGCAGAAGATAGTGCAGCCATCAGTTACTTTTGCGTGTCCTATTAAAGGTCATAAAAAGTTAACCGATAATTAATAACTACAGGGATTAAACAAACATCATTGTATTAGATATGATTATAAGCATATTAACCTAATAAATTATATGTCATGTTAATAAGAAACTTATGGATATATAGGACTATATAACACTCTACAAAATTGATTGATTTCATATAAAACAAAGTTAATTAAAATATATCTATTAATTTCTTATGTGGGATTAAAATATTCACCAAATTTTAAACCATCTCTAAGCTATGCAGGGCATGCCATAAAGACAGAATTTTATGATTCATTCAGTCATCCTTGCAGAGTGTATTTCATGTTTTAAACCCCTATATAACATCACCCTGTCAGTTCCACTGACACCGTGAACTGGATTTTAAGCTTTCCTTTCCTTCCCTACAGATAACTTCCTAATCCTTCTATCCAATCACACAAATGCCTTTCCCTTTAAAACCAAACCTCTCGATGGACTGTTTAACTAAGTGTGCTTTTCTAGAGATCAGGAGAAAAATCATGCACACCCCACTGCTCCCTCTATGGGCCGATTTGATCTTTCAATCAGTAAATGAAAAGGTTTCCCTAAAGGAAACTCCCAGAACGAAGAAAGTCTTCTAAGCCTTGTTATTGTTCCTTGGGCAAAATATTTCTTTTAAATTGCTTTATCTGTTTTTTATGGAGTATCTGCCTCCCGACAAAAAGGCCCACTGATGAAAAACTTCAAGTGAGATTCTCAGTAACCTTCGATTTTTCTGCCGTGGAGGACCGATAAAATAAACAAACTATCTAGATATTCTAATTGGAAAGCCACTAATATTGCTTTCAGTGCTATTAGGATAATTTCCTATAGAATTCAATAGGAATAGAAGCCCGGTGGTTCAGAAAAGCTTTTACATTGCTTAGGGACAGAAGATCAGTTTTTGAAAAGCGATGCAGCACGTTGTAGTAGTTACCTATCTAGACGCAAAAGAATCCCCGTGGGTGCTTCTCCATATCTTTGGGTGCCTAAATACACATACTTTCAAAAACGTAGTCTCTTCTAAGGCAACCCAGCTTCCATTAGACACTTCAAAAAGCTATATTCTCACCAGGAATTTCTGCTCCCTATGCACTGCATTAAGAGCTGCAAAGTGTAGATCATTTGTACCTAACCTATCAGGACAAGTTAAAGGTCCATCCAGCCCAGTCTCCAAGGAATCAAGAAGAAAGAGCAGAGCACAGGTCAACAATCCGGCAATAACTTCCGCAGAGCATTCTCCTGGCCTCCAACACTCCCAGCTTCAGTTAGCTTTCTAAATTGCTGGCATTTCAGGCCTGAAATCCTATGGAGCTGGACCTTCCAATGTATTTAAGAGCCTGAAGCATCCTCACAGGCCCTAGGTCCAGTCCCGCATTTGGGAAACGGAGCACATTGTGTCTGTCAAAAAAGAATTATGACAATAAAGGAAAAGGTAGAGTTGTTTTTCCATGCAGTGATCATAAAGATGGCAACCTGCTCCATCCATTACTCACAATAAATAAGTACAGTATTTAATATGAACATCTGATAATATTGCTGCCACAGTGACAAATGGAGGCACTGGAGAATGAGTGAAATAAGTCTTTGTCTCATATTAAAAAACTGCCTTTTCATTAGATCTGCCTGGAATTTATAGTGTGCAAAAGAGCTATCCAGAAATTGATGGTTTCTTTAAAGATTTTTAAATACTAAAGTTGTACAAGGATTCTGTACATCAAGAGACCAAAAATGTACATCTGGAGAAACGTAACTCAAATTGCACAATATTTTGCCCTTAAGGCATGAGTCGGTATAAAGAAGGCAACACGATGGCTTATGATTAAAACCCACACCAGTGCTAGAAGAAAGGGATACTGGGTGCCTTATCAGACCGATAAAAGAAATGGAAGTTTTTCCTTCTATGTTATCTAGTTATACTATACCCAAAAGGTTTTGGCTGGAGTCACATGACAGTCTCAACCCATTTTTGATGAAAAAAATGCTTAGAGCCACATTTATAATTGGCACTAATTCCACTTAATATGGCAATATTAAACATACAGATAGTATCCAGCCCCTGCATCCCCAAAAAGCTATAACATGACAGAGTCCTCCTCCTCCTCTGTCATAATTTAAAATTCAATGCTCAGCATTATGGCATTGACCTAAGAGAGCAGATCATTTGTTTTATTTTTCAGTCATCTCAAGACAAGTTGAAGGGGTCCTTCTTTATGGAAAATGGGTGCCAACGAAAAGAATAACTGGCAGAAAAAATAAAGAAAAAAGATGCTCACACTACTGTTGTTTCACCTGTTCTGGGGATCAGATGGTCTACATCAGGCCATCAACATCCAGAGCTGTTGATCAGGAATGTCGTTAAAAGTAGAGAAGCAAGCAAAGTGTCACAACTGTAAACTGAGCACAAGTTCAAGGAATTATTCATCTCTCCTGAGAAAACAGTGAGATAAATTCACTCCAGTGGGAGAGAAGAAGGAAACCGCTAGCACTACAGACCTTCTCGGACACGGGAGGGAGCTCCTATTATACTGAATGTCTCAGCAGGATTCTATTCATGGGAAATGACAAGATTTTAATTGCCTCCACTGTCTCCTAGCAGAGGAATCAGTGTGTACGGTGGCACAGACATACTGGCAAGAACATTAATCCAGTAGCAGAAGGGACAGCTTCTCCTCCTGATGTGCGTATGTCACTTCCATTAGCACTGATGGGAGCAGCGTGCCTACGCCGAGAGGAAACTGCAACCCCCTGATTTCCAAGAGGTACTGATATATGACTCATATTGGGGTGAGGATTTATATAATCACCATCTTCACCGAAAGGTTAAGGAACAGTCTCTGCATCTTGCAGCACCATAAGTTAAGGTCGAGTAGGGCAGAGCTAGAGGGAAATGACTATGCTAGGTTGAGGGAGAGAAAATAATTCAGGGATGAGGATGAAGAATTGGCAGGGGGGTGCCTAATTGTGGGTGACACGCTGCCTGGTGCAAAGGCTGGAGGAGCCGGTGTCAGGCCTTCTTGAAGGCAGTGGCTTTAAGTCAGGGCGGAGTGGCTGGAGCGTGCCCTGACCCTGGGAGACAGCCTGGCTCAGAAGTGATGGGGAATAAACGCTCAGCTCTTTTCCCAGCTCCTCTGCCAAACCCACTGAACGCACAAACTGTGATGGGAGAGCAAGTTAAGTCCTTAACTAGCGTGCTAAGGGGTGATGCTGTTCAGGCCAGCAGCTCCGAGGAAAATCTATCTACCTGAACCTCGGAGGCTAGCGGTCTGCCTAGCTATAAATATATTACCAGTAGGTATAGCTATGTAGTTCATCCCCGCCCACCTGTGTCAAAACAAGACACTACAGAGCAACACGAGGACTTTAATTAAAGCTCATAAAATGCCTTGAGACCCTTGGATATGATTACTACAAGTCCCCACTGGATTCCTAAAGCCTCTCTTCACTGTGACAGGGCAAGCATATTCTGCCATTGCTCATCTGTGAGTGCGTGACATGCAAAGGAGGGATGCAACAGCAGCGTCATTACTGCGTTCTGAACAGACTCCTGCAATGGCAAACAGGAAGAACAGAAAAGCAGGGTAGGGATTCGCACAGTACACAGTATTAGAAAATTAATAACAAACATGGGTTCATGCTTCAGTCATGTTCTATAGAATCTTTGTATATCAGAGATCAAGCAAGCAGAAAATTAATTCAAGACTGTCCAGCATTGCAGGCAAGGACATTTCACAATGACAGCATTATTTTTTAATACTCTACAGAAAACAAATGACTTTTTCATTCCTCTGGGCAAGTTTTATAATATGCAGGGAAATCATCAGTAAAGACCTACTCAGAATCCCTGAGAAAACTGGAAGAAAGATGGGTTAGAAAATATTCTTGGCTTAGCAATCTTTGCTGCTACAAAACCAAGCAGATCAATTCAATTACTCCATGAGAGCAAAACCAATGGAAATAATTATTGAGCAACAGTAGTTTAGAGATACTTTTAAAGCAGAAAGGAATGTCTGCATGACACTAAAAAAACCCAACCCCAAACAAACCACATGTTAAATCCTCAAAACAACCACTATCTAACATGAGAGGAGAGTGCAGCAACTACACAGAAAAAACACTGAAACACCAGAAGCTAAGGTTTAGTGGTCACCCCGTTGAGAACTGGCACGGAAACTACATGGTCAAGATGGTTAAGAAGTAGAGGAAAGGACAGATGCTTCAAGCTGTCTTTTCTCTGTGGAGATGGAAATCAGCAAGTCGTCTTAATTTTGTCCTATTTCTAAGTACCAACAGTGAGCGGCTCCAAACATAGGTTCAGGATGCAACAGCTTTGGGACTGCTCTGTGTCAAGATCACCACTCTCCCCTTTGAAACAGCTGTCAGCTGGCAAGAGCCAAAGCTGTAATTACTGGCAAACAGATTGTGATGTGTAAATCTGACCGGAAGCCTGAGACTAGCTCTGAAAAACAAAAAGTGTTCAGACACATTCAGACAAACAGAAATAAAGTGCCTTGCCTATACAGTTGAGCACTATTGAATCTAGCCAGGAGAGGGCTGTAGAGTACATGGACTTTGGTGCCTGCTTAGCTAGTTGCACTGTACAGACTATGGCATTTCAGGAAAGCCAAACAAAGCGGTCTCGTACCTATTCTGACGCAATGAACATTAATAAGCAAAAACAGTTGTTGCCCACTTGGACTGCTTCTGTGCTTAAGCACAGCAGTAGCGATGGAGTGTAAATGAAAAGCACAAGGTTCAAAGAATCCTGCTGGAAAATAAAATCTGCCCTGTGAGCTAGATTTTGAAAACCAAAGGAGCTGCTGTTAGAAATATCTGCAGCTCACGTCAACAAGAGACAGCATGCTTGAACAATCTCTCAATCAGCCAAGCACAAGCCAAATGGTTTCCAGCTACTCTGATATTTTTTAAACTTGTTCTCTTTGGGAAAGGTAATGCCAGTGTGTCAGAAGGTATCAGCAAAGAGGTAGTTCAACTTTTTTGGAGTGTAGTATTACTTTGGTGCATTACTGGCTTGGTGGAACACGGGGCTGTAACTGTTAACAACCTCCTGCAAGGGATCTTTCCCTTTGATGGGTCTGTACCAGTTGCAGCCACCTAGAATAAATACCCCATGACTAGTTCATCTGTGAGATCCAGGCAATATCATGACCTGATCCCTAACTACACAAGGTTGAAACAGATTGGGAGAAGAAATATAAAGAGATAAATAAGCCTCTCATCATCCAAAATCTGTTGTTTATTTGCAGTGCCTAGAGGCCTCGACCAAAACTGAAACCGCACTGTGGTAACCAATGCTCGTGCATTTAGTAAGAGTCCTTGCCCTGAAGAGCTTGTACTCCAGACAGGCATGACAGATGAAGGGTGGGAGAAAGGAAAACAGCAAACAAGAAAAAGATCTCTAAACTGATGCACAGATTGAGGGACAGATTTTTCCACAAGCTAAATACATGAATACAGATCTTTTATCCCTAAATGACTTCCCTCATCATGTGGCCAGTGTGACTGTGTATATATTTGTAAGCGATACAGCCCAGTATGAGCAAATCTGCAGAGCACAAGTGTTGGCGTTGAGTTCACAGTGTCCACAACATACACATTTTGGAGGATTTACATCAAACTAGCTCGAGTCTGGTCCTATAAACTCTCAGAGCAGATCCAATTTAGCCTCCTCTCAAAAGGATTCAGTCTCTGCTCTCTATGACTGCTCTGGGATGTTAACTGAAGCACATTAAGGGAGGACAGTCTCCAGTCCCATGTCAAAAGTATGATCCTGATCTGAACTAACACACCAATGTAAATACATCCTTTGGGGGCCAGGGAAGCCATTCAGCTCTCTAGTGTCCCTAGACAGCACAACAGAATTCAAACCTCCCAGTTTAAAGGTGTTTTTGACTTTGACACCATAGTTTAAGGTGATGCTACCAACCTCCATGCAAGGGGTTTGCCTACTACTACTTTTAAGAGCCTTCTTTACTTTCGTGCAGTTAATCCAAGAATAACAAAGCCTTCACAGAAATGAGCACTTGCAAAGACAGATGCTTGAGCAGGTCATGCTGGGCTTCCTTCTAGAGACAGCACAGAGGGATCTTATTGCAACCCAGAACACAAGGAGTAGAGCTCTTTGGCAAAGCCCCTCTAAATTGGAGTTGCAGCCCAAAAAACTGGCTAGGTGCTGAAGATAACCTCCGCAAGCCAGAGTCTTGCACCCATCTCTGGCAGTGCACCATGGCTGCCATCACCCTGAAGGTTGTTCAGAAACCTCTGCTCCTTTCCTGTCTCTTCACTCCAAACTAAGAAGAGAACAAAGGTGACATTGTGACTCCAGGCCACAGTCTGTGCACTTCTCTGGTGAAGAGACAGAAGGAGGAAGGGTGAAAAAAAATTATCCCACCGTAATTATCTCAATGATCTGACCTCTGTAAAAAAGAGCATAAAGCAGTGGCCATTTCTCCATGTCCTTTAACATTATACATAATTGTGTTTTTCAATCGCTAACAGAATGGGTTCATGAGATTATTGGGTATTTCAGAAGCCAAATGATCACCCATCCTCTTCACTGGTGGAATAGTTTATGTTTGGCAATCAGAAATAATTCACGATTATTGCACAATACAAGATCTACTGCATGTCTATCTTCCACAAAGTAAAACACGGATAATAATACTAATAAGCCACGATTCACAGAAAGCGTACTGCAGTCCCATCAGTGTTCACCCATCAGGGCTTTGCAACATTTTATACAGAGCATGTTTTAAGCCTGCCACATTCGTAAGTCAAATCATGGCAGCAACAAGAACAAGCGTCAGTTGTTTGCCCTTGTGCTGCACCTTTCATCCAAGGGCTCTGCAATCATTATTCAGATAAGTCTTGCGTTGCGGCTTTGAGATGAGCAGATATCATTACCTTCACTTTATATATATCTATATTTATAGACAAATAAACAGAGGTCAAAAAACTCCCCCAAGGTAATCTGGAGAGTTAAATACCTACATCAAAGGGTTTAACAAAGACTGATATCACTATTCCTACCAAAACGACAAGGAAACAGAGACAAAAGGAGTTGAAACTGTTAGCCCAACATCAGATAACTGGCTCTGGATTTTTGGTCTTTAAGATAACCCCACCTGAGAGTTGTCTCCCTATTTAACAACTAGTATCAGATCTATCTGGAAACAACCATGATCATTTATCGCACCTTAACGCACCCCTGTGGTTGCTTATTGCTATGTTCTTCAAAGAAATGGAGTGATGGGTTTTCTACATTAATTAAATATTTAGATGGAGTTTCTGGTCATTGTTTCTTACTGTTTTCTGGCACTGTTTGCCTGGTGCCTCACTTCTGCAAGCATATTCCTTCCAGCCTGTTTCTGCTCTGGTGCACCTTGCCTGTGGCCTTCGCTGAGAAGGGAAGGTTCATGACGGTGTGACTTGTACGACCCACCCCGTGGATAAGCTTTGACCGCAGCAGCTCCGGCTGTTTTCTCAGCTGTCTGTGCCAGTTGTCAGGACCCAGCAGCAGGAGAACCGGCCTTGCTGCTCATCCAGCATATTTGATATAGGTGTTACAAAGTTCCTGAATAATTCTTTCATATATTTAAGATTTGCATATTCCCCTAATCCATCAGTTTTGTACTGGACTTTTGGCGAGGGCTAATGCTAATTTACTACTTAGATACATGGCTCTATTGTGTGATATGGCCCAAATATGGTCAATCATAAGGGCCACACTGACAAAAGACTTTGGGGGGGCACACTAAAAGAGGCTTTAGAAGTCTCAGAATCTTAAAATCTGGCCCCTATGTTGCAGATCAAGGGCCATTAAATCAATTAGAGATGGTCTTCCAATTCAGGAAAGTGAAACTATTATATTGTTTCTGCAGCCCAATATATATAGCCTTTTATTTCACCTCCATTAAATTCAACTGGTTTTATCCTTTATCAAATCAATAGGACTTTCCTATAAGGCACTGTAAGCGTTCTGGTGATTGACTACTCCTTAACTACAGTCACACACAGTGCCTAGTAGAGCGGGGCTGTGATCACAGTAAGGTTTACAGCATCTGCTATAATTCACTAATAATCACAATACTTAACAGAAGGGACACAAACAACGGGGTCCTTGGGAAAACCTGAGTCCTCTGGGTGCTACCTCAGTCTAAATAATAAATACAGCCTTTTTCTTTGGCCTGTGTGTTCTCCCACTCATATAAACAAAAACAGGGGAAGGTTATTTGAGTATCTATTAGTTTCCCAGTAATTATGGTGTTCCCCTCCCTACTCTTTACGCTGAAATAAAGTACATGGACTTGCATCAAAACACAAAAGCAATCAGAAAGACCAACGTATACAGCGACTATAGCCAGCTATTCACTGCCTCAACACAATAGTCACTGCTCCGATGAAGAGCCTCAGAGCCCTCATCTCCTTGTTATAAACAAGCTACCAAGGTAAGATGAGGTACGGGGAATGATAGTAGTGCAAAGTGCTGGTTGCCAGCTGGACAATGGTTGACATGGTTACCCTTTTCCTTTTTGTACTACAGGTATGTAGTAAGTTCAGCTTCAAAACCTTACTATAATATAACACAATGCAATGCAGTCTCTTCCTATTACCATGGAAGAAAAGAATGTGCCATTGACAGACTTCTGTGCCCTTTTAAAGCAGAACAGCCCTGACATCAAAGCTCACAGCACTCCTCTGCAATAGTTATTCACCGTGTCTTTGTGGTCAGGAACTAAAATATTTTTATGAAGTTCTAAGGGAAAAAATTATCTCCTGAAAATGAGTCTCTTGTAGTTAAGTGCTGCAAATAATGAACAGCTGCACTGTTTCCTTTGGAAGGTGAAACGAAGGAAATGCAGTCTTAATGTGCATTTAAAGCAGGAACGGGTCAGTCTCCAAGATGTTTATTGGGCATAATGGAAACATTCAGTTGTCAAAGGAAACATTAAAAAAAAAATTGACAGAGTTAGGTAGGATGCATTATTTAAACACATATTTATCTATCAGAAAGAAAACAGCTGCAGATTAGAGGGGAGTGTGACCAACCATGGCTCAATTGTAGCCTCCACCATATGGTTTTTGTCTGACAAATCAGGGGACTATCTTTTTTTTTTCCCCCTTCCCTTTTGCAAGTGGGGCCTAGGTATCACAATACAAAAGGAAAACAATAAAGTACATATATCCTCACAAAATGTCCTTTCGTTGAGGGTTCTGCTGCCACTCATTGACATAAATGACAGTTCTCTCAGCTTACCTGATGCAGTGTGAATTTGTACACTAACGGCACGATGACAGTTCTTGCGCTCAGACTCTGCTGAAAGACTGACATTCAGTCCCTTCAATCCTGTTATCCTTCAACCTTCTTTTAGAAAGAGTGGTCTTCATCCTTTTCCTTCAATATCAAGCTAGTAGGTATTTAATTCCAAAACCCTTGGTTTCCAAGTAATTTCTACAGACTTCAGCAACAGCATGCTCCACCTAGCCTGCTCTACATATATTAATGCTCCGACATTTTTTTTTCTACATGGGTCACCCAAGATAGTCTGGGGAAAAAAACCCAACACTCAAACCATACTGCAACCTAAGCCTACTTTTTTTAAACAGAATAAAATATTAATAACTTATGTTCCCTTTGTGATATATGCAGTTGCTAAAACTGTATGAATTTGGGGGAGAAAAGTTTACAACACCACAAAATAATAAGCATTAGAAGTTGACACAAATTTAGGACAGAAGAAAACTGAAGGACCTGCATGCATAAAACACTTGACTGGTCTTCCAAGCGTTTTCAGACAGACTCTATTACTGCAGGCTAAATACTACACAAACCTTCGGATAAACAAGTGCACTAGGTAGAACCTACAGGAAGACAAATATCTGGCTGTACACCAAGGGAGGGAAGGGACAGTTAACCATTAACCACTACTTACTCATGCATATCCATGGAATTGCCTAGCTTGTTGGAATCATGGTTGCTTTGGTATGAAACACTGTTCCAATCAAGCTCAGAAAAGATGCTGGATATGGCGCCCATAGGACAGCAGCTGCCACATTGGAGCTCTGATCCCAGTTTGAGACCGTGAGGAGCTCGGGTAATACAAAACAATTAATTCTGGTCCTGCTGAAGACTAATAGGACCTTTGCAATCGATGTGGTTGGCTGCAGGATGCCCTCTCAGGCAAGAAAGAAGAACAAATTACTTTCCCTTTCCTTTTTGCAGAAATCAGACCTTTCAAGTAGTGGTAAATGCAATTATCAAGCCACAGTATCTTTTCTGTTCTGACAAGTTGTACTTTACTCAACCCAGGTGTGAGGCAAGGTCCTCATTCTGCAACATCGCAACCTTCATGCTTTCCTGAACATGAATATTCATTTGATAAGCAACCTTAAGGATGGGACACAAAAGAAACTTCTCTTCCCCCGACCCACACACATCTCTCAGAAGCAAGTATTAATTGTCAATACATTTTGTATAAAATCAACAGCTGCAAAACACATTCAGGGAAAACCTTGTCCCATTCAACATTCATTGTGAAAACAAACTCCTGCAAATCTCTCCTATCCCTGGCTCTCCCTTTGTATCTGTGTTTACCCAAGTCTGAGAGCACAGATATGCTAATATAATTAGTACAGTTATGGAATCATTATTCTGTTGTCTAGCAAACTAACTCCATGGCAATTTTTGCCTGCGCTGGATTATTTTGACTAAATAAATCTCTAGCTCAATCTAAACAGTATGTGGAGTCCATAGTAAGATTATGACTCCATTTTCTTAAACCCTACAGAAAACATAGTTCTGTCCCTGCAGAGCTGACATGCTAAAAAGGTACAGTAAGATTCTTGTGATTTTTAGAGACGAGTGAACTGAGACATTATGACAGCAAGGACCTTCTTTTATAGAACTATAAACAGTTGAAATTTGTTTTCAGACATTTCTGCTCAACTCGTTTTAGATTTTACAGGACTTTTTAATTGCCCTGGATAAAATTATGTTACCCCTTCCAGTACTGCGATAAACAGTATGTAATCCTTCCTTGGCTACTGTTGCAAAAGCATTTTATAATGTTATAGATTTCATCCCATCTCCCCCTCGGTCACCTCTCTTCCAAGGCGTGGGATGTTCATTTACCACCTCCTTCTACGTAAGCCTTTTCATACCTCTGATCTTCCTATTGCTTTTCTCTCTCTCTGTTTTCCAGTTCTACTAAATCTTCTTTGAGGTGGGGTGACCAGAACTTCAGCAAACACTCCCATGCAGTGAGTAGGACGGAACAGTGATGTCTTCTGTTTTATTCTCAACTTCTTTTCTAAATATTTCTAACTGTTTATTTGCTCTTCTCATCACCACTGAGCTGCCTTCAGAGAACTATGCACAGTGATTCCAACATCTCCTTGAGTGGCAACTCTGACTTCTACGTAGTTTTTAAGAGCGCTATCAAAAAAACCTCAAACAACCAACCCCCCCAAATCTTATATTTGCTGCTTTTATTACTCAGTGACTGATATAAGCAATAGACATCCCACAGTTGTTAGGTTAGCAATTTCATATTATAACAGTCCTTAGAAGTCTGGGGTGAACACCATCTGGTCCTGGTAATTTGTTGCCTTTCACGTTACTGATTTGTTCTAAAACCCCTGCTATTGATCCACCAGCCCCCAGTGCAGAACAACTTAGGTTGGATCCTGCATCAACACAAAGTTTTCTAGTTGCTCCGGGGAGAATTCTGGGTGGCCATTTCCATCAAACATCATTGCTGATTTCCAGCTTGGACTGGATACAGCAATTCATTTAGACATATTTCATCCCACTTGAAGTTAGGTAATTTGTTTATCTTTAAATAAAGGGAAGTAGCATCACTAAAGGAAATTGAGAATCACTTCTTGAAGCACACAGACCTCTTTCCACATGTAAAATTAAACATGTGTTTACTAATTAACACAAAACAAGCTCTGACAGTACAGTCTTTTGTGACACTGAAAAACTGCTTACATAATCCAATCCACGTAACAGTGGCAACTTCTTGGCGTAGTGTAACGAAGGGCATTTGTCTCCTAAACTCTTCACCTACTGAGATAAGGGAAACAAGGGCTTTCTGCACTCTGGGTTGCATTAATAGGAATTCTCTTCACTCATTGTCACGAGAAAGCTATGGCTTCCACTTCTCAGAGCTGTTGAAAGAAGGTGAGAGAAGTCCCTGTTCTTAAAAATACCTCGGTGTCATTTAATCTCAAACTGCTAGTTATTTGTTCCCCTTAAGGAAAATCCATTACTTTAAATTTGTCCCTAAAAGTAATACTGTCTTTATATTTTTGGGGCAAAGGTGAATTTCTTTTTATTTCCCCTGTCCCACTTCCATATTTTCAAACCATAAAGAAGACTTGGAGAGCTTACACTTATTTTGAAATTACTACCTTTTTTCCTTTTTAATTTAGCAGCTCAGTGTAAAGCAGTAATAAATTTCAGGAAGCTTTCTTCTTTGTTGACTTATCTGTTTGTTTGTTTGTTTTTAAACCACCTTATCTGTATAAAAACTGAATTTTGTATCATAGAACTTTCAAGATACGTTGGTTTCGGGAAGATCAGAGAGAGCAAAAATATCTTATGCATTTGCACATTTGGGTCCCTTGTATAAAACCCTACCAGTTCCAACTTTTTCAAACTTATTGTTTCAGGGAGAAAACACTTGACAAGTGCCTTACAGGCCTGCAGCAGACTTTGCTGCTGATAGATTATATTGGCAAAAGCACTGTCTAGAAACAACATTGGGGTTGCCTACTACTTCGGGCTCTGTTTCCAGAGGTTGGTTGTGTTTTTTCTTTTACTGAACTTCTAAAAGTCGTAAGTAGAACATGGAGAACCAAGATATTTAGCTGTCTAAAGATGGAAACTGATTCATCTAGTGACTTTCAAAACTGTTTTCAGAGATGAAAATTGTTGAAGATTCAGGAAGTTGGGTCCTAGCCTTCTGAAACACTTCTGTAAATCTCATAAATCAATTTTCTAGTATCTTTAAGTTACCTGAAAGCCTTTTGAAGTCTGGCTCCAACGTTACATGTGCTTAAAGAGAGGAGGCCGTTCAGATTAATTTTTTAAAACTTATTAAAAATGAGATCCTGCCCTGCTGTTCTTCAAACCTGTAGCACAGAGCCCACTGCAGAAGGAGAAGCTGGACCCCTTCTAGATTAGCAAGATGTCTCCAGTGCTTCTGATAAAACCAACTAAGAAACTAAACTTAATGGGAAGCAGGCTTCTTCGCAAGAGGGGACACACTGACAACCACCTAGTGTAAATGCCCTAAGACCAGTAGGGTTAGGCTTGTTTTTGTAGACATAAACTCAATGATTGCAGCTGCGCACCAAACCCTGCTCAAACATCGGGATGAAATTAACTGCAACTCTTCTATGTTTCCCCAGAGGTGTTTGCTTAACAGGAATTTCTTTGAACACGAAGTATCTTTAGTGATTCTATCAAATCCATGTTAACAGCTTGGGGGTGTATAGCCATTTACTCTAGCATCAGAAATGCCTGTTTTAGAGCTTCAGCACAAACATGTCTGGTTTTTTAATTCTCAGCGAGGTTGTTCTGTTTAGCTTGCATCTCATCATAACTCATCAGTACTTAATTGTATTAGAAACAGCAACAACAGCCTCAAATCCTTTACCTTTACTGAATCTATGAAACTAGAAACAAATAACTGAGCATGTTTCCAGATAAACATGTAAAATGTATGCATATTACTCTCCATACACACAAGTAGAAGTAAGGATATGGGGCCTATACTCCTTTTAGTTATGCTAATTCTGTTGATGCCAGTAGGTTTACTCCTGATTTATATTGGTATAACTAACAAGAGGATCATGATGCATATTTTGATGTGTGCAGGGAAAACTGCAAATAGCGTTAGAATTCCATCATGAAAATCTGATGTCTCTCAAAATCCAGTATTGATGGTAAGAAATGGTGTAAGCAGTAAAAAAGAGTTCCAGCACGTTCCCCACGGCTATACAATCTCTTTTTACTAACTACAACCAGCCTCATTGCATTTCTTTGTTCTTTGCCATGGTAACGTGATATTGGTTTCACAGAGCTGATTTTTAACATTGTTTATTAAATGCAAAAACCCATTGAAAGGTTGCTCATCCTAAAAACCAGTACTTTATGTCAGAATGCCATATACATTTCCATATAAATTGTGTGTTAAAATAGAAGGTTGTTTGAGTAATAAAGGGATTGGTGTGTACTAGCACTATTATCACCATACGCAAGTTTTTGTAAACAGGATCATGCAACTGAATACAGAATTTGTAATTTTGTACCATAAACTATTTTTAACTGTGCTGTACATCACTGAATCTAGCAGCAAACTGATGTTTAAGGAGGGTTTGAGCACAGTTGCAAGTAGCTGAGCTATTATCTTCAAAAGCAAGTTTGACCCTACTGAGTTTAGCTCATTTCCACCAACTGTTTGCCTCCTACAAAAATCTGCTTCCCATTAATTTGTGTTCTTTTGATGTTATCATATCACATACTGAATCCAAAATACCCAGCTGTCCTTAATCATCTTTAACCTCTATGTCCCCACGGCCTTCTCGTATCCTCTTCCCACGTCTGTGTCTCCAGATTAGCACTCTTCTGCCTTTTGTCCCACAACTGTGTTTTGGAAAGCCTTGAATCCAGAGCTTGGGAGCAAGGTTTCTACTTTTTCCTAAATTCCTTCCAGTCCATAGCCAGGGCTTGATCCAGACTCATGAACAAAACAAAATGAGCAAAGTAACTCCAGCCCCAGCCCCCTGAACAACCCTGTAAAGCGCTTCTAGTTTTGAGACACTAATGTAGATAAGCAGAATTTAATGTAAGTGGAACAGAATTAATTTGAAGGCTTTCCAAAATTTGATATTCATGGATACTGCACTTTCCAATATGCCATATGCAGAAATAGCCCCAGCAGAGCACAGGGAAAAGCAAACTTGTTTCTGACAGCGATTGGAAGCAAGTTTATGCTTACTCTGAGAAACCTTCTTCTTGTTGACACCACCAGAAGATCTGTCCGCTGTAAGGATGAATGCATCTCCCAGTGATTTGTTTCAACTGACTGAAACCAAGACACCACAACCCCCTGGCACCATATTTTCTTGTCTTTTTGTCACTGAGATTTCTGCTGTCTCTTCTATACGGCAACACTGCCTCACGGCTTGAACAACGCTCAGAGAAAAGACAGTCCTCTATTTCCTACGAAGCAATGGGGAGGGGGGAAGGAATTACATAGGTTGCACCTACCTGTTACTCAGTTTGATGGAGATTTAACCTAGAGCACAGGATTCCTTAGCTAGGCAAAGAAAGCTCTCTCTACAAAAAAACTTTGGCTGGAAATTACGCTGTGTAAATGAGTGAGGCAAAACACTACTAATTTGGTGCTGTCGAAGTTTTACTGTACATTTCCAAGTAATTTCTCCTCTTCTGTAGCTAAAGCTGGAAAGTAAACAGTTCTGTATCTATCTTTAGTTCATTTTAATATATAGATGGGAAATATATTTATGTTTTTCAGGAAATAAAAAGAAACTAGTCACCCATTACGACCTATGGAAAAGTTACTGATACCGTTAGTAACTCCCAATCTCTTCAATGTAAATATGACCAGTACAGAAAACCTTGCAGTAAAATTATTTTTGGAATTTCAGAATTATTTTTTCAGAACTCCCATTCAATTAAAGTGGGCATGCTGAAATTTCTCAGAGAATTACTTGAAAATTCAAAAGCATTTTGAATCGGAGTTTGTGCTCAAAACCATTAAAGTGCTTAGTAATTCCTGCCTAAATCTGGAACTGTCTTAGACTCAATGCCTGTTCTGGAAGCAGCAAAATGAGCCTTTCTAAGTAGCAGGCACAAAAGAGATTACTACAACTGTCTTACAGATGTCAGGACCGCATCACAGAATCCAAAATAAAAGATAAGAAACCACGACATTCTCCTATCAATGAGGAATTTTCTCTAAGGTATATTAACATGGATGATAAGCTCCCATCTCCAGTTGAGGATGGTCTCATTCATAGGGTTTCCTACATGCAGGTGCTCAAACCCCTCTCTAAACAAACTCTCTCACTGGGATTAGCTGATTTGCAATTGTATTCTTGAAAAAAGTGATGTGAAGACTTTCCTTTATACCCCGCTAAGAATATTCTGTAGTGCATAAAGAGCCAGATAAAGACGAAAACTGTTATCTTCAGCTGTTCT
The DNA here is from genome assembly GCF_900496995.4 of Aquila chrysaetos chrysaetos. Lineage (NCBI taxonomy): Eukaryota > Metazoa > Chordata > Aves > Accipitriformes > Accipitridae > Aquila > Aquila chrysaetos. Next base: position 40,040,881 of record NC_044016.1, on the reverse strand, counting down.
GCATCTTTGATTTTTTTCAGTCGTTGAGTCAAAGTACTACACCCCTACTACGGAGTCATCAGAATTTTGATGCCCGTTGAACAACTGTCGGATCAGTGATGTTACAAAGTCAACAAATGTAAAAAATGCTGCTCGTCTCCAGACCAACTCCTGAGGAAAGTGTTTCTACATACAGGTTTACACTGATAGGAGCAAATAACACGCTTACAGAGACGCAGCAAAGATACGTACGAGAGGAACAAAACCCAAGTACAATTAAAGAAACCAGCATGAGACCTTAACTTATAGAAAGCATCGCTAAGTGAAACAGCAGCAGCCAAACAGAAACACAGCGTAGAGTGCAGCAAGAAGTATCGGACAATCTGTTAGCGAGCTAATTTCATTCTGTTCACAGGAAGGCAAAATGACACCGAGCACACAAGACTCCTGCCCTGTGAGGCGTGTGCGTGTGGCTCCAGGGAGATATAAATCCATTCTACTCCCAGGCACTGTAGGAGCTAATGAAGTCAAATGGAGACCATCGGGACAAGTTTTCTCTTGCTGTTGCAGGCTGCTGCCACTCTCTGCTACACCAACACAGTGCAATCGGCTCTGCAGTCTTCTGTTGGTAATGCTGCAGCATGTGGAAGCAATAGGACTTTTCCCAGCGGACTTCAGCTCCATCTGTGTCAGTCCATCACTGCTTGCTACTGCTGCATCTAACTAAATGGCACTTAAAAAAAGAACGAACGCACAACTCTTTTATTATTAAGTGAACCCTCTAACATTCATCTGCTCCCTAGTTTTTATCTCCACGTGCCTTCACAAACTTAGAAAAAGATACAGAAATTAAAGACCAGTATCTTCTATAGGAACCGCTGACTGTGAGTGCCCAACTTGAGATGTTTAAAAACGGGTCTAATTTTCAGAAAATTGCTATTCATTCCTCTCAGCCAGTCATGCTTCTGTTGTACAGCTGGTAACTAAGGACCCCAATTCTCTAGTCACTGCCAAAAATTTAACCCCTGAACTTTTTATCTGCTGGTAAGAAGCAGCTCTCCAGTGACTTACGTAGTTGCTTAGCAGTTTTGCATAGACTGGGAAAGAGAATAATTTCTAGAATTAAAACAACCTAGACAGTTTAAAAAGGAACTGATCTTAGAGTTACTTATTTAAAACACATCCTTTTCAAATATGGAATTCCTTAAATGATAATAAGTACATTTTAAGGTTTCTATTTAAATTCCTCTGCTTTCCTGCTCTGCTTTGAAGAAAAGTTTCTAATGGCACCACTAGCTAGAAACTGGGACTGGGACTCAGGAGACCTGCCTTGTGTCTCAGGCTTGCTAGGTATCTTTGGACAGATCAGTTCTTTCATCGCTTTTTCAGTTCTGAGAATTTCAAAACAGCACAATTTTTTACTGAGTGCTTTGGGATATACCAGTGAAAAGAGCTAGATATTGTGATCATTCTTAGTCAACCTGAAAAAAGCATCATCAAATACACTCATTGTTTATCTCCATGTTTTTTCTACAGACATCCCACAGCCTTCTTCAGTTGATATTTCAGATTTGCCAGTACCAGCAGACACTGTCTAGGTCAGCCTGCTTATAATCGTCCCAGTATCAGATACAGCTGAGCCTCGAAGCAGCTACTCTGGAATACATGAGAGAAACACACGAGAGCACTTGGAGAGGCAGCAACACCACTGATGCGTACCGCAGAACCGAGGAAATCGGCTGTCCGTGTTGTACTTTCACATGCGACACACAAAGTAATTCAGCTCTATATTCCATGCTCCATTTCATTTCATTCCCTTTAATTCATTGATTGCAACAACAGCACTTAATAATAGTTTTATACTAAAATGTGATTTTTTTTTCAAATTAATAACAGGTATTGCTGAGCTCAAAGACTATGAAATAATGAACCGGACCCTCCCAAATTCATCACATTAGCCTGGGAAAACTGCCATTTCTAAGCCTAATTATTTTTATTCTTCTTGCTTCCCTTCCTATTAGTGTGAGAGGGATGGACAGAAGACAGTGGGACAGCTTTGGAGCTTATCCACACCATCATTTCATGTTGCTTCTGCAGCCACTAAATTGAGAAACCTTCTTGACCTGCAAAATGAGCTCGGCATCATATTCACATGATTCTACCAGGTAAAGCCTGGGCACCAGTCACTGCAAAACCTGTCAACACTGGGTGACTAGGCAGAATGCAGTGATGAAGTCAGTGATGTCAGTACACTATATATTTATATGCATTTATAGAATGCACATTTCTGTTTTAAGAAGTGCACTAGCTATTTAAAAGAAGTGAGACCTTAGATTCAGTGCCTACCTGAATGATAGTAACTCTAGGAATACCCTGGTCACTGGCATCACACCTTAGCTAACCGTGAGGGCAAATAACCGATAAACGCTTGTAAAGCTTTTGGGAGGTGTGCAATGTAAGTGTGCAGTGGTATGTATCAACTAGAACAACTAATCTGCTCACTAAGAGTCCCAGTTAGCAGCAATGGCTTCCTGGAGACTGATATTCATGCAACGGGCATATCCTTCTATACAACAATGGCTTTTCAATGAACAATCTACCAACAACAACCACTTTGAGCATAATTAAGTAATTAATTATATTTTCTAATCTATTAAGCCTTGATTGCTTATCAAAGCGTTCAGCTGGATCATTTTCCTCTTGTCATTTCCAATTAATTTTGCCTTTATTTTTTTAAGCAAAGGAAAAAGTCTCTCAAACTTCATGGGGAATCAGGGCTTCAGTGGAGCAGAAAGAGTAGTTGCTATTTTTTTCAAACTGTAGCTTACAAATGGATGATGATGTATACATGATTCCACATAGGTCGAGTACCCGATTGCTAGAAAGTATGAAGTGCTTATCTTTCGCATTAGTGAAAAACTCATAAAGCCAGTAATGCTTTTATGGCTCTAATAATCCCTGAAGCTATGCAGTTGCATTCACCACAGTGCAGGATTAAACACAGCAGCATGGGGTAATTAGCACAATCAGGAATTAAACTCATCTGGCATCACATCTGCAAATCGATACAGACTGATATGTAATGTTCATAAGTGCTAACTAACAAAAATAAAAAATACCAAGACATTCTCAGATGGCTGAAACTTGCACAGCTCCATCAAAGTCCATGGGACTACTCTGCTTCAGGACAACTGGAAATCCAGTCCACATTTCAGTCTTGACTATTAAAAATGAGTACGTACTCTACAGTTTTATCACAAAATAACCCTTTTTTTTTTGCCACTAATTTGTCCTGGGACTTTAAGTAAGCACAGAAAACAAGTGAACACCCAATAAGGGGCAAGAAAAACTTGGTTGTTGCAGATGCCTATTGTATTTGGGAAGGAATTGATCCTATGGGAGAAAACCTATACAAACGTGTGTGTGAAAGCATTGCTCCAACTAACTTTTTTACCCAATGTTAGTGTCATAAGGCATTTAATAAGATGGAATTTATTTGGTCTAACAATATACCCTGTTCTGTTGTGTTTGATCTCAGAGAGAGAAAGAAAAATAAAAATCACTACCAACAGAGACAAAAGACATCAGTGTTATTCATGTTACAGGCAACTAAAAACCCCCTCAAACTGTGGCCCTTAAAATTTCACAATTGCAAAACCCAAGAGAACAAATTTTCCTGTGATGACACTAGCTCCTCAAGAACATTACTGTGGATACACCACCTCAGATCACAGCACTCTCCTTTCTGGACAAAACATTCAGACCTGCGAAGGACTAGGAGTTAACCTCTGGGAACAACTCGGAAGCAAGCAGTTATCAAGGCAGTTAGGTCTCTTGGGAGGGATCTGAAGCACAGCTTCAGGTTCTCTTACATCCCTTTCATTTGCATTAGCAGCAAATTACAAGCCTCTTTGCATATAGCCATCTATTAAACTAATAAAAGGTAAATGAACCAGGTTTCCTTCTCCTTGCTCCTTGTCCAGCTGGACCAGGAATGCTTTTGCATTACATACAATCCATGCAAACAGATGATTGATTACTTAGTCCCTTGTGGGCATATAATCCAGCCGTAATGAACAGCATGGCCACAAATGAAGCGCTCTGGTTTACATAAGGAAGTATACACAATGTACTACATATAAAATACATAGTACATATGATACAGAAATTATAATCTCAAATAAATATGATGTATAAATACAATGTATAAATATATGTTTGTGATTACAGTGTAAGAAAGAGTGATCCCTATATGAAATAAGATGTAAAACATAGCAATGAGAGGGGGATTTATCTCTCATGAAAGAGGAGAGGATAATCTCATTTATATTGGTATGGATCCAAAGTTTCACTGCTGACTGTGTTGTGAAAGAAAAAGATGTGGTTTGTCTGTTATTTTTCCTTATGAGTGACGCCAGGATTTCTAGGGTGCACGTAGGAGTAGGGATGATGCCACATTTTCTTCCAGCCATGGAGCTCTGACAGTTCACTCTTTTTATGCAGTTTGTGGAATTATATGTTCCCAGTTCAGATCTGGGATTTTTTCCTCAGGATACTACAATCTTGCATCCTTTCTTGCAGTTGTAAAAGTCTCTGCCAGTCTAACACGATGTGTTACAGAACATAAGATTTCCTCATTGGGCAAGGTGGTTAAAGTTATACTGAAGCTGGGAGAACAGGACTGGAAAATTACCCAGCTGGGTACTGATACATCACATATAAAGTACAGTCAAATGGAATAAACCAGACAAAATTAACTGCATTCACTTCTGAGGATAATGATTTGAAAAGATGGTTCATAAAATAAAATGTAATGCTAATTATGCTTTTATGGAACATGATTATTTAGCCTTACTAGCTATAGGGAGTGGACCATCAAAGCTAATATTCACTGAAGACACAAGCTGTATTCCAAAACAGAGCTTTTGCAACTTTTTCGACTTGGCCGCTATCAACCCTGATGCACCAACGTGCAATACGTACAACATCTCAGCTAAGTTTGTAAACTTTACTACCTATATGATTCCATGAATCATTTAGAAAGACTGTCTGGGAGCTGCAAGTTTTCCATTCAGACTGACCATTTCGATCACTTGGCTGATAGCCTTGAGCACCCCGCGAAAAAAACCAACCGGGCAAAATAGAAAAGAGAAAGAATTTAAACATTCTGCCAGGACAATTTTCTACTGAAAAACACTGTTTCTGCAAAAATCAAAGGCTTTTGCAGGAACACATTGGTCCTGATTAATTTCTTAATCAGTAAAATTAATAATTTTATTTCAATTATGTTATTTTGTAGTAGATATGATGAAAAATATACTTGTATTGGCTTTCTTGATATACTAACTGAATAAACAATTCAGAAAATATCTTGCAAAAATATTCTCCACATGAATAGATTTCAGCAATCCCAGATGAAGTTCCTCATGTCTCAAAACTGACTTTTTCATCGTGCCTCAGTATTACCCTCACCAACCTTTTCCCCTGCTATTTCTGCACATCTGCTATTTCTCATTAGCTCAATGCAAAGGGTTGTGTCATAGTTTAGGCTGACAAGAAACCTAGAATGCTTTTAGCTTTGATTAAGAGTAGCTGCAAAGATGTCGGAAATGGAAATCTAAAGGGATTCTCAGTGAAGTAACTGATGTCTCTAAGACTCCATGTCTAATTGTATGTCACAGAGAGTATCCAAGAGGTAGGAACCTATACAGTTTAGCCCCAAGACCAGAAGTCTGTCCTTCTCCAAGGACCTGAATTTTACCTCAGTTATATGAGAAAATGCTAGGCTCAACAGTAGCTAGAATTGTGTCCGGAGGCTTTGGGAATATGTTCAGGGTTCACCAGGGTGTTTCTGAGCAATACGTTCTGCACTTCTTTCAAATTAAAATCTAGTCTTAAACCTTGTCTTCTACAAGAGCCTCTTACGTGTATTTTTCATTATTTCGGGCACATACCATTGATCTTTCTTTTCCAACTGTAATAAAAATGATGTCATTCAAGCTGAAAAACTTATCTGCTACTTTGCCTTTTTTGGACCTGTCGTTCACTTATAGGTATGTCGGGACTTGCTGCAAATACAGTTTGAGAGATGCACACATGCATGCATGTTTTCTTCCTGGATATTTATTCATGCTTTATAGTATGATTTACATGGAACACAAGCCAGTTACCTAAAGGAAAGATCTACACAGTTGAAGATAAATGGAAGGATTTGACCTTGTTATCATTACTGTGAGACAACGAAGGTCTATCAGGCAAAGAGTAGATTTGCTCAGCTAATGTGTTTGACCCTCCTTGCTATGTCAGTGCTCAGAAATGCTTGTACTGGGGTAGGGAGGAGGGGAATGGGGGCAGGATGGGATAGAACAACAACATATATGGTAGAAATTGCCTGTATATTGAAGAAATTGCCTTTCCTTCTTTGTCCTTTTTCTTTGTTTCTTTCTAAAAAAACCCAAGTGGACAATCAGCACTGAAAACTAGTTAAAATAAGGCACAGCATCTATTTTCTCTACATCACAAACACACTTAAAACGTCAAGATACCTGACTGCAATGTAATGCACCAACAGCTCTAGACAAAGCTCTCACTAATAACCATTTTCTGCTCTAAACAGCCCATTATGCTTCCTTAATTAACCTATTTATTTTTAAGTTTACTTACTAAATTATCATTCTTTTATATATTAATATATTATCCACAGTACTGTAAGATCTAGACCCCTTCAATTAAGACTTGAGCAAAGTCTTACCCTCCCCACTCACTGTGGGCTTCAAACAGGGCCTGGAATGGGCTAGACAGATGAAGCACATGGATAAACTAATTCCAGGCCACAGCTTCTCCAAGAGATATAATCACCTGCCAGAGATGAAGGGAAGAAGGGACAGGCCCCAGTTTGTACGAGATTATTTTCTCATTTCAAATCTCTGATGAGTCTAACAGATGCAACTGCATACATAATGATGAAGTAGGATGAAAGCATTTTATCAGGTCAGCGGGCCTGCAAGGAGAGCAACACAGAAAAAACAATGCTGTGCTGGCAAACAGAAGGGCTCTTTACTCCCCTTACCTGGTGAGAAAGATTATCCCATTTGGACATTTGCTAACTGTCCACCCCCTCCTTTCCTTTCCCCCAAAACAGATTTCCTTTAGGACCCTCAGATCTTGCACATGGGAACAATCTTTCCCCTTAAGTGACAGTTACGTTTTGGCTATTAATGACACAGAGATTGGCTCCATGCCATTGTCATGGTAAAGAAAGGGATACAGAATATATAACCTTTTTAAATTGCTTCTTCTAGGATCAACAGTGGAAACTTTACAATCACAACAGAAAACTTCCGTAAGAAAAATAAACAAATCTATGTCTGAGATTCAGCTTGGTGGAGAAATTCATTTCTCTGTCAATACCAGAACAAACAGGGTTTCTCATCCTTCTCCTTGGGTACTGAAAGTCATTCATTTAAAAACAGATATATAGATGTATTGCCATTTTCGACTGCTGAAACAATGCACTAGAAAGACAGTTAACTGCCTCCAGATAGTAAATAAATTTCCTGCCTTATTGAGTGAGGTGAATACAAAGAGATGAAGCACTAAATCCTGCCCATGGCATGCCATCTCTATCTTAAGTTGTCATGCCAGCAAAAATTATATCTAACTCAGTCCAAGTAAATTCTACCTCGGAAACATTCTTATTAAATTCGTTGGAGAAGATTCATCTCTCTGTTAAATCTGTGTGAACCTGCAAAGTCTTAAGCACGGGTCTGTAACCAGAGTTTAAGATATTGACGGCACTATTCTAGAGAGGAGAATTTCATCTGAGGTCCTAAGTAGCTTTCAACAAGCACTTCAGCATCGGAGAGAGAAAATCTGTACGAGCAACTTGCGCTATATCACTTGAACTCTCCTAGGTCACTGTATGAGAGAAAGCAGTTTTTAAAACGTTGTTTCAGAGAGTTATAATCCTAAGTGCATTAAATAAATCATAATCACTTTAATACCTGGTATGTCCCTCTACAGATTCATTCCACTAGTCCTTTCCATCCTCAACATCTACAGTCTTAACGTACTGCAGTGCCGGTTTGCTGCCAGGCACACACGAGATTCACAGCCACCTTGGACTACAGGTATAAAATAAACCCTGAAAACAGTGATACAGTAACAGACCAACTGTAGTATTTTAGGTAGCTGCAAAACAGAACAGGTCCATATCTGAGTGCATCCAGTTGTTGTAACTAAACACTTTTCTCTCCTCCTCACCGTAGCCGATTTCCTATACTGTTGTTCCAGCATAGCATTAGAAACCAGTGCAACCTTATTTTTTTCTTTTCTTTAAAAAACACCTCCAACAATACCACCCCCCCCCCCCCCCCCCCCCCCCCCCAACATCTATATGTATACGTAAAGAGAGAGAGCACCATTTTACAGTGACTGGACCTGCTCCTGGAAGAACAGTGACGGTCTTTAGGACTCACTATTTGGATTTATGTCACGGAATGGCAGAGTTTTTCAATCACATCAGCTAAGAGTTAGAGATAAGACAGGGCCAGAAAGGGAATTACATGGGATATACCCTGGTATAATTTGGTTTTATGGCTGGGGAGGAAAAAAAATCAGAGGCAGCCACTGAAAGCCCTAGTAATTTTAAGATTCCATCTTTAAAACAACTTATTTACTAGGAGTCAAAATTGGGATAATGTTTCAAAAAGTGTCTCTGTGGCTTGTGGTGGGTTGACCCTGGCTGGATGCCAGGTGCCCACCAAAGCTGTTCTATCACTCAAAACAGACTCAACTTGGGGAAAATTAACTCAATTTATTACCAATCAACCAGAGTAGGGTAATGAGAAATAAAACCAAATCTCAAAACACCTTCCCTCCACCCCTCCCTTCTTCCTGGGCACAGCTTCACTCCCAGATTCTCTACCTAACCCCCTCAGCGGCACAGGGGGATGGGGAATGGGGTTTAGGGTCAGTTCATCACACGTTATCTCTGCCACTTCATCCTCTTCAGGGGCAGGACTCATCAGACTCTTCCCCTGCTCCAGCGTGGGGTTCTTCCCACGGGAGACAGTCCTCCACGAACTTCTCCAATGTGGGTCCTTCCCACGGGCTGCAGTTCTTCAGGCACAGACTGCTCTAGTGTGGGTCCCCCACGGGGCCACAAGCCCTGCCAGCAAACCTGCTCCAGCGTGGGCTCCTCTCCCCATGGATCCGTGGGTCCTGCCCAGAGCCTGCTCCAGCGGGGGCTTCCCATGGGGTCCCAGCCTCCTTCGGGCACCCACCTGCTCCGGCGTGGGGTCCTCCCTGGGCTGCAGGTGGAGATCTGCTCCCCCGTGGACCTCCCCGGGCTGCAGGGGGACAGCCTGCCTCACCATGGTCTTCGCCACGGGCTGCAGGGGAATCTCTGCTCCGGCGCCTGGAGCATCTCCTCCCCCTCCTTCTGCACTGACCTGGGGCTCTGCAGGGTCGTTTCTCTTACATGTTCTCACTCCTCTCTCTGGCTGCTGTTTCTGTGTGCCCCGCAACTTTTTTTCCTTCTTAAATATGTTACCCCAGAGGTGCTACCACTATCACTGATTGGCTCAGCCTTGGCCAGCAGCGGGTCCCTCTTGGAGCTGGCTGGTATTGGCTCTGTTGGACACAGGGGAAGCTTCCAGCAGCTTCTCACTGAAGCCACCCCTGTAACACACACCTCCCCCCCCCAAAACCTTGCCACACAAACCCAATACAGAGCTTGAATCTGGTTGTCAGACCTGACTTAAGCACTCAAACTTCATTTTAAATTTTGAGTGCCTAGGTGCATGAAAGCAGCAGAGATTTTTAGGGTTTGGAGGTTTAGAGTTTTTTGGTTGGTTGTTTTTTACAAGAGAGGCTACTAACTGCCTATACCACATCTGAAAAGGAGCCTTTATATTCCTGAACACTTGGAAAACTTACATTAGCATAAAATTTCTAAACGCTCAAGAGCTTTTTTTTCCAGAAGAGCTCTGACTTCTCTAAAACAGGCAGGTAAGAATACTCCAGGGAAAGAATGTAGGACATTCAAACTGCCTGCATTACACCTCTGGTTAACTATTTTTCTTTAGGTGTTTCTATAGTACCTGGCACAATGAGCCCTGATGCTAATTAGGGTCTCTAGGTCTACGGGTGAGGACTGAATGGTTATGTGACCCATTCAGAATTGCAGCAAACCAGGGGCAGTTTCCTCAGACCTGCTTTCTCCAAGTCCTATCCTCTAACCATCAATGTGACAGTTGCCTCTGGCTGAATGACATTTTGGGCGTAGGAAGTGAAGAGAAAGTTAACCGCAGACACCTAAAACACTGAGTCATGGTAACAGCTATAAAAATAGTACTTCCACTACTACAGGCTCACATTGCTTCAAGGGAAGGCTTTTTCCCTCCTGGCCTTCCCCGACTCTGTGTTAGGTGGTTTGCAGCAGGGCAGCAGATTGCCGGACTGCAATCCAATGGAAACCTGTAGCAGCACCTGTTACAACTTAATTAGTTCTTCCTGGCTCCAGAACAGCTGCTGATTTTGGTGTAGGTTTTATCTTTACCTCATTTTTTAACTGTTTGTTCAGTGGAGCAGGAGACGGGGGAGCCGTGAGCATTTGGTGTTACATGAAGGCACGTCGATGATTGCAAGGTCAGCTATTAAACTGTATTCTCGGCTACAGGAAACGTTCCCAAGCAGGACAGCGTGTGAGCAACAAGCAGTGAAAAGAGAAACGGTAAACTCAGGCTGGTTACTACGGAGAAGATATAATCTGCTTTAATATATACTGGGTGTGCCTGATTTAATATATACTGGGTGTGTTAATATATACTGGGTGTTCTCCGTTTTGTTTCGTTTGGGTGTTTCTGAAAAGCTCTTCTTCCTCTCTTCAACTCCCACCCAAACTCACTTTCATAAACCTGAGTTTATCCAAAGATTTAAGTCCCTTAGCCTACCTGCAAAACCTCCAACAGGGAACAGGGGTGAGCTTATACATTCATCATATGAATGCCTTTTTACTCGGAGCTATGTTGAGACCAACAAATTGGATCACTAAATGGAACTAATGCATGCGTACAGAGGACTGGATTCACATGCCCATCCTCAGACCTACCAAATGGAGCCAGACCCTCTCTGCACAAAAAAATGGTATCAAGTATTCAGCTGGAAGAATTTTGGCCCAGATTAGTCCCAGGCTCTGTCCAGGTCAGGTGAGCTCAGAGGCGGTACAGCTTCCAGCTACAGTAAGCCATACCCTCCTTCCTGATTGGAAGTATGGGTTGTCTCCTGTACCTGTAAGTTATCCAAGATAGTTGACTGCATTTGCACAGTGACTCACAAAATGAACTGTGACAGTCCTGTGAACGAGTTCAGCATAATCATAACTACAGCTGATCAAGAGCAAACTGCCAACTAATACACTGCCTCTAGTCCACTAAAACCAGCCCCTTTTAAAAAGACGTACAGGCATCTTCAGAGGAAGTGCATACTCAGGTAAGTAGCTGAATTAAAACAATCTGATTATTTTAGCTGTCTTGGCAATCTAATTATACATAGCATAGAGACAAATACAGTTATGTGTTGTTTCCAAGATGAGTTGAATGATGAAACTACTAATGAGTACGTGACCATCTACAATTAAAAAAAAGCAGCTTTATAGAAATAGCAAACCAATCAGCAGATGGCAAACAGATGGATACAAGATTCAGAGATGTGTACATACAAAACTTAATTGAAATAAAAATTATTATTCATTGCAATAAATTCAGCTTGGGTGGATGAAAGGCAACATCCTTAAGTAAGGGGAAAAACGGTTTTAAATAATTAAGGCTCTATTTATGAATGTCTCCTGAAGTATTCATGAGAATCTCTTCATAAGGATAATAAAGAATATATTGCTTCCACGTGACAAGCAAAGGTATTCTCTGAGCTACAACCCCTACAGATGAAAGGAGTATCTGCCAGTTTTAAGAAGCTAGAGAATAGGTAAGAAATCCCAGCTCCTGGGTTGGGATAGCAAATTTGTATACCTTTGGAAAAGCTGTGCTGTGGCTCAGGCAAACTACTGTTCAACCATCAAGCATTAGAATCAAGATCTTTGACACCCCCATTCATTTCCCTTGTCATGCTTTTAAAAAAGGTCACATAATACATATTTCTAACTATCATGCTAATCACTCTCTGCAAATGTTAATTAACAGTAAACAAAGAATTATTTCTTGTGTTGTAACAGAGTGCTGATTCAGTTAATTGTAGCATTGTTCTACGTTTTCTTTATCCAAGTACTGCCAAGCACAAAGAGCTCAAACCTGCTCCCAGGAACCCAACAGCGCTGCGTCACACCTTGTAATGACACACAAATGGCTTCCTGATACGAGGCTAAGCAAAATTTCCCAAACTCTCTCTGATTCCAACAAAAGCTGTGGGATCCTGGCAATTCATACAACATTCTTCAGCATTTGGATTATAGGGTTCACAGGGTCTGCCTTCGAAGATCTTGAATACCTACAAACCCTCCAGGATTTCAGCACAGCCTTCAGCCGCTTAGCCCCGAGGGATGCCGGTCTGTCCTTGGGACAATCCCAGTGCAGTAGTACAGCTGCAGAAGCAAGCAATGAAGCCTGGCAATGGACATCAGAGAGAACATGAAAAAGCATTCAAAATCCTGTCACTCGTATATATTATAATACAGCAAGAAGACAGAAGGATTTATTGTACGTTTCCTTCCTTCTAGGGCAGCAGCATCAACAAACAGTGCGTTCTGCAGGGACAGAGAGAAATGAACTGTTCTATTAAGTACCTTGACACAGCCCCAGTGCCATTGGTTAAAGTCAGTGCACTGCGTCTGATCAAGGCCTGATGACGGGCTGCAACGGTAGGGGTTAATGCCACCACGGTAGAACAGATAGCAAAGATCTACCATGTTTGCAAGCTCTGCCACTCGTACCTAAGGTGCTGCTTCTGCTCTGCTGGCCTTTCTTTCACCTGCACAGAAAGGGCTAGATTTGCTGTTCGTTTGGTTCTGCTCGCACTCATGTCTGGCAGCTGGTTCTATTTTTGCACAGAAGGGGAGATAGCCCCTACACGCAGATTTGTCCCACCACAAAGCCCTCATCTCTGACAGAAAATATTTTAACTCTGCCTCTAGCAACTGAAGGTACGCAATAAGATTTTCTTTTCCAATTGAAACTGCAAGCAGGGGAGAGGGAATTGGAGTATTATTACCTGGGTTGGAATATGCCCCAAAGCAGTTCCCTCCCTTCTCTTTAAAGGAAGGAAAGAATAAAACAGGTGCTCATTTCTGAGATGCACATAATGGAGCAGAACTAAATTAGAAAGAATTTGAATACAATGTTCATCTCCTGGATCTTTAGAAGGATACAACGGGTCTCAGATTGCACACAGGCAGATATTTCCCCTACTGCAGGTGGCTGTTGTTGTTTAAGCAGGGGAACCGCATTCCAGTCTGCTACCTAGACGCTGTCTAATTTTAATGAATTGATACCAAAAATTCATTTGCCTGCAAGCACAATTCAGCCCTCAGATAACTAAGCCCAAGTTCAGGCTGGGAAAAAAGCTGCTGTTCAGTTTAAGTCAAACCTGGAACCTAGGGAGCTGCCCGCAGAAGATGCTCCAGGACAGAGCAATACCACAGGGGCTGGGGACCCCGAGGAGGGGTCACGCCAGCCCCAGCTCTCCAAGAGTGTACACCTATGCAGCAGCAGCTGGAACTTTGAGCTGAGTTTGGCACTACAGCCATCTGCCCCGAGGGCTCAGAGGTACTGCAGACACCGTCTGCCCTTCCCTAGGGGTACATTTTCTTGCGCTGCACCTGCTTTTGCTGGCAAACGGGCTCCAAGCTTACAGTGAGATAAGTCAAGCCTTCCCTATACACGGGGACCCCAGAGAGTATGACACTGGCCTGACTTGACATGCAAGAAATTTTAGGTTTTAATGGACCAATGGCTTCCAGAAATGAGCAAATTCATTTGCAGAAGCATATAGAGATGACGTTTATTTGTTCAACTCCAGCATGCTTCGTCTACCCACTCTCTGTAGCGTGCACTCCTTAGGAAGCAGAGCAGCACACCGAATCCTTCACTGTGTCACCATTGCTGAACAAACAGTGTCACAGCCACTTGGGTAAACATCCTGCCACTCGTAGACTGGCGGTTATGCCAGGTTTCTCTCTTTCTCTCACTCTCTCTGTTTCTATAATTAAAAAAATGGACAACCTCCATGCAGGCTACTGAGCGTGCCTGCCATCCACAAACCCAATTTCACACAATGACAGCCTAATTAATCTTCTTCTTTTGTTTCAATAGCATACGGTCTCTGCTCAACTGTGGAATATGGTGGAATCTTGCTGAGAACACATCTGTCAGGATTGCAGCGTGAATAAAGGAATACAGCAGGCTTTTGTGTGATTATATCTGTATTTATATAGCTATGTGCCTATTGAGTGCTCCATACACACATAGGATAGAACAATCTATACAGTAATGTCCTGAATTTCGAGAAACACCTGTGATCCCAGGCACTTCAGAATCAGAATGTAGCAGGAAAGCCATCTTTTTGCCCAGGGAGACATCATTACTCCCACACACAGCACTCAGGTAAAGAAAGATTACGCGACTTGTCCAAGGTCACACAGAAAAACTGTGACAGAGCTGGGAACTAAGCCAATGTCTCAGATCATGAACTTAACTCCTAAGACACCCTTCGTCCTTGTTTTCCAGGGTCTGCCTTCCCTCTTTCCTTCCAGGGTTCTAATTGTAACAACTACTGGCCCATCATTAGCACTTCTATACAGCTGTGAAACTGGAAGCCCTTATTCTGAAAAGCTCCTGCTGAGAGGAAAGGCAAACCAAGATACTTGGTCACAACAAAGTTCCACTCAGCTGAATTAAACCAAAACCCATCTTTTTGTTTGATTTTTTACTTGCGCATTAAGAACTTCTTTGGCCCTTGTATGCCCAGGTCCTGTGTGTTAGCTGTCCACCCTCTAAGCAGCAGGAGCACCTTGGGCATGATGTGAAAAGGCTGACTAAAAACTGACTGAAAACATCTGTAGTCGGTCATTCCTGTGAGCAACAACATCCCAACCTAGGCCAAGTCTTGGTCTGCTTACAGTGATGAAGACTCTTAGGGTTTTATCATGTCTCATAATATTTGTTTATGTTCTTAATACTTCAGTTTCTGATACCATGAAATTACGAGATTACCACAATTTTCACCGAAAAAAAAGTTTCAAGACCTTTTACCTAAAACATGACCATGAAGCGAACCCTCCAAAGAAATTAAGGACTCAAAAGAAATCAGTGTGTCATGGTCTTTTGATTGAGGTTGGAGGCTGGTGTTTGAACGTCCAGGGTTGTCAGCGCTGCTTTTAAATTACTTCAGCACAAAATAATGAAAGGTCACAGGATTTCAATCAAGATACTCAGCCAGTATAAATCTTGTCTCTCCATGGAAGCACTTGGTGCTGTGTAGACTTACCTGCTAAAGTCAGGTTCAATTTATAGTTTCAATATCAATCAATAAAATTTGGTGTCTTGGTTTTAAATATGAGAGCTAAATTTGTCTCTACTTCAAGGCAATGCAGCTACGTTACCTTCAATGTAGTTTCTTGCATTCACATGCAACAGAGAACCTGATCTACATCTGGGAATCTTCTAAAGGCAAAAGCTCTGCTTTGCACTACAGTATTTTTTTCCAGATTGGCTGCCTAAATTTCTGACAATTGCTGAAGAAATTATTTGGCTAATGAGCAGTGATACCAACCATTTTCATTGGGAGCTACAGTGATAATTAGGAAGACAAAAAAGGGGGAGGGGAGGAGGAATAACCTTCAGGTTCTTTAGGATAATTATAATTTGTGTCAAATAAGACAAATATTTCAATTTTGGGCAACATGTACCTTCAGAATAAATGTGGGCTGTTTTAGTCACAACATGTCACAGGAAGTAGTCTGATCCGATATTTGCAGTCATACAATTAAACCTGGCATGTAATAATTAGGAAGGCAGGTGTTCTCGATACATACTACAACGTTTCTTACTAGCTGTTGTCTTACATTAGGCCATCCTTGGTTAGGTGATCATGGAGACAGAATGTAACTGCTTACAAATACCCAAAGGATACGAAATAGAGGTTGGAGAAAAATTATTTATGGTGGGTATGATTAAGAGCAATGTGAAGTGACTGAGAGGAACTGGAAATGAGTAAGTGGGGAAAATCTCCCTGCCAAAGACTATGAGACCATAACACACTCTCCCAGCGGGGAAGAGCAGGATAACTAACCCATGTGAAACAGCTTCATGGGAGCTTATGGAGTAGCCTTCTGAAACATAATCGGGAATTATCCTATCCAAGGTATTTTTCAAATGCAATTAGGCACCCTAATGCAATTAGGCACCCTGGAAGTGGACAATGATCTACAGAAAAGCTATTATGATACTTATGTATCATACCCTAGTACATTTCCAAAATGCCATCATGTCTTACAAGTTATTTTTGCAGAGAGCAAAGTTGAGTTTTTGTAAATCTTTCTGACTCTGAATAGAAAATCCTGAATCCTAGGACCACATCTACCACCCGTGAAGTCTCTTGAAATTCTGATGCCTGATAATCCTTACAAAACCATCAAAGAACAGTTATTACTAACAGTAATAAACATTCAGCACTACCATCTTGGAAAAAATGCATTCCTCTGTTAAACAAGTTCCCCTATCAGTGAAAGCTGGTGCTAATGAGAACTGTAGTTCACATATCAGTGCACAGTGAAACAATTGGGAGTTTTGTCCTACTTCATAAATACCAATATTGATAAAGTAGTAGAACTTAAAATACCATTAGACGTTTTTATGGTTACTAAGAACTTCCTGAGTCCCATTAAGCGGGCTAAGGAGTTAAAAAGGAGTATAAACTCCTGAGCTTCAAGCCAACAACGAAGCGCTTAGAGTCAGGAAGAAAATGTCACCTCCAGAGCAGGTCATTATATAATTGTCTATAACAGGATTTTTTTATCATCTTATTCTGAAGTGTCTAACATTAACAAACTACATACACAATTCAACTAATTCTAAATGGTTACTTTTATGCCTCCCACTAAAAGAGAAGATTTTTCAAAGCTACCCGGGGCATTTAGATGCTAAATTCTCATAAAAATTAATGGGAACTGAGCTTCCTAATTCCCTAAGCATCTTTGAAAATCTCAGACCAAATATACAAGTTCTATTCATTCTGAAGGCTCCTAATGCACTTTACAAGCATTACTGGTTCTATGCAGAATACATTTCACTGAAATGTAGCTACATCTGTGATGAAACATGGCATAGGAACACTACATAAAAGTTTAAAGACTGGAAGTGAAGAATACCCAGGGGTAACTGGGTGAAACTTAATGGTCTGTGATATACAGAAGTTCAGAGTAGATGATCTAATGGTCCCTTCCGGCCTGAGATGCTATGAAATTAAAGTGACAACACAGCCAACCGAAAGTTCAGGAAGACCTGGGAAGGTGAGGTAGGTGCTTGAAGGAGACAGACAGCTCCAATTTCAGCCTTTTGCAGAAATACGCCTGCTGCTCAGGGGAGTACTAGTGCAGTGAAGAAGGGTGCTAGCTGCCTTCGCCTCCTCTCAGTAAACTGGACTTGGTACCAAGCTGGAATTGCCAGAACATCGGAATTAACCATATGGGTTCACAAGTGTTTGAGTGATGCACAAAGGCTCCAGAGCAGTCAGGAGCTCAGCTTTTACACTGCCTCTGATGTAACCCTCGACTGGGAGATTGACTGGCAACACTACAGGGCAGGCGGTGGCCTTACGAATACACATTTATATAGCCTCCGCTAAACCAGCGGCCTCAGTTGCCACCTGCAACTCAAAAGGATCTTTTGGCATAATTGAAAAGCACGTGCAAAACCACAATGTGTTTCAAGAGAGCAAATTATGTTTCCTCTGAACAGCAAGAAAACAACTGCCCTCTTTACACCTGTGTCATTTCTCCATCATTTTCATGAAAAGACCTCCGTGTATTTCACAAACAGTATTGCTTTTTTCCTGCTGATACCGATACTGACACAAAGGCAAATAAAATACTGCACGGGAAAGTCTGAATATGTGCAATTATGGATGAATATATTGTTTGGAGCATACTTAAAAGGATTATCATTTCATGACACCAAAAATTAGAATAATTATATCCACAATTTTTTGTACTTACTTATTTCCAGACTATTATGGGTCCTCTTTGGAAAAGTGAAATTGGTGCTTGCAGCCTTGACAGCAAAGGACAAATGCCTTGACAGGACATAATGCTTCTCTAAGAATAATTAAATCAAAGTATGGTGTAAATCCCAAGGGTGCCTCTCCATTGGTAGTATTTCTATCAAGAATCTTCAAAACCTTAAATCCAATATTTAAAATTTATGGATTTCACCTATGGTTTCAAGGTGAGAGGCAGCTGTAGCAATGCTTTGGCGCTTCTGTCTATCTCACCTTTTCTTTCAGTCCGATAAAGAAAAATAGTAGAACAAAACTCTCACCTGCATGCCATGGCATACACAATTTCTATCTAAACAAACACAGGTAAAAGGGTTATGAATAAAAAAATCCCCATAAGCCTGATGGGTAAACATAAATACAGCATGAACATAATTGTTTATAACGCAATCTAAATGTTATATAAATAGGGGCCCCACGCAAGGTCAGGAACATGTATTAGGAGACATCACAAACAGACAGGTAGAACAGAACTCTCATTATCTTTGCTTAAAAATAGGTAACTGATGCACAAAAAGGTTCAGTAAATTGCCCCAAATTATCCAGGTTTCTGTCAGAGAACTAGCAAGTACTGTAACTAAACACTCTCCATTCAAACTCAAATCAAATATAATTGAGACGAAGAAGAGACACAAGAAAAGCAACAAACTTCTTTATCCTCCCAGCTACATCAACAAGTTAGAAAAGGGCATTCTTATCTGCAGCAAAAAAAGGGGAAAAAAAAGGTTATTTTCATGGAGAGTCTTATAAGGTTCCTTCAACCATTCTGATAGCTGCCATAGGAATCACTAATCGATAACAGCAGGATTGTGGATGTCACAGTATTTGATCAGAAGAGTTCCCAGTTTAGTCCAAAGTAATAATGTCCATCACAAAGACACCAATCATTTGAACAACCTAAGTTCAAACCTTAAGTTTTGTTTTGACATCAAGCCTCTGCACACTTTGCTGAATTCTGAACCTCTTTGGGTTCAGCTGTTAATAGCACTGAGAACAAATCTTGTATCAGGAGCTTTGGGATAAATGCTGGATCTAAGAAACACAAAGGATTGTTTTCCTCTTCTCACAGTCATTGCTAACAAAGGCATTACTCTATTAACCTCTCCCACTTGGATTTCGCTTAAATCTGTACATGCAACTTGAAGCCCTTTAAAATGTTTCCTCTGTCCCTCCCGTGGTTTTAAAAGCTCAAGTTGTGCTATGATCTTTGCTTAAGAGAAGTTACTGAAGCGATGGATTCTAAATGTTATAATCCAAATGGTCATGGCTGGATGAAAATCCAGTTTATTCAGTAATGCTACCACCCCGGCATGCAATCGTATTCATTTATGAAACCGTTGCTGCCTGATGGGTTGAATAATGAAACTGCAGTAACATCAGCTTTGAAGATGAAGAACACTGGGGCACAAGTTTTGCTAGTTTTAATAAAATATCTGTAACATCGTTTAGAAGAAAAACAGCTCCTTTAAGGCAGTCCAGATCGACACACTGAACTTGATTTTCACCTTCAAAGATCAACTCTGGTGGTGTGCCAAGACAGTAATGGCTTTTAAACCTTGCCCATGTTGGGATTTTGTCTCCCAAGTGATGGCCAGCTCCCAAGACAAAGACCTAAGGCCAGCTGCTTAGCTGGCACGGATGAACTCCTTCCACTTCAAGCAAGGAAGGCAGCTATGCCAGTTTACATCATCTGAACATTTAGCCCCAGCTGCAGGCCAGGAAAGCAGTGATTTGCAGCACAGGTGATAGTTCTCTGGGGACCATTCAAAGTCCGGGTTCCAGTGTACAAATCCTTCATATTTGTCTGTGTGCACAAACACCGTCTGCAAACTGAAACAGTCCAGTCCATTTGCACGCTGGAACAGTCCAGAGAGACTTGCAGGACTTCACTCCTCAACGTGAGATGGCCGCCTCATTCCGGTAAGCTCTTACTGGTAATCCAGGGCATCAGAAAAGTGAGGCCTAAGCTAAAACAGTGATCTATTATATCTGTTAGTCAGTATACAAAAGGAAAAGATTTGATTAGAAAGGCAAGATAACATTCTGATTTAATCTACACTGACACATGACACGAGCTCTCTGCCATTCTCCAGCTACCTAGGGATTGCAGCTGAGCTCAAAGACTGTTATTTTAAACCTCACAGAAGTCAACGGAGAAAATGCAGGAGCAGAAATAAAGCAAATATCACAGGGGGGAAAAAATTTTACTCTTCTCCACAAAAGCTTCTAGGTCCGCTTTGCTGGGGCTCTGTCCTTCCAGCCTTGTCAACGCTGAAGTACCTTGCAGTGTAAGCTCTCTGAGTGCTTTCCACTCAACGCGGAGTGCAGTACGGAGTACACGAGGCACTGCAGTCAGAACCGAAGCACCTTGGTTGAAATACCCAGGGAAAGATCGTATGGTAGCAATTCAAGTAAATTAAATCCTAGCGCGCTCACTGCTACGAAATGCTGAACAAGCTGAAAGTAATGAATGAGATATCATATTTGTAACTACTTAGCAGACACACTAAGACAATTACAGTGATGAAAGCTACACAGGCAGTACAGTACATCAGACTTATTTTGCAGAAGTCCATAAATAAGTAATTTGACTTGGTAAAGCACTCTGGGATGGCTTGGGGTTTGGAAAGTGATATTGAAAAAAGAATCTACGTGTACACATGCGGCTTATTATACTGCAGCACAAGCAATTTCATACCTTCCTCAATGTATTTGCATTGCAATGCAATAAGAAGTAGGCTATAAATGAATGGCTGATGCCCCCTACCACTTATTTTTTTAATACAGAATACTGTTATTGTCTAAGCAAAAAGATCTGTGTTCAGATGCAGCCACATTCACAGATGTTCTGAGAACCATAGGCTCAGTTCTGAAACCATTTTAAAAGGTCGCATGGAGGGAGAGAAGCAGTCTGCTAGACAGCGTAATATATAAAATTTAGAATGTCAAATCTAAAGTAAACTTCCAAAAGTCTTTCCATAGGGGATGCTGAACAAGGAAGATGAATGGATGAACTGATGTGTAATGGAACAGAAAAATCAGGTGCAAGTGATGTTAAAAGATTACTAAAATACATTAAAATACTCATCACATGAGATCAGAAGGTATCTGTAAAAAATCTAAACATGATTAGAAGATGCTTATCAAAAACTTTTAATGGACATGTAGTTTCTGAGAGTGTGTTAAGAAAAGATCTCTACTATGAATTGATTAAACAGCTGTATGTATAGATAAAACATTAACACAGAAACAGCATTGCTTTGATGATTGACCTGTTGAACATGACATCTACTTCAAACAAATGACTTGTAATTTATTGAAAACATCTAATGATCGCCAACTAATCTTTTATAACCTATTAATAGATGACCTCTTAATAGAGCATGTGATCTAAAAACCTAGATAAGAAATACCTTGGGGACTCTGATGGAACACTGTTTCACAGTTGTCTGTTATTATTCAGTTCATTTTTCTCTCCTCACATCCAAAATACTGTAAAAAGTACAAGCTTGATCCAGAGCTCGCTGAGGAAATCAAGGGGCATTTTTTTATTCTCTTTGGTACCAAGAGGGTTGAAGGAAAGACCGATAGAGAACATTATCATGCTCTGAGATGAAAAAGACATTATATACCTCAGATCTCTTTTTTCGAGGACAGAGATAACCCTGTGATAGGGAACTTATCGTATGTTCAATTGCTGCTGCACTTGAACAAAGTCAAAAGGCCAATATAGGAAGGAGGAAATGTCTCAAGTGAGGCTATCCCCGGATGACCTCATCAAGAGAGGCATAACACCACCATTTAGAGGGTTTTGACTGCACACAACAGAAAAAAGAAACTCTAAGTATTTGTAGCAGACCTAGAAGAGTAGATTTTAAGGACAATGCAGTTATTTCCTACCCCCTAACAGCACCTCAATGCTTGATCTCCACAGCAGTCTGCATAACATCATCTTTTTATTTCCCTGCATCTAAATTTTCCCTCTCTTACCTACGTGTTGCCTTGTTCCCACTGTTATATCACCCCAGGGAGAGAAGACTGCAGGCAGAAATAGAGGAAAAAAGCAGTCATATCCGCACCCTCTGACACGCACACGATACCCGTGCCCTTCCATCCCCTGGGACGCCCAAACACAACTCACCCTGTCAACAAGGTCAGCTCTGACAGCCAAACTATTCACCGTGTCTCAGCAGGGCTGAGTTAACGCTTTAACCTCCACCTGCTGTGCTGCATCACAGGCTCTCGTGCTCGGGTGAAGTAGAAGACAAAGAGTACCCTTCCAAGACTCCACATATCCAAATGACCTGCAACAAGGTCCCCAAATAGACTGGCGCTGTCCTGTTAACGTTAGTGTACAACGATCATTTTCCTCAAGACTCCAGTCCACGTCTTTGCTTCTTTTATAATTAGAATTTCATTTCTAGCTTTAGCCTTTCTAATTAATTTGCTATACATCATTAATTTTCCCTGTAAACTTTTTCAACACCTCCCTTCCCAAGGTATTTTAAAGTCCAGCAATTAACTCCTCTCATCTCCCTTATCATACTGCCACCTCTGCTATGTGCTCACAGTTTTGTTATTCAGTTTTTTTTAAATCACATTCATTAGTTAGTGACAGCCAGTGTCACTGTGTGAATGATAGTCTCTCATTAATTAATATTTTTACATTATGAAAAAAAGAGTACGAGCATCTAGAGGGAAAACTAGAGTACAAGAACTAAAAATACAGCTTTGACTGTCTAACTGTCAATGTATGGTATAATGATATATTGCTCTTAGTAGACAGCTAATTTAAAATGTGAGTTTAGAACAAAATAAATTATCAGCTGCTCTGTATTTCCATAGAAATCAAACACAAGTTGCCCTGCCCAACTCAGAGCACCGTAAGTTCATGGGGACTGTACCTCATTGCAGCATGAACGGGAGAGAAGGAGCCTTTGGAGAGGAGGCTGGGGGAAGGAAGAAGCTGAGAAAACCACCAGTTGCTCAGAAAACAGCTCATAGCAGCAGTAATATCAACAACAACAAACTGAATTAAATTTTGAAAAAGCAAATTTCAGGACTGCTGAAAAACTCTGTCAGGGAATAGTCTGGTTCCTAGGCTTAGTCTTGGCATATTTAGACTAACAGAATGCTGTACCCTGTTGATGAGGCTAAATGAGAAGACTAAGTGTCACCTCTGGCCTCAACATCTCTGAACCTACGATACTGAGACAGAGCCCTTTTCCTGTGATTCTGCCAGATGAAAAACATTATCATAAAACACCTTTATCAGTTCACTTCAGTTTCATTTCAAAGCAATCACTTGTTCTTTGAAGGAAGAGTGAGCATGGAAAAGTGACCCAAATTATTACCAGGTACCATAGTGTAGATTAGAGGCTTCAAGTAAAACTAAGGTCTCAGCAGATTAAGTAATGTAGATGAATCCATGTACATACAGAGACATAGCGAGCCTGTGGCTTCAGAGATGCAGTGATGCCCTGTTTCATACAAGGACCTGGTTGTGCAACTATACTGAAGTTTAGGAGGAGCTCAGATTCTGTGTTGTGGAAGTCACAAAAATAGCTCAGATTTAGCACGCTTTCTACCTCCAGCCAGCATTTGCAGCTCGGCATTTAAAAAAAGATGTAGTCACAATAATGAGGCTTTCTTAAGCAGCTGTAGTACAAACACTGTATCTGCATTATACAAATTCATGGTGTTAGTACTTAATGCACAAATCAAAGCTACCTAAACCTGCATTGACTTAATAGATGCTCACAGTTCCTTTGGAGGAACCATTGAGTCAGCCAGTAAATCCAGGGATTAAGAGTCCCTAACATTACATTTTGGTACCACAGACTATACCAAAAAGCATGACTGTACATATGTCAGTTAGAAGACAAGTCCAAAGATATGTTAAAGAAAAATTAATTAAGAAAAGCTACATTAAGATAAAAATGAGATGCTGTATTCAGCCATAGTTTACAAGGACATAAAATGATAAATTAACCAAGTTTGAAAAGGAAATTGCACATGGTAATTACATGATTTATATTACATAAATAATGAATTAATATTAATTAATTCCAGAGATATGGATTCTATTCTCAGTTAAGACAGCACAGTTCCTATGCAAAAAAGACCTTCATCATTTCAACTTCATCTGTTAAAGAAAACAACTTTCTTTTACTACTCTTTTAAACATGACTATTCAGATTGCAAAATCCTAAGGACAGAGAAATTTTTCTTGTTGTTTAATTTAAAATATTTAGAAAACACCTTGAGACAATCTCAACAGAATAGATGCAGTAGTTATCAAAACTTGTGAAGTTTTGAAAATAGTACTGCTTTTTTTTTTTTTTTTTTTTCATAATAAAACAAAGGCATTAAAGAGGGAAGCAATCCACACAACAACACAAGTCCAGTGCTTCCCACTGGATCTTATTATCTCCTTATTGGCTGTATCTTCCTGTGGATCCCTGTTAATGGGTTGTCAATTTGATTATTAGGATAGGTATGCAAGCAAATAGCCATGTATGTGACAGCACCACCCTCTGATATTAAATCAAGACTCCTATACTGCATGACATTTCACTGGGATTCTGATGACAGCGCAGCACTTGGAATGTCACATACCAGCACAACCAGCCAGGCAGAGCAAAAAGCAGCCTGTGCAGCGCTACAGACATTGCTTTCCTGGTTGCAGAAGAAGAGTAAATGCCTTAGCTCCTCAATGAGGATATTTTGCTGCATAACAGTGCAGTCATTGGCCCTGCAAGATCCAGGCTGAAATGTAGAGCACCCCATCATAAGGGAAGTGTGAAAGACATGACATTTGCCAAATTACCACTCTCTCTTTGCTAGAAAATTAAGTCCAGCCTAATATATTTGTAGTAATGGACAACGCTTGCTTAGTGCACAGTGGAAATTCGTTGGGGAAATTTTATGCCACCATATGATGCCTAGTTTCAGCTGACTGGATATAAACCTGCATGAGAAAGGTAATGCCAGGCAGAAAAAGAAGAGAGAGGAGAACAGGACGACAGAGAAACCTGTTATATCAAATGCATGGTGCAACTGGGACCAGGTGGCAGTGATTTATAATGCAGTATTAAAGTGTCATAGTGTAACTGTCACTCAGTGTTTTGTGAGCTAAACCATGTTAGCTGCAGACAGAGCCCTGACTGCAGAACAGTGTGTTGAAGAAATGTAATGGGATCTGACACTTTTTGTTTCTCTCCGAATTAGTGCAATTCAGAAATGAAATTTTGCATGACACTGCTGCTGTAATTTGGAAGAAAATTTTGTTGGGAGTGTATGTAAAACAGTTGAGTTTCAAGTTTTATACAAGAAGTCGGTATGGAGGGGAGGATGTGGATGAAGTACATGTATGACCCTCAGCAACACACAAGTTGCTTGTAGTTCTAGCAGAAAAAAAACCCAGCCAGCCAGCCAGTTTGCTTTCATTGTCACTAAAGCAGTAACAACATTACAGAGCTTCCCATCGTTTTCTTTTCAGCGAAAGCCCTAATCCTGCCACCTACTTAACTCTGGGCTGGTGAAAGGGCATTGACGAGGCTCTGCTGAAATACCAGGACAGAGAAGAGAAGAGGCTTAGCACCTTGCACTTCAATTGCTTCCCTCAAACACAATGTGCAAGAAGAACCAGACTTTGAGAGTCCTTTCTTACCAGGAACGGTGGAAAACATCAAAAAGGAATTTAACTGTGGCAACAGAGCCTGCATCACGTTGTACACATTGCACCGTACTGCCGTACTCCTCTCATCCACCCACCCCTGCCGAACACGTCACCCCCTTACAGAGCGCTTTTCCCTACCCCAGCCGGACCCAGGGCCAGAGAGGCCGAGCGATCGCCCTGCTTGCTCACCCATGAAATTGTATATTGCTGCCTAGCTTGCAGACAAAGCTCCCCTTGCCATTACTACTTGTATGCAGAGCATTGATTACCTTAAGAGAAAGTTAAGGGCCAATGGTTTCAACAACTCCTAATGAATTTTGGTCTGTAACTTCAGTCACAAAGTTATGTTAGAAAATAACAACCAGGATTTAGGTCATTTTCATTTCTTAAAAGTGATTAATATGAGCACGCTTCATACAAATAACTATTCCAAATACATGATGGATAAACTAGTAGTCATCAGTTTTCCAAGTGAATACACAAGTAATTTACCTGAGATTAAACATCTGATAACAGCACATTCCTCAACAGGTCTGGGAAGTTCTGACTCCCTCCCCCAGCTCTTAGGGAGTTCATATGCAAAGTTTCTCTAGAAACCATGGCCCAGCACAGAATCTCCATATTAGAAGTCTAACACCCACTTTTGCTGATGATTGGAGTATTTAAGTAAAGACGACAGAAGAATATTTGCATGTACTACGGCCCTCAAATTTGTGGAAATTTAATCTAGAAAGATTAGGCCTATTCCACTTCAGATAGTTAATAAAATAGATGAAAAAACTTTAAATGTGATCTTTGTGGTTGAGAATCCTTCAAAGCCCAAAGTAACCACTGTAAAGTTAATTTTCTCATTAAAAAGCTATAATTTCAATTGCTTTTTTTTTCGTTTTGTAGGATTTACAGTGATACAGCTATGCACTCATGTATATCCAAGGGATAGCTTTATACATAAAAAAACCAAACATACTGTAACTCGTGGGAGATTTATTTTGCTAAGGAAGAATGCAAATTTGGCAGAGAAATGCAGAATCAGTAAGATGTTGATAGCTGTCTGAAAAAATTATCGGTGGAAACTTAATTTTACCACTGGAAGCAGATACTAGCAATGAGATGAATAACTGGAAAACCAATTTTCCATTAAAAACAGCTCCATGGGGTAGTTTTCAACCAGCTGACAGATATCTACATATAGGCACGCATACCTTCATAAATCAAGTACATTCAGACAAATAACAAGTAGGGAATTAAATCCAAACCCATGTTACAGACACATCAGCATATATTGATAAATATACACCAACTCAGTAAGTAATTTGCTTCTCATAAGAACTTCTGAGAAAAATATTTTCTGTTTGCTTAAAGAAGAAAAATGTTGTTTTCTAACAAATACTTAATTTTGTAAAAAGCTATTTGTCCTTAAAAATCAAACATTTGTCCAAAAAAATCACAGATGTTCTAATACACCTGCACAGGTAAGACTGTTGTTGTTGGGTTGTTTTAACTCTGATTTATGCAGTCACAAATGTATGCCTGCTAATGCCTTACTGTTTTAACTAAATAAAATGCCACGCAAAGCATGTATAACAAGTAATGGCACGAGCAGGAACTTTCCAAAAAAGAAACCCAATGCATCTACAGGCGAGGTTACAATGTTGAGGTGCAAGAAAATACAGCTAAGGCAGACTTCCTTTATCCAAAGAAAGTTTTATGGGCAATCATGCATCTTACACTATTTCTCTAATATTCATCTTATTTACCTCACCACATTCATTATCTCATGTGCCTAAATGACATATGAGACTAAGTAATGCAAAAGAGGAAGAATCTGTATTTTCCGAGTTCTTTATTAACACTTTGACTATAACACTCGCTCTGAGAAACGGAAGAAAAAGATGTCTGTATTTTATGTTATGATGTTATTTAACAGATATTTTTAATGTCAAGGTCTTATGCTTTTGTGAGTAGAGACAAAATCTCGGTATTTTTTTTTTTCTCCATTGCTTTCAAGTTTGAATGCCTTCATCTGATACAAAAGAGAAGAAAGGAAAGAAAGTAAATCCATCATTGAGAAGGATGGCGTGAAGTAAGATATAATACATATGTCATACATGATTTAGAGGATCCTGATGTAAGAACTAAATAGTAAGGCTCTGCATGCAGATTCATCGATAACACAGTAACTTATGTGACAACATTTAAGAAAAAAAATTATGAAGGAGGAATACACAAAAATAAATTTCCTTCCACACAGCCTAAATTTAATAAAGTGATCTAGCAACTGCCAGTGAATACCAAAACTCCAGAGCGATTAAATAAGTAGAAGCATAAATTATGCAACACAGTTAATCAATGTGCATGCAATTTGGAAGAGCTCTTCTGCACAGCAATGCAATGTTCAAAAAGGAAGGCGCCCATTGCATTATGAAGCCTCTGCAGCACGGGAACAGCAGCACCCCTCGTGCACACAAACCAGCCGTCTTCAGAGCGCGCAGTTCTTTGGGTCAGTATTTCAATTGTACGTTGCAAGAGGGTTTTTCCCTTTGCAACACTCTCCATTACTGGGGCAGGCTTTTGCAGTCATGCTGTAGAGTGCAGCTGGGTATAGCAGGCTTTCTCTGATGCATTTATTTTAACGTAAAGAAAGGATTTCCTTCCCCCACCCCCTTCTCGTTCTGAAAGATTAAGGCTAATCTGAACTGTGGCCCAGTGGAAATCTAGGATTTATTTTCCATACTCACTTTTTCCACTTAAAAGCACTAGCTTGAATTCACGACACATTAATTACTGTGTTTAGCATCACTGACTAGCTCTATCAATAGCTTTCCCAATTTCTAATGTTAACGTAAGTTTCTTCACACAATACACACACAACGTTTTTTCTTTGCTGTTTTAAAGGCATAAATTTACGCTGGCAATTTCAAATGCATTTAAATGGTGTTAAAATGGCATTTCAGTAAGAGAAGAGGCTCAGTCATTCCTTCACCCACCTAAGATGCAAGAGACCAAGGTTGGTTTCAGTGTCTGTCCAAAACTTTGATTTAGATAGCTCACATAGGCCTTATGTTCACAGGTATTTCCGTGTTGTTCCCTTGTAAAAGTGTCAAGACTTACGTAACCATAATCCTTCAAACATCTGAGCCCAGAACTTACTTTCCCTCTGTACCTTACTTTCATCATCTTTAAAATTCATGTTAGTGAGTCCTAAATTCATCAGGATAATGAAGGATGCGCATGTTAGAAATCATGAGCTGTTAGGATAATTTTAATCTAGCTGAGACTGACAACTGTCAGGCTCCCTCGAAAATCACAGGTTTAAAAATAAAGTCTGTATTAACAATTCTGGGTGCGAAGGAATCAGAGCATTATCAACAAAGACCTTATTTTCTATTAATTGATCTTGTGCCACTGCCATTAACATGAACAGGATTCAAATACCTTTTATACAAAACTAGTATAAATTTAGAATTCCCTAATTCATGGATTATTGCTTCTTTCTTTTTTAATTCAGTCCCAAATATCTCAGCTGAATTGGTGAACTAATCTCCACACTAGAATAGGAATTCAGCCTTCTGATCCACTTCAGCTCTCGGTCTCAGTCTGAGAGCTGCAGAGACAGGTTCTCGTTAAATAAACGGCACCACTCCACAAGATAGTCTGTCTTATTTGCTATTCAGATGATGCCAAGACTTTCCACTTAAACGGACAAAAAAAATCTTTCTTTATTTCAATGCGATCAGAAAATGGATTTTCTTTAGTGGCTAGTTAGAGTAAAATACATTATATTTCTGTCATGAAAGGGCTGATACAGGTTTCATTATACAAAGAGTCCAGTCAGAAAAAAGTCGGCAAAGTGATAGGATGCAACTGGCAGCTAATACGTACACGAGTCAGAAAGGAACCAAGGCAACAACACCACCCTCGAGATACAGATGCAGGTAGACCAAGCACTTTAAAGTACTTAGCACTTGTAGAGAGGTATCAAAACCCCACGAGAAAAAAAAAGACCATTTAATACACGCACACTTTACAGGCTAGGAAGCAGATTTTAGATAGCTTATCTCACGTCCTTTGATAAGGCAGAGGTTGCAACGGAGCCCAGTGAAATATCCTACAGCTTTTGATACCACTGATCTTTATTCTAAGCAGTAGGTCATACCAGGCATAAACCTTGACGAAAAGGCTTGTAAAAGTGTACTTCATCAACTACTGCTACTGGTGGTGGCCATAACAGAGACCCTTTAGCTTTACCTACAACAAACACCAGGCAGATTCTTCTCACCTTCACGTTGTTTAGGCCCAAGCAATTAGGCCTTCAAATAAACATATTTTGCCAAACTCAACACTTCCCATTCAGGTAACCTATGCCACCAATTTCCTTCCATTTTACTTACTCATGAAGGTGAAAAGGTAAAGCCATGTTTTTCTTTCCTTAGGGTTTCACACAATTTATCACCACCAAGTAACTACAGTTAGTGATACTGCAGTGCTACAGGACATTTCATTAAGAATTAAGAGTCAGGCAATATCCATCACTTTCACAAAGTTTAATTTAAAGAGAATGTGGAAAAAAATAGAAAACTGAATATAATCTCTGTTCCTCTGAAGGGAAAGGGGGGGATTTGGATACCCAATAATGCTAGAAAACTATTTAATGAATTTCTACCTTCTCTTCAGTTTGACAAAGTTAGAAACAAGTCAAGACTTCCCTAATTTGAAGGTGACATTGGAGATACCACTTTGCTGTTATCCATATATGTTGCTTTTTGAAGTTAATTGAATTCACTCTGACAGCAAGTGGAGTGGAATGATACCCTTGCAGCCTTCTATCAAGTTGCAGGGACATCTGAATACTACCTGAGATGCATTTTTTGTTCATTTTCCTTATTTATCTTGCACAAATTTCTCTACACAGTGACCCGATGTGGAATGTTATTGCTCAAGATGCCTGAAGGCAACGCATGCTAGACATCTGCCTTGGCTACCTAAAAGCTTTCTCTCACGTTTCTTATTTTGCCTGTACTAAGCCTAGCGTTCTCTAGTACTAAGTAAGAACAACTGTCTGACAATTTATTCTTTAACTTCTGCTGGATGATGAAAGCACTAGACCTATGTTAACCTTGGGATAAGTTTGTGGAAGTCAACAGGCCTGAAATAACCTAAGAAGTCTGGTCCACAATGAAATTTCTACACATTTCTGCTGCAGAAATAATTGTAACGTGAGGTATCTGTTTGTCAAGAATTTAGAAAATGTGGATTAAACTTAGCCTAAGACTTCTAGGATAAAACTTGCAGTTCAATCAATTTAAATGGTTCAGTTTAACCCTTTCTCTCTTTAAAGATGTTTCTGAAGTGACAGACAGAAAAAAGGCAGCCAAAAAATCATAGAAGTTTGACAGCAAACAAGTAGTTTGTAGCTTTCTCTTTCCTCCCTCAGTCTGCACCTGTAATTAACAGATGGAAACACTTCCTTCCTCCCATCCAGTTGCTATCTGCACTATATAGATCATAAACTGTTCAACACATAGATTGTCTTCAAATGGGCATATACAGCGTCTCAGCACAACATACACATCTTTGTGTGCTATTCTAATTAAAATGATCACCACTTTATCTTAAATTAAAACTGAATCAGCAACAACTAAAGAGCAACACTTTGCCATTAGCTCAATACAGCAGTATTTTTCCACAACTTTACTACAGGTTTAATTCTGTTGGTCTCATTTCTCCTCTCCCAAGAGTGGAGAAATACCAGTGTTTAAAACCAGGACTCCTCTGGATTTCTACTAGTGGGGCAATCAAAGCCGTACTAAAAACGTGTGAAAGACAAACTTGCTTTACCACTATCATATCAGAAATTATCACACCTTTCTCTAGGTTTTGGAAAGAAGTCCCCTGCAGTTCTGGCTGAGTCCCTAGTTCATGAATTTCCAGTCTTCCTATTGTGATTTATTAATTATGCAACATGCCCAAACAAACAAAAACCAGTTTACACACAGGATTGCTTTTTAAACAGTCGCACATTACCTTCAAAAACAATCAGACACACATTGGAATTTATCTGTGTGACCTTGAGCGATAATTAATCAGATCTGCTGTGAATCATGACTGATTTATTTCAGGTGACCTTCCGAGACTGTGCTGTCTAAGAAGTTTTACAGGGAAGTGATTAACGACAGGCCCAAAGCTTGACAGATCTGACATATGCGTTATGGTTGTGACTGACCCACTGCCTCTGTCCCAACACCTCTCAGGAGCGGACAGCTGATTTGTGTCCTCTCTTGGAGGACCTAACATCTAACTAATGCAAGCAACATGCCAGTAACGCGTCCTTGCAGCACAGAAGGCCAACCGCATTCAGGGCTGCATTTGGGAGAGCATTCTCCCTCTACTCGGCCCTGGTGAGACCACGTGGATGTGTACGAAACAGTCCTGTGTCCAGCTTTGGGCTCCCCAGGACAGGACAGACACGCACACAGTGGAGCGAGTGCAGTGTACAGTCACAAAGATGATTAAGGGACTGGAGAATCTGACACAGGAGAGGTTGACAGAGCTGGGACTGTTCAGCCTGGAGAAGAGATCCTATCTGTATATATCCTTATCTGACAGGGTGGTAGAGAAGGAGGGGGTAAAGACACAGTCTGGAGCCAGACACTCTGGTATGCAGTGAAACGACAAGAGGCAACGGGTATAAACTGAAATAGAGAACATTTCACTTGAACATCAGAAAAAACTTTTTTACAGTGAGGGTGCTCAAGCACTGGGGCAGGCTGGCCAGAGAGGCTTTTGAGTCTCTATCCTTGGAGATATTCAAAACCCAACCCTAGGTGACCCTGCCCTGAGCTGGAGAGTTGGAGTAGACGATCTCCAGAGGTCCCTCCCAGACTCAGTGACTCTGTGATTTAGCAAGGTACTTTAAAGCTAAGCACACTAGATGAAGTTTCCAAAAGACAGAAGAGGCTGGTACTACCCCCACGTATCTCCCTTACTGGATGTCAAAGGGAATCTAACTGTCTCTTGAAACAGGGTTTTAATGAAGATTATATTGTGTTTGCACCTTTTCCCCAGTAAACACTGCTGTTCTGCACAAAATGGCGATTACAGAGCATATACCAGAGCATAGATTGAGCTATAATTTACTCCTTACCTACATTTCTTACTGCAAGGCCTCCATCTATTTCTCTGTGCTTGAACTTCGGAAGAGCTGAAGCCCCTCTTTTGCCTTTACCCTTCACTACTCAAATCCAGATCCATGTGATAATCATAGCTTTATTTTGTTCTATCACTCTTGCTCAGTATCACAGAAAGATGTGTGCAACTCTCGCAGGCAGTTTCTATACACTTCGCAAAGCAATCTTCCTAATCATGATCTGAAGCAAAATCCAATTACAGGCCCACTCTTCTGTCCATTAGATTACTATTAGCAAAGATAAAAGCTATTGCTTGTAGCACTGCCCTCCCTCTCGGCTAGCCTAAAACCTCCCACTCAGACAGCTCTAGAAATAATAGCAACACGCACTGCTATGGAAGGATCCATCACAAGGAGTATCTTCCTTTCCAGTTAGCAGAAATGAAGGGACCAGCTGCTTTTGTCCATGAATCATGCTCATTACAGTCTAGATTTGAGAAGAGCTCAATACCTGATCACTATCTCCTTTAGGCACCTGCAGGGGTAGTCAGCTTTTCAAAACTGCTCTGAACTCCGCAGTTCCCACAGAAGTCTTCTGGGGTTTGATGCCTGGTGCTGAGTGCTTTTGATTAAAAAAAAAAAATCCTGCCCACAACCACAGCTGTTGGAAACTCTGGCCAAGCATTAGCAAGTAGATACAGAAACACTCTCTCTTCTTTTTCTGCATCTTACTGACCTTCACTACTGTAAAGAGTGGCTGCAATGGATTCACTATGCAAAGACCAAAGGCACCATCTCAAGAGTAGCAAGGGAGCATAGCACAGGTCTACATGAAGCAGCCAGGACAAATGTTAGAAAGGGGAGGCAAGGTGACAGCAGAGAGAAAGCAGATGCATACAAAAGACAGATGTACACAAACCAGTCCCTGGAAAGCAAGGGAGCACATTTACAGGTGTACTGTGGTAACTGCTCACGTCTCCTCTTTCTCTCTCTGTGATAACCATGAGTTAACTTTGCTCCCTTTTAGCCGTGCTTCAACACGCAGGAACAGATATAAGCTTGCTGAAGCAATGTAGACAAGGGGACAGAGAGCATCTAATTAAAATGCTAAACCTGGCTTTGCCACTTACTTGTTGTAGGATCTATCACTTCACCGGTCCATACCATTTCCCTCTTTATCTAGCTCATCTGTTCAGAGCAGGGACCGCATTCTCCTTAAACACCTGTACATCACTAAGCACAACAGGGCCCTAATCTCAGGGCACCTTGGCATTCCTCTAATATAAATAATAATATGCTTAATTATATATGTTGATAGAGCAAAAAGATTAGATAAACACATTTTACATAACCCTAGCAGTCAATCTGCTGCTCTGTGAGCTTAGAGGTTCCTTTGAGCTGCTCTGGCGGTGAATTTGATCCTTTGTATACGGACTTCCTTTGAAGTTTTCTGATGCTTTCCCATTGACTTATGTTCGTAACACCTGTTGCTGAATTATATCCCAGCACTAAGTGGAGCAGCACAAGTTGTTTCAGATAATTTTCCATCTATTTAATTGTAACTGTATGCCTCAGATATATCCATAGGAAACCCCTTAGTTCACTAAGTTTTTTTTCATTTTTCACCCTTGTAAAGTAAATATATATTACAAAGGTAACATTCATCACATCCAAAGTATAGAAGAGATCCAACTTCCTGAGACCCCATTACACTTGTTGAGATGATCCTGGCTTGAGGATCTCAACTAATTTTCCTTTACAAAGATGTCTGGGGTGATATTAATCCTCAACAGACATCTAAGAAGTCCACCCTCTAACAGAGAGGTTTGAAGTAGCCCATTGCATTTCTTATGATCATTCTCCTGTTGAGGTGAAAAAAAGAAAAAGAAATGAAAGAAAAGGCAACGGGGAAAAAAAAAAAAAAAAAGGATTCACAAGGAAAGCTAGAGGCCTAATTTAACAGCATTTTTCATGTGCTAATCAAGCTTTAGTTTTTTGTGTGTATCTTTGATGTTCTCCAGAAACTTCAAACTGCCAGAGGTACGACTCCAATGAAAATCACGAGAAGTTATTGGATTTTTAAGTTGCTCACAGATATGCCATGCGAATACAGGCTCATTTGGTTTTAGATACTTACTACCTTTAGCACAATTAAATGTGACATTGCTTCTCATTGCTAACTGACACTTCTTTTTTAAGTTCCTGAAACAAAGTGCTGGATCCTTGGCTTGTTGAAATCTCAGTATTGCTCTGTAAAGTTGTGCTAAATTGTACTTGTTTAGGAAATGCCTGGCCATCTTTTTCCCATTTGCCTATAGCACTTTTAGTGTACCTATCACTACAGTTCTAAGTACCCAAGGAAATTTGTACAGTGGTCGGATTGGAGAATTCATTCCTGTGGAGGCTCAGGGAAGAAACAGAGTTTCTAAATTGCTTCTTTTTATAGCACATCAGTGTGTTGCATTGCTACACTTGGGTATTTTCCTTGTTGTATTTTTATGTAAATGTTCATATGCTTTGACAGAATGTGGACTGATAATTTTTTTTCAGCAAAACAAATCTTTAATGAATATATTTGTATCTATATATAGTACTATTTAATACGCATGGAAGCTTCATAATAGGGAAGAAATTGCAAAGGGTTCTCAACATGCTGTAGGAATTATTCAAGGTTTTAGAATCCTGTCTTAGAATAACTCAGCTAGGCAGCTCATTCCATTCAAGGGGGATGGTAGAGATTTCTTCAGTTAAAAATAAGGCTAATTTGTTCAAACTTTTTTTTACATGAAAGAACACTTCAAGACATTCTCATCTCCAAACACAGTGTGCAAAGCTCAGACTACTAGCAATTAATTTCAAAGGTAGGATTAACCTCATCCAATTTTATAACATATACCTATGTGGATGCACGCATGTATGTATGTTTGTCTAAGTGTCTAAAATCAGCCTTTGCAAATATTCACTAATACAATTTCAGAAGACCAAATCAGGATTTTCTTAGTGAGGGACTGTGGGCTTTGACTGCCTAAATCTTTCCACTGTTTGCTAAATCCTCTGCCCAATAAATAACTGTAGGATAAAACTTTTTTATGATCTTCTGAAGTCAGGGAACAAGAGATTAAAGGTTGGGGGTCTGGGAGGTTTTTTGTGTTTGTTTGGGTTTGGGTTTTGGTTTTTTTTCTTTTGTTTTGTTTTTAGTCTAAATGCATTCTGAACAGTGGGTTGCTCTTTTATGGTAACTATGTCTGGGAGAGAATGGAAATACTTGCTGAGAGAGGGGCATAAATAGCTTTGACATCAAAGGCATTGAAAAGCTTTATTTACATTCACTCTGTGTGAATACCAGCTTCCATATGGTCAAACCCATGGATTACAGCTCTGTGGGGGAAGGTGAATAGGTTATCTAGAGCTTCTTGTACAAATTGTAGTCTTCTAGCAAATAACAGTTCTCAGCTTCTTCTGTTTTAATAGGTCTATCTGAACTACTTTATCATTCAAATCTGTTGTGAGCTGAAGTAATGTGGAATTGCTCTAAACTAAGTGTATAAAACTGAAAAAAAGAAAGCAGAGGAGATTGTGTTGCTCTTCAAGATCATTATAACAAGTGTGTTTTCTCTCCAGTGGGGATTAATGGAGGGGACTATTAGAAAAAGAAACAAGTAGTAGTGGAAAATCACTTCAGAGTCTTCTCTTACAACCTTTTCTTATGCTGCTGTAATACTACAGAGTGAGACACAGCATAATACTAAAGACTGGCTGACTGAGAGCAATGAAGCTGCAGCTTTTGCCACTGTTTGAGTTGAAGAACAGCTGCTTTAGCAGAGATATAGCACTCGATCTTGTGCATGGCAAGAAAGTTTTTCTGCTAGATTTGTAACAGTATTAAACACACTGAGAAAATTCTCTCATCTATGTATGATACGACACTCCAAATATCTATCCTGGAGCAACTGTGCTAAGCAGATTTTTTAGCAAAGCTGCTAATTGGTTACCAAAGGGGGGGCATGGGCGACAACACAGAGAGAAGAGACAAATTAATACACGTCAAAAGCTTCCAACTCTGGCCCAGACAGCACACTCGTCAAAGTCATTAGGCAGAACTGGACCTATCTCACCCACTGGCGTATATGGCATATGAGAAAAGGTTGAGAAAAGGCTAAGGGTATTAGGCTTGTTTAGCTCGAAGAGGAGGAAGGTAACAGGGGTGAGGGGTGCAATCCTCTATCTACAGTAAATGTCTGCAGAAGCTGGAGCAAGACTTGTTTCAGGGATATACAATGAGAACACAAAGAGGCAATGGTCACAAATTGCAAGGAGAGAAATTCTGACTGCACATATTAAAAAAAAAAAACAAACCAAAAAAACCACCAAGAGAGTTGTTAAAGACTGACACATGGCCCAGAAAGGTTTGTGAATCTTCATCCTTGTAGATTTTCAGACTGGGACTGGACAAGCCCTGTGCAACCTGGTCTAGCTTTGAAATTAGCCCTGATGAGTAGAGGCTTGGATTAGATTGCCTCCAGAAGCTGCTTCCAAAAGAAATCTTTCTTCAGTTCTATGACTCTAAGTTCTTCCATCCTGTTAAATCCTAATGTTGCCATGAAAAAATTCCCCAAAAATGTAATGTTTTATGGCAATATAAACAAGTTTATACGGTACCAAGCTAGAAAAATTAACAGGATTTTGAACAATGGATACCTCCAGACTGTTAGTGCCTTCAGAAAAACAAGAAGCTGTCAATACACACTGGGAACATCTCAGTAGCCTTAAGAAATCCACTGTCTCTGATATGGCAATATCAAACTTGAAAGCCTCTTTACTTTTCTGTAGATTCATATGTAATTTTTATAATTCACTGATCTTACAGATATTAAAGCTAGCTAATGATAACCCTTCATGCTATTCTTCCATCAGAATTTTAAAGTATTATTTACAGACAGAAAGAGCTTTGCTTTGATTGCTGCTTATTTGAACCATTGTGTGATCGGGCAAAAATCAAAACCAGTTATTTCCATGCCTGTACAGTTTCCCTCACCTGATGCCTTTGAAGGACTGAAGAAATAAACTGCACAGAATTTATGCTTTACTTTGTTCAGCAAAACAATTAGCTCTCAGCTCCTTAAAGATAAATGTCAGTAACCATCATTTTGAATACTGTCTTGCTTGCTATGGATCATCTATGCAACAAAATGTGTGTATTGGCAGCATGCTACTAATTAGCCTCAGGCCGACAGGAATAATACAACTTTTGACAGGAACTAGGCAGAGCTGGCAAAGGAGACCTGTGCTCGGATGCTTATGTGAGTGGTTAGGCACAGTACCAGAATCACGGAATGCAAAGGAGTCGGACCTGAGACAGGCAGGTTAATAGCATGAATATGAACAGGGGTAGGACTTGGATTTGTTTCACCTAACTCTGTTTCTAGTTTGGGAGCTTAACTTAGTCCTAAGGCACATTCAGAGAGCAGATCTGATCCATCCACTGAAATCTCTGAGGGCTAAAGTGACTATACTCCTAATTTTAAGCCTTTCATTAAGTAAGAATCCAGAGTTTCATTAAATATGTAACATTTAGCTCATCCTGGAGTTAAAAACAGTGCTTTTCAACTCCAAGAGAAACAGAAAACAAATAAATACCCAGAATGCTGAGGTTTTTTTTTAACTCACTATTTTTCAGTCAATCCAATAATAACTCATAATTATTACAAGCTTGAGATTGGCACCACTGGTAAAGGATGTTTTTCTGTGCTCTTCAAAATACTTCAGTAGCAATTGTCTGTTAACCCAGGGACTTCTCCAGCAAGCCAGCACAGTGCTTGTGCCAAACAGCTGATTTCCATGCAGCTGCATGACTTCCCACAAAATTATTCACAGCTTAGTGATGGAAAAGATAATAAACACAAGGAATAAGATGGAGAGGGGTTGGAGAAAAGAGGGCATAAATAAAAATTCAAAAACTCCCAGCTGGGGAAGTATGAGACAGAGTAGGTATGAATAAGAGAAAAACAGGATCAAAGAGACAAGACTGACTTTGTCAGTTTTCTGAAAGGAAACCCCTCTATAATGAAGAAAATGAATGAAACAGCTACCAATGCCAGGCAGTAGTAACATTTTCAAAGAATACTAATATAAGAGCTGACGTTCCATTTTTAGAGACTTCCCAGTTGCCATTCCAGAAGATAAATCTCTATGAAAGCATATGTTATGTGCCAAAGTTACTTTCAAAATATCAGTTTTCACCTATGCTGTTACTTTGTTCTGGAAAAATGTATCTGGAAGCTGAGCTATGTTAAGAATTAACAGAAATCATCTTGCAATATAACATACCCCATTGTAGGAGTAGGAATCTCACAGATCAGCAGAAAAAACATACAGAGAAAGACAGAGCTGCACACATGTTACATCTACACATCCACATGTACAATTCTTTTAGTTGCTTTAATAGCTGAAATTCACAGGAAAAAGAACAAAACACAGGCAGCAAGGGGTGTTCTGTGGTCTAGTCAGTGAAAATAGCACCTTCTTACATACTTTTGCTCTATTTCCCATAAAGCGTGCTGAGAGCATGCTGAGCTTTTAATGTCTAGAGGGCAAGAGAGGACAATATTGTAGGGATGGACAAATTAGCAGGAAAATGGATAATGGAGGAAATTACGAAGTCAGCCCAATTCTGTGGTTCTCAAGCAAGCCAGTCTCTTGTAGATGTGCAATTCGGACTATACCATTTATAGCAGAGTCAGGCTGGAAAAGAGTATCATACCAACAGCATTCCAAAAATTCTGGCTCAGAGAAAGAGCTGACAATTACCCTGTTTTTCGAGTGTCAGGATGGAGTAAGCAAAATATTACATCTCTCTTGACACCATGGGAGATATCCAGTTCCATTCATAACCATGCCATCTGGGCTGCCTGCCTTCTGTTGTACTAACTTCCCACTTCTGTAAACAGTTACTCTTGCTGGAGGCAGTTCTGTTTCCTAGAAATGCCAGTGTAACGTGGTCTTTGGCACAAGGAGGCACCAATCTAAATGATGAATGTACACCCTGGAGTGTTTATTCCAGTGTACTGTATGCATGAAGAACACAGTTTGCATTCTACAAGTACTTACTGCATCTCTGCATAGGCCATACCAGGAAATTAGAAACTGCACTAATTTCCATTTTTATCAGCATGAGTCAGCTTAAGTAAGACAACATAAAACACAATGGAATAGACATAAGCACCAGACTTCCACCTGAAAAATCTTTAAGATAATATGTTCCAATTAAATCACTGCTGCTGCAGGCCTTGAAAGATTTGTTAAAGTTTCACTTTAATGTTAAAATCCCAGTTCTCGGGATTTTTAGCTGTCCCAAACTGGCTAGGACGAGGCAGAAATTCAGGATATTTTCTCTGGTATCCTACAGCACTTCTTTGAGACAGTAGTTTATCCCAGACTTTCATTTAGGACACAGGATTTTCTCCCGTTCCTCTCCTCAAACCGCAGCACTGGTATTCCACCTATTCTGAGCACAGTGACAGAGAAACAGGAGACTGGGAGCCAGGCATTAGGCTGCACCTGGAAGTGAGTTTAGTTAGTATGGGGATTTTTGGATAAATAACTTTTAATACTATATAAACATTCTGGGATTCCTGCTGACTAGCTCCCAGGCTAAATACATGCTATGTGCACCACAAATCTGCTCACGAAGTATCCCTCAATCCTGGTTTAAAACAACCTAATGAGAAATTACAGAATGACGGTGAGATTTTGTATTGCATTCTTACCGTCCCTGGGCAGGACAGAGATAGGGGACAGTATAAGAAATGTCAGTCTCCAAATATCTCAAAGCAAATTTTAGACATAAAGGTTTAAGTAGTTAAAAATAAACCAAGAAAGTTAATGGTTAATATCTTGCAATAGCATCATTGCTTGCTTCTGTGCTGTCAAGAAAAGCTCTGAGGAAAACTGTTTTGAGGAAGGAGGATGAAAGTACCTTTCAAACACTGAGCAAAGTAAACTGTGGAAATTTGTAAAACAGTTTAACTCAAGTGTTCTGTTGCTTAGCTAACACTCTAAACCAATGACTTCAAGTTCATACCCACCCTGTGTGAGAGCAATTTCAATGCATTTTACAGAACATGTTATATTCCAATCGATAAGAAGTCCTGAAATAAGTAACATCTATAGATAATGGTTTTACTCATCTTTTTTCAAGATTTAGAATCAGTGCTCCAAAACACAACAGTGTGGGAAAACAAACATTTGATTTTGTGCTCTGCCACAGATTTCCAATGTAATCTTGGCAAATCACTTGAATCCCTATGTCCCCTGGGGGTAGCATCACCCTGCATTTTGGGCACTTTGTGAAGAGGAACACATTATAAATTATGTTCTATGTCTTTAAGGTACAAAAGTATGACGAATCACAGAAATGCTTATGATAAAAAACATTCCCAGATGTCATCTTGCTTCCTCTGCAGGACACAGTGAAAAAAAAAAAACCCACAACAGTGAAAGCATTCTTTTAGGTTGAGGAAATCATCTTTCCCTGCTTCTCCTTCTACAGTCTCAGTAGTGCTGTTCTTATTCTTGTCAGATGCCAGACAACTACCAGAGCCCAGCTGCCTTCCCCTGCTCTGCTACTTTCATAGTAAATTTTTTTTTTTAATAGAAAAATCTCTCCATAAATTAACTGAAGCTACCTGTTTGAGTATGAAGCATTGCTTAATTTACAGTCTCTACTGACACTGAAGAGGCAAGAACCCAATGTGGCTTTTTAATTACTAGATAGCTGGAGTTTTTATAGTAATACTGATGGAGTCTAGTAAAAATGCTCTGACAAGTGCTTTGTATTTGCTTATTTTACAGCACTAAATGGCAAAAGCAGCTTTATAAACTGCAGCTAAGTGTGTCACCATTTTGTTGTTGAGCTCTGAGCGTGCCAATGGGCTCCTCATTCCCAGTTCTGACAGAAGCTACCTACGTATATGGAGAACCAGAGAAACAGCCAACAGAAAAGGAAACCCAGCTAACCCTGTCCCTGTCCCTTACAGCTCGGTAGTTCCCTCCTTGCACCTCTACTTGCCAGAAGATGACCCTTTGAATTACTATTTGAAATGAGAAGGAATTCTAGGGATCGAAGATCCCTCTTCATCACTGCATTTTACAATGGGTCTGAAGGTTGTGCCCTCTACTAAACAGTAAGCCAAATCATATGACACAACACAAAATGGAGCCACTGAAATCAGTGGAGTCATATCAATACATAACCAGCATCTCCTTTAAATTAACCTCCGCCTCTATGTTTTGGGTTTTGTGCAGGGTTGGGTTTGTTTTGTTTTGTTTGTTTTTTACAATTGCAATGGGCTGTGCATTGCTCACATACTTAACATCCAAAAAGTACGATGGCCACACCCAAAGATGCTGTACACTGATTTATCTCCCTATTGCCATTACGACAGCTAATGATCCAATGCATTCAAATGCTTTTGGTGTGAGACAGACCAGCAGGTAACACCAGAGGAAACCACATCACAGATAAATATTTCAGTATGAACACTCTTCAGGCCAGATCCCTCACCTGCTGCACACAGGATAGCTCTAATGACTTCAACACAGCTACTGACCGACCCGCAAAGGACACTGGTATGTAATTAACATTTACTTTCTGTAGGTGGATGAACTGCTGTTGTCAATATGTATTTTAATAGTGAATGCAAAACCATCATTGCAAATCAACATCATTATATTTTGCAGTACCAGGCACTTTCTTCTCTTTGCCCAATAAGTGTATTTTCTTCCCTTTATCTAATTCATTAATCTCCAAAGCAAACAGATAATTTCCCTACCAATTTCAAAGGGTTCACGAAACAGATCCTCAATGAAGCTAGATATACCTTAATTCATCTGTTAAATCATACTATTGATTTAATATACATGAACATTCCCTTCACCTTGTGTACTCTAGCTGGATCAGGTTGGATCAGATTATTCAAGACGGTAAGGTGGAAGTGTCACTCCAAGGCAGAGCGAGATAAAGGATTAGCTGAACATTTTGACTGGGAAGTGGGTCATATTTTAACTTCTGTCAGTTCAAATATCTGACAATTCATACTGGCACCCTGTGTCTTATCCTAACTACTGAACTGAAGCAGATGGAAGAAGGAAGTTTGTGCTTGAGAATCCTCTTCTAATCTAGAGGCCGACAGATAAAAAACAAA
This sequence comes from Aquila chrysaetos chrysaetos, assembly GCF_900496995.4. NCBI lineage: Eukaryota > Metazoa > Chordata > Aves > Accipitriformes > Accipitridae > Aquila > Aquila chrysaetos. The sequence continues at coordinate 39,997,608 of NC_044016.1, read as the reverse complement.
ATAGAATCTTTGCAAGTTTCCCAGATGCAAAGTATTATTAAAATATTTCATTAACCCAAGCACCCCTCTCCCAGTTTACTTTCTGGTCTTTTTTTGTATGATCAATGCAAGCAGAAGAGAGGCAAAGTGGTTTGCCAACAGTCCTTCGACTTGTCAGCTGTAAACCTAGAGACACGACGTAAATGTGCCTGCTTTGAGCTTCTCTCCTCTGATTACGGGACTCCTTGTCTGCTATTGATTTGTTACATACAGCACAGCAACATAAATCCCAGACTGAGTTTCACAATTAAATTTAGTAATTCATTACTGCTGTGGGCCAGTTGCATTAGCATCCATTAGCAATACCAGAACAAGAAGAAAGAGTGAGAGAAGAAAAGTTCCAGCAATGGCGTATTTTGAAGCTTCTTTAAAAGGCACATTTAGGGCGGATGGGGTGATTATGAGCAAAGAGTCTCTGAAACTGCTTTTTAAATAGGAATTTAGATTAATCATATACTAATTTAAAAATGGGCCTGTAGACAGATATGCGTAACGCACAGTGGAAAATGCTTTGGCTTATGAATGGTGCACATGTGCAAAGTGAACTCAGGCAAACGTGTCTTTGCTTGCATTAAGTCAAGTGGAACAGTCTGGACTAAGAGTGTTATTTTCCTTCCTTTTATCAGGAAAGTACATGCTGTGGTGTTGGAAAGCCATGCTCTGGCTTGCACATTGCAGCCTTACAAACTGCTTATGGGCCAAGCACCTTCTTCCCCCCACAGGAAGGTAAAGTATTATTTTCTCTTACAGAATATGTACCAGTGGAAAGGATCTAACACAGTTAACAGTATTACACCTTTCTGCTTTAGCTGCAATAGCAGCAAGGAGTCCAGCTACATGTAAGGATTTGGGCCTGTCTCCCTGCAAATTCTGGTTTTGCTGACATCAGTGGTCCATCACATGTTCACCTTAATAATGCTGGGATTCCACCCTTACATGTCCATTTGCATGCATAATTCTCAGCTGAATGCCAAGCCTAAATCCTTGACTGAAATCATTAGTGTTCTTCTCATTCCTATTCTTCAAGCCTCACATCCCTTCACTAGAGGCCCACAACTATGTACAATCACTTGCTATCAGAGACAACAAAGTCATAGGATCCTTTTCAAGCAGATCTGGCTCATCTGCAACTCTCAAAATGAGTGATTTTCTTTTGTCTCTAATGTTCTAAATACAACACTTGTATGCAAATAGGTACAGCCCTTCTCTCCCGGAGAGAAATATGGTCAACTACAATTATTAATTCTCCATTGTTGTTATGACTTTAAACTGTTCTTTAAAGCCACTGTGATCTCTTTCAAGCAGGGGAGAAAAAGAGCACTTTAATCATGAAAAGTGCATTAAAAATTCAACACTCGAATCCTGCCTAATAGATTGATATTTCCCATGAGCTGTCAGGGTAAGATTAGCTATTAAAAATTCACTTGTCCACAGGCATGTTAAATCTACCTGAAATTGGGCTCTGCTTGTTTTCTTGCTTGTTTGTATGTTTAAAGAGATGCTTAAATTCCAATCTATTCACAATTTAAATAAATCGGAGAAATTTATTTGTGTCTTTTTACAATGTTTTAAGTCCAACTTCCATTTCAAGAGCCGGCAGACACTCGATCCTGCTTGTCCTTTCCGAAGTCTCAAGGCTGTCTCAATTTCTGTGGCATAGCCTACATAAGAGACATAGTGCAATCATTATTGCACCGAGTTATAATTTGAAGCCATGTGTCTTAAACTACCAAAATTCTGCTTTGTCACCAGAAACTTTTCCATTAGCTGGGATGAGGCCTAAATTAGAGAAGAGACACAAACATCTGCAGAGAATCAGGAAGCCCAGTTAAAGCTTAAATTACCCTCTGAAAGTACATACTCCTCTCCACTGACTGGACGGATTTAAAGTGCACAGGGAGGAGTCTATCCACAGTCTAAAACCAGGTAGAAGCAATCTACCCCTTCCTCAGTTCTTCATTCCTTCCATACACTCCTTCAACATGGCTGCAAGAATCAAGCCTCTGTTGATACTGGCAAAGCACCAAGATGTTCAGTGACGGACACACATTATTTAAAAAAACCCTAACAAACAATAAACACCAAACAAAACCCCCCAACTGTCCCACCCCCCAAAAGCCAGATTTTGTTGGTGGCACAGCTCAAAATGCTATTTGCAGAATCCATGGATTTTTTTTTTTTTTGCCTGGAATGCATTACTAGCTTTCTTACCAGTTAAAGGAACCCTGTCGCTGGCCAGGATGCTAATGTGCTACATGGACATAGAACTGAAGGAGTCCCCTCTTGGCAAGCTTACATGCAAGAGCAAGAGACCTCAGACAGGACATAAAAAGAAAGACTGAAGCAATATCGATCAGCATGGTAAGCAGCCGTCACAACGTCTCAGCAGATTGATTGTTGCCGAGATTTTTTTTTGTGTCTTTTCCCCCATAAAAAGAGAAAGAACCTGAACGCCTTGAATCCTGGCAATGTTGGACATCTTCTAGCTTTCTGATCGTAAACAAGTAACACACAAAATTTAATTCAGAGGAAAATCTGAACCATGTTTGCCAGTCTAAGTGAATTCTCCTATGACGAAGAGTCTATAGATAGCTTTCTGTTTCATTTCATGGTATTTCTTCCACTGTGATGTTACAACCAGAAACCACACTGGGAACAATTTGGGATTGAATAGAAAATGATAGTGTCTAGACAGCAACTATGCCTGAAGTATTTTCAAGGAGTATAAAAAAACCAAGCATTACCATCAGGTCTAATAGCTAGAAGTTAATAATGACAATGTTAATTTTAATTTTAACTGATTCAAGGTAGGTATTTAAAAAAAAAGCAAACAAAAACCAAAATCAATGACCTGGAAAAAGAATTCTAATTTTCAAAGCTGAACAATTATTAATCATTTATATTATTCAATAATACTGACTTTTCTAATGAATAGTATGCTTTATGTCCCCATCTGGTATTCAAACACATAATTCATTTTTATTCTTAAGAAATAAACAGAGCTGCAAGGGGTTTTGATGCACAACTAAAAGAAGGAGAGTGAAATTAGGCATCAGATTCCCTTTTGCATTTTAGAAAAAAATAATTCCTTTGAAAAAAATTCTTTTTTTTCTTTTTTTTTTTTTTAATACTCCAAGGATTTATGTCTTCTATTCCATCTGCATACCTTCTTTTTAAAGGAGCCTGCCAAAATTTTTATTCACAGAACATTTTCCCTGTCTTTCTGTGGTGCTAGAAGGTTGGTTAGGTTCAGGCATTCAGAAACAGGTCTTCATGCAAATATTTACACACTGAATGACCCAGACTAAAACTGAGCACTTCAGCCAGTCAAAAATATTCCTTCAAAACCTTTTTCTGTGTATCAAACCAGGTTCCTCTGACTCAGTAAGAGTGCTTTACAGGAACACGTCACATCAAAATACTCGCAAGAGAATTTCCAAGCATTTGGTTTTACTGAGGTCAAATTAAGTCAAACTGGCAGTATCTAGTAATTACCTCTGTTTCATGAAAAAAATTACACGCTTTGATTTTTTTTTTTTTAACAAATACGTATTTGAAATTTCAGAATTTCATGGTTTTAATGCCAATCATGTCTTGCCAGAACAAAAGCAATAGCTAGGGCTATTTGGATCCTGTGGGGTCAAGTATCTATCAGAATCTGTTCCTTTATGTCCAACAAAAGGCACATTTTTAAAAGACCTCATCTAAGTTTTGCAGCTCAGCTCCCACAGCCAAATCTGCAACTAGCTTCTTGACTTTTTCATGAGTAAGCAAGAAAAATTAGAAAAAGAAGAAAAACATCAAAACACTCCACCCCGAAAGTGGCAGAAACCTTCACATTAGCGAAACAGCTTCCAGCTTCAGTCCAATGCTATCATTTCAAGGGAACAACAGAAATGGTCTTTAGGGTCTCTACACCAAGTGGCTTCATCAAATGCTACCCTTTCCATAATAATGCCATTATATTCTATTGGTGGAGTCTCTGCACGACTGCACTGATAATGAAGTCCATAAAGGATGCAGTCTGCCTTCTGCAGAGAGACTGGAGCAGCCACTGCCTGGCAGGGAAGGAAATCAATGACTCCAATGCAAGCACCCTGTTGGCTACAGTGTGGAGTTATCAATTTTCTTCCCAGCTAGACAGCAGCTGCTTCAGTCACTCTGTAAAAAAAAAAAAGAGGAAAAAAAAAGAAAAAACCCAACACCCTAAAAAACCACACACACAAAAACCCAAACAACAAAACAAAACAAAACCCCATCCTCCATACAGCAGCTGGCCACAACATCATAAATCAGGCTAGAAACATTTATATGGAAGAAATTCATATTCACATCAAGCTGAAGATCCAGATTCTTTTGATAAGATTTCAATTTTTTACCTAGTATGATTTCCAGATCTTCAACCTTAAACACCAGGGCACATGTTCAACTTTATACATGCACCTAACTCTGAAAGCACATCGCCTCAGCTGCTGTAGATAGTTGAATAAGCTTTACAGATATGGAAGGCTCTCCCGCTAGGTCAGTGCCTGGCCCACTGTCTTCAATGAAATATATTAAATTTAACATTGGTAAAATGAGTCATCTATTCATAGCTTGATTTTCCCATTTAAAAAAAAAAAAAAAGGAAATCGTATCTGTAACCAGGCAATGAGCAAACAGAAAATCAAAAGAACAGCTTCAGCTCCCCCAGAACATGCTGCTTGTGCTTCTGTCTAGTATTCTATCTAGAATGCTAGTTCTTAGCATTGAGCCAGACCCTGACCTGGTTAAAACAATCACTGAAATGAATGGTACTGTGTCATGTTTTTAACTGTGGTTGCTCCAAGGCCTCAGCCTGTATACATTCTGACTGTTTATCTTAAAGAAGGGCAAAGAGAGACACAGGCAGATCAAGATTTTGTCTAAATAAATTAACTATTCTAAGTATCCCAGTATAGTTAAATCAGGACAGCACTTTTCAGATGAAGCATGGTTTTAAAGTACGAGAATGTTCTTGAATATGTTTTCCTTTATAAAAAGGACCATAAAACTATATTGAATTAAAGCACCATTACACTGAGAAAAATTAGGAAATTAACACAAACTCACCCTTTAAAACCTCACAGACAAGACCTACCTGGTTTTCCCATAGTTACTTTGAAAAGTAATTTGCGGAGCAACGAATGTAATTCACGAATCCGGATCACAAATTAAGTTTTACACTTATTGTACATAATTGTAACCACCCGTGCGTGTGTATTTATCCTATGGTAAATGAGTTCTAGATGGTATCTTTCTTGGACAGGAAAGTAACGTAGTGCTTATTATAGATCTGGATGATAGCACGGACAAGACAGACGACCTGTAGTAAATACACATCTTGGTTACCTTGTGGACAGTGGCTTGCTTGCCTGCCCATATACTCAACTCACTGTCCTGGCACGTTCACAGGATTACCACTCTCAGGGCTTTTGTATTAAATTGTTTGTGCTTTTCAATTTGTTAGACTTTTAAATTAATAAAACTGCTTTCCCCTTCAATGGTACACAATGGATAAAGAGAACAATCATCTTGAATCTCTAAAATATTCTAGGACACTCAATAAACCTGATACAGTGCACGCAAGCCCATAATTTGCAGGGGAAAAGTAGCAGATATTTCATATTTAACCACTGCAAGTGTCAACTCTGTGTACATGCACCACTGAAAGACTAAGTGAAGAAGAAAAAATCAGAAACTACTAAATATATTTATTTCAAACAAGCAGAACACCAGGCATTCACATAGACAGCACTAGCTTAAGGTAATATTTAATTTAAAGCTTGGGCTGCTATACTAGGATTACCAAAGTTATTTTATACCACAGAATATGACTGTATGGCTTTTATTTTAACACTCTGCCATTAACCAATTCTCTATGTCAGTTCTGAACAGGGCCAAGTGGCAACCTGAACACAAACACTAAGACAGCCCATGCAAATTCTCATCCTCTTTATCTTCTTTCACCTTTCGAGGACTCCTACCAAATTAAACTTGCCATTTTTACTTGCACCCAGGTAAAGATTTATGTAGGCTTACTACCTTGTGAGCCCCTCTACCTGCTTGCCTGCCTTTTGGGTGGCAGGAAGCTTACTGCAGGAGCTAACAGGGTTAAGCATTCTTCCACAAGAAGTTGAGACTTTCAAATGGAAGGCTTCAGGATCAAGACAAATCCATCATTCTAATGCTCAGAACTAAGCTGTTGAAACCAAAGGAAATGAATCCATACAGTGGATCATTGGCCATGTGTAGAGCGTTGCTCCCAGAATTAATAGATGCTATGTCATGCCTTGGGACTACTTTCAACCCGTTCCCAGTCAGCTGGAAAAGGACAGGGGGAAATTTCTATTCTATTTTTTCCCTGCTCTCTCTTTCTTCCTTCCTGCCTCCTTTTAAAATTCACACTGCTGAGAACTTCTTCACAGAGTAATTCATAATCTAACTCTATTAAAATAAGTGCTGCTGCTAAGCACAAACCCAAAGATGAATTTGCAAAACAGTAGAATAATACTAATAATGAGGAGCTGCAAGCTCTTTCCAGCCATAGGACTGTCTTGAACTGAATGTCTGTCTACCCCCTTGAGATCAGCGCTCCAAAGCACCACAACATCTGCATAAGAAAACAACCCCCAAAAAGTCCCATTTTACTGCTCAAACATTGTCAAACTGTAGTGCCTCTTCTGGTTTCCGACTGACCATGAAAGCAAGGAGTGCTGCTCGCCCTTGATCATACAGCAATAATAAAATCTGTGTAGAAGTATACATCCACTAATTAACAATTAACATACGCTTCCTTTTACCTAAAGGTTTCAAAGTACTTTCTGAGCCTTGGGATACATCCCAGGGACCCATTAAACAAACAGCTCCTTTTAAATTGCCAGACACTGTCACAATCTGGCTATACAAGAGGAAAAATCAAACCCATGAAACATTCACTTGTGTAAAGCAACAGGTCTCACGACTTGCTCAACTTTAACTCCAAGCTCCAGTCCTACCGCATTCAAGGAAACACTCTGTTATCTCAGTACTTTTTCAGTGTCTCACTTTTTCGCCGCTAGCAGAGTCAAGGGCTGTGCAGCTTTAAACATATTCTGTCAGCACAAAGCAATGACTAACAGTACATTCCCTGTGATGTTTGCAAGTCTTTTGGGGCAGTGTTCTCGGTCATTCAACCTATCTTTCCAGTGATGAACATTTTCAAGTGTTCTTAAATGAGCAGATCTGGTTTGGCCTCTACTTCAGTAGAGAAGATAGAAAATATTCAAACATCTTCATCGCAATGGTCTTCGAGATTGTGTACATCAGAGAGCAAATGTTTAACGTTAAGAGTGCTCATGAATAAAACTGGGCAAAACAGGGGGAAGGGAGAAGGATGTTGGCAACATAGGCTTTTGACTGTACTCACAGAAAAAAAAACCCCAAAGGTCTGCTTCCTAAAACACTGCTTTTTGTCTACAAAGATGCATATCTCAAAAAAATTAATGTTTTTAGCTCCAAGCAGTGCTGCTTTGCTCTACTGCAGCTGTAGTTTAAATTTCTCAGTCCTACACAGACCAGGGACTGACAGCTGCTCTGACGAACCCCTTCCTATGATGTATATATGAACCGAGGGATTGCTTTCAATAAAAAGTGTGCACCCAAACTAATTTCACATGGTTATATATATCCCATCTTTGCATACACAAAATATTTTAAATTGCTATAACCAATAAGGCAACATTAGAGATCAAACCAAGAAAATTATCTACGTTACATAGACTAAAGTTCATAACAATGACCTTAATTCTACACAGGTTTCTTGCTTCTTGAAAACAGAAAAGACTCCCAAGATCTCACTTCAAAACTGTTTACAGCTGAGAGGTATTCGCCATCCTTATGACTTCAATAATTATTGCTATTTAATGAATCTATTGATCTGTGACTTCTAGCGATGCCAAGTTTCTTTTCTGCTGTGTTACAGCCAATGGAAATACAGTTTTTATATATAAGCATATATACAGTATATATATGAACAGACTCAGAAGCAAGTACTGAGAATGAGTAATTTTGTTTTTGAAATCACATAAAGGAAGCCAAGCCAGTGCTCTGTGAGACAGAACTGCAGCATACAAAGCACTTCACTTAATACGAGATTTACAGTTTGCAGTGAAATTAAAGCTATTAATATTAGTCTTTTAGCTACTTTGATAAGCCAAGAAAGATGACAATAATACCTTAACTCTAATACAGCTCGGTAGATCTCAAGGCACTTTTTAAACTGGTCTCAAATGGAGGGACTAATGTACTCTTTTAGAGTATCATAAAGTGGATTACTAGCACAAGAACAAACCCAGCTCCACCACCTTCCACTCCAGGCCCCGTTCACCAGCCTATGCTGGTGCTGTCCTCCTTATAATTGTCATTTTATCCCTCGTACACGACTTCAACAGACTGAGCTGCTTGGTTGACTTACGGAGGAAAGGCTTACAGTAGGCTTGCAGGCACTGTACGCTGGACATACATATAGGGATATCAAGATGCTACGATCACTTAAATACAGGCTGTCTCATCTTTGCAGCTATACAGATATAAATACTGTTCTGATCTAAGTAAGCTGTATGTTTCCTCACTTAACTACGCTATTACTTAATTCTTTTACTGCTCTGTAGAAGTACTTCACTGATAAAGACATTCCGATGCTAGATTATACTAGCTATCTGTTAACTGGAGCAATTTTACAGGTAGCCAAATAGAAACTTTCTATCCCAGATCATACTATTCCACTTCTTTCTCCAAATAAATCCAGTAAACATTAGAAGTACAGTTGTATATTCTAGGGAAATAATTCCTGGCACATGAAAATATGTGAGCTGCCAAAAGACTTTTCAATTTGTTCACTGCTATAACAAAAGCATTCCCCTGAACTGGAACCGAAATGGTGCAAGATGCTGCTTTCCTGTAATTTGAAATGAAGGGAAGAACTCATCAACAAGCCTGCGTAAGAAACAGCACATCTTTGATCCCCACTGGTAACTTATGCAGATTTAACTCCTAAAGCATGCAAACATTTATTTGCAAGTGTATTATTATCTTAGGTACTCGGACGCCAGCAATAGCCATAATGTCAGTACCACTAAATTGAAAGTGAACTGATTTTCAGAGATGCTGGGAACAGACACCTTTAAAAATAAAGAAATAAATAAAAAGAACAAGCTGTTAGAAGGGCAACAGATGCAAATTCAAGATCTCCTGATTTTATTCCAAGCTTTTGCCAGTGACTTAATGAACAATCACAGACAAGCCACTTCATGTTGTTTCTCAATACATTAATTAGGAATAACGACACTCATCTCACATACAGTTCCACAGCTGAAAGGTGCTATGTGGCAAAGATTTCATTTTTATTTAGTTTAGAAAAAAACCCAGCACCTGGGGATAGAAACAATTTGCCAGAATTGTCCACATCAAAACAAACAGCAACTCCCAGAGAATGCCAAAAGCAATAAGAACAAGCTTTCTGTACACTGAGTGGCACTTCGCAGATCAAAATTCATTTGCCATGAAGAGCTACATATTTAGGGCTATGCTCTACTAAATCTGAAGGAAGAAGCCTCAGAAAATTTAGTAGTAAAAGTTTTTCCATGCCTAACTATCCAATTTGAAAGAATACGTTCTATACAAAAATATAGGCTTTCAAGTTGCCAACGCTCAAAATTCTTGCTCAAAGCAATTTGCTTTCCATACCACTAAAGGATGCAGAAGGAGGAGTCTCAGAAGCCCAAGCCATCAGGACACTCTTGTACTGCAGTAGAGAACACAACAGTTGATCCTTGTCCACAAATGCTCAAGTTTTCAACTTACAAACCAATTAGCATGTCATAGCATTCATTCTCATGCAGATGAGATTCACTATGGTGGCACTACTCATCAGTACATTTACACAGGCCCTTAATTTAGTATTATCGCAGTCCAAAGGTTGGAAGAAGGAAGGGTTCTGCTTCAGTTCTGTACAATAGGTGACAGGTACAGAAAGATGGCTTAAGTTTTTACAGTGAACATACAACAGATCTGAAACCGGTTTTGCATTTTGCATTTGATTGTAGGTTTTAAACACAAAGCAAAAATGATTTAATCACTGTTATAGTTTTGTTTCATTTTGTATATTCCATTGTTGAATACTGCATCTGTTGTAAATTAAGATAAGGAATAGAACAGCTATAGTTTAACTGGCTCAGAATAAAGAAAACTACAGTGCCTGCATTTAAAATCACATCTTTCATTGAACAACATTGCCGATTTTTTAGCAATCAAAACTTTCATCAGGTATATATTGTGTCAAAACTATGCTCTGAAAGCTTAAGCTTTGTTGTAACTAAAGGCCATACCTTTATTTGCTTCAGTTACAAAAGAACCAGGCAGGATGATGTAACATTTCAGCTAAGCAAAATCAACTTAGAGGTACCAAACTATGCTGTAAGCTTCAAAACTGTTCCAAGACAACAAAGCTGCAAAAGAACTCTGTCCTGCACCCAGAGGAATAAGCTTAAATGTTTTGCACATTCATTAGTAATTTGCTGAATTTTGAGATGACTGCTAACCCTTGATGGATGAAGAAAAGCTGGAGCAGAGAGTTCAAAACCTCTGTGTAAAATCTCACCACTGCCTGGCAGAGCCTGCAACAGAAACAGAGGTTTCTCTACTCTAAACGCTAAACCAGGTTCTACCCTGCATTAAGCGGTTAGCTTTGTTAAAAACCGGAATTGACTCCACTCAGTTTGTTAATTCAACGCTACTGACGACACGGATGGCTGTTGCTTTGAGTAACTGATTCTATTAACAGCTATAATAGTTGCCAGATCACAGGTGGCTTTAATATCAGAAAGGCTTGACTATCACTAAAGCACACACCATATTGCAGGTGTGTAAAATTATATGGAAACATAAAAGATAAAACAAATATGTTATTAAAATGTCTCACAAAAATAATGTAAAAAAAATCATAGTTTAATCTTAAAAGTCATCATCTTTGATCATTTTGAGAATTCTTTAACATACCTCTCTTGAAACAATATAATTATACGTTATATATAATCTGGAATTTTTGGCTCACTGTCAACCTCTGGAATTCACCGCTGCAGTGAATATCATGGTTACGTATTTTCTAGACATTTGAATAAACGAAGAAAGAGTTACTAGACAGAAAGGAAATAAAGTAACCTATTTGATACTAGATTTGATCACTAAAATGATCCGGGGTTTGCAGGTGATTCATAACTGTAGTAGATCTTTTCTTGTAGAAAGTATATTCTGTACTGAAATCAACAGCTCATCTCGTGCCATCTAACTGTGCCATACTATACCCATCTGTTGTGGTAAAAGCTGTTTCAGAAGACTCATTTGTTAGTCCAAGCCCAATGTGTTCAGTCTTCCATACTACAGTCACGTACAGGTGTTCAGTCTTTACATTACACCACTGAAACAATCCCACAGAAATTACCTTATTCAGTGGGAATTAATCAAATTACAGCAAGGCCCAGCTACCCCCTCTTTCTGATGCAAACACTTCCACTAAACTAAAAAATAAAAGGTGCCAAAGAAGCAAAACTAGCCAGTGAAGGAGCCTTTTCGTTGCTTATGTATAACTGGATCCAGTAAAAGAATCAAACAACGGGATCTGATCCTCTGTTGCAAGAGCATGGAAAACCTGAAATTGAAAAAAAAGACCACAGCCCCAATATCCACTCCTCTGACCATGGAGTTCATTTAACAGATATAATAATGAGGGCCTTGCAGCAACAAAAGTAACTGGAAGCAAATATTTGTAAAATGCATAGGGGCCAGTTAATGATTTTGTAATGGCTTGACATAAAAAGTGGCATCCGCCACATCCTGTCTTGGTGATAACAGGACGCTGGTTAGTACCTGCTGTCCTGATGCTCCAGTGACACACCTTTCCAGTATGCAGAGCCTGTAGTTCTGACTGGTTTTTGGTTCATTGCTGTTGTCGTTTTCTTTAAGTGAGAGAAAGCAGAAATCTTTCTTCAGCCATATTTCTTAACCTTAAGTCTTTTAGTGAGTTAGAATGAGCTCCTCTCTTGATTAAACAACGGACTCTCTTTTACTCCATCATTTTCAGTATTATCACCAAGAAGAAACACATAAAAGCCTCACTGTAAATGAGCAAAGTTAATGAAAAAAAGCCATGTGAGGCTTGTAAACCATCTCACTGTTTCAGATCTCACTATAACCTATAGCTCTTGGACACCACTGTACTTAAAGAAAAAGTGCTGCAATGTAAATGGATCTGTAAATTATCTATATCTAATGCAGGTAATTGGGAATGGCCAGGATGAAGAAAGGATCTTACCTGGAATGATCTCCAGCTAAAAAAGAAAAGGCATTGAGAGGAGGAATTTGTGCCTGTAATTTAAATTTTCAAGGCTCAGTTCTCATTGCAGCCTGGCCTGACACAAAGCTTACTGACACCAGCAGATCAAGATGGTCTGATTTCGGTGGGTTTTGGATCAGACTCCTACACCAAAACACTGTTTACCCAGCGCACATTAGAGAGATCTATGCTTTCCCATAACTGAATATTCATTAAAAGAAAATAGCAAACACACACAAAAAGAAGAATATAATGAAACAGTACATGACTCAACAATAAATCATCATTGATTTCGCTAAGCCCTCTTGAACCTGTTTACATGATGGAGAGCAAGCCTAAAAGGAAGCCACGCACAGACTGCAACATAGTATGCAAACTACCACAAAACACTTGGCAAATTAAGTGCAGTTACCTTATTCTCTTCTTTCAGATTATTCAAAGAAGATTTATTAATTGTATGGAAAAAAAGCCTACTATGTCCTTCCATATTTCCTTTTATTAATTTTGAATTCATTCTCTCTTCATTACTAGGACCTACTCTGTAATGTCTTGAATGAATGCTAATAATTAAAGTCCAGGTTTTTGTTCTAAATTAAATCTGACCTCAGCTCTTTGGGTGGTGGGGTGTTTCTCTTTTGAATAAGGAAATTTGAGGAGACATATTTGTTTATGACATCAACAGAATAGCTGGTTCTCGACAAGACAAATATTATACCAGGTTAATTTGAAGGTAGTATACATAATGCAGAATATCAATTTTGTATGACATATGGACCTGTGCCTGCATAATAACAACTTAAAAACAACATTGTGTTGCCAGTGACAATTACTATACTGTAAACCATTTCAGTGGGTCTCACATTAATTTAATTCATTGCAGCAGGCAGGTTGGCACGCACCGAGAAAAATCACTGCAAAATGACAAATGCTTTACATTTTACAACATAAATACTTCCTTCAGGACTACAAACCCCTGTCATGACAGAAGCACCTTCTGGCATTACTCCAATTTATTAAGTCAGACCCATTGCACCAAGAAAAAGTATCTGCAAACATACAGGACAATCATCGTCAACTCTATTTTACTCTGTCCCTCATATGGATGCAACAGCAGGGAAAGCATCCGGGAGCTTTCATCTAAAAATCATGAAGAGTACTATGAAATATAAACCAAGAAGCACTTCTCTCCTTTTCTCTCACAGCCAAGAAGTTACCTGTAAACAAGCCCTGAAAATTCATGACTCAAGAAACATTTCATGTGATACTGTGGGCAGCATGTTCGATCGGGTATCTCAAAAGAGTTAGATTCATTTTAGTTTGACAGATATGTGCTTTAATCCCATCAAATGGATGTGTCAATTCTCCCAGTGATGCTAATATAATAATGGAGAATTCTGTTCATTTTAGCGAAGCTAAAGCCTCTACTGGAGAATATATACATGGATCTGTAATCTTGCTCATTCCTCAAGGTTAAATCCTGCAAGACTGCCCAGCCATTCCACGGCTGATCTTGAAAAGCACTGAGAATGCACACTTAATTTATATAGGGAGTTTCAGGGGTGCATATATACAGAATACAAACATAGCATGACTGTATTTTCCTGCACTAATTTAATTTAACTAGCATGAACGAGAAAAGAATATGTACAGTTTCTGAAGGCCAATATGCTGATATCACCAACGGGTTCTCAAGAATGAACACACAATTTACATTTCTGGTCTTAGCAATGGACCACCAAGCTCTACTATCTTGTTGAGGGTAACAGTGTCTTCAAGCTGCTTCAGAAGAGTAGGTAAGAAACCATCAAAATTAGTCTGTTCATTGAACAAAACTACTCTTAAACTTCCTTTCTTGTTTCTATCTCCATGTGAAGGGACTGTATCACATCCAAACTATTTTTCAAATATCCTGTGGAGACATTTCACAGTGTAAAGGCCCTTGCTTAGTGTTTGAAAGCAATGGGAAATCTGGAAAAAAAAAAATCCCAAGTCACAGGGTCTTAGGCCAAAACACCTGGGGTGGGCGGTGGGGGAGGGAGTCAGATTATCCAGTGTTAAAAATCAGTTGTAAATGCAGAGAAACTTTCTACATGCTCTATACAGGCTACTGTCTTGTCCTTTCTATCAACTATTTTAAGCCATTTTATCTGTGCTGGCATCAGATGTTGCTAACCATAGTAATCTCCTTTTACGGAAAAATAAAAAGGCTTCATGAGATTATGTAAAGTCAACCAAGAATAGAAATGAATATAAATACCAAGGAATATATCGGCTGTTAACATTCAAGACAAGATGTAATCTTTGGGAAGCAATAACATTTAGATGTCTTTAGTAGGCATTCACCCATTTGTCTAAGAACTACAACATGAACTACAACATCTTGAGCTGATCTATTTAGACACACCTGGGGACAGGATTTCAGGAGAGGCTGGTGCAGCAGCAGCTTTCTAAAGGATATGGTCGGTAGTATTGCGGTCAGGACTTAGCTTAACCACGTAGACTGAAATGTCTCACTTTGGCACTACAGCAAAACTGAGACGTGGTCTTTCTGTTTGTTTGTTATGGGAGGAAAAGGTTATGTTATTAAAGTGAGTTTCAGGTTTTACCAGTTTTCATGCTTTTTAAAGATAGTACTTCTCTCTCTTTTTTGGGGGTGGGGGTGTGTGCTTTTTAATTTTCTTTCCTCCATCATCATAATTTCTCTTTTTCATGGAATGAACAGCCTGAAGCAGAAACTGAAGAAGACTGTAATCCTTACCCTAATCACACAGAACCCCGATTGCATGGAAAAGCTCTGCAGGAATTAGCTAGAGCTTTCAGTTCTAATGGACCAGGTTAAACAGAGAGTGTTTACATGCAGGAGAACCAAGCTTACTCCAGTTACTGCCACTTCTGGGTTTGGGGTTTTTTTTTACATCTTTGTGAGACCTTTTCTCACAGCTGTTGCTGGACATAATTAGTAGCTTGCACAAAAAATTTCAGTGAAAGCAGTCAGAAATTTTAGGTGATTTGGCTCTACAATGCTTGGGAGTTCATGGATTTCACCTCAGCATTCTGAAATTGCCCATATTTCTGCTCATCTATTACAATGTTTTACAACTTTTCTGTAAGAAAAGTTTACATAACAAGGATGCCACAACTGAAAAACCCTTCCACCACCCTCAAAACTACAAAAACCAAGCAGTGAATAACTGTATCTGACAAATGGTATGGTTTGCTTTAAGGGAAAGGAATGATTAGCACTAATACTAGATCATGTGAACAGGGCACATGAATGCCTTCCTACAACGCATTATAATGAAACTTGCAATGAAATTGTTCACAATACTTTTTTCCTCTCTAAATCCTGTGTTGCAGAGGACATGAACTTCTCCGTAGCTTCCATAATAATATTTCTTAGCTTGCAGAGGTCACACCACTATTCTCAATGCACTGCTTTTTTCTGTGACAAAAGATCTCAAACATTGGCCATTACAGAGCAAGGTATAAAACAGAACATGGGAAAAGCAAAGCAGTAGATTAAGTAAAATACAGTTAAGTGCTTCTTTGAACAGAATGTGCATAAGCAGTTTCTTGAACGATAGCCTTAGCTCAGAATCTCGTTAAATCAGACTAAACTGCTGAAAGGACTTACCCGGCTTTAGCTCCTGAAAGTCATTGTAAAAAACATTTTAGGCACTTCGGAGCCCATGTCTTGTCAATTAATGGCTCCTGTGATCACTGAGTCATATCTGCAGTCCGACTGAACCTTGGCACCACTCTGTAGCAACAGGTTCCTGCCCTCACCAGAAAGCTACCTGAGCATGGTATGTCTCCACAGCCACCAATGCTCATGAACTCAAACATTCAGGTACAACACAGTGATTTCCAGTCACATTAATATGCCACATAGCAAGCTGACAGCCGATGAGCTGACATTCAGGCGCTCCTTCCACAGGGAAGATAAGAGGGCAAATTGACTGCTGGGGATCACTTCTGCTACCGCAGACTGGAGACCAGAGCCTCTCAAATACGAGTCAGGCTTTAAAGGCTCTTAGAGCTACTTGGCGCAACACCAGCCAGATCAACACTGTGCTGAGCCTGAGCCTCTCGGGTGTAGGGCTCTGATCAGTGTGGTCATAATGGTCCCAGACCTATGCCAGGTACCTTCCCTTGGTACTGCATCATGCTGCATGGCTGACCAACTGTTCAGACACGTCTCAGGATGCATTATCATATTGAGCTGCACTAAACAATACGGATTACTAGAAAAAAACATAAGCAGGTCTGTAAGCAGTTAATCTGCATTAGAAATTAATTTTATACCTATCTTGTTTAGCACTAGGTACTTAAGTGTTTACTAATTTGGCCATACGTCACAACTGAAAATATTACATTTTATCCCCCCCAAATCCCTTTCTGTCCATCAGATCAAATCAGAAATTCAGAATACCAAATATAAAAAATAACAACGTAAACGTCAATGCTATCCCAGTATCTAATACCTGTGTAGTATTATTCTGACACTCAAACACAGAGGAGCATAAAGTTTAAAATAGATTTCAAGTCACCATGATTAAGAAAGTTGTGACAGTACCCTCTTTGAACATGAAAAGCTGAAGTAAGACACGCTCCATTTTTAATTCATTCCACTAGTTACAAACAATACAGATGCTTCAGAACAGTGAATTACATTCTCTCTCACACTCTGAGCACAGCAATAAGAATGAACAATGAGATGTGACTATGATGGAAAGCCAGCCTTTACATCTAAATTTCAACTGAGTAGTCTTTCTGCATACCCTCCCTCACTTACACCATTGCAAACTGCAAGTACTACAATGCTATCTGTAAAGTAATTAATCATCTTACTTCTCTCAGTCTCTCATCTACCAAACTATTATGAAAAATTCTTGTGCATCCTGTTTCTGTAGTAAGATACTACTCCTGAATTATCTGCACATTGAGCATTAATGATGAGATGCCTTGTGCCTCTGTAGGATAAGATGGCTCGAAGTTTAAAGCTTCTAATGATTTCCTTTGTGAAATATATCTGTATGCCTGATAAAAGCACTCCTCCATCCCTGACAGACTGCATCCGTATCATCGTGCACAATACAGATGACATATCTGTGTTCGCAGAAAAGTGGGGTTATACCCTTATGCTTTGTAGTCCTGTAGCCACACAAGAGAGGGTTAAAAACTACTAACAGCAGCAACACTCCCCCCTTCCCATGCATAGCCCTACCTGCTGAAGTAGATGTACTTACTTAATATAAATACTGTAAATATATTAAAGGCACTGCCATTTTCCTGCTGCCAAAAAGCAGCAGGTGGATCCACCCATCAACTCTGATCCAGCATTTAAACTGGGGAAGCCAATACCCCACAGAGTTACAGTTTCATCCTGCAGACTGAGGCAAGGAACAAGCAGAGAAAAACTTGGTTTGCAAAGAAGTGTTCCAAGAGAGCACTCTCATCTTACCAAAAGTAGCACTAGATGTGAAAAATCACACGACTCCAGGAGCTGACCTATGGCACAGTATTAGCAAAAAGCATGCATTACTCATCTTACCCATTGGCAAGAAGATATTCCTGGAGGCAAGCTGGATCCTTGGGAGCCATTATCTACCTCATGAAGCAGCAATGCTCTTTGGCTGACTTGGTACCTCCTCTTCCTTCTTTCTTGGTTTTGATCCACAGCCAGGGATCAAGCCTTGCAAAAGAGAAACTCAGCTATTGTAGTTTCCAATTACTCTCCCCTACCCTTTTCATATCCTCCTGGCTAATTACTGTGAGTGGACAAAACAAACGCTGTTTGCCAGATGAAACAACATAGTAATGAGCAACAGTGGGCCAAACAGGTATATCTCAATTAAAACAAAACAAACAAACACCCCCCCCCCCCCCCCCCCAAAAAAAAAAAAAAACAACCCAAACAAAAAACTCAAACCACCAAAACCCACCCCAACCAAAACCCAATACCATTGAGATGAATATCTGTTTTGCCATGTCTGGAGTTGATTCATGGTCCTTCAGTGATTTTACCAGGAAACTGAAATAAATGTATCTGAAATTTGCATGTGTCTATATTATACATTTAAATCAGTGGGGCTTCCAAGTCTTTAATTAAGAAAGCACAGATAATGACTGAAAGAAAATGCTAATTTTATTTGGTGGCTCTCTCTCCTTTCAACTTCACTGATCAGACAGACAAATTAAGAAAGATAGTGTGCTTACCCAGAAGCCATTTGTTAGACATCTTCAAAAATCGATGCTTGACACAATTGAGTATCTTTTTGCAATAGAATTTTATTTGTCATGTTGGGCTAGAAGCGTCAGTTGATAATTCACTCCACAGTTCCATAAACCTCCATTGCTATCTTTCACACAACCTTGCAGTTTCACAGGCTGTTGTTAAGAGTAGCTTAAAATAGTCTGTTATCAGTCCTGACCCTCACTGTTATAACTCAAACAGATGCACTATCTGTGATCATTCTGACAAGGGAACAAAATAAACAACCCAGTAACTTTGAAAAGGACATATACACACTGAATACCTACACATATAACGGCTACCTACTCAAGAGCTCATACTGTAAGCAATGGAAAGGTCAAATCAGCAACACAGAACTGCTATCACAACCTTGTTATGAACCGGGGATGAGACAGAGTCACTCAGTTCTGATTCAGATTTGGATTTTCTGTTCTCCCAAGTTCTTGGATGCTTGCATCTATGCACCTGGTTTGAATGATAGAGTTCAGAACAGTCAAGCTGCAGGTCAAGGTAACTGGAATTAGTATGATTTGAGCATACAGGTAAATATTCAAAGTAGCCAGTGACCTACGAAGTTCCCCATAGAAGCCTCAAAAACACAGAATAAAAATATTGAGTAGGCAAACTAGTTTGGAATGGCACCTCCTTTGAGTCAAACACGCTGTTCTTAATTCTGCTGTGTCAAGAGACTTCTAATCTTCAGTCACAAATACATCATATCTGATTTAGTTCAGCCTCCTGATTTTCAAGCTCACGAAAGAGTGCATCAGCTCTAAGTGTCAGCCTGAACTTCACTGCACTATAAAGCCTGCAACTTATACACACCCTAAGTCTTCAGTCCAACAAATAATATTTTTTGTCAGGTAACAGAAAAATACGCTCATAGAGGCAGAATTCCTTCTCTCAGCCTTGACATTTAGTTGCAGGCCTATATGCCTGCCCCAGGCCCTTCACACACAAGCTAAATCCAGTTACTTCTCTCCTGCTGTAGGCACTCCCTATGTGAGGTTAAACTATGACATGTAAGCACTTCACCTGCGAGCATCTCAGAGAAATACTCTGACTCCCCAGTGGACAGCTTAGGCTTTTATCCAATAAAAAACTCCCAAAAGATCTGTTCCTACTACAGTTATTTATTGCCTTAAGTCTTTACAAGAAGGTCAGCCTAGGGATCAACAGACCCCAACAAGAGAGGGGTCACTCTGTTGACCCCAGAGGTTAAGGAAACTCCAGAGCGCAGGGACTTGCCGTGAAAGTTTCTGGATGAAATTTCACTTCTCCAAGTCTGTTGCTGTTGTATGTGTGCAGTTCAGTTTGCTTCTGCAGTAGTGATAGAAGCTGCAATAGCTACTTGTTTTGACAGCACAGCAAACTCTCCGTAGACTCCCATTATCTCTCTTCCACTTAGCACATCTCAATAATGTAATGTTGTCTCCACAGGCTTGTGCATTCAATGGGCAAGCAATTGCAGAAACAATTCCACATGCTACTCTAGGAAATGGGGAATTATTGGTATAGGAAATCAGAACAGAAATAACTGTGGGGCAGTGCACAGCAGTCATTTATAAATGCAGAGGGTAGGATGCTGCTAATGTTATTTAACTTTTAACGCAATAGGAGTTCCTCAAATACCTGACTTTGATGGATTCTATACAAGCATGTGAATACACCTGTAGATCTGACTGCATGACGCCAGCAAGGAAGCTATTTTTGTGCTACGTTGTTTACAGTCTAAAGAAACAAAACCTGGCACAGTGAAGAAACACTGAGAAAACAGACAAGCTAACCCAAATTCATTATCTCACTATTGTACTCTTCCTTTAAAATGCAGGATATGCAGACAGATGGGAGTTAGGAGCAAAATCCATATGCTTTCTTTAAAAAGTCTCACAGAAAACTCTCTGAACGGTATTTGTGGAATTAATCAGATGAGTGGCAAACATTACAGATTTGTAACGTGCATAAGCAGTGTTGCTATAGCTAACACTGAATTGTTCCAGTACAAACTCTAATGTTAGGAGTTTAATATTCCTAGCTGTGAAAAAAAACACTTTGGGCTGAATGCATTGAGAATCATACTGAAAAAGTACCTATCTAGATTCAAACTTTGTGGCACTAACAAAAAATACATTTACTACCAAGCTAAAAATCGATAGGGCAAAAAATGGGAAAATGCATTCCTGATCTATGCAAAAATTAAACTAAACACCTATTCATTCCTATTAGTTTATAAGAATAACATTAAAAATTCTGAACACTAGGAACAATCTGCAGGCAGCATAAACAAGCCTGGACAGAGAATTAATTATAATGGTTAGCAACACTTCAAAAAAAGATGTATCTCTAGTTTTAAAGCTTTGCAAATTTCTAAATAAGCAGATATTCTCAAAGAAGGAAATGTTAATAGCATAATTCTGATAACCACTAGCAAACAGATGTTACTACGATTAAGACAGAAAATAAAAAAGAATAGGTTGGGAATTTTTTTTTTCCTATTATAATTGAGATGTTGTTACTCAAGGGCATCTAAAAAAATATTTCCCTAGTTCCAGTGTAAGCTCTTAGGGACAAGTTAATGGGGGGTGAACTATAGAAGGTGTCTGGTCCCACACTTAGCAATATAAATGCCTGCATGTTCTATACTACTTAAGCCCCAGGACAGGTATGGCTCCCCATTTTTTTGTTTTTAAAGGGTAAAGGAAATCAACTCCAGTAGCTTATTTTTACATACATCTTTAACTGTTGTAAACTATCTACCTGAGTCTAGAATAATGGTATCACAGCAGTTGCTTGTTACTGTTGACTCATTTTCTCTTCCATTGCCTACAGCAGGTTGCAGCCAGAGGTGTTTCTAAAGTGGAAATAACATATGATTTCTGTGGTTAGAAAATTATCAGAAAATTAGCCCTAGGAAAGGATGGAGGAAAATACTACCAATCTGCCAACAAACTATATTTAATCTTCATATATTATAATAAAATCTTTATTACAGAAAACACCTTTTATCTTAGCAATCAACAATTCTTTATATTGATCACTGCAGTGATTCATAAATGAGCTCTATCATAGGAGAACAGTAGCTGTAATTTTATGGTGCTGCCTACTGGAAGAGACTTTATCAAAACTCTCATCTTCCACTGCAAACACAGCACTGTTTATAGAACTTCTATGACAAATAAAGCACTTCATAAAGAATATACAGAAAAGCTTTGTGCTAAACTCCTTCTCATTATATAAAAGCTTTTAATGTATTACCAGTTTTAAACAAATCTGCTGAGGGGATATTGTCTCTGCATAACAGTAATGGATTTAGATTACACCATCATCAGGAATCTCTGTTTTTGTGATTGAGCACAGGCTAAAGGCTTAATGCTTGAAAACAGGGCTGGCCTCACTGATTTATGAGGCCTGAACATAATTAAGCATCCTCCCACTTACTGTGAAACTCATGACTTAAAATGCACATAATATACTCCTCAGTACTTCTTTGTCTTACATACATACACATATATACAACCTATTACATGGGTGTATGTACCTTACAATGAAAATTGAAACTGAAAGGATAGCAAGCAATAATATGTAGTTGCTCATACCACACATTTGAGTACTTGGATACAAGAGGACTATCCATTTTCCTAGTTGTTAACTAACTACTAATAATAGCATTAAAGTGATATTACAGTAGTGTCCCTAGGATGTGCTAGGCTAAAAAGATTCCCCATAGGACACGCCATGTGGTTATATAAAAGTGTTTCATATAAAAGTGTTTCAAATGTTAGCCTGATATGACACAATAGCATAATCGGGGAGGAAAAATAAAGTTCAAAGCTACAAAACCCCAAATCTTCCTCCTCATTCAAGCAGAGTTAGAGCCCTCTTTGCATATGGACATAAGCTTGAGGCTATCCCAGCAAAGAGGTACTTTAACAAATGGGAGAGAATGAGTAAAACCAGACATTTGCCTGTACAGTATACAATTAAATGAATGGTTAAGAACAGGTGTGGCATTCTAGTTAAATTGCTTTGTGGGTTAAATTTAATTAATGTCTTTATTCCTGTGTGCCTAGTATATCAGATCTGTAATTAAGCAAATACTCTCCCCTGCTTAAAAAAAAAAGTTATTGTAACTAAAGGTTTGAAACAAAGATAACTATAGTTGACAACAACATTGTCAGGTTGTTCTAAGTCTGTACTTCAGCTCTTAGTAGACATTATTCCTAGTTTAAAACTGGATGTCTTATAACATGCAAAGGTTAAAATTTCCCTCCCTTTACCAAGGGAAAGATTTGTATCCATCTTCTCCTTCAAGCATCATCAGATTTAGCCTGAAAACGAGAGTTTAGCAGACTGTACTACAGCACGTAATATTTTTGTTTATATTATATTATAATATTTTTTAAAGTAACAAGGTCAAAACGAGCAGAAACCATTTTAATCTTCATCCCTTTTATGCTGCAGTAGTTTGATCACCTTAAGGGGATTCAAAATAAAGGTCTGAAAGCCATATGGGACAACACAAACATTAATCTAGTTTGCCTTCTATGCCCTCCTCACCCCCTCCCCCGTTTGCCCACTGGATGCACTTGATTTGTTGTGTTCAAAAAGGACTCAGAGCTGAGGTCAATCAATGTGCAAAACGTAACTCACTTGACATTCCCATGGATTACCCCAAATGGTGAGATTAGAGCAGTTGCAGGCAGCTGGAAACCTCATATCCCCCCCCCCCCCCCCCCCCCCCCCGGCCCTGCTTCGCTTCCATCCACTGTGTGGGAGGAGAGAAGATCTGTACAGAAATACTCGTACACATCAGCATGCTTTTTTGGGGGGCGGGGAGAGAGGGGGGTCCTAACTTGGCTGTGTTTAAACTTTAGCCTGCGGTTTTATCTCCTTTTGAGGAGATAAGAAATTAACTGACTGGATCCTCAAGTGCAAGAAGTCAAAATTGGCTTGAAAAATACCTCTGGGCTCCATCCAGGGTTAACAAATTAAATATTTCAGTTAGAGAGGAGACTAAACTGGATTATTTAAAGGTTCCTTCTGGCTTTAAAAAAATACAGATAGGAATCTGTGAGAGACAGCTGATTATCTGGCTCAGTATCCTAAGCCTAAACACCAGGCTACTGAAGAAAAAATTTCAAAACAGTAGCTTATGAAAGAAAAAAAAAAAAGGAAAACCAACAGTATGTAAAAGGTTTCTAATTATTTATTTTTACCACTGCCACACAAATTCTGGCCTTAGGCATGCTATACATTCCCTCATGCTCTCTACCCTATGGCCAATTGCATGGCAGCAAAATCAAGTCCCACAGGTTTAGGTGAGAGCAGAATCCACTGTGAGTCCAGCCTGGTGCGGTCTCTTTCATTTCTATGACTGGCATGATCAGATTCTACTGAATTTTACCTAATTTTTCTATGAAAACCCAATCCTTTATGCATATCCGTCCAGTACTTCAAGATTTTAGGAAGCCGGAGTTTTATTATTGCCCTCCATTGTTTCTGTGCTATGTGCAATGAGTACAAAATGCTCGCCAACAAACAAAGGAGCGTGCATTTTACATCCCTGCTGCACAGGGGTAGGCAGACACATGAAGTACAAGAAAACCCCAGGACAACACGCAGGAAAACCCACTCAAGTCCCCAGCTCTCCACAGAAAACACATGACAGCATACAGTGTCATCTGTCCGGTAAGATAAGACACTGTGGCAACACTTATCTGACACAGATGCAAATACTTACAAGCAAGAATTCTAGCACCAAGGGAGAAAGGAAAGAAAGAGAGAATAATTTCACTAGACAAAGATACAGACTTCCTTAAATTAAAATATAAAGCACAAGCAGGCTGATAGAATTTCCTTATTAGCTTTGAAAAACTACTGTGTATTAAAAAGATCACAGAATGTATTTCATTTTTTCAGCCCAGCAAAGAAACCAACTGACACTCTGCCATTTGTTCATTTACAGCAAATATTAACATGGAACACAATTTTCTGCCTGACACAATCATTTTAATTTTTACCAAGACGAATGTTTTGAATGGCAAAGAATAATTAAATCATTTTCTAATCCAAAAGAAGCCTCACGGTCTCATCGTGCGTTTTCACCGTTTTGTAAATCATCTAATGATTTTCTGCTAGTTTAAATATTACCTCCCCATACACCAAACTGATTAGCTAACGTGAAATATACATGGCAGAGGGACTTTCAGGAGGCACCAAGTTCCTAAATCATGCAAAGATTTCCTGCTACTGTGAATGTTACTCGCCGTATGAAACAGGTCAGGATAATGCATAATCAGCAGGGCCAAATTCCTGTCTGTGATGTTTCTTGTTCATTTCAAAACAAATAATCTGCTACAAAAAAGAGAAAGGAGAAATTTCACCTTGAAGCTCAAGTTTTCAAATTAACTCTTCAGTCACCATAAAGAAAAATACCTCTCAGTTTGCTCAAGATACCCTCTCTCTCTTCAAAACAAAAGCTTCCAATCAGCTACAGTAATCAGGATATAGAGAAAAGTCTATCTGTAGGCATAAACTGGTATTTTAAAATAATTCAAATCTGGTATACGAGGGTCATAAACCGTGAGGAGTTGTCATTCTCACTTTTTAAAATGGTTTAGGTGAGCAATGAGTAGCTATTTTCTTTGTAAAGAATATAGTCTATATTTCACTTCAAGTGCAGTGTATGAGAATAATTTTACCTAAGCGATTTACAGATCATGCCTCTTATTCTTTGTTTTGCTCAAAAACGGGGGAGTAACAGGCTCACATCAAACACAAAAAACCTGACAGAAAAGCATTTGATGCTTTGTGCATTGCATGAACCTGTAAAAGCTTGGATCATTTAAGTGGATAGGGATATCTACTACCACTGAAACTCAAAAATGCCTAGTAACAAAGCCATCTCAAGCCTGTCCAGCATTCGTCTAGAAGTTCTGATAGAGAGATTTTGAGAAATGTTGAGCCCATTTTCATTTAAAATGAAAGTAAACTGTTCATCCCCAGGCATATTGGAAAAATCTACTCAATTTTCCCAACTTTAAAAATACTGCCCCTGCTAAGTAATTCTCATCTCTCTTGGCTACTTTGCAGCCATGAAACACTAGCTAGATGACCATTTTTTTCCAGTTCTCAATAACATTAGAGACCCACGCTATCAGAAGGAATCCCTTTTACTCTGCTGGATCTTAGAAGCAAGTTAAGTTGGGCTATTTCCCAGGCATCTGTGCAGCAGACACATCCCAGATCAGGAAGCCTGCTTGCTGCTCCTCTAACTCCGGAATGGGCTCCGACTGTTAACAGGTAGGGGATGATTGTTAGGCTTGTGGACACAAGCAACAGGGGTTTGCTGGAAACAACTCTGATTACAGCTAATGCATTAATGCTCAGAGATGCAACTGAACAGCCCAGTTTAGTGTACCGTGCCTGCTACAATGACACGAACACCATCCCATCAATAATGCATATTCATTTCTGGCACTCTCATGTTCCTATTTTTAGACTCTGATTCTGCATCTTATTCTGTACAGTCTGACCTCCGTGCCCTCACAAAGGGATAGTTAAGCTCATGGTTCTGAAGCTTTAGCGTAGAGTTTTGTGTGATAGCACACTAGAGACCATTGGTGTGATTCAGGAAAAGACAAAGCTCTCAAATTCATACAGAGTAGCTAACTTGGCATCCTAATGAAGTGCTGCTGTTTTGCAAATGTGAAAACCTGATAAACTAAATGAATTTCTCAAGGTCACAGAAGGAGTCAATAGCAATTTCAAACAGAATCCAGCTGACTGACACCTTAATGACAGATTGACCATTAATTTGCACTTTGACTCACTCGCAGCAGTGCAAAGGCGGACTGAGGCTTCAAAGTCAAATGATTACATTTTAATTTCACTTTGCACTGGTTGAAACAGGGACATAGGTATGGGACAACAGTTAATCCAGTCTCTAAAGAGTAAACTCTGTGGAAGCACAGCTGCTTCATAATCAGAATAGATATGCCTTCTCCTTGAATCACACATGCCTACATAGCTATCTTAGTTCTGCTGGGCTGCATCAGTTAAGTAAGAACGCGCTAATTCTCTTCTGCACCACACATCAGGTGTTCACATAACCATGGCGATGGGGGTAGCAGAAAACCAGACAAGAACAATGAACACAGTTGTCACACTGGAAGAACGGGAGTGGAAAAAGTAGATTTATACTTTGAATTCCAAAATACAGCTTCTTTTAATATCAATTTAAAGATTTCTTTTTCTTGCCATAATGAACCAACCTGGAATTCAAGTTTGCTCAATGATAAAAATTTGAATTTTAAAAGCATGAGGCTAATATACATGCACTGAATTTTTAAACCACTGCATTTTTTTTTGGGGGGGGGGGGCGGGGAGTACAACAAGTTAACAACGATTGCAAATCATATAAAAGTCTTACTGAAAAGAAAGGAGGACTTGCTTGCACTTACATGCAGCAAAACTGTAACCTTTTCTGCCCACACACCTCCAAAAGCATCATTACTCTATTCTGCTGTTAAAATGACAAAAAAAATAACCCTCCACCCCAAGAGATAATGCAATTTATTAGTATTTCAGTGCTGAATGCACTTGTCATATTTAATCATCCGATTCTTTACATTAAAAACTCTGCAGAGGGAGTCTGCCACTGGGGAATAGTAACAATCCACAGAAGTGGGAATATTTTTGGAGGATACTTACCAAGAAGAAATGGAGATATCGGCAGGAAAGATGGTACTGCTGCTATTGTATGCTGAGGAAAACATTAGAGGTGGCTGGGGAATAGAATATGTGAGAACAGCAGGGCTCATCCATGCCTTGATTTGCTAAATGCACACTTGAGAAAACTGGTTAGAAAAGATTTGCACACCATGATCTAGGTATGCCTTTGCATACAGAAATAAGAGATTTCTTTTAAAGGGCCATGGAAGCAACAATCTGTTTGGCAATGCTGCCCCCTTAAAGTCTGCTTGTTACAGAGATTCCAGGAAAGTCATGATCTTTGTTAAATGAGGGAGACAAAGTCAGAAACTCAAGCTGCTCAGAGGCCTGCTGTAAACACTCCAGACCTGGCACTGAAGAAAAAGGGTAAGGTGATGGAGGCTGTAACTGAAGTGACAGAACAACAGGATAGAAGGTAAAAGTCTCAGTCACACTCCTAGATTTTCCTTCGACTCCTTAATCACAATAGCATGAGCTGGCAGAATGGAACAGAATTGTGCATAACTCAGAATTTAACAGAGCTGACACAACTTCTTCTTTAACTTTGCAACATCATCTGTCTCTTCTTTCCTACCTAATTCTTTCATTACTTTTTTCTTATTGCTTTTCCCCAGCACACCAGCTGCCTCTTTCACAGCTTGACCGTTCCTACTTTCCCTACAACATTAACAATGTAAATCATGAGTACACAGAAAATCTAAGTGATAAAATAACTGCTCGCTTAGGAACAATACAAATCCTGACAACTGACCTTTCTATCAACGTCGATCCATTTGTGCTGTAAAGAATTTCAAGTCTACCTTGTATGAGGAACATAGCTGGTTTACATCTACAGAGGTTTATGTCTACAGACTTAAAATTTATCTTATGAATAATCTGCTTGCTGTTTTGCCTCACCGTGTAACAGACCAGTTCGAATAATCAAAATTTTAGAGTGAAGTCTTTCTTCAGTTAGAAGCTGGTCAAATTTGTTTACATCAGTCATTTCATGTGAGTCTAGCTCAGCACTTATATCATAACACCTGCACTGCTTATTTAGCAGTTACATTTCATCAGTGTATAGCCTCCATTTGCACGTCAGGATCTATAGATATTACATGGACAGATCGGAAAGCTGATTCCTTGACCAAGAACAGCTACATTCAAGTTACAAGACATGAGTCAAGAGATAAAAAACAGACCAGAGAATATACGAAAACACATGCCAGCCAGTATGAGAGCTGCCCCCAGAAGATGGAATTTCCCTCCCAGGTAGATTCTGCTGTTTCAGATTTAATTTTCCTCTAACAGAGGAACAATAAAACACCTGCTACTTTCAGCAAAAAAGATCTGAACTTGTTTCAGCCCTTGCAGACAAAAGGTTTTCAATGTTTCTAAGGATGAGTAACACGAAAACTACGAACACCACCACATATTTCAATTTTATATACATAACACCCTGATATTCACAAATCACTTGTAAATCTAACCATTTTATACTGATTCATCTGCAGCTTGCATCGAAGTAAACTATGAAGAAAACTATGCTTCTCCTAAAGGTCTTTACATTCCAGCTGGTGTCCACCTTGTACAGCTAATTATAAATCTTGTCTTTCCCCCTTCAAAATGGCAAGTGTCAGAACTATGACACAGGTAAGGATATATCTGGAATTCATAGAAAAATACACACATCATTTGCTTCACAATACCTGTTAAGAATTCATCACCAGGACAAGAAAATAGTACTCTACCCTTCATCTCATTCACTGGTATTCCAAGAAGCAACTTTAGCTCTCTATGTTCCTCCTACGATGACCTGAGAGAGGAACCAGGACAGTATTTTGACAATAGATTACCAATCAGCTAAAGAAACTTGCTACCTTGTGTCAAAAAAACCCCCACCTCCTTACATTGAGTTGAAAGAACATTCAGTGAGAGAGGCATCATTTCAACTGACCATATGGAAACGCAAAGCAGAGAGAACTCGAAGAAAGAAAAGCCTCAAATTTGAGATTCCAGGCAGAAATGCCTCTTAGGAACACAGTGCTGATTTCACTAGTGCTTTGACACCAAAAAATGAGAACTAACACTGCTCGCTTCTAATGCCCCTTTCCTGCATTTTAGGTTAGCTACCAGGAGGCAGACTCAGTTTTTGACCACTGTGTGCTCAGAGTCACGTGTGACTGACATAAAACCTCCATCCAACAGTGTGAGAATGTACCCTATGCTAGAAAGCCTCACTGCTATGGAACATTTATCAATTAGTATCACTGTGACTTAATCCTCATTAACTAAATCTACTTCTGTTGGAATTCCAGCAACCTTTCAAACAGCAGGACTATGGTATTACAGGTATCGGCAACATTCACAGCAGCAACAGAAGTGAAACTCCAGAGTAAAAAAGCTAGACAGTCACAGCACTCACCATCTTTGTAAAACCATCAGTTTCTGATAGTCACACGGGTGTTAAGTTTCCTTTAATTAAATACGTATGATCCAAATCAGCTTGACTGTGACAACTCACACATTACTAAGAAGGCACATGACCCCTAAATATACCATACCTTTTAGCAAAGAGATTGAGTCATTCTGCCCACTCCAAAGACATTCTTAGCAATGTGCACCAGCAGCATCAAGACTCAACTACTCTTCCAAAATAATCTTGTTTTATCTGTTAGTTTAACAATAAGTTCTAGAGTCCCTCACTGAAAATATAGCTCCTTGCTACCAAATGCAGTACACATGGACTGTCACATACAATTTATTTCCTTAAAAATCTGAGAGATTAAACAGCCACAGGCTTAGAATGAAAATGGACAGAAAAGGAATAAATAAAAGCAAGGTATGTAGTCTACATATGTAAAGTGTCCTAGGCAGTAAAATGGTGATATTAATATGAAATTAACCTGAGTCATTTTGTTATGATGACTACAGTATTATTTATCAGTGTATGGGGGAGGGAGGAAAGGTAATGAAAACTGACAATAAAGGCATAGATAATTCTGAGGTATTAGCTAGTGGAACTGAAGGGGAGAAGTCATACATTTCTCTTCCATATTTACTTTACTATAATCATGGTTTTGATCTATGTTACTGACATTTACTGCACTGAAAAGGCCATTAAAACTCACCTGGCGAATTACAGGAAGCCATTCCAAGCACGACCCTCAAGTGCCCTTTGTGCAGGAGTGCACGGGTGTAAAATATACAAACAACAACAACACTTGGTGATAATTAATTTCAACCTCATTTGCCTCATGCCAGCCCATCAAATCCTCCCTCAGAACAGAACTTCTTTCAAACAGTTATGAAGAAAATGTCACTGAAGTAATACATGGTTGGGCCATAACATACTATTAGCTGCACTTCCAGCCACGTGGATGAAAACAGTGCTTGGTGCAAGCACTCTATCACAAATTATGAAGTAACTTAATTCACAGATCTACTAATTAGCTGACAGAAGAATCACTTCACCAAGTGATTTCATCTCCGGCACTTACGCAAGTTCCCATTGCTGTTGGGAAAGACAAGACAAGACAACAAAACTAAACCTCGGTAGTCTCAGAATCCAGTCTGGCCACTGTGAAGTCAGTGCCAGGCTGCATTAAGTCCTAGATTCTCCTTTTGCCAAACTGAAATATTGGAAATATAACTTTGGTCACTTCATGGGATGTTGAAACAGGAGCCCTATGGAGAAAGGAGATAAATTAACCAGGTAGTAGCTGCATATTTTGAGTGCTGTACAGTGCCATCTGGACAGTGTGTGCTAAGCCAGGAGCTGAAGGTTTGCTGCACAATACAGCTTAGTTTTAGAATTCAAACCACTGCCATGCTAAGTGCTCTTCGGATATGAGGTCTTCATTTGAGACTACAGATAAATCATATTAGCTGCTCCTTGCAGCACTCAATTGCATTTTTAATGTGCAGAAGAAGGCAGCAGTTATGTTCTAGCCTCTATGCAAATGCACATAGCATGGGGAATAAACAAGAGGAGTCAGAGACATTCGCAAGCCTGCAGGGCTATGATCTTATTGGCATCTCGGAGACATGGTGGGACGGCTCCTGTAACTGGAGTGTTGGAACAGAAGGACACGGGCTCTTTAGGAAGGAGAGGCAGGGGACACGAGGAGGGGGTGTCACCCTCAATGTCGATGACCAGCAGGAGTGCACGGAGCTCCACGTGGGGATGGATGAGAGACCAGCTGAGAGCCTATGGGTCAGGATTGAAGGGAGGGCAGGGACAGGTGACATTACAGTGAGGGTCTGCTACCGGCCACCCGACCAGGAAGACCGAGCGGATGAGGCCCTGTATAGAGAGATAGGAGCAGCCTCACCTTCGCAAGCCCTGGTCCTCATGGGGGACTTCAGCCACCCCGATATCTGTTGGAGGGACAACACAGCGGGGCATAAGCAATCCAGGAGGTTCCTGGAATGCGTTGATAACTTCCTTCTCCAAGCGATGGAGGAGCCAACGAGGAGAGGTGCTATGCTAGACCTTCTTCTCACCAACAAGGAGGGGCTGGCAGAGAATGTGAATCTCAAGGGCAGCCTTGGCTGCAGTGACCATGAAATGGCGGAGTTCAAGATCCTTAGGGCAGCGAGGAGGGCGCACAGCAAGCTCACTGCCATGGACTTCAGGAGAGCAGACTTTGGCCTCTTCAGGGATCTGCTGGGTAGAGCACCATGGGATACAGCTCTGGAGGGAAGAGGGGCCCAAGAAAGCTGGTTAATATTCAAGGATCACCTCCTCCAAGCTCAGGAAGGAAGCATCCCAACAAAGAGGAAGTCAGGCAAAAACACCAGTGACAAGCGGCATTCCTCGGGGGTCAGCATTGGGACCGGCGCTGTTTAACATCTTTGTCGGCGACAGGGACAGTGGGATCGAGAGCACCCTCGGCAAGTTTGCCAATGTCACCAAGCTGTGTGGTGCGGTCGGCACGCTGGAGGGAAGGGATGCCATCCAGAGGGACCTTGACAGGCTTGAGAGGTGGGCCTGTGCGAACCTCATGAAGTTCAAGCACAAATACAGGCTGGGCGATGAGCAGATTAAGAGCAGACTGGCAGAGAAGGACTTGGGGGTGTTGGTTGACAAGAAGCTCAACATGACCTAGCAGTGTGTGCTGGCAGCCCAGAAAGCCAACCATATCCTGGGCTGCATCAAAATCAGCGTGGCCAGCAGGTCGAGGGAGGTAGACCCCCCCCTGCAGTCCTGTGTCCAGCTCTGGGGCTCCCAACACAAGAAGGACATGGACCTGTTGGAGCGAGTCCAGAGGAGGCACACCAAGATGATCAGAGGGCTGGAGCACCTCTCCTGTGAAGCCAGGCTGAGAGAGTTGGGGTTGTTCAGCCTGGAGAAGAGAAGGCTCCGGGGAGACCTGAGAGCAGCCCCCCAGTACCTAAAGGGGCCTACAAGGAAGCCGGAGGGGGACTTTTTACAAGGGCGTGTAGTGGTAGGACAAGGGGTAATGGCTTTAAACTGAAAGAGGGGAGATTTAGGTTAGATGTAAGGAAGAAGTTCTTCCCGGTGAGGGTGGTGAGGCCCCAGAACAGGTTGCCCGGGGAGGTTGTGGCTGCCCCATCCCTGGCAGTGTCCAAGGCCAGGTTGGATGGGGCTTTGAGCAAGCTGGTCTGGTGGAAGGTGTCCCTGCCCGTGGCAGGGGGCTGGAACTAGATGGTCTTTAAGGTCCCTTCCAAATCAAACGATTCTATGACTTGTAGTTTTGTTTAGACTTACAATTCTGCCTGGCAATCGTGAATACCAATTCTTGGATTTCAAAAGTAGGGACGTTTAGCACAAGGGAGATAAGCAACACAATTACACAGCAAGTCAATGATCAAAGCCCTGATTCTGTTTTACAATTCTAGTCACTGGACTGCTTTAGCTCCCTCAGCAATGCTCTCAGATCAAAAGAGCCTCGCCTTGACAAAGGCCCACATGTATAGTGATGCAATTTTTATAAATAGTGAGGAGTAAACCTTAGTGGTTGGCACAGGTGACAGAATATTGACTCTTGTGGTTTTACAGTAGTTCTAACTACAGCAAGAGCTGTTACAGATATCCATACGGGCTAACAAACAGGATGGCACCTGCCTGAGGCCACTGATCATAAATCTTAGTTATTTTGCCAATACAAAAGAAAATCAGTAGCGACCATTCAAAGGGTACTAGCACAGTCCAACACAAAAATCCTGCCTTTATACTGATCTTTCAAGGTGCATACGCATGCTGTAAAATACCCGTAATTGAGAAGATCATCTACTTCAGTGACCCATGACATGCTCCTAGGCAGAATACTACATTACGTAGTACTGTAGAGCACATGCCATATCTAAAGCCGATGTCCCCATGTCACATCACGTATCTATAATTAAAACATTTGCCCGATTGGTATTCAGAACTCAAATGCTACTTTCCTAAAATCAAAGGTAGGATTACTGAGAGTGTTGTGGGAAGGCAGCACTGGAATCAGATTTCTGTAGAAACCAGTTCTCTTCCTCCTGACGTTTTCTATAGGACTCAGGAAGTTTCTACTTCACAGAAGTCCCTATTTTACTGTAACATCCTGATCACTTTTTCCTCATACTTCTGCATAGCTTACTTTGACATGCCTTTTTTTTTATCTTCATGAAAAACTGTTGTCATATGTTTAATGAATAATGAAACATAAAAATAACAATTCATTTTGTAGTGAGATTTCCCTCCCTAAATTAAACAACCTAATTACTCCCTAGTGTCATTAAATAAGTCACTTTTATTAGGCTATTTTACAATATACCTAATGTAACTTGGCTCCCAACTATTCTGAACCCAATTAGAAAAAAAAGGTACCATCTTTATTGCATTCAGCCCATATTATACCATTATACTCCTGGCTCCTGAGAATAGTTTCATAGTAAGATAGGTTGCAAGAATGGAAATCAACATTGATATTCAACCAGTAAGTCTGGCTAAACAATCCCAGACCTTTAAGAGAGTAATGGGTAAACTGAGCGAGAGGGTGATCTACTGACCACCTACTTTTGACCTTTTCTAAATAGATATATTTTGCACACAGAAGGTTAAGTAATTTCCTAGAAGTTAACACAGAAGGGCAATGGCAGAACTGGAAACAAAACTTCTAGACTTCTCAGTCTCAATTTTCTCATAAATTTAGTAGTCAGTGAACTAAATTGGCTCAAGCGGAACTATACATGACAAAAAAGAAGCATTCAGCCAAAAAATCCTCAGGGCCAGATTTTCTGCAAATACACAATGGGAAGGTTGGCTTCCAAAGTTATCCCCCAAATGTATGGCCATGCTTGAGAACTTTAGGCTTATAGAGACAGGTAGCTTGTCTGAGGGCTAGGACTACCACAGAGGAACCATCACCGAAGTTGCATTTTAGGACTTATGACAGGAAAGAGGAGAGACATCAAGCTACAAAGTCATCCAGTAAGCAGATGGGAGCAAAGGGCCAACACTGCAGTTACTGTCCAGGGCCTCCATTTCTCCCACTGCTTCTGACTGCAAATATTGTCACCATCACATCAACAACATTAAGCAATTTCCTTGGCTTCAGAGCTTAATGACAGGTTTTAGAATAAAGGACCTTTTCCAGTAATATTTTGAAACTTTACGCATAAAGCAGATATATATAGATGCATTTCCAAGCTCTGGAAGCATTTGAAGGAGTAGTTTCCAAAGTTTTTATTACACATTAAACCACAATCTCGTTTCTTGGTGTTACGGGGATTTGTACATGTTAACAATACGATTCAGCAAGGCATGCAGTTTTCACGAGGGGGCGGGAGAAGGCAAATGCAAACTGTCAAGTCATATATATGAGGGCTAAAATCTCAATCGAGCATTTTGAAAGCTTGTCAGGAAAATTAATTACCCTCTTGATTTAAAGAGTTCATTTTTGTCCCCACAGACAAAGGCAGCATTTAACTATTAAAAGCTTATATTGGTCGACAACTGACATCCAATTCATAACACAGCCAAAGGCAAAATATAGCATATTCAAAACAGAGATCCCCCAGGCACCTAGTTTTTTTACCCCTTCTGTGTATTGTTTTGACTTTTGTCAAAATTTCCCTAACAGTAAACCCTACACTTATGCAGAAAGATTTGTCAAGAAGTTCTTCAATTCATCATTTTATTTCCTCAGAGGAATGGTTTTTAACCTTAGCTTTCTGTGAAAATAGGACACTTCAAAAATTAACAAAAATCCCCACATTAGATGGAAAATGCTTAATTGGCCCCAGAACACACACACTTCATGCCCTGGCTCAGAAGTAAGCTGTCTACTCTGGTAGCTAAACTCTAACAAAGAAGAAAATCAGGGCGCTCTTCTTTCCGTGCTATTCACTGTGTCCACTAAGTTCACCATGAAAAGGGAGCCCAATGAGTAATAAGGTCTAATGCAAGACACTGAACAGGCGGAAACAGAGTGTGCAAACATGAGATGAAATGAAACGTGGGTTTTTTAATGAGAAAAATGGGTCATAGTCTATTTTGGAATGTAATTTTTTTTTTTTTTCCTCCAGAAGGGAGAGCTAGCCTAAGCAAACCTGGAGCCATGTGTACTCAGACAGAGAAAACAAATACAAACCACACACACACACACACAAAATCTTCAACTATGTGCAAGGTAGAATAAAGACAACTCTGTTGCTCCATCATCAACCCCCACGACATGTGGCAGCAATCACAAAAGAGGAAAAACTATAAAAAAAAAAATAGAATTTGGCAAATGAAGATCAAAAGCACGTACTAACAACAGAAATTTTCAAAACACTGCAAAAACCCTGCTCATTTGAGAAATAATGGAAAACTCATGCGAACATCTTTTTCTACCTTCCTCTACATATGAAACCACTCTTCAGCAGCACCGTCCAGCCATAACTGAATTAAGTCTCTAGATTACTTTATGAAGTAGGTAAGAATTATCACCTATGTTTTAACTGCGCAAAAGGATTTCTCAATGTCAGCAGATGAGCCAGTAGTGAAGTGAGGCCATCACACAGCTTACTGTATCCCATAAATCATACCAGGATGAATAAATGCATCCAGCTTTATACCCATTCAAGTAAAGGGAGGGTTGCCAATATCATCAGGGAAAAATAGCCCACTAATATTCTTTTTCTTTTCAGATCTTTTAAACTCCTAATCTAACAAGCCAATCATCACCATTCCTTCTGCCTTATCTGCATACAAGTCTGACTTCCAATACAGGACAGCATTCTTACACTACAGCCAACTCAACATCAGATTCCCTGCTGTAATTCCTCTCAAGCCCTTAATACTGTAAAAGTCATCAAGTGATGACTTTATTTTGACATGCAAGCAAGGCACATTGTATTAAAAACAACAACAAAAATCACCCCACACAGTGTTACAGGAGATATGATTAGCAGACGTGCCCCAAAATGTCACATAATCATATGAATGTTCTTACAGGAGTGCTGAGCCAGTCGACCTTCAGACATTTAACTCTTCTCCTTCATGATATTTTTACTGAATAATGCAAGGAGAGTATCAGCAATTGTTCTTTGAGCTGACAAGTGCAGTACAAAATTTCTCTAAATTTGTCAGTGTTTCATAACCTTTATGTGGTTAGATGCACAGAAAACCATTCGAGGTTTAGGGGATTTATGCTTGATACCTCCCCCCCTCCCCACATGATTAATTCTGGTTTACACTCTGTCAAAAAATTAGGCCGTAAAACTGCCTTAATGCAGATGATATGGCCTTCAGTTGTGCAAAAGAGTAAGCGAAAGACTTAGCTAATTTTATTACCAAGATTGATTTCATGTCACCATATTAGCTTTACACATGTAAACTAGTGCATATTTGGGTTTACCCTGTCAGCCAAGCAGAAGCGGAAATATAAGCATCTGGAGTCAGCCTACCAGACAACAAGGGGAGAAAAATAAAAGAGATCGGGAGCTTTGGCAGGAGAGGGGAGAGACAGAGGAAGGGTGGCAGGGGAAGTAATATTTCTGGGTCACCAAACATGACCCGGTTTAAAAATAACAACAACAAAAAGCCACAACATACACACAAAGTAAAAAACCCAGAAGAAACCCCTAAACATTCAAATGAAATACCTCCAGCAAAGTACTACAGGCTAGATTTTTAAAAGAATTCAGCACCCAGCACTAGAGCTAGCAATGTTGAGTGACTGGGAGTTCCTGGAGCTCCTTTCTGGCCTCATCAAAGGTGTGAATTATTTGAAACTCTCACCCCCTTTTTTTTTTTGCATTTTACATTTTCATTTCAGTCACGCTCATGATTTCCTCCCCAACCTTCCCTCTCCCCACAAATCGACATGGACCAATACTACAATAAACATACTGAGGGCAGGCAATTACCAACTTGCCAAAATGAAAGTCTCAGATACCTTATGTGCTGCAGGGACTCTGCAGCACAAAATAGAATGAATCATGTGTGTCCACTGAAATTAAACCAAATACAATACAGTCTAAGTAGAGCCATTCATCACTCAGAGGGCCAAAGGGACTGTCATATTGTACAATACACTGGCAGCATTCTGAAGAGAACATTTTCTCTTTGTAACTTGGGATGGACAGGGAGACCGTAATGCAGTGGTTACAGCAACAAGAAAGCGTGCAGCCATCACTTGACTTAACCTACAGAAATAGATCAGACAGGTATTTGGGGGATTATTTACAAATAAACGTGAACAATTTTGCAGCGTTTAGCAAATAACCATGTATATTGTAACAGCAGTTATGAGCAAGGTACCTTTTGTAATGCACCAACACAAACGAACGTTCCTGATAAAGAGATTTTTTTCAAGCTAATGATTAGACTGAAGAAGCCAGAAAACACATGAATATTGGTGAAGCAGCAGTAGTCTGCATGATGAACTGTCAGCTCCAAGCACTGCCCAAATGCCATTTTAGACTTCTTTGCAGACAGCATGTTGAAAGGAGTTTTGAAAGAGCAATCAGGGTTATTTTGCAAATTACCATGGAAAATCTGCAAGCACATGGGGAGAAGGCATAAAAGTGCTCGTAAATTTAACATAAAGAAACAAACACAATTATCCAAGACAGAGCCATTCGAATTGCTACAATACTTCTAAAATACATAACATGATCTTAATCACTTCAAGTCCAGTGCAGTTGGATAATGAATACCTCCTGCAATGTGCTGAGCACCCTCATCACTTCATGATAGCAAGAGGAATTGTTCTTAACAGCTGCCAATTTACAATGTTGGTAGTAGGTAAGAGTTTCCTGCTTCTGATTCTGTCCATACTAATTGATTTATTGGAAACACACTTGCTCAACCTGTCCCCAGCCAGACTGTAGCTATTCTGCTCACCAGTCTGTCCAACTACTACCATGACAGCCATCTTTTCTGGGTACAGTAAGTCCCAAATAGATATGAACACCAAAACAACTGTCCTTGTTACAAGTTCTTTCTCAACAATCTTCAGGACAGTGAAAGCACTCTTCCTGCTACTCTCCTTAGGGGGATGCTTCCATAGGATCTGAAACCAGGATCTGTTACAGAATGCTTGTCACAGGAAGGTATGACATGTAGAAGATTTACCACAGTGACACTAGCAAGGGCTGATGCTCTGCACAATGCAGTTGTCTGGACACATAACTGAAAAGCAAAGTCTATCAGAGGAGGGAACTGTTTGGTCCTCATCAATATTGTACCCAAGCACCCAATATCAGCATTCGTTACTCTGTTAACACCTTTACAACAGGGAAGTCTTATTACCAGTTTACAAAGACAGAAATAGGAGAAGATGAAATCACTTGATCAAGCAAAAGTCAGCCTGAGCTGGGAATACAATTGATATCTGCTGTGTCCCAGTTTTGTGCTCTGCCCCCTGGGTCAACCATCAGATACAGCGAGACTATCTAAATCCCTTGGGTTTCAGTCCTTTCACAGCTTTGTTCGTAACGAGTCACCCCGTTATTGACATCTGTAAAGGGGGATGGGGAGAAACACACACAACAAACCCAAACAACCTAAACCACAACCTCAGCAAGCTTAGCAGGATGTTCTACTCATCTCAATTCTCTTTTCAATTTCTTTTAAAGAAAAAGAAGCCACATAATGTCTCTGACTTCAAAATGTGCATAAATAGCCTGAATAATTGATGAGTTTTGCATTTTATAACCATTCTGCACTGCATATGGATTATTTTTTTTTTTTAAAGAATAAAATTGAGAAAAGCAACTGATACATTAATAACATTTTGGAGGATGAGGAACTTTCCTCTTCCATTCAACCCCAATGAGATGAAGGCTGATGGTTATAGAAAGCAGCCATGATATGATCAGGCTGATTCTTCTGTCTCATGGGAAAAAGGTAACTATGGAGATAGTCAGCAAAATCATCAGCATAACTGGTTTCATTAGTGCCTGATAGAGAGTATGCAGACCTTGGGCAGATTCAGTAACCTTCTTCCTTCTCTTAATTATTGAAAGGGCATCGCTTTTATCTGGAACTGCTAAACTGAAGGTGACAGTTTGGGTTTTACACTATGCACTTGAAAGAAAAATATTAAAAATATCTCAATCCTGGCTCTTAAGAGCCTTCACTACTGAGTGAAGATGAGCACACGTTTCAGGGAACAGTTTTCTGTCAGAATGTACAATTTCATTAAAATTGAAAGCATTTCATGGAAACATGTCTGTACTGGCAGAGCAATTTTATAAGTTAAAATGTTTTGTTCAAGGTTTCCCATTTCATTCTGAGAATATCTGGACATTCGGTTTTGCTGTGATGAAATAATTTGATTTTAGTATTTACAATCCATTCATTTCAGTACTTATATTGTATGAAAACATCAGTCTGATTAGGTGGAATTTTTTTCTTTTTGAAAGTTTGCTCCATAAAGATAAAATATATTTTGGTTATATTCAGTTGAAAGGGATGAATTTATTTCACAAGCAATGCAAACAAAACACCTAGTTCTAATCTGTTCTTGCAACAAAGAACAAAATCTGTTCAGAGCCTGCAGAGAATGCCAGCCATTGGACTACATGTTCATAGTTCTTGGGGATGGAGATGTGGATTTAGGTCAGTCCATGGTGTGCTAGGTACAGAACAAACCAGAGAATTAACAGAGACTTGCACAAACAGGACAAAGCAGAGTCAACATCTCTACCTCACCCCATCTTGGCAGTAGAGAAAGCCTTAGCTCCATCTTCTAAAATACTAGTCGCTGCAATTGAAACAGTATAGATAGTTATTTTAGCCTGCTGCTAGTATGTGGGAGCAGCTGAGTTGCAATTGTATTTTGAGTTTTCAGGACATGTCTATGCTGCTTCCTGATGACTGCTGTATCTCAAATCAGAACATGGGCTAATGGATTTTAAATAAGATACCTTTTCCCGTACAACATTTGGGGATTTCAAAATGAGTTCAAGTGCACTTCTTAGTGTGGGCTCAATGGACACAGCTTGTACAGTAGTGTTCTATGCTTTCAAATATGGCTTACACTACTTGGAACCCATACCATCTATTTTTTTTCTTTAAGCTCTGAAATAACAAAAAGGGAATCCAACATGGAACATCCTTAACATTAACGTCCCTTAATGATTTCTTGTATCACTGTTGAGTTTGAGAAGGATGATACTAGGCATGGCAGTAAAACAATGAGAGGTAGTACCGGATTTGTTAGAAAGGGAATTACTACAGGAATATTGCAAGACAAGGCACAAATACTCGCTACATTTCTAAACGGCAGTCTCTTCTTTCCCCAGCATGAACATGGTCAGAAAAAGTGGTTTTTTTCCCCAATGTGCTCTTAAACAGTAAGCCGCGATAACAAAAAAGTACTTCTGCTGGCTCAGAAAGGGAAGCAAGGCTAAAGATAGACTAAAAGAAACAAGATGACACAGTAGAGGATAAACTTTAAAGATGCTGACAAGAACGCTAAAGCAATTTGTGCCTCTTGCTTTCACTTGCACTGTATTCCTCAATTCAGGCCATGTTTTGCATTTTAGACTGGAAAACACAAGAACAGCGGAGAGTAGAATCCTTCTATGGTTTTTGATCCTTCTCCCCGCCCCACCCTCATGACAGACGTGAACAAACAGCTCCATAATCTTCAGTAAACCAATTCAATAAACCCTAGCAGAAAAGAATATTTGTGACACTAACCTCACCAAAAGTGGAAAAAACCCAAAGCATGACTAGGACGGCCAGGCACTGCAGTTGCACATACTCTGCCAGTGTAAAGACTTCACTTGCTAAGCAACTGTTTACAGTGTCAGACAATTCGAAAATGCCAGGCATACCTACTGCTGCGTTACACCTGCCTTAGACATGTGCCACTATTAATCCTTAATGTCAAAATACTAGCTGCTAATGAATATGAAAGGACACAACTTCTTCAACTACAAGCCTTAAAACCTGAGAAACATTCTTTTGCAGAAAGACAGCAGTAATCTCTGGATAATTAAGAACTGTGAATATTTAGCCCACAGAAGAGGAATGAATTATAAACAGATAGCCACGAACACCGAGCATCCTTCAATTTGTAAAGTGCTTACCCAATTTTTAACAATTTTTTCGTTATACCATTCTTCCCTCTTCCCCCCACCCCTCACAGAGATATTCTTGTTGGAGGATGTCATCAGTGCTGTTTCAGATCTGTCAGATATAATCTTCTAATCTGCCAACTTTTCACAAGGAAGAGATGAGCTCATGTACTGACTGACAAGATGTGCTGAAAAGTCTGGGCTTTCTCGAAGCCTGTTAAAAGTTTAAGTTCTCCCATTGTGTGAATACTGTCAAACTTGGCCCTGCAATTTTCATAATGACAGCTGCTGTCAGTTTAAAAGGGTAAATTATTCAGTTCAACTGGGAATGCTGACAGTAACTGTAAAAAGGGCCTTAGCAGTGGAGAAAAGGAAAAGGTTCCAGGTATCTAAGGAAAGATGTAGTAAATTCACTAAGACACCTTAGAAATACTCAACCTGAGCTATTTTCTAGTCTCCTTCAAAAAACCCGGGAAGCTATTTACTTTGACAAGAAAAGAATAACATAAAATTAAACAATATCAGTAATAAAGTTTGAGAGACCTACAGCCAAGTCTAGAAAGATATTTTCATGTCTGTAATTACACATCTTTACACCATTTACAAGGACACCATGCAATTTAAATTGTCCAACTCCTTCCTGTGTGCTTTCAATGGGAGATCTGAAGTTATCTGACATATTTTCTAAAGTAATTTTAAAATCTCCATTAGGTGCCTATGCATTTTTCAAAACCCGTTTCCACTATTTCCTATTAGGAAGGGGACTTACCACATACACTTCGCAATTTCTTCTCCTCTGCCCTACAGCAGAGCTAGAGTTCCACCTTTGCAAAACACATTTTGAGAGAAATCCATTTTGGAGATGGATAGAGGTAAATAAATTGCAATTTCATCATTCTACTTGTTTGAATGAAAATGAGGAAAACAAACAGAAAAACATGACTTCTCAGCACTGCAATGTGCGTCATTTATGCTTTGCAAACGCCTACTATTCCCATTCAAGATTTTTCCATCTGCTTTTTCAACAAATTGTGCAGGTATAAAGGATGACAAGCAGTAGCAAAAAGTGGAGAACTTACACTCCACAATCTACAATTGTATCTCCAGCTTCCTTCTAGAATAGGTGAAACTGGTATCAACAACTACTCTCAGCTCTTAATGGGAGACACAGCAGTACTCTAAGCCTGAAGCTTGCTAGGACATTTCAAATGCAGAATGTCTGTTGTAATAGATACAAAGTGTTTGCCATGTGCTGTTAATGTATTTCTGGTTCCTAGCAGTGAAAAAAGATAGACATAAACCAAGGGGGATGTGGCTCTGAAAAACTGGGGTTCATTTAAACTGAAATGCATTAAGTCAGTCTGGAATAAGATAGAATAATATCATTACTATACACCAGCCTGAATAAAGCACTATCTAAATCCATTACAACTTGCACCATCTATTCTCAATTACAACAGACACTGTGATACTTGTACATGAGCTATCAGAAACATTAAATTAACTATGAAGTGATACAATCTCCCTCAGTAATCGTAGTCATCATCTTTCTACTCTCTAAAGAAACAAGTCTTGCTGGCTGTAATTGCATGAGAGTTCAGAGTATCTCTGCTCACCTGTGTTCCTGCTAATTCCATGCTCCGTTATCCATGTCTCAGCAGACTCATCTCCCTATTTGGAAATAGGATCTCAGCCTCTATAAGAACATAAATTCTATGCTCTGCACATACTTGCAGAAGTATGCGCTCCTTACTTGTTTCCTAAGGGTACAAGAGGCTAATCAATGCTACAGTTCTTGGAGCTAAGGAGAGGTGGAACATTTGCAGACTTAGGTGGGTTCATCTTCATCTCTCCCTCATACTGCCATATTTTAAAACTTGATTGCTGCAGCTGTAGGTAGACTCAGAGTTATGTGGATTCAACTCCAAAAGAAATGCATCACCCAGTCTATGAAAGCAAAATAGTTAATGAATACCCTAAAGTTGTCTGTAGCCTTTTTCTACTGCCTAGGTCAAATGAGCACTCCCTCAGTAGAGAGATTTGTTACAAGCTGTTAGCCATTCCCTTAAGATATCTGCAGCACATTCTCCTTCTGAAACTAGAACTCTCATAAATCTTCTAAAAATGATTCTGAGTTCAGAAAACTTTCAGGAGCAGGCTTGAATTTCAGTTTTGTTTCTCCCTATAGCTAGTACTGAAGAGGACCATAATTTACTGAGAATATCAGCCAGTCCACAGCACACCGTCCAGCACAGTCTGTAGCTCAGAATGCCCCATTGCTTCCTTCATGTTCTTACCAAACACTGAAACCAGTTCCTCTCAGTACCTAATAGCGCCATTAATGTTAAATAGATGATGACGATGCTAATGAGATTCTACGCGGCTCCCAGAGTCACTTTAAGATTGATGCTTATAAAGTTGTGCTTAATCTAGAACGTAATTTTTAGCAAGAAAATCATGCCTCCTCTTTATCTCTTGATAACATGCCTTCTTAATAGTTCCTTGACAGTTGTATTTAAACTTACCACAAACTCATGTATACAAACATGCCTTTG
Source organism: Aquila chrysaetos chrysaetos (assembly GCF_900496995.4). NCBI lineage: Eukaryota > Metazoa > Chordata > Aves > Accipitriformes > Accipitridae > Aquila > Aquila chrysaetos. The sequence continues at coordinate 39,953,138 of NC_044016.1, read as the reverse complement.
CTGAGGCAACAAGGCCAACCAAATAGTCCCTAAACACCAAAGTAGAAAATAAAGCTTCTGCCATTAACCAACTGTCTTAATGAAACTCAAAGGCTGCATCCCTGCTGCAAACAGGAATTGTGTTCAGCATACCTGAACTAAGGTAACAGTGTTGTGAAGAAACAAATAAGACAGTGTACAAATTCATCAGGACCCAAGGGCATTTAAGAAACACTCCCAACAATGAAATCGTGCCCTCACTGTATGAGCTAGCGCGGAGAGGTCCACCTGTGATGCAACCAGGCTTCAGTGGAACACAGCGACAAGTTTTCTACTTGAAGCATCTCTATGTGATAGCCCAGATCAAATGCAGCTCTTCTAAGGAGCGAGGGAAAAAAAAAAAAAAAAAAAAGATAATGACAATTCAAAATTCATCATCTCCTAAGGAACGGATTAAAAATGTTACAAGCAGGAAACTATTTCCCCAAATGTGGAAGGAGCCTCTACGAGATCACAGTCTAGTAGGCTAAGGTTTCAGACTCCTATTTGTTATGCAAAACTGCTCTAAAAAACAGACCACAAAGATCCATATGACCAAAAAGTCTTGCATGATTTTTATCTCCCAAACAGTTTTGCAGCTGTTGCACTCGTAATTAACACCAGAACAACCTTTTGCCACCATTCATTTCATTTCTAGTTCTAAGGAAAGAAACGATGAATTAAGAAAAAGAAGAAGGGGAAGCTTCTCTGGACAATTGAGAACAGCCAAAACAAACAAACCCCCTCCAAATTATTCACAGTTCTTACTCTTGCCAGTGGTTCAGTGGCTTTACATTTTATTCAGATGATTAGTCAGTTTCCCCTGCCAAAAAGATTAAAAGATTGATCTTTGACTAGGATTAGAATAAGGCTTTTTAGTATTTTTTCTAAGCACGGTGCACATTTTTAATGGAAAGCTTCCCCTTCTGGACCGAGCTGTTGTATCATTAGGACAATTCTGTTCCTTTTCTTCTTTCACAACCCTTCAGTCACTCCTCTCATGGATGATCAGATGACAGTGCTACATATATAGCAGTTACTTGTGTAGTGATGTTAAGAAAGTACCTAAGATAAATACAGTTCTATGTATGCAGTATTGTTGCTGAAAATAAGGAGGAGGAGCTGAACTTACAGGAACAGCTAGCTCTCCATGAACCATCAGTGACCTACAAATCACAATTCAGGAAGCTGTGTTGTAAAGAGTACAAAAAAGGGTGATGCTTGTATTTTGTCCATAATGATACCGATAACTTGGGGCCATTGCACAGCAGATTCTTCTACATTGCAGACAGAGCCGGAGAATGCTAATATCACCCACGATAGATGCATTCTAAATAAAGCCAGGCTTACAGGATCTTTCAAGAAAGCATTATCGCTACTAATCATTTTACAGCATCATTATACATCAGGACAAGCAATTTAGGGGAGGGAAAACCAAATAAAAACCCCTCAGTACACATGCCAGTACTTCAGATGATTGAAAAACTGATGAAAGTTGAAAACCTCCCCACTGAGAAAACTAGAAGGAAATAATATAAGTGCCAGTTTTGCAAAACAATCCCCCTTCTTCCCCCACACACTGTCAGCTGTGTTTTATAGCAGATTTCAAGAGGTCACTGCCCTGGGCCTCAGTTCTCTTCTCCAGCACTCCTAATCTACTGTTTTCAGAAAAAGAGTAGATCTGATCTCCACTGAGCATCTAACTCCCTTCTGGTGCTCCATTAACAAGACAACACAGACCTATTACAAGGATACACACTTTAAATGAAGAAACATCAGTAGGCATAGAGGACCAGTGATAAGCATCATACCTTTTCATTCACAAGACCTTCTTTTAATTTCCCCCAAACACAGATTTGGCTCCTCTACTACATCTTTGTGTATTTATATCTGAGTAAGTAAGAGCAGCTTGCCCTCAGTACTACTTTTTCCATTTTGCAACATTCCTTCTACAATGAGGTCATTGAGACCATCAGGTTCCAAATATAGCCTCCTGGAGCAGTCCTACACCCCAGGCTAGAGTACATTATCTACTCCAACGCAGATTTGATGCTTCATCTCTTGATTTTATTTTGGTATCGTTTCCTTTATTGCTTTTAAGCACCATAAAATATTTAGCATTTCATTGTCCATAATTTCAGTATTTCATAGCAAATAACTTCATTTAAATGCAATTTTAAAAGCATCTTCAGCATCATTGTAGTTATATTTCTATCCAATCAGAAGTACAAAACAAACAGTCTTACTTTCATGTGACACCCAGTGCCTGATACAGAGAAATGCCAAGCATTAGAAGCTCCAGAACATGCGTAGCTGGCTCAGAATCTTGACAAAAGTTTCACATCCTACCAGTCGGATCACAGGACCAAAATGTAGTAATCCACACTTAAAATCTGACAGACTGTAAGAGTGGAATTAGGCAAATAATTTGTCCGGTTTTCCCCGCTCAATTTCCTAGTTGTCCAAGTTTATTTTATTAGCATCTAAGTAAATTTTGGCACTTATATGAAAACCATAGATACTGAGCAGTGTAAAGCTATTTACCACTGAATGCTTACAGGACTGTTTACTTCCAGCTGAAAAAGGAGAGGGGGCAGGAATCATGGATGATGCTATAGGTACATCATTTCTGAATTCATACTTTTTTGTATTGCAAGCAACAGACAAATTCACTTTACAATCAGCTAACTAGTTAATCCGGACTCCATCTCCCCTCACATAACAACAGCCTCTAAACTCAACGTGTGCTCACCTCATGGAAATAAACCAGACTGTGAGTCTGTAGCAGAAACCACCTGATAGGAGCTGAAAAACTACTGAAGAAGAATTTCTTAATTTTCTTTGTTCAAAACCATGATTATTCTTGCCCCAAATTATTTATAGTACAGTAAACACAGCACTAATAACTATGATGTGGAAACATAAGCTTAGAGTTTAGCATCTTTAAAACGAGTGGAAAACATCAGGAAAGAGATTACTTTTTTTTTTTTAATCAATAAAGTTGCAATATGTGAATTTATACTAAATGCACAGCCATGTGTCACATTCTAACTTCTCTCTCAAAAAGCTTTTGACTAATATTGCATCTGGATAAGAGACAGGAAACTCTGGCACTACTACCACCAATGACTCCACCACCTGAGCACACAGTTTCTTGCCAGATGTTTTGCTGTGTGCACGAGGATACCGCTGAATGGACACACAGAAAATTGCAGCATAGAGGAATACACCCAGCAAGCTGCTGCCCAGTAGAATTCCACAGTAAGTCTTTCTTATTGACTTCACCCTTACAGAGTAAGATTCACTGCCATGTACAGGTCACTGCAAGACTACAACTTTGTGGTCTTAAACATGCCCCATATCATCCTGAAATGCTACATTTTCCCCAAATGGATGAAATCCAACTTTCCTAGGCACTTACTGTAATTAAAAATTCTGGTTAGGCCAAAAATCTAGCTGATTTACTACACAAGGATCTTTATACAGAGACAGGAAAGGACATGGCCTGAAGGCAACCCTCGCCCCACCCCTCACTGGTAAATATAAACACATTACAAAAAACGGTTCCATTTGCTTCCATCCAAAAGATCCATTTACCTTTGTTGTAGCATCTGTATGAAGCCCCTGGCTTCTGGCTCAGAATTTCTCAGCACTGTGTATTGTATTTTTCTTACTTCTGTACTTCCAGAAGGGGGAAGGAATTCCCTGTTTGCTCTCACTGGGTCTGTGTTTTCTTTTCTTTCAATTCCACTGAATAACGGTTGCATAAAGAGAAGAAAGCGGGTAAGAACAGAAGGATCAGAATTTGGATTCTTGAGTTCCATCCCTGACCATCGCCTGCACATCACAGGAGCTAAAGATTTCATTTAGAGCAAGATTTTCAAAAACCATTCAGTTTTGACTTCCATCTGCTCTAATTGAAGTCACTGAGAATGGTAATTGTCAACTTCAGTCAGAGGAGAGCTAGATCAACAAAGTGGGATTTTGGAAATCCCATATTCAATATATTCACTATCATGCCTTGCCATCTTATGGAGGTGTTGAGAACATTTAATTAAAGCTGATACAATTCTCAGGTCCCAGTTGTGAAAGGCAGTAGATCGAGGCAAAAATCTGTTAATTAAAGGCCTTCTATTCAGATAGCTTTCAAAAATTTGTCCTTAAAAGAGGACAACAAACGGGAAGTTGCAAAAAAGCATTTTTGTAACAAATTTTATTACTTAACTACTATGAAGTACGTTACTTGTACTAGCTTTTTCCATTTTTTCTGAAATATAATCGACTATTAGATTCTTACATCAACACAGGCAAACACTTTGTAAAGGATCTATGGACAATCAAAAAAATGAACAAATTAACAAGGGTAAAATTTTGAATGCAGTGGTGAAAGAACAGATACATTTTCAATAGAACTATTTCTAATAGCAGGTAGTCTGGCCTGAGCTTGACAACAGTGGTCAAGTACACTGCAGCATGCTGTAAGAGCGAGTTCTACACTGGCAGAGCTGTGGGAAATATCAAGGTTTAAAAACACTTTTTTTGCCCCTCTCACTTTGTGTAATTTGTGTAGATCACACAGGGGAGGAAGCAGCCAGTCTCCTGAGTAGGGGATAAATATGCGGAGAGATTTTAACTTCCTCTTACAAAGACTATATGCTTTCCCTTGGCTCAGTAAGCAAGTTAACTGCAACTAACCTTGAAAGACCTATGACTGCAATCTTGATGAGGTCTCTACTACAGTGACAGACCTATGATCATCTCATAAGGCGAGTGATAAGCAAAGGCTATCAACAAGGCACGTGTGAAATTCATACATGATGCTAGAAGCATCCTAGTTTTACAAGAGGACACAGAAATCTCTAGCATAAAAGAGGTTCACAGGCCCTTTACAGACACAAGGTCATAGAAAGACATTTCCATTCAGCTGCAGCACTCAAATTCCATTCTGGACTAGTGGGGGTGTGTGGGGGTGTGTCTCAAAACAGGAAGAAGTATAGAAACAAGCCCTGCATACCTGAATGGAAGACAGATTTTAAGTGATGCAACTTCATCCACTAAAATTACACACAATGCTTGACATATCATCTTTCCTTTACTATTGTTCTCTTGAGGATAGAGATATTCACTGAAACTTACCCTGCAGCATCTGAGTACTGAAATCCCACTGAAGTCATTGGGTAACAATGAGCAACCACAGGATTGGCAACTGTTTGTTAGCATTTGTATTTCCCTTGAAGCATGAAGGTTGTTATATGCATGTCGAAAAAGGTTATATGGAGGCATTGATATCAAAAGCAAAGTTTCGAAGTCATACATTGATTTGCAATGGCTCTATCTGAGGTATCAAACTTTAAACACTTCAATATTTCCAAAGATTGAACCCTTCCCAAACAGAGGCTTATAGATGTTTGTTTAATTTGCAAGACAGGATGACAAAGCTGCACAGTGAAACCCTAGCTACAGCCAGTTCTAAGCTAAGTCCCTAGCTCTGGGAAACATGCTCTGGCATAGAGGGGAAAAACGGAAGGCAGGAGAAAAAAAAAACCCAGAAGGGAAAAAAAAACCCACCAGCAATAATCTCCATCTTATTAACTGAAAGGAAACGATGGCATGGATTATCATACCAGCATTACTGAATCAGTACATCTAATTCTTCATGAGGCCCCGCATAATTTTGTGTGAGAGATTCAGGCACTGCCCACACTGACTAACAGTGGAACCAGAAGTGTTTCTGCTTTTGGGCACTACAAGGGCATTTGCAAAACAGTAGTTTGAATTCTTGGTCAACATCTATCCTTTTGTATTTCACTCAAAGAAATGGAATAGAAATGGCTTGTCTAACAGCGTTTACCATCAAGAAAAATACCGCAGTTCATACTCTGTATCACGGTATTACAAAAGCAGTTAATTTGCAGCATTGAATAAATTTGTGCAGGTGCACAAGGTTTTGCAAACTATCCGCGGAAGCACTTTCAGTCTGAGTGTCCCAGTGATAAGTACTAAAGAAAGTAAATAAATATTTAGAAAGAAACTAGATAAGACAGACAGACCTTAGATCAACTGCTGAAGTTGCAGAAAGCCTGTGGTTACCGTGCAATTCCTAAATCAGTAGGATAGGGTACAGGGCTTAACTATTATTTACTCATACGCATAGGCACACACACTCCTCCTCCACTCTCCATTCCTGCCAATGTACTCCTTTTTGATGGCCCTAGGCATCATATAGAAGCGTCAGGCTCCTGTTGTGCACTACAGCTTTGGTCTTATTGCCTCCCTATATCTAAATCCTTCACACACTGACTTTCAGAAAGAAATGCACAATGCTTTGGAGAGGCAGACACTTTTGTGCAAAGGCAATTCTTGCCCTACTGAGGGCTGAAGATTCCTAACACGAATGCCATGCTGCACACCTACCTTTTTGTATACAAATGAATCAAAGCCTGATATATACTAAAGCACAATCCAAGGTGTTTTTTGTTGGGTGGTGTTGTTGTTGTTTCTTTAAAAAAAAATAAAAACAAAACCAAAAACCAAGTGCAGTGTTCCCCAAACTTGTTTCCGCTTATCCTTTAGACAGCTTAAAAGCAGACATGCAAAATGCATTTAGCATACGTATGCACACACTGGAAGCCTTGTTAGCATCCTCCTTTATTTGGTGAGAACAAAGCAAATACGATTTAAGCTGCAACTTCAATAAAAAGAAAAAAAAGAAATGTTATTACAGTTAGCAGGATAAAACCCTCTGCAAGGGCTTGACAGCTGAGAGAAATAATGTACGTTGGCTCAGAGTAATGGAAATAATTAAAGGAGGAAAACATTAGAAGGCAATACTGCTGTAAGTAAAACTGAGTGGATGCATCAGTAAGCTACTGTATATGTCAAAAAGCTCATCCAGGCCTAGCTCAGAGCTCATGGAGGTGATATAATGAGCAAAGTGAAATATATACAAAGTAATTTAAGAATTGTTAGCACAGTGTAAAGGTCTGCACTACATTAAGTGTCATTATCAAGGCCAGCAGCCTGCAAAAACCAGCCATACACAAAATGTGATTGATGATGAAAGCAAGTGGTGTGTCAGTCAGTCAGGCCAGGCACACCTGCGAGGTCACAGAAGGGGATGAAGGAGCAATAGTCTCAGCTTGTGTTACCACATTCTGTGTGAAGAGATGCTGAGACATGTTGAGTGGCACTCAAAGTGCAGTAAAAGGATTAGGAAGATTGAAATAAAAGGGAAAAGGCAAACAGAACACTCTCCTCTAGCCCTCTTCTCATCCTCCCTCCTCTCCTGTCTCTGCTGATCACCGAGATATTACAGACAAAGAGATAGCATTCCCAAACCGAGACACTGATAAACGTGTGGAGGAAGGCGGTGTGAAATCACACTCTCCTTTTCCTGAAGACGGGGAACAGCTGAATGTCTTCGCTTGTATGCACACAAGGTCAGGTAGGTATGCAGCCCCTAGCCGTTCATGCTCACTACATAGTGAGAGTCTGCTGCTGTTATCATCATGTTATAGAGTCGTCTTCTCTAAACTGGTGTCACCTAAGCCAATGAAGTGCAGAAACCACCATTTGAACAACTACTTCTTCATTACTATGAAGAAGCCATAGATTATGTACATGATTTTCAACTCTTCATTTTGTGGATCTCCTACTAATCAGCCTAGAGCTCCTAGCGGATATCTGGAATAAAGCACATCTTGTCTGATTTTGGTGGTGCAAGAGGGGACGAGGTTGCACTGCCTTATATTTCCCTCCACATTTCACCATGCACACAGGTTGTGTATTAAGAAGGCACCAAAGGTTGGAATTAGATAATAAAGTACACAACCGTCCAAGATTGAAGGATGTCTCATCCTGGTCCTCGCTGCTGAGCCCAACTAAAACAACTCTACTCTGGGAAGTGAATCAGAGTGAAATCAGTGCCTACCCGCACCCCAAATGGAACTAGCTTTTCAATTTTTCCCAACACCAAAGCAGCATGACATATATGGATCAGACACTGCCAGGTCTCTTCTAGAGTGACACCTCTTCCAGACTAGTTTATTATTTAAAACATTGAACCTTTGTGCTTGAAAAGCATATAGTCTTTGGGACATCATCAAAGCAACAGCAATAATTAGAACTTGGAAAAGAAAGAGGAAAAATGAAGAAGAATAAATTTACCAACTAATGTTGGATGTTTGACAAAAGTTTCTGACCAAAGAACCAATATTAAGTGATTATTTTTTTCATGGAAAGATCGAATAGAGCAAGTTGAAGTGACACTTCAGAGTGGGAACGAATTGTTGTTCAATAAGATGTGACACAGAGAACACCAAGGGTTGCTGTTTTACTCAGTTACTGTGATTAACAATGTTGTCCACAATGACTGAAACTTAATTAACATTTTTTAATTGTGCTTTGACATTTTTAGCTCTTCCTATAAAAGCACTTGTGCGGCTGTGTCATTAAAACAGAGAAGCTTCACAGCTTTAACTGTTTGAACCACTCACCCACTGGAGACTGGTTGTGTTTAGACTTCTGACCACAGAAAAACACTTTGAATCCAGATGTAACTTTCTGAACATTAGCAACATACATCAGCATTTAAAGAACTTGCTACAAGCTACTGAGGTATTCAGTGACCAGTATTGGACCCCCCCTTCTGAAACAGGATTAAATCGCACACAAAATGTGGTATTAACTTTGGTAAAAGAGTTTTGTTCAAATAATATCTTTCAATGCCAGAGTACAGTAAGCTTGACCTTGGTGAATTGATAATACATGTATCTTTTGGTGAAAAGAAAAAGGAATTGAAGTTTCTCTAAGAACTTGCATTGCTCCCATTATATCTCAAAAGTCAGCTTCCCAGTTAAAGCAGAAGTACCAAAGATGATGGAGGAAAAGGACATAAATATTTCCTCTCCTTGTGAAAGGACAGGGCCTGCAATTAACTCTTATTCTCCTCCCTGCTGTCAGTGATGCCCAATTCAATGCAGAGACCCTTGCAGGCAGTAGCCTTAAAAACAATCGTGCAGGACAAGTAGAAAAGTACAACGAGCGCACTTTTTTCTTGGTTACTCATGAGCTTCCAAGTACGACCCAAGACATTCACTTTTGACCTAAGTTTATGCAGCTGCAGTGGAGCTTTTTGTGGATTTCTGTAGAAATTGGGCATGGCTGCTGCAGTATGAAACTTGGAACTGTATTTATCATTGACTTTGGGGTGCTGAAGACAAAGTTCCTCGTGCATTCCCAGTCTCCCAACAGTTTACCCTCTTTTACAAGTCACTCCTTGACAGTTTCACAGGTTTTGACCCAAGGAGGGTCAGTACTTCTCTTTGGTAATTTCCTTTCTTTGAGTATTAAAAAATACAACAGAAAGACATACACGCTGGAAAAGAAGGAAATCTAATTTTCTCAAGATAGAATTATGATTCTGTTAAAACGGTAAAGGAAAAGATGTGACTGCTATGTATTATACCTGGAAAAGTAGGGGAAAGAAAGAAAAGGTTGTGAGGAAAAACATTTTTTCTGAATTCTGATGGAAATTTACAGCCCCTTAGAGTCTTTCGCATGCAACAGAAAACATGTCTCACCTCCTTTGGAGTGGGAACACAACGGGATTTAATAAAAGTCACTCTACTGGGCAAAGGAATTTTAAATAGCTGGAGTTCCATATACGCTGCAACAGGTACGCACTGCAACGTGTACATGCACCAATTAAGACATGCTACAGTAAACAACTGTCATTTGTTTTACTGAATACTTAACAACTTCGTTTGGAAAGCAGAGCTATTTTACCTTTTATATGTGCACTAGGTGTCAAGACACAATCACATATCAATCTATTCAAATCAAACCTAAACCAGAGCCTCTTATATAAATACACAATGCAATTAGAAGGAAATGGTCATCTCAATATTGGCACACTAATGAGAACTGCCTCTATGAAATGACTATGTTCATTTAATTAAGAAGGCCATTATGGATCCCATTCAAAATGCTGTTCATTGAACTCTTTCATATAAATCTAATTTGCTTTTGTAGAATGTTAGGAGTATTACGTTTATTTGTACAAACAGGTTCTGAAGAACAAAGTCTTAGAAAAATACAGTCAGTCCCACACGAAAGGGTTTTAAAAGAGCTAGCTATGAATATGAACACTAAAGATTATTTTCTACAATACTCGTGACTCAGATTCATGAGTAGCATGGATGTCGTAGTTTCCAAGCAGTTCCCTTCCCGGAGTACCTGCTCCACTCCTGTGGCAGGGACAGCTCAGCTGCATGTGCAGCAGTTGCTGAATCACCACAAACTTCAGTCAGATTGTTTTAGAAGCAGCTGTGCCATCCTGTAGTGGAAAGATGAACCTCAGAGGGATTAGCTGCAAACCACTACAGTAGTCCCCCAGCGCAAGCCATCCTTTGTTGCTAGTAAATTCATTTGGGCAAGGATGCATTTGTCATACTGAGTTACTCGCATACAAAACAGAAATAATGAAAAATGCATCAGGACAGTATTAAGGATGGATACAACAGGAAATCACGTTTTCAAAAGTTGCATACACTGGTTTTGGTCTTCACTGAAAAAATAGTCGGAGTTGAAGCTGAAAGTTGAATATGAGCCATTGCTCTGTGAAAACTTGGGGGGAAAGCACTGTAATTTTTTTTTTTTTTTTTTTTTTACAGTAAGTTAAAAAGCTAGTATCGGCCAGATCCACAACTTTTGCTTTGAAAAGGCACTGCAGGGGTAAGCAGTTGTTTGGGTTTTCTCTCCCCTACATCAGAGGACTAAGTAACAGGGAATAAGACCACCTTCAATATGCAGAATCACTACTTTTAAGAGAGAAGAAAGTTCCACAAAGGTAACCCCAGCATATGGGTATCTGCAAGATATTTGCCGCTGCTAAAAGAAAGGACATCTTCAGCCCAGCACCATACCCCAGCTGACCTAGCTTTAAGAAATGCACTGCAACACATAGACTTACCTGGAGTCTCAAAGACTACAGCATAAGCCTTTGCACTGCACTGCTTTGCTTAGTACAGGCACACCCCTGTGTACAGAATGATAAACATCCCCATTTCCTTCACCCACCAGGCCCCCCATTACCACCAGTTAAGCAGGAATGGCAAAGCAGGGGGAGGGAAGAAAATCTGACATGCACATCCGATCTATTTAGCTTTTCAGGGCTTTGGGATCAAATATTGCCTATGCAACGTATGTCTAAATATGTGGGACTCTAGTTTCTGATAATATATCTAAGTTCAACAGGAACATAGAAAAGTTATGGCCGACATGTTAAAGAGGTACTCAATTCCAGGGCTGAACTGTAGTTTCAAACATTCAACTTAGGTCCAGACATCACAACACTTGAATTATTTATGTGATTGGTAATGTTAAGACCCAGCATTTAAAACAAATGCCTTATGCCCTAGTCTTCGGCACACACATTTACTGCTAATGAAGGCATGTAATGCCAGCGACCTCCATTCCAGATTTCAGCTACACTTAAAATTTAGTACACTGGAGACTGAAAATCATGGGCTGCCTGTATTTACATCCCATGCAATCCTCTTGAAATTAATAGAGCTTTGTAGCATACATAGCAGGCAATTTGGCCCAGAGTAAGCAGAAGGCACACTTTCAGCTTTTAGTGCAGATTATGGCACATTTTGTCAAGCTGTCAAGCATCTCTGGTAAAAGCAGGCTAAAAGAGTGACAAGCCAGCAGTGCTGCCCTTTAGTACTTCACATTTTGCAGCATTATTAGTTTCCACAGCCCCTTAGAAAACAGGATTTTTAGGAGAGCCTCATTAGTCATAATGTCTATTTCTTGTCAACGCAATTATGTTCTACCAGATGTTGCTAAGTGTTTTGGATAGTCTTCTCTAACCTACAAGTCTGTATTGTTGGCCATCACCACACCAGCTCAGGATCTTCTTGTGCATCACATAGGTATCAATGAGGTTAATGTGAGGTCTCACGGATCTTTCTGTTCGGGCATTGTTACCGAACAAATTTGGCACTTTTCTGAAAGTTAAACAAGACACGGAGAATACAAAATAGTGATATAAAGGGTCATTCTGAATGGAAACCTTTGTCAGAGAGAGAGCCATTTGACCATCATTAGCAAATGCTGCCAGAGTCTAGATATGTTCAGTTTCTTCTGTAAGGTCACTTTCTGAACTTTTGAATATTTTGTTCTATTTCATATGTTACAAATGAAAACCTAGGAACAATAATGTACTTGTTTTCTTAAAAAAAAAAAATCAAGAGCTTCATTTTTATCTCATGCAGCTTTCACATTACCAACATGATACACTGAATATCTTTGCTACATGTCTGTGGTGCTAATTTAATCTAGACACGCATGAGTGGGAAAATCTCAGACTACAATTCAGTAAGTAGCACCAGGTCTTAGTTTTCCTCAAGCCTCCACCACACAAGTGATCAAAAGATGCAAATCATCTACTCACTTATGCAAGGTTAGATGGAAGACAGTAGCATACTATATTTGACCTGCTTAAGCATTACTACTCTGTAAGGAAGGGAACGCAGAGTCGTAAATGCAGCTTTTCTCCCTGCTTTGCTATACAGCCAGAATGAAAACTTCCTGCCTGAGGAACAGAACAAGGATAAGAACAGACCTACTGAATCAAGCCAAAAGCCAATTCAGTCAATATCCTGTCTCTGTTAGAAGAACTACATGCTATCAAGAAGCATAAGAACATGGTAAGCATACGCTATCTTCTTGCGGCAATGTGACTTTCCAATCCAGAGCTGTGACTGTTGTGCTCTGTCAAAATCCAGTCACACATCAGAGACCTGCTACACAGGAACCCTTGCAATTCTACAAGAACAAGTGTGTAGCACCCATAGGCATCTTTCTGCAAGTTAACAGAATAGGCAGAGGAGAAAGACAAAAAAAGACCTATTTTTAAGCCACTGTTAAAAGATTATATTCTTACCGATAGCAAGCACTAGCAGACAGGTCTCAGCAGACCTCTTCCCATTCAGTCCTTGTGTCTGGGTAACTGGGAGAAAGTTAAACTGGGCAAAAATTAAAAATGTGAAAGGACTTTTTTTGCACTTTAGGTTATCATTAAGACTGCACAATTCCTATAGCCCCGAGAGCTCAATTTAGGTAGCCTCTATCTGTTATTCTGTAGTGAATGCTTAGGGAAGACAAAGCATTAAATTTTGCCTCATCTCCTAATGACTTTCAAAGGAACCCAAGTGCTGAGACTGCCTTTCTGCACTTGGCAATCCTTCTTTGTGGACCCGTTTGCATGAGGATAAAAAACAAGTAGTTTAAAATTGTATCAAGTATTTTAAGGGAACTATTCAGAGGCAAAGAACTGTTGAGTTCACAGCTGCACTTAGGAGGTATCATAATTTGATTTCAAAATCAAACTTCACTCAAGCAGTTGTGAGTATCGACACTAAATGGCCTCTACACTCCACTTAGTATGGCTCGGACTTCAAATGCTTCTGAAAGAGGCAAAGACTGAGAATTATTTAACAAAGCTAGGGGGTAGACAGCTTTGCACAACGCCTATTTGCCTAGAAACCAGAATCCATTTGCAGGCAGTACACAAACAGAAACGAAAGATAATACTGCCCATGTTTTTTTTTTTTTCCTTTCAGCTCTTGTAACAAGAAGACAATAGTCAAACACGGATGGGGGACAGCCACCTTTTTGTCTGTCTGTACACTAATAACACCACTGGTGACTGCACGCAAACATTTCCAAATGAGCTCGAAGCCTCAAGTTTGATGCTGAATGACTTGTTCTGACTTACAGCTTGTTTTCAAGGAGGTTCAAAGCCTGGAATTTAAAAAGTCAATCAGGAGTTTCGACATGATGCTAATAAGTCAAAATTAAGGTGTGTCAATAGGTTTTGACAGAAAAGTTATCATCTGCATTATCTAAACCACGTAATTTCATACGACTATTCCTTAGCGTATCATTAAAATACATTGACATTTCAAATTAAACCATCTTGGATATCGCTGTGACTACCCTTTAGACTACTCCTCCTCTTAAGAGGGAGCACACCGCAGAAGAGAAGGCAATGAGCTGCTAAAGAAGCAATACCTTCTATCCGAGGATCCCTCAGCTCCCGGAAAATTCAGGGAAGAATTTGCTTCTGTAACAACGAAACGTACTCCCCTCTGGAGGTAGGAGGTGGCAGCAAAGAGGTGTGAGGGAACGAGAGACTTCCCAGCCAGAGCCCGCTGCCCGGGCCGAGGCACGGCCGCAGCCCGCCGCTCCTCCGCTGTGAACGCGCGTCCCTCCACCCTCCTGGAGGAGCGCCCTTCCATCAGCTCCCCCGCGGACACCGCAACGTCTTCCCAGCACGCACAAACCTCAGGCGCGTTCTTGACCCGTCGGCGCCCGTTCGCCCTCTCCTTTCGGCGCGGGACTTACGGCTTTTTCTCTCCCCGCACGAACGCAGCAGCGGGGCGGCCCGTCCCCTCGCCCCGGGGTCCCTTCGGGAGCTGTCGCGACAGACGGGGCCGGGGCTCGCGGGTTTTGGAGAGGTTTTTGACGCGGCCTTCGAACAGCCGCCCCAGCCGTCGGGCGCGCTTCCCAGCCGCTGGCGGGAAGGAGCGGCGCTGACCAGAGCTGCGGGGTGAGCCCGGCCTGGCGGGACCCGTCCCCAGCAGCCTCTGTGAGAGCAAGGGCCCGGGCTGGAGGGTCCCCGGGGTCCCCGCACCCCCCTCGAAGAGGTAAGGGCAGCAGCCCGCTGACAGACTTCCAGAGAGCCAGCTGCCTACCTCGGGTCACGGGGCGGAGGGAGGGGGTGACCTGCGAGGTAAACGGGAGAGAAGCTCTTCCCCTCTGAGGGAACTCCACCCGTTACTCCACACGCACCCCCGAAAAACCCCAACCGAAAGCTCAGGCTCGACGCCGGCTCCTGGATTAACGTTAAAGCTCCTCCATCTGCGGAGAGAGAAGTATTGCGCCTGACCTCGAGCAGTCGAGGCCTACGTGGCACTGCCCAGTCTAGTAATTTGCAAACTTCATGCCCGCAGGTGGTAAGTGTTGGTTATTCCTGCTCAGAACAGCTGAACAGCAGTGGCAATTACACTATGGGATCTATCACCTTAATCAACCCGAGAACAGGACAACTTATTTTCAATGGAACATTAATTTCAGACAAGCTAAAGTGAAACCTTTTAGCGGCTTAATGCAAAAAGAAGGGAAAAAATGGGGATGTCCCACTAAACTCAAGCAGTTAAGGATAAAAGGTAAAATAATAGCTATCATGGGAAGTAGCGGAGATGAAATTCATCCCACCTAAAAGAGAATAATTAGTAAGATACAGAATGCAGAGTCAGGAAAAATAAAAATATGTATCGGGGCTCGTCTTATACATGGAATTAAATCCGGGTCCTATAGGTAACAACATGTACTCTTGCTAGGGTTCGGTTTCTGTATGTATAAATACACACTTACACGTACAGATCTCAATTTAAAGTGAAGGTTGAAGATTTACAGTGGCATGCATCTGCACATGTGCATGACAGGAGCATCATCACAGTTAGTCTGGAGAATGGGCTGCATGCATTTTAAGCCATCTTCTCTCTTGTGAACATGCCCTGGAATATACAGTGTTATACAGAGTACTCTTTCAGACAAGCTTTTCAGAGAATTTAAGGGATTTTTTTGGCCAAGTCCCACTAAAGTTAAATAGGAGATAGGGATTATTCCTTAGGACTGTCTTGAAAATCTTAATCATAGATGTCTATTAAGCGTGTTATATCATGAATCCCTTATTCAGAATGCAGTTGACAAAGCGATCTATGGAAGAAGTTCTTCACTACAAAATGGCAGAGTAACTTTATTCAGAATGCAGTTGACAAAGCGATCTATAGAAGAAGTTCTTCACTACAAAATGGCAGAGTAACTTCTATAAGATGGTATTATGTTTACAGAATCCGATATAATTTTACAAGTTTTTTCATTATGGTTACTACTTTTGTCATGATGCACAATTTTCAATTACTATCATGTTAACTATTAGATCACAACAGTTCAGTTTTAGTTAAGATGTATCAATGCTACCTTTTTGCCTGCAATATTCCAAACATACTGAGTAAATCCTTATCTTCTGTACTCGCCTAGAGCAATCCGAAGTCTTCAGAAGAAATGAATAGTACATATACTACTGCTTGTGTCACCAAATAGGATTCTGTTACCATAATTATACAAAAATTACTTAAAAAAAATTAAGAAGTATGAAAGGCTGACAGACAAATGCAAGGAGTGAGTCCTAATCCTAAGTGCAGATATAGCCTCAGATATTGTGAAGTTACTACAGATTTCTACAGGAAATGAATCATTAAATAACTAAGGCGGGGGGGCGGGGGGGGGGAGTTTTAAAGCCCTGAAGCTGCTTTGAAGCCATGCTGAACTCAAAAGCTTCACCAGCAAAAATGGACACAACTTTTTTAAAAGATAAAAACATTCAATTTTGACATTTTCAACATAAAATGTTTTCATCTCAGAAATATCAAAATGGTTTGGGGGTTGGGTCTTCTTAGTTTTTCCTTTTGGGTTTCTTTGGGGACTGGGCTGTCAAAAGTTAAAAACAAGTGCTGTACAATCCATCAGAAAATCCATGGAGCAAACTAGGATTTATTCACTGCAATAAAGCTCCTTATCTTATTATACCTGCTGATCAGCTCAGCAGCAAGAATGGGTCAAGCAACACGTTTTTTGTTAGTTTATTTCTAACTATTCTTTTAAATATTCTTTAGACTCCCAGGTAGCTTTTAATCCAACTTCTGAATTCAAGAAGCTTGCACCATTTGGGGTTTCATTCCACAACATCTCTTCTAACTTTATGTTTGCGCTTCCTAAAAGACACCTTATCCTTGTCACATATGAAGAGAAGGAACAGTTTCCTCTTTCTTCCCTCAGTGAGACTATTGGCAAGCTGATTTCTGTAGCTACAGTCTGTACCTAGGCAGAGATTTCGGCTTCCCCTCCCAAATGCAGATAGACTAGTGCATGTATTTATTAAGAGCCATAATGGCCATTTGCATTGCAAACCGTTTGTATAACTTCGCTGCAGTTCTGTGATTGTCACCAGAATACAAATACCGATGGAAAACACTTGATCACTTCCCAAAGACCTTGTGCCTTTCTTGTTAATTTTTTTACAGAATGCCACCACAGTGAGTTAAATATATTGCGACCATATCTGGTTAGCAAGAGGTCTGTCCAGCTGTGGCTGTCACCTCTATCACTGCACACTCACACACAGAAATCAAAAGCTTTACATCAAATTCAGTGTGAAATGTGGAGGAAGAACTGACATACCCAGGGACACACTGCAGTTATAGGTGGCAAAGCCAGGAACTGATGCTGAGCTACTGGGCATCACTGTTCCTCTGATATACATACACAGAGACGATGATCAAGTAGAACAATCAGTGATTGTCCCCATTGTCTAAGGGGAACCTAACAAACAGCATTTACCACCTCTCTTAACAGCTCTCATCTCAAGGGAAGCCAAGGTCAGATCAAGCTGTATGTGCTGTTTCAGCAGACCAGTACAATGTCCATTTCACATGGAATTTGAAGAAGAAAAGCTTCTCATTCTAAGGCAAATACAGAAGGCTCTGTGAACGTGTCTGTGTCAGGGAGTCAGAGTATGCGGTCTTGGTGTGCTACTCCCCCTCCTAAATCAGGTAGGTCCTTTAAAAAAAGAAACCCCTTTTCTTTTCTCTTTTCCCTCTTCTCTTTTCTACTTAGGATTACTTAGCAGTCCCTATGAGTCATCTGTACTCCCTTTGCTGATACAACCACAGAGGATAGCAGGTAAGGACTTGCAAAACTATTTCTGTCAGTTGTCTTACTTTGCGTCACCCTACCTCTACTGACTGGTAGTACAAGAATGTAAACAGAACTTTAGATAATTTGCAGGCTGATGGTGAAAATGGCATCATGAAAAGCATATGTGAGATTTGCACTTGTTGGCCTTTGGTTTGTTGGTGCTGAGTGACCTTGTCTACGCTGACTTGGAAAAGAAGACAATCTGCTACCAATATGAATCAGGCCATGCTTCGCTCCTTCTGAAATAAAAGAGAACTGAAATTTATGCTGTAGGGAAGAAATATTTATCCTGTGGGTGAGATAGTACGCAGCCAGCACACGGTGTGCTCTGTGAGTATCTGGAGGTGCTAGTTTGTCTTCAGGGGACAGGCAGACAAATTTAGAGCAACCCCTAAGCAGCCCTTGAAGCACAAAGCTAGCATGGAGGTTATTTCAGGCATTTCCTGAGAGCAAATCTGCTCTCTGTTCTCTCCCTTACATACAAAAGACTAAAAGAACAATACAATTATGCTTATGAATCAACAACACTTAGTTCTTGAAAATATGATAGACTAATGAAAGTAGCTCCTTTCTGTGTAATTTCTATATTTAATGCAGGTTTATAGGTAACATTGAGACACTAGAATTGATATTAAAGATTGCTGCTTTACCCTTCTGCTCTATAGCCATTATAGTATCCACCAGATAATACAAACAGCTTTCACTTAACAGGCAAAGAAGGAGATTCGATGAAGTCTGGCATTACATTAATATATTGGAAGGCACACTATTATTTTGTTCAAATATGCTTTTGGAGAATTTTTATCAAACTCTGAGGATATGGCTTAAAACCCCATCATTTTCTGGAAAAAAGTAATAGCTGCCCAAAAGCCTCATATGGACATCTGTCATGGAGTCATCCCAGCCTGAAATGTTCTGTTATTTAAATCTTGCAATATTTCACATTTACATAAGAAGAAAATTTCTTTACTCTGTAACTTTCACAGATTTTGTCCATTCATTATTCTGTCAATTCAGGGATTGACTGATAATGGTGGTATAAAACTTATGTCAAGGATGTGGAAGGCAGACATCTAAGAAGTGGACCGCTGGAAAGAGCTGGAGCTTATGTGAATGGTCCTACTGCAAACAGTAACAACATGAGTTGGGCACAGAGAAATTTAACGAATGATCTGGGGCTTGAGAAACACAATTCTAACCTTCTTGTGCAACTGTAGACATATGAAAGAAAGCTCTGTTTCTTTACATAAATAACATGATATTGGATTCTAATATCAGATTCCCATCAGAATTTAAATAAGAGCTGCCATGCATACATTAAGAGTTATGTTTGCTCATACTGGTTCTTAATTTGTCATTTCTGTGCTTGATTGAGGTTACTCCCCTCCTCCCCGACTCCTGGAGCTTAACGCCAGAAGTAACTGTTTCATCCACTTAATCTGATGATGTATTTATTATAAACAGAAACTAATCCTCAACAAGTCAAATCAGAAGCTGGTGAAGAGTTAAATCAAAAATCCACAGCTCTTGGCAAAAATACGTACCATTTTTTTCTGAGCTTTCCCAAAAATAAAGCAAAAGGCAAGACTGAAAATGTACCAAGTCTAAGCCTACATAAATCAAACTGTTGTTAAGAAGATACATACAAGGTCTAAGTGTACAGCCTGTTAATAAATCCATCCCTGACCACACAAAAGGTGTTTTTCAACATTTTATGATACTCCAGAACGTGTCTGTCTCTAACAACATATCAGCAGACTATACACTCAACCCAAGATCCTGACAATAAACATCTCATTATCAGCCTTTTCCTTATGGCTCATTAACTTTTTAAAAAGGGGGGAAAGAAATGGAGAAAACACTTAAGACACATCAGTGGGGTCTGATGTATATTACAGCAAACAGTGTTCCTTCTGTTCAGTGCCTCCAGTTTGTCCTTCATACTCCAACCTCTGCATTATTCCTATCTTATGGTAGGGTTTCAGACTCATAAAACAAGACACAAGCAATAAACTGTGATTCGACTAAACTGAATTCCTTTTTAAAAGAAACATCTCTCTAAGAGAATTTTGTATGGAAACAAAGGGCTAACAGTATTAAAAATGGCGTATGAGAAAAGGAAAGAAATTTGCATTTGCAAAAGTGAGAACAATGCACCCCCGACTTGTATGCACTTTTACTGAGGTTAGCTCCTTCAGGCTGCCTTTAAAATACCTGTCTCGTTTTTCCTGAGATAACTTCAGAACAAAAGACTTTGGAAAGATTTTCAAAAGATTTCAAACATTTATGTCCACTTCCATTAACTAAACAGTTTTCTACCCATTTACTTTCATAGGAACAAAGCTAATACAACAGCAAAGAGTTTCTGGAAATTTCAGCCTGAATGGCCAGATTTTCAAAAAAAGTTGGTATGACAGGGTGCACTTCTCAGTGGAAGTGTCAGAATGGCCGTGGCTCAGCATGGGTCCTACAACTACAGCCCCTACCCACCACGGACACTGGAGCTACTCTTAACTCCTGACGGGCAGAGATGATCAAGGATTCAGCCTCTTGAGAACATGGGGCTGACACTGGTGAGTTTCCAGTGCTGCTTATATTATTGTACAATGAAACAAGTGAAAACATCTGTTCACATACACTTCAGAGAAGTACTAGAAAATACTATATTTATATAAACAATTGAAATAACGTGCTTTGTCTTCTGAAACTGTGTCACCCTGGACCTCAAAGCATGCTAGTGGCATTACTGAATCAAGCCTCCGTAACAACCATCTTCACTAGCATATCTGGGTCTTCTAAAACTGAGGCGAGCACAAGACGTTCAGAGCTGCTGAGCCGGTGGGGGGGAAAAAAAAAAAAAAAAAAAAAAAAAAAAAGGTCAGCCAGTCAGCCAGCTTTGTGTGTCCTGGCTACTCCCCAGCAAAATACTATAATCCCTAAGGTTTCAAACGATGAAACTGTTTCTTCTGCTCCCAGAATCTACCTTGGTGAAATGTATCTTCTGAGTGGACAGTACAAGACACATTAATGGACAACCAGTGAGATGCTATTCTTGTGCTACATGTATACCAAGGCTCAAATGTGATCTGAATGACTCCCTAGAGTTTAAATTTATATGCAACTTGGGGACACTGGATATTGTGTGTTGCTACACAGAGCTAAAACATTGCGATCTCTGTTTATAAATCTTTGAGAAAAATGCATTTTCCTTAGTTGCAGCTATGGCAACAAGCAACCCAATATTGAGCTTGGTTGCATAGTGTAATATACAAAGGATTTTTTTGTTAACTTCTGAAATAATTTATTGGAAAATCTGAGGCAATTAGACTGCTGTCCATGTATTTATTCAATGTGGATAGGTTTCATATCCTGCAATGCTGTCTAGTAAAAACTGAAGTTTTTTTCCCCTTTGTTTCTCAGAGCTGTTTTGATTTAAAAACAAAACAAATAAAAAAAAAGCCCAAACAGACACACCCCAAACTTCAAATTCTGATTTTTTTGTGAAAATCTGTGATTTCACAATTGGCCCTATAGGTTCTAGCTCTTCCAGAAATGAGACACCTCATTTCATAATCATTCTGAACTTTGGGGATATCTATTACCACTACATTGTTCTGACTGTGGGACACCTTTGTGACATGCATGCAGCTGTTCCTGAATTACAGCAAAGATGGGGATAAAGATCTAGGCCTTAAGCCTGTGTCTTTAATAAATACATCTCTAAAATATGTCTACTTTTGTTACTATTTGAAATATTCAGCTTCTGGCACCAATATGTTTCAATTAACAGTGTCCTTGGTGTCACCTGCTTACACGTTCCTAGGATGTTGTCATCTGAATTTATCACTTTACAGGAGAAAACAGTCATTCTTGTGATACTTTTAAGAGACAAATTAAAGCAACCTCCACAAATTATTAGCATATAGTTATTTGACTAAGGGAGTGACATTCTCTGTTCATAGGCAATACATGGCTAAAAGCAGTCAACAAATCAGTATATGCCTCTGTGCCTCAATTTCCCCTTTTGTAAAATGAGAATAACAATACTGGTCTCCTTTGTAAAATACCTTGAGATCTATCAAAAAAGGTTAGGTATTATTGGCAATATCCAATGTGAACATGAAATCCCTAAGTGTGTCTCCTGTAGTCCCAGGCAGTCATAAAGTAATTGAGAAACCGTCCGCATACAAATTACCAAATAATGGACTCCAAATGCTTGTATTTTCTTTTATTTACTCCTAACACTGCTGCAAAAAAGTGCAACCTTTCTTAACTCTTTCTGATGTCAAGTACTTACATTCGCCTTTACCCTGTGTTTACCCAGAATGTTATTTTCACAGCTGCCGAGAACATCATTATCAAAGAAACAGCCAGTCTAAATTATTAAGAAAACGGAACAATTGATGTTTCTATAATACACAGTATTCCCCATCTGAGCCTTGAAATCAATTATGGAAAACATTAGGCTCCTCTGTCTTCCCCTGGACCAATTTCAAGATTCAGTATTTTATCATAATTTGTTCCAACATTATAATTGTCCATTGACTTTGATTAAGCTCTTTTTAGCCTAAGCTCTTGAGCATGAAGACTCTTTCTTGCCTCTGAATGCATAAAGCAGCTTGCTTTGTAGGGGTTCCACCCCCTTCCCCATACTCTTTTATTTTTTCTTGCAGCTGAATTGGTTATTTTCAAAGTTTCTTCTGCAAACTTCTCTCCCATAAACCCCCTTTTCCCTTTTATTCTCTGTCTTTATAAACAGAGGTAGGTGCTACTCTTCCTTAGGTTTCTTTTCCTGGCTACAAAGTCCTCAGAGTTGGAAGCACATCAAAACAAGGAGATGCTGAACTGCTGGACACCTGCTTTTTGAGTTCCAGGCAGAATTCCTCATTCCTTGAACCAAATTACCATAATTATTGAAATTCTCTGCAAAGTTATCACTTCTCTGAAATTCTGGGGTGTGCAACTTTGGTGAAAATTCAGTATCTTAAATGCCAAGCACCCAAAGTGCCAACTCATCACTAAGAGCTCCAAGGACTCATTCCACCTGGATGTCAAGTCAAAAGCAGTTTGAGCTGAAAAACATGTTCCAAAACTCTGAGATCACCTGTGAAAATTTTGGTCTATCTTGGTTTCTGCAAAGCACTAGATAAAAATGACATTTTTATGCCATAGGGACATTATGTTTTAAAAGCATCTCGCCTTACAAAAATAAAAATATTGTAACATTCCTACATGTTGCTGAATGTCCCTGATTTCACTGTTTCCATGACAAGATGAAGAGAGAAGAAATCATCAGGGATCAGGCAGGAACAAGTCTTTTGCTTCATTGTTAATAGCTGATAGAGAAGGTTGGCAAATACTGAACACTGAGAAACTAACCCTGTACTCTGACATCATAACGCACCAAGCAGAGCCTTTCCTGACTCTCTTCTTTGATGTCTGTCCCTAATGAAAGCAGATCACCTCTGTCCATCTCCACTGACTCTATCTAACCTTCATTTTCATTTCTCTGGCCAAAGCCCTGTATATTTGAGCAATCAAAGGTAAAAGTAATGCCCTTTTTTAATACAGAAAACAACACAGATAAACTTTCTGAACCTTGACAGGACCCTGAGGGTTTTGCTGTTGCAATGTAACCACTTGCCTTGCACAACTTGTCTTTTGGCCTGCATGAATACAAAGAATCAAAAAAGGTGCCTGTTCCCCGCATCTCCTTGACCTATCTGCCTCATTCAGCAAGGTATTTAAGCATATACCTTACTCTAAGTAAAACCTTTGGGGACTACTTGTGCATGCTAAGTAACTTACTTAGTGACCATCACTCTTTACCACAGTGTAATTCTCCATTCCAAACAAATTAAGTCTATAAAGCTTCAGTTGGACAACTGAATTTCACCACAGAGTGGGGAAAGAATGAAAGAGAGAAGGAAAGGGAAGGTTAAGAGGATTTGTCAGGTCTGCAGGCCTCATGGGAAACATTTAGATTAGAGCCCAAAACTGGACTCACATGGTGCTGACAGAAAACTGCTAGAGTTTGGAATTAATATTGTTTAGCTTCCTTAAAAACCAGTCCTCTTGCTGGCTGCTGCTGAGAATAAATTCTAGCCACTTGGGTCAGGGCTGGTTTAAAATCGTTATCACTCAAGCAGAAAGTCCATTATCCATTCAGACATTTGGCCTACTCTTTTTTTCTTTTCTTTTTCCCTTCTTAATGCTACTGCATATCAGATGATCGTATTGACTCATCCCCTTACAAAAATAAACATTCTTGGATGTTGAAAGCGTATCTGAAATCAATGTCTTTCTTGACTCACTGCTGCAAATATCCAGATCTTTGCGCTCATTTGGGGTCCTTACTAAACTGAAAGGCAAAACTCTTATTACAGACAAATTGGCTCCATAAGTAATACAGATCCCTGAGACGCTGTAAGGTCCTGCAGAGGGACCTTCCTTTGCAAATGCCAGTCAAAGTACTGAACAAGAAAGGTTAGTATTATGCTATTTTATCAGTAATCCACATGCTAACTTTCTGAAAAAGCAGACAGGATGTGAAATGGCACGAGCTGGAACAGCAAATGGGCTTATCTGAGGAGAAAGGTATATGTGAAATGTACATCCCAAGTTCCCCCTCTCTCCTTACACCTGTTTGGAGACCCACACAACATAGGCCAAAAGTAGATACGCACAATTCCAGTCACGGGTCCTTCACAACTTGGCTTACATGTTTCAGCAAATCAAGCTGGTTAAACTCAGCTCTCACTGACTGGAGAGCAGACTCCTCTGTAAAACATGAAGTTACACATCCTCTCCTACTTATTCATTGCCTTCTACCCTGCGCTTGAAAGCTTGGCCCACACATGAGGGATCAGTAGTATCCTGGAATATGTAGGAAAAGCATGTACCAAATGGAGGAGGATTACGTGGCAGTGATGTCCACTTTGGTACTGCAATTTGCCGAGGATTTTGGAAAATTGGAAAAGTACAGCAAGACAGGAAAAAATGACTGGTAGGCTTGAGAAAACGTCCTTCAGCAAGAGACCTTAAGACCTCAATCTATTTATTCCATTAAAAAAGAAGAGTGACTAGCTTATCATGTATACATACCTTTTGAGAAAGCAAATAGAAAATACCAAATAGATTTTTAAAATCAAGTGTAGAAAGATATCAAAAGAAACAGTAGCTAGACCTGAAATGCCAGACTCATACAAACTAAAAGTCAGCATTTATTCAGTTATTTATACAGTGTGGGTGGTTAACCACCGGAACAAACTGCCAAGGGAAGTGGAGGCATCTCTGTCTTTTGGAGTGTTCAAATCAAGACTGAATGACTGCCTGGGCAGTATGCATTAATCGAACATAAGCTATTGCGTTCAATAACCCCAGCTGAAATGTACAGCCTGCATATTCAGGAAGCAGGACTAGGTGTTCTAACGGTCTCTTCCGGCCTTAGAATGTATTAATTGAGTGCACAGTGTTAATCATTTTAACAGTATATTGTGCTTTCCTCTCCCTTTCCTTTGTGCATTCCAATGAACAATTCCAAATTCAGTTTAGCTGCCCCAACCTCTGAATACAGGCTTCATACTGAAAAAAGCTCAGTTATGCTACACTTGATGAAATATAGGTGTAAGTCACTAAGGATATTTCTACATTGTGGTAAAAACTACTGCTAGCTATTATAATAATGGTGTCCCTCAGTAATTCTCATAGTATCTTGACTGCAATACATTTGATAGCAGATGTTTTAAAAGTACAGTCCAAGGAAATTTTATATGACCGAGATAAAAATGCTTCTTATATAGACGTACATGTATACATAATATGTGTATGTTTAGAACGTGCCTGTCTTTCCCACACAGCCAAGAACTGCATTCTCTGCAACAATTCTGTCTGAACCATACCTTGGATTATATTACTGGATCCCAACCAGGAAGATTACTTTCACTGTAAATCAAAATAACAAGGCTTCCTACCCTCCTTTCCCTGCGCCTGCACGTGCACACGCTGAGAAAACAATAATTTCCTTACGAACTAAAAATATCCCTTCCTATAACAGCCGAACAAACTTGTCTTTAAAAGATGTTTTGCTATCCTGATCAGAATCAGTATGTTCCCTTCAAAGTCTGCTAATGTGGAAAGCAACATTTGAAATACGTGCCATATTGAGGCACCTTCTTCCTTTGTTTTAAAAGAGAATCTCTCTTATTTCTTAAAAAAAGTCTCACTGGGAATTGCAGATTCCTAGGGACAGTATTGTCACTTGTCTTCTGTACAGGTTTTAGCGTATGACACGCAGACTTTTAAAGCTGAGACTCAGCTGAGTTCATGAGAAGAGAAAATAATGTCTTAGAGAAAGTAAAAAGTGGATACAGAATATCTTTCACACCTTAAAGGTGTCAAAGGGCATCCACCTGCTCTTACACAGTAAAATATCAGCTGTTTAGAAGTATCAGTCAGCTTTCAAAGTCAGTGAGATAAGAGCAGAAATGAGAATGTGAAAACACAGGTCTAAACTGAGGGTCATGCTAGTAAATGAGAATTTAGCTTTTATGAGAATTTAGCCTTTATGAGAAGCTAGCCTTTATATTAAAAAAAAAAAAAAAAAAATCTAGATCATCTGGCCAAGCAGAAAGGTATACTCAAAAAACTTAGTATCTTCAAAATACTGTACTTTTCATGCCTTTCTTATGATCCTTTCTTCAGTCATCATCTGATTTTTCTCCACTTGGACTTGTTCTGTGTCATACAGCATCTTGCACAAGGGTCAGCAACAGACACAGTAAATCCCAGTAACATAGATGCTACAAGATATAATTTCTATTTACTTCAATGAGAGTTGGAAGGTATACAGTATCCTGTGAAAAGAATCTGGATCTCTTTAGGGGGTTCTAATGAGCTGTGTATAATTTCCAACATAGAACGTACTACCACATCAGCTTTTCAGCAGGTACCATTGCAGCTACACTGAAGAATGAAAACAATTCAACCTAGCTAGCTTGCTATCTCTATATACTTCTGTTGAAGATATATGTTGGAAAAGAAAAGAAATCCTTTCTTGACCTTTTTCTTCTGGGTACTGTACATGTTACAAAATGGAATCTACTACACATGCTTAGAAGGTGGCAGGTAGAAACCAAGACTGGAAGCATTAGATTGTTAATAGCTGCAAAAAATACCTACGCTTCTAACTGCTGCAAACCAGCACTGTTGACAGAGTGATGGAAAGCCGACAATACCTTGCCAAGCAGGGTGAGGCTATCATAACCAACCAGATGATTAGTTTTAAAACTTTTAAAAGATCTCTGTCCACTGCAGTCTGATGGAGTGAACAGTGCTGATACCCCAGGGAAATGTGAAACTGCTTTATATCTCATTTGCAGGAATGAACACCCAGGAGGTA
Source organism: Aquila chrysaetos chrysaetos (assembly GCF_900496995.4). Classification (NCBI taxonomy): domain Eukaryota; kingdom Metazoa; phylum Chordata; class Aves; order Accipitriformes; family Accipitridae; genus Aquila; species Aquila chrysaetos. The sequence goes on along the minus strand of NC_044016.1, from coordinate 39,925,888 downwards.
CATTCTTTTGACAGAATACATAAGACCTACCTGAATGCATTGCATTAGCTTTCTGTGCTGCTCCATACAGCAGATGCTAATATTTTTTATCCTGGACTGGCCTCATTAAGCTGCCTAGCATAGGAGGGAAAAGTAAACCTAATAGAAATTTTTAGTTCTGTTTTGTGTGTTTTGTGTACAAATCACATTGGCTGTGTAGGGGGGAAGCACTAGCAAATAGTAGCAAATAAGAAGCTGGGTTTAAGGTAAGGGGCAAAGCAGGAGAGTGAAAATGAGCTTACCTAGAAATGCATTGGGAATGGAGAAAAGTATAGTCTGACTTAGTAAGGGCAGCATAAAAAAGCCCATTTGGTCCCACTATAGGAAAGGGTTAATGTCTGTCTTAGACACACAGGGTGTATGGTTTGCAGGTAAGTCAGCTGAGAGAACAGTAGCTTATTATTAGTTGCATGCTGGATGGCGGCACTTCTTTAGCTCAAGTGCCAGATGCCTGGCCAACAATATTATACCTACAGGCAGGCCCTCCAGCTGAAGAAATAAAACACACAGAACATAAAGATACCACAAAAGAGGAACCAGAGAGGCTACAGAGTGCAGGCTGAGCAGAGCCAAACTACAAGTAATCAATCAAGTTGGGCATAGCTGGAACATTGTCCTTTGTTACTCAGTTGCTTGTTCTCAGATCAGACTTACAGATGGTTCTTATTTCTTTAGGATGCTTGTAGGCTCTCAAAGAGTTACTACGTGACCTACCTCAAAGGCAACTGAGAAAGTGGCTCAGGTCCCTAAATCAGTCACTTTTCTGCTGAAGCTCATAGTATCTGCATCTCAGCTCCGTTCCTGTCATAGCACAGGCTGAATATTAACACTGCACAGGGCATGCAGATTTTGTCTAACAGTAAGCTAAGACTTATCTTCAGTTCAGTGTCTACAAACCATTCAACAATTGGCCATGTAGGCAATGAACTGTTAATTCTGCTTTTTAGCCAAGCTCCGCTGGTTCTGTTGTTACCTCCTCATGTGTTTCATCTGCTTGCAGCAATCTATCTAGTGAGCAGACGGTTAGTTCTCTAGGGAAGTGGCTATATGTTTCTTACAAAGCAAGGGCAATGCCAGGCACACTGGGGCCCAGATTCTTGGGGCTAAAATGAAAATTTTATATTTGCGTTAACCCAAAGTGAACCTACTTTGCATAGCTAATGAGCTTCTCAAAGCAGTCCCGAAGATTTCATAACAGCATGTTCCCACAAAGAAAGATCCTTCACTGTACGGTATCTTTAGAGTATTGCACATAAATATTTTAGCAAACAAGATTAAAATTACAGAATGCACTTTCTCAGCCCAAAGGTATAATCTTCACCTAAATAACAAAAATTATAAAAACATTCAGAAATGTAAAAGTTTCATTAGTTTGCAAAGTGAGTGTCAAGTCACAGTTATTCCAAGGAAAATGTAATATTGCAAAAATTACCAGAGCCATCCTTTTTATTAACATTACTTGATAAAATGTGAGCAGGATCATGTTAAAACTATTACATTAATATTCCTCAGAGAGCTGTACTATAATTTTAGCTTCTCTTTCTCACTCTCACTCGTTTTGCCCTGTGAGTCAACATAGGAGGATGGCTGGCAATCAGCTCCTGCAATTATCTTTCTCCCTAGATTTGAATTGTTAACCGTAGCTTCCACTAATAGAACTGCAAATGAATAGTATCCTTTTCACTTGTATTTACTGGATGAACGTTATGCTCAGTGACTCTTGTGCTCGAGGCACGATGCTAAACAGAGGGCAAAAAGGACAAGTTTTATTTCTATTAGCTTGCCTAATGGCTGCAGTGGAAATAAAGACAGAAGCAAAGACCAAAGGGCCAGACTAATACATCCAAGGTGACTGGATGGCTCAGAAAGATGATAAATGGATGACAGAGATTTCCCCATTTGGGGAATTCTTGCACATACACAGGATGACATTCTCTTCTTCTAATGGATATGTATCCAGGGAACTCCTGGCGAGCCTGTGGCTCATCTGAGCCAGATTCAATAGAGACTCCTGATTTCCCATTGATTTCATCTGCAGGTTACTAGCATAAAAACTGGTGAAACTGAGTCCTTTGCATGCAAGCCCTTTTGGAAAATGAAATTTATACTCCAAATTTGATTTTGAGAATTTTCACTTGGTGAAATTTCTCCATGAACATACATGGTAGCTCTCTATTGGGGGGGACTTCAATAAAATGATCTCGTGATCTTTCTTATCTGCCTAAATGCTCACTTCAGAAGCATAAAAGGATGGAAAGGACTATGAAAAAGCACCCCCATACTCCTTCTTGGACACGCCAGGGACAACATAAAGACCGTTACGCATACACAGCAAAAGACATATTGACACAAAGCGTGCATTATATACCTTCTTTGCCAGTTTGCTAATAGATGCTCTTAATAATTGGACCTGCTTTGTTAGCTTACAGAGTACACACCTTTGAATTCAAACTGTGCCAAGCACTGTTCTGCCCTACTGCATGTGGTCATTTTTCTAGGTAGCAAAATGGGACACATCAGAGTCCTGAGAATGTCCTTGAGTATAAAGGCATGTACGAAGACTAACCTGATACACTTCAAGACCACACTTCACAATGCTCAAGTAACAATGTGAACATTCTGCAAAGAATGAAAAAAGTCCACCAAAACAACTTGACAATAATTGGCTTTTTCTGCCTGCCAAGCACACAGCTGGTCTACTAGTCTGCAAGCTGCAAGTCCATCGATTCGGCTGCCCTTGGAGCTGCTTACATGGATCAAGAAATTCCAGTCAGAAATGAACACTTGATGTTTCATACCTGTATTTGTTATATATGACAGCAGTAATTACATGATCATACGGTTGCGGGATGGTTCTGTTCACTGTCTCATGCAGGTAAATTCTTGTTAGCAATGCTCTTTGCTGGCATTTGGAATTCTTTCACAACCCAAGACAAACACTGCAGGGAAGCTATTCTAGGCTCACAAAAAAAGAAACTGGCTTTCAAACTAGAGATAGTTACAGTAAAAAGAATAAGGGGAAGGAGAACATCAGGATGTATTTGATGATGGCACATTGCTTTCAGAACTCGGGTAATTACCTAGCTCTGGAAAATGTTCCCTGGAGAGAGGATTTGAGCCAATGGTACTATAAATCTCTGTGGATCTATAAATTGTGCAGCCTATGAAAGTTCTATACCACAGCCCAGAGTTGCCCATCCCTCGTCATTGGCTGCTGGCAGACAGGCTGTAAGATGACACAGAAATTAAACAATATGTTAATACTGTTTTAAAGCTTGGCTCTCACATTATTCATACTGACTCCTGAAGAAAAATAAAATACAGGTATTATACAGTATGTGAAACATTGACCATAGACCTAGAAATTTCCAGCTGTTACATATTTCAGCATTTTTCTAAATGAAGAGCACTGTTTGAAAATGTTCTTGTGCAGCTATGTGTTGCTTCATGGCTAAGGTGTCCAAGGTCAAACAACTGCACCATGTCGTTATCTTATCACCCAGGGGGAAAAAAAAGTCTACTCGATCTGATCAACTTTCTCTGCTTTTCAAAAAATGTACTCCTTCTAATGTCTGGTGCTTTTTATACTGCTTGTACATCATTATTCCTCTTCCTAAAAAAACCTGCTCCTTCCTGTGTTTCCTAAATTTAAGCAAATCAAATCTGAAAGCAAAATGCTTTTCATTTTCATCAAAACTTTCAGCAGAGGAAAATAATTTCCTTTTCCCCCACCTCCTTCCATTTTTTGATAGGCTCTGATCAACATCCCACATACTAAAATCTTTTGAAAATCCAAAGTGGAATTATACGATTCAGAATACTCAAGTCCCATTTGCTTTCAGTAGTCTTTATCCAGAAGATACTTTTCTCTTCGGAAAATCTGGTGCATAATGACTAAAAATTATCTTCCCTTTCTGCTGTTTGGCTCTTTAATACGCTGGTCTTTCTATCCTTCTGCCTGCTCCCTTTCAAGACTCCACAAAATTGCATCTATTTTATACTATTCTCCCCTGACTCTTTCAGTTCCCTACACCAGAACATACATAGACTTTTGTATTCATAAAAAGGAACTAGCATTTCCCAGATCTGTTCATTACTCGCTTAAAATGAACTACTAATTCTTCTAGCAGTGAGTGTCGGTTGTGAAGGCAACACCTCTTTGATCTCTATAGCACAGATCCAAGCCACAGGAGCCAACTACTAACCTTCTGAATCAGTGCCAAAATTGGCACTGGCTTTGGCTGAAACAGAAACAAGACGCATTGGTTTCCATTGGGAACTTCTGCTGTGACTTGAACTGAATGATCTCTACTATAGCCTAAAAAAAGTATAGCATAAAATCAAGAGGTACATCATTATCATTCACCTGTAATAAATTAGCCCCCTTCAAAAGGATGCACAGCAGAAATAGTGGTATCCTTCAGTATTTAGCTAGTCAAAATAGCCACGTTTATCAAATCACATACAAGAAAACTAGCTTATACAATTTAAACCAGAAAAATTATATGCATTGGATTGCATAATTCATATCTATAAAGCATTATAAACAGCAGAACTCACTGTTCATTCAACCAGAAAGCAATTATATAAGCAGAGCAATGGGGAAGCACCTTCATAGCTTCAACAAGATGGAGAACAGATCAAACCATGAGGAAAGGAGGTCAGGACTTACAGTTTGAGGTTTTTGAGTTTAAAGCTGGTTTTGTTACAGGGGTTTTGTTTTGTTTTAACCAGAACGTTTGCAGAATCTACAACACTCACCACTGCCCAGAAGCCAGAAAATACATGGATGTGTTAGACTTAGACTGGAGAAAATATTAAATGAAATGAGCAAAAAAAGGACATCTCCACGGTCTGGATGGTCTTAAAAATCTTTCCACTGAAGTATGTACTTGCAGTCTTTGGCATTTCCTTATGTAGAAGATGACAGGGTAATCACAAGAACGTTTCACTGTCAGGAAGCAACATAGTAAGTTCTACAGTCATAAAAAGCATGGCAAAGTAGACTATGATCGCTGCTAGAAATGTCCGGACATCAGATGCTGTACTGAAACTGAACCAGTGAAATAATTCAATCTTCCATGCCACATCATATACTATGTCTAAAACATTATTTCTTCTACACAGAAGCAATGGCTTGGGTTTACCAACATAACGATACCAACAAAATTATACTGGTAAGAAATTTAACTTAGTGTAAACTTCCTTTTCATATGCCACTTCACAGTAAAGACTTCAAAATACAAAACTATAGGCATAGTTTTAAAAGTAGTCAGT